>NC_092217.1:4670906-5338179 GCF_042764415.1 Remersonia thermophila
GCCTTGCGGATCGTGGTTTGTCAAATACCTGCTTGACTGAGAGTTGGTGAGACGGGATGTAGCAGAAGACGGTCTAGGAGGGTGCTTATGTGCTGGTGCGGTTTTGGATATCAGGCTGGTGTTGTCCGAGCGGGTTCAAGTTGTACCATTACTATTCCTCCAAACTGTGAGCAGTCGCGGCAGAGCGGTGTACTTGTATCCGGCCTTCAAGAGCAGGGCGTGGCGGGGTTCGGTTGGTTCATGTCGGACGGAGTTTGCATATCGGAGTCAGGATGGTTGGCGAGGATAGGCATGGCGTTTGTATCCGCTGTTTGGTGTCAGACCTGGTGATGGCTAAAATGCGTTCTTGCACCACGTAGTTGGGCCAGGGCAGAAAGAACAATCGACTTGGAAGAAGACGTTGATCTCACAAAGGGTCGCCGTCCCTCCCGTCTTGACCATTTGCTGTCATCTTCCGGAGATGTTTCAACAACCCCACCGTGCCCCCGCTCGCTCTGTTTGTCATAACCCTCAGCCATTTTCACTCATTACGAGATTTCTGCGACTCAAAGTCTGGGCAATTAATTGTATGTCTTGACAACCACAGATTCTAATTCTTGAAACGCTGAGTCATTGGGAGAGCCTCAACAACAACAACAAAATAGCCTCGACCCCAAACCAAAAAACATGGTGGCCGGAAGAGTCCTTGTGATTGCTGGCTCCGACAGCTCCGGAGGCGCGTATGTATTTTCCTTGTCATCCTTGAGTCCAATTTAACAGGCCAGACTCGACCAACGTCGAGCCCATCCCTGTGGACGAGCGGACAAATGACTTACACGCATCTCCAACAGCGGCCTCGAGGCCGACCAGAAAGTCCTCGCCGCCCATGGCGTCTATGCCATGACGGCCACGACGGCCCTCACGGCTCAAAACACCAAGGGTGTCTACGGCATCCACCTCGTCCCGCCCGAGTTTTTGAGGAAGCAGATCGATGCTGTGGTGGAGGATGTCGGCGTTGACGTGGTCAAGACGGGTGGGCACTGAGCATTCAGAACCCCTATCTATACTGTCAGGTCCGACGGTGCTAACTCAATTGCAACTTGCTCAGGCATGCTTGCCTCCACGGAAACCATCGAGGCCATTGCCGACGCGCTGGTGCAGCATAAGCTCTCTGCCGTCGTCATCGACCCTGTAGGCGCAGCCCCTCTGGCGTACCCTCTCATCCCGCTTGATCTGCCTACCTCATCTGCCTCGAACACCTCCGTCTCATCCCCTCCCAGACACCCCTACCTCATTCGCTTTCCGGCACCCCCTCAAGCTCCCACAAAGCAGCTAGCTCACGTCCCCGTATCACACTTGAAAAAAGAGGCCTAACAAGCACAACAGGTCATGGTTGCCACAACCGGCGCGCGGCTTCTTGCCCCGGAAGCCCTTGACATGCTGCGCACCCGCCTGCTGCCGCTCGCGACGGTCGCCACGCCAAACGTGCCCGAGGCGCAGCTCCTCCTCGGCAGGGATGACGGCGTCCAGGCCGTGCGCACGGCGGCGGACCTCGAGACCCTCGCTCGCGACATTCACCAGCGTTTTGGCCCGCGCTGGGTGCTGGTGAAGGGGGGCCATTGTCCGTTCCGGAGGGACGGGACTGCTGCCCTGGCTGACGACGAGAAAGAGCTGGTCGTGGACGTGCTAGTTGGCGGTGAAGGACAGGAGGTCGTGGTGAGGATTGAGACGGAGTATTTTGATACGAGGAACACGCATGGGACGGGGTGTTCCTTGGCCTGTGAGTTTCCTTCCTTTCCCCCTCTTACTCGATGTGCCTCTCTGGCCGAGGCGATGGGTGTTGTTTTTTGAGACGCTGGTGAGCCGCGTTGGCTAACTCGTAGACTTGGTGAAGCGGCCATCGCGGCGAATCTGGCCAAGGGGATGGATGTGCCCGCTGCGGTGAGGACCGGGTGCCGATACGTCCAGGCCGGAATTAAGACGGCGCCGGGCCTGGGCGGCGGGAATGGCCCGCTGAACCACTTCCACTCGGTTTACTCCATGCCGTTTGCCCCGTATGAACGGCCCCTTGTTCCTTTCTCTCCCTTTCTCTGCCTTTTGGATATATTCCGGGACTAATCTGTGCTGTTCAGGGGTCGTTTCATCGAATACCTGCTCGGACGGCCCGATGTCGCTCCGGTCTGGGACAGATATGTCAACCACCCTTTTGTGCTAGCCATGGGTGATGGGACGCTCCCCCTGGAGTCGTTCAAGGGCTATCTCATCCAGGACTACCTGTACCTGGTGAGTCACCCTTGAACGGACGTTGCTTTGCCCCAGGAAATTGCATCACTGATACAGCCAGATCCACTTTGCGCGCGCCAACGCCCTCGCCTCGTACAAGGCTGGGTCAATGAAGGATGTTGCCGCGGTATGTCTCTCTTTTTAGGCGGGCATGTCCGCGCCTGGGGCCGAGTTACTGATACCATGACTCCGGGCAGTCCGCTTCCATTGTCACGCACGTCTTCCGTGAAATGGAGCTGCACATTTCCTACTGTTCAGGCTTCGGTATCTCGAGGGAAGAGATGGAAAAGACGGAAGAAAACAAAGGTGGGTACATCATTCCGGTATCCATCTGCGGCGGGAGCAGCGAGAACTGACAGCTCATAGCATGCACGGCATACACGAGGTATTGTTTCATTTGAGCGTTGGCGGAGGCGGCGCAGTTGAGCCTTCTGCTTACTGACTACTGCCTCTTTCAGGTACGTCCTCGACATCGGCAACTCCCAAGACTGGCTAGGACTCCAAATGTCCATGGCGCCCTGCCTCCTCGGATACGGCGCCATCGCCAAGAAGCTACACGCCGACCCTCGGTCCAAGAGAGAAGGCAACACGTACTGGACATGGATCGAGAACTACGTGGGCGCCGATTATGTGGAGGCTGTAAAGGCCGGCTCCGGTATGTAGTGTTTCTTCCCAGGCCACCTTGGGTCTCTGGTTGTTGTGGCGGTGAAAGCTGGTTGCCGATGCTGATTATGGCGGGGATAGAACTATTGGAGAGGCACGCTGTTCGCCAGAGTCCGTCCCGAATCGAAGACCTGGTCAAGATCTTCATCCATGCAACCAAGGTGAGTCAAGGCAGCCGGCTGGTGTGTTTGATGGGGGGAGAGATCTCGGATGCTGACAGGGCACAGATGGAGATTGCATTCTGGGAGATGTATCCGTCCAGCTCGAGCTGATACAACGGCACGTGCTTGTAGCTCCGGAATGGGAGGCTGTGTAAGGGGAGAGGGTATCCGTCGTTGACGAGGGGGTCCACGTAGAAGCTGTCCGCGGAACATGGGAGCATTCTGTACGAAGTGCCACAGCGCAGAACGCACCACCGCCACAATGGCTGTTGTGGCTGCTGGGCCCACACCTGAGCGGTCAATCATTGAAGCCTTAGGCAGCAATCATTTCGCCCAGTGGCGCAAGCGTTATCTCTGTTTATCGCCCCCTGCCCAGAGCCAGCGCCAGTCTCGTGCAGAAATTTTGAGCCAGGACTCTGGGGTGAAATTTGAAGGGAGGCGACTTTCAAAGTCTTGTTTTTTTCTGCTTTCCCATCAAAAAACCAAAGACGCGATTTTTCCTCCCCCCGACGAAATCTCGCATCTTTTTCATCGTCCCGTCCTCCCATCTTTCTCTTCCCTGCCTTAGGACCATTCCGCTCATTCGTTTCCATCAAGGAACCTGATTTTTGAGTTGACGCGCGACGCATTCCCGTGTCGCTTCTCGTTGACCCTTGCATCCACCCTTCTGAATCCTTTGTTCCCCGAGGCAGAAGGATTCCAACGCGCCTTGATCGGCTTTTCCTTCAGGCCACGAAGCAACGCCCAACCTTCCATCCCGAACCCGCGATTTCTCGCGACACAGACACGTATTCCGACCCTCTAATCTCGAAGTCTCATCAAACAACCATGTCTTCCTACGGCGGTGGTTACGGCTCCCGCGGCGGCGGTTACGGCGGCGGTGGTTATGACCGCAACGGCGGTGGATATTCTAACGGCTACGGTTCTCACGGGTAAGTTCTCTCTTCAGCCGCCATTTCAAGGAGCGGTGTTTCCGGTTCCTGGACTCGCCACGACCCATTCAAGCGATCGTCTGCTAACGTGCCCGTGCAACAGCGGCTCCAACGGTTATTCCGGCGGCGGTTACGGCGGCGGCGGCGGCGGTGGCTACGGCGGTGGTGGATATGGCGGCGGCTACGGTGGTGGCGACCGCATGTCCAACCTCGGTGCCGGCCTCCAGAAGCAAAACTGGGACCTGGACGCGCTTCCCAAGTTTGAGAAGTCGTTCTACCAGGAGCACCCCAACGTCGCTGCCCGGTCTCAGGCGGAAGTCGACAAGTTCCGTCGCGACCACGCCATCACCGTCTCGGGGCGCGATGTTCCCAAGCCCGTCGAGACCTTCGACGAGGCCGGCTTCCCTCGTTACGTCATGGACGAGGTCAAGGCCCAGGGCTTCCCGGCCCCCACCCCCATCCAGTCCCAGGGCTGGCCTATGGCTCTTTCCGGACGCGACGTCGTTGGTATTGCCGAGACGGGCTCTGGAAAGACGCTGACCTACTGCCTGCCGGCCATCGTTCACATCAACGCCCAGCCGCTGCTCGCCCCGGGCGACGGCCCCATTGTCTTGGTCCTCGCCCCCACCCGCGAGCTGGCTGTTCAGATCCAACAAGAAATCACCAAGTTCGGCAAGTCGTCTCGGATCCGCAACACCTGCGTTTATGGCGGTGTTCCCAAGGGCCCGCAGATCCGCGACCTCCAGCGTGGCGTCGAGGTGTGCATCGCCACCCCCGGCCGCCTCATCGACATGCTCGAGTCGGGCAAGACGAACCTCCGTCGTGTCACGTACCTCGTGCTTGACGAGGCCGACCGCATGCTGGACATGGGTTTCGAGCCCCAGATCCGCAAGATCGTCGGCCAGATCCGTCCTGACCGCCAGACTTGCATGTGGTCTGCTACGTGGCCCAAGGAGGTCCGCGCCCTGGCCTCCGACTTCTTGACCGACTTTATCCAGGTCAACATTGGATCCATGGATCTGTCGGCGAACCACCGCATCACCCAGATTGTCGAGGTTGTCAGCGAGAGCGAGAAGCGCGACCGCCTCATTCGCCACCTCGAGAAGATCATGGAGGATAAGGACACCCAGAACAAGATCCTCATCTTCACCGGCACCAAGCGCGTTGCCGACGACATCACCCGCTTCCTGCGCCAGGACGGCTGGCCGGCTCTTTCCATCCACGGCGACAAGCAGCAGAACGAGCGCGACTGGGTCCTGGATCAGTTCAAGACCGGCAAGAGCCCCATCATGGTTGCCACGGATGTCGCCTCTCGTGGTATCGGTATGTCCCCCCTCCCCCCTCTCCCCGCCCCACTCTCTCGGCGCCTTTATGGCAACCTTCCAGCATCGAAGTGTGCTGTGCTTTACTCTTGCGTCTAGGGGCTATCTTGATTGCGCGAACTTGCCTGAACTCGGGACGATTTGGTCAACCTGTGCGGAATCTTGGATTCGTGACGTAGCTGGACGCGCAGCATCGTGCTGGCTACGCCGTAATTCTTCTCTTGTACCGATCTCCAGGTCGCGGTACAAGGCGTGAAGTAGGCATCTCTTGACCATGATCAAGCTTGTCTCCAAGATTCCAAAAGAGGGGCCCGAGGACCTGGAGCTTTGCATCTCCCTCCGGCATACACCGCAACAGACAGCCCGCCTGCCAAGGAGAAGTACAGCCAGCGAGGATCACGAAACATACTTAGCTATCCGTGACATCCGACCCGCTCGTGCTGGAACGTTGTTTGCGCTCATGCTGCTCGCGGTTGGCTAACCACATTTTTTCCTATCTTCAAGATGTGCGCAACATTACTCATGTGCTCAACTATGACTACCCCAATAACTCGGAGGATTACATCCACCGTATTGGCAGAACTGGCCGTGCCGGCGCGAAAGGCACAGCCATCACCTTCTTCACCACTGACAGTAAGCTACCTGCGCCTATCGACTTTTTGGCTCCGTCGGTTGACAGTTTGCTAACTCTATCTCCAGATGCCAAGCAGGCCCGGGATCTTGTGAACGTGCTCCAGGAGGCTAAGCAGCACATCGATCCTCGCCTTGCCGACATGGCCCGTTACAGTGGTGGTGGTGGCAGCAGCCGCTATGGTGGATACCGGGGCCGCGGCGGTGGTGGTTACCGTGGCGGTAAGTGTGTAACGGTCGGTTCTTGCAGATCGCGAGCGGTTTTTGCTAACGCTGGTACAGGAGGTGGTAACCGTTCGAGCGTTAATGGCGCCAACGCCATGCCGATTGGCAATCGCAGGTGGTAGGCTTATCGTTCCGTCTGGGGCGTAGCGTTATGCTGCCCACCACATCGCATAGAGCCGCCGTCCAGGCTCATCAGCATCATTTGGCGATTGATTTTCCATCGATCGGAGGCGCGCCACGCCTTCGCGACACACGGCGTTTCGCGTAGAGGTTTCAGTTTAGAGGTCGGTTCATGGCTGGTTTGTAGCCGCCGGGTTATGCTTTTCATGTCTTTTTTGTTATGTTTGTCTATCATCCTGGCCAGGTCGAGGAGTACCCTGCATGCCACAGTTGCGCAGAGGCCTAGTCCTCTGCGCTTTCTTGAAGGGATGTTGCACCCTCTCTCACCCGAGGATTTGTGCATGACCAGAGAGGCCTGCTTTCGCGTAGTCTCGAAAGAGGGCGGTATTGGCTGGACGGCAGTCTAGTCATTCATTGCCTTCTTCGGTACTCTGCCTGGTCTCTGAACAGCACTGCTGCTGCGGCAGATCTCTTAGCATGCAGACGTCATCCTGGCGACGTGGTCTTTCATCAAGGATGCCAAGTATGTATGTAACTTAATTCAAAGAAAAGTGATTTCATTCTCATGATGGTATCCAGTCGTCGATGCCCCTGAGACTGACTGGGCGGCCTTTCAAGGGGGGGGCCAGCTTTCCCGAACAAACCGTACAATCTCTCAATGTCCGTGCTCTTGCGTCAGGTTGGCCAAAGACTCAGCTCGACAGGGCAGCATGTTCGAGGAACCGTGAAAGGGATGAGCTATCGTCGGCCTCCTTTTGTCGCTCCCCTTGCCCCCCCCCCCCCCCCCCCCCCTCCCCCAAAAAAAGGGGGGGGGATCTAGCTCCTCTTCCCGAGTCTCCGCACGCCAAATGGCACTGATAGGATGATGGGGATTCCATGTCTTAACGAATGCGAAAGAGTTGCAAGTTACTGATGACAATCTGGGATACTCTTTTGGCGTGCTTCCAGAACACTCTCCTTTCCCCTTATTCCTGCGGCCTAGCCCCTTCCTGTTGCTGGGACTTGGATGACCTGGCGGAGTGATGTAGACTAGTGAAATAGGACCCTTCGTCCCCTCCCGGTGCATCATCGTTTTCGCCATCGTTCCCTGTCCTGATCTGGCATGGGAGGAGGATGAGTGTGGACACCCTTCCAAGAGCTAACTACGGGGAGTGAACATGGTTATCACCATGTTCTCTGTGTTCTAGAAGCGCGGCGGCCATTCCGCTCGCTCCCGCTAGCGCGTGTGGATCGTCTACCCATCTTGGATAGGGGCACGAAAGGAGCATGGAGTTGGGCAGCACGGCGCTAACCTATCTCCTTAGCGTGCCGCGGCATTGTGGCAGACGGCTGATGCTGTCGTCGGGACTTGTGAGCTTGGTCAGGTGGTTGTGAGGAACGGCACAGCACGGCACGGCACGGGAGTCGGTGATGTCCCTCGCAAGCTGCTTCGCGCTGGGCCGCGCAAGACAGCTGGCGAGTGCTGGCGATGACGAGGATAATCTAGCCGGTAATTGGGGAATGACATGCTGAGCAGCGGTGAAGGGACACTACGGGGGACAACGAGGTTATGATGGGGCAGATGCAGGGAGTCGTGTGTGATCCCTCGTTGGCTTCATGGCTCATGGAGTTGTTTTGGATACATACTGTGTACACAGGATACGGCTACGATGGTTTTGGGCTTGGAGACGCGGTTCAGTTGTCAGCGTGTCTCATCACGGTTCTCGGGGTTGAACGAAGTGGGTTGCTGATGTAGCGCCAGAGTTGGTCAGGCAAACACCGGGTAGGCAGTTGCTTGTTGACATCTCCTGGCTTCAGCGCCAAGGGTTTAAGGGGCGATTTGCTCCCAGGGCGTCGATGGTGAACAATCACAAGCCGTCTACGTCACATCTTCTGGGCCGTCTTTGGTAGAGCTGACAACACAAACCCAGTCACCGCTTTTGTCTGTGTCTGCGTTGTTCCCTCCACAAACCATGCGGGCCGATGCCAGGTTTTCGAGCGACGGGGTGAGGGAGTGCTGTCCTTCCAGCAACCCTGGACAACCTCGTCCCTAGCACCTCAACAGTCAGACCCAACTTGACATCTTGGCAGCCTCCTCGGGGCCATGGTCGTGGAGAAGTCCTGCAAAGCGCAGGAGAAAGCGGCGTTGGGACCCCACCATATCATGAGCAACAGTGGCCCATTCTCTGGATGGGGTCATTGCGGACGAGAAGAAGCTCCAATGAAACCCACGCAATGATGCCGAAAGCCCGGCGGATCCTTTAACCGTTCCCCCTCTCTTTCCATCCGGCAAACCTCGGTCAGTCGGCGAGTTAGCAATGCCGACGTTTACGACCCCCCTCATTCGCTGCCCAATCTGCCCCAGACTGCTCCGCATCACCTCCTGGTTCCATGATTGTGTTAACAGGTAGAGAGGTGACGGCAGGATGCTTTCCCGTGGGGGACAAAGCCGTTGATACACACCCTTGGGCAGCTGTGGTTCTGAGGGGGGGACACGCTATCCCCTGGATAAGGTATTTTACAACATTCTTCTTCCGTACAACGTCTTCTGGTTTCGAGGCTTCCGCCACGAGAACCAACCGCCATCACTAAAGAACATAGTTCTGGAACTGTCCCGAGTCGGTTTCCGGGAACCGACCCCGGGCACGAGCAAGCAGAGCGGCCATTTGCGTGGTCCTCGACAGGGTGTGGTTGCGCACACCGCACACTAGCGCCCGCTTCACGCCCAGGTTGCTGGTGTCTGTTACCTTGTCACCTTCGTGTTTTTTTTTTTGTTGTTGCTTTTGGTGAGGCGAAACGATCCATCGCCCCTTGACTTACTGTGTGCAACTGGCTGCAGAAGCACAATATGCCCTCTGGGTTCATCCTCTGTCTACGTGTACTCTGCATCTCGACGATGGGTTGGCTCATCGGGTCCTGACGGGAGTCTCTGGGCCGTGTCTGCAAGGGTCGACCATGATCCAATGCCAGTCTCCGCCGCAACCCCATCGTGTGTTCGGTCAAGTCAAGTGAAAGGATGACAAATGGCTATGGTGATAGTGCGGAGGATACCGATAGCCCTCCCCCCCCCTCACCCTGGCTCCTGGATTGTCAAGATGAGAATACCCGACCGGCCACTGACAAAAGGAAACTGCACCGCTGGGATGGCTGTCTGCATTGCCTTGATGTTGACCAACGATATCACAAGAAAGCTGCAGATGCCTCGGCGTGCCCAGAGGGGTATACGCAGTGGATGCGTCCATACGCACGAGCATGGGGAAATGAAGGTCTCCGACCCAGCTGGGGTATGACGGTGGAATGCAAGCAGACCAAGAGGCACATGTTTCGTACGTACCTACTGTAGTATGTATGTATATGCTCGTTCGCGATTATAATTAACGGGACAGCGAGTGGCACCCAGGGCTCGTTTGACCAACAACAAGTGGTTGACGGGTTCGGTACGGAAAGTATCATTACTAGTCCGCTTTCTCGATCGTGCTAAGGTTGACGATATCGAGGATCACACGCTAACTTTAACGTGCAAGACCTGATTGCCCAAGAACAATTCCGTCAAGATTCTCTGAGCCTCGATCGTCACCAGGATCTCCCGTCCCAGCAGAAGTCGGGCCGCCCTTTTCTCGAAACACCAGCCAATGGGCCTCCAAGTCCCCGTCCCTGATTGGCGCAAGACGTTGTCCATTCCATCGCAGCAAGGGTGGTGTCGTCGGAAGATGATATCCCAAGCTCTACCTGGTACCAGCATCGGCTCCACCGGAAAGGATGACCTCACAGCCTGATGGGGAGAGCTCGGGGGCTTTCAGACAGCTGGCGATCAGTTATCCCAAAAGCCGCCTAGGAAGCGAGGCGGTGGGGTATGTGATGATGGCACCGATGGCACTTGTCCGGGGCCCCTGCCGAATCGAAGGCTGCTGCCCTCGGACGCCAGCAATGAGTGAGGATCCAGGGACCAGGGTAGGTAGGGCCGCGGCGTGCCCGGCTAGGTTTGCCTTGGCTGAGCACAATCCCAAATGCCTGCCCCGCGACGCAGGGCTCATCCCAGGGAAACGTCCACATCCACTTCCTAAAGGGAACTGTCTTGCAGCGGAGGTGTGCCGACATGCTCCAAAGATAGCAACACAACCAAACAAAACAACGCATTACGTACCAATACTAAGATCCGAATACGGTGGTTGTCGACTTGTGTCGACCGCGTCAATGCCAAGGCAGCATCTTCTCGTTGCAGTGTGGTTGGCGGGAGAATGAGGTACTGAGGCAACAAACGTGAGTCACGTGCCGTTTCGCCTCTGCGTTAGGAGTTGCACAGGTCTTGTGCCCGTTGAGCAGGTTTCATCATGGGCCTACTTGAGCAATGCGTGGGAAGTGCGAGGGACAAGCTGGGAGATGAGGGTCAGTCCAGAAGTCGGATCATTGGCGCAGGAAGATCCGGACCCGTGTCGGCCTGGGCGGAGAGATCGTACTGTGTACACCAGACTGCGTAATACAGTACGCACTACGTACCGTACGGTAAGGACCTGACCTGCATGGAAATGTCCGGTACCAGCCATGCCATGAATGTTACACGTTCTTTCATCGCCCCAGGGATGGACGGTTGAGGATGGGACTGGAAACAACATCCGTTCCACTTCCATGCCCATGGTAAGGTACTATGTACTTACTTAGGTAGATGGGCCGACCGCTAGGTTCAACGCTTTCTTCTCGAAGCATACCCAACTGTGAACACACCACAGCTAACACCGCAGAATTAACACACACCCTCCTGGACTGACGTTATGGTGTCGTTGTTATGCAGGTTCTGCATGAATGCATCCTGCCCCACTGGGTCACACGAGCCCACCCTCCCACGCGCCTCGAATGCACAATCCGAGCGAAGGGTTCCTCACATGGGCCACACACAGACATAGTTACGCGGTACACACGCATACACAGTACACACATCCACAAACTCCCAGAGAAGAACGGCTCGCTTTCTCCGGGTTGGCTTCAGCTGCCACACCTCAGCGAAGACTTTCTCACCGCAAGTTGCTCTGTCATGGATGAGAAAACCCCCAGGTCCTGCCGTCCTGGACCAGACGTCAGCTGCGGTCGCCGACTCGCCGACCTCGCCGATTCGAACCCGCCACCAAGCCAGCGGGCCACACGGAAAAAGCGGACTTCCCCAGCGGCTCCCCTGCACAAACGTTGTAGGTATAGGACGGCACATTCCAAAAGCAAATGATATGTCCTCCGGCTTCAAACCCTTCTCTGGCAGCCGGATTGAGGCAAAGTGGGCTTGACTTCTCAAAAAGGAATACCGGAACCCCCAGATCTCCAGCTCCCTTTGACGAATGCGACCCGCCAATCACGAGCATTACCGGGACCGAACTTCCTCTGGGGGCTGGGGCGCATCTCGCGTGTGTTGTGGTAGCTCCATCAGGCGCAGGGCCTTCCGGCCGCCGTCGCGCTCATGCGTACATACTGCGTAGTGCGTAGTGTAACGTCCCGTTTCATACCGTGCCCACTGCCGTTCGGGCACTGCTATGTATGTGCCAGAATTCGGCGGCCGCTGGAGCGTGATGGGCAATCCGGACCGGGCATGGCGCTGCCCGCCTGCGGCCCGGGGAAGGATGAGAACCAAAGGAGGGTTTACCATGCCATCCACCATCAAAACCATGCACGCGTACAGACGTACACACCGTAGCAGCCTCGGTCACCCAGAAGATTCGAGGTGGTAACACGAACTGTTGTCGAGTTCCAGAACCGGGTTGTATCACCGATCAACGTTGCAGCGAAAACCTGCCACGTGTTGAGCTGCGTGAGCACCCTCGCCGCCATGGGGTCGGTTGCGATGCGGATGAGGAGTTGGCCACCACCGCCAACCTGCTGCCCTTTCTTCTGGCCACACTGTTGAATGGTGAGCGAAGGGCCCCCGGCCAGGCCAGAGGAGGGAGAATCCTCCTTCATCCGGCAAGAATTCGCGACGGCTCTTCCCTGAGCGGCGAGTCAGAATCTTGCAAAGTCTTCGTCCCAAGTGTCACGATGAGCTTCCGGAGCGGATACTGTGCAGCCATACTGGGTTCCCGAGGGAGATCTCGCGCACCATTTTAGTGCAACCAGACCCTCGGGACACCGCCGAGTGGCCACACTAGCTTCGTCTGGTGGAGATGACAACCACACCAGACAAAGCAACAATGGTGCTCTCGCCAACAAGGAGGGTAATGGGATCGCCGGAGCGAAATTCTTAGTGTATCCCGATTCCATGGCTAAGGCCGATGTCACGCAGTAGTGGTGGTGTGCGATTCGACCGCACAGCCCCGCTGCTCACCTCATCATCGAGGCTCTCTGCTGCAAACCGAAGTCCATGTGTCTTCTTGCTGACCGGTTACTCCAAACCCTTCGCGACCGCTCCCGCAAACCTTGGTGGCATGCCAGTTAATGCCAACCGAATCGTGCCATGAACTTCCGTCTCCATGAAGGACAGTACTCCAAGCACTGTACTTGTCAGCGCTGCTGTCGGACACACTAGGTCAGAGCAATGCAGGCTGCAACCCCGCGGATAGGTCTTTCCGTTATCGCCTCGTCAGCGATGCTGCGAAACCTCACATCTTTGATATATACCAACTCAATCAACCCTACGCCGTATGCATCTGTGTATGTGCCGACGGCCCTTTGAACATTTTGCTTGCGGATATTGGGCTGCAGCGGGAAACATGCAGACGGGACGGGAGCTAGTGGCGGGCCCCGTCCGCCAGATCAGCATCTTCCACAAGTGCAAGGACGATTTCTCCTGCGGTTCGATGCTAGGCAGTTTTGAGGCATCGAATTCCACTCGCAAAATACCTGTACATAGACTGTGTTTTGCTTTGTTGAGAAAGTTCCATTGCTATTCCAAGTGACCCCGGGTTTCACGTGGCTACGCGGAGGAGAATGAAGCCCACCAACAATGGAAGCAGCTCGCTAACTTCCCCAGACCCAGACCTCACCAACCCCAACCTGATGGGCCGGCCAAATCCGATGTTAGCGCTCGCCAAAGGCAAGGCTAAAACTCTAAGTTAACCGTCACTTTTGCGATGATCATCCTATGCCACCAAGACCCATGGGAAAGGAGAACATTGATCTGTTGGCAGCTTCGCGCTCCAAGGGTGCCAGCAGGAAGCCATCCGTTGTGCACATCTGCCGATGTCTCGGCACCTCACTGACGCCAGCTCCGTGACAGTTATGACATGCCCTCCTCCCGACTTTTCCCGATGGGAGCGCTCGGTCCTATGGCGTACAACCCCCTTTTTTCGCAGGCCTAGATATCATGTTTCATTGCTTGCCCCAGAAAAAGGTCCGGGGATGGCTGACCTGCGATGCGTGGTGGTTTGACTCCCAGTTGCGGAGGCTCTGGTCACGACTCAGCCACCAAATCCTGCCAAGGCAGTTCGTCCCTCTCGTCCCGCCGCCTCCTGGCCCGTCTGGTTCGGCCCCCGTCCCGCACGTGGTCTGGCGGTGGACGATGTCCAAGAAGGGCTAGTCCATCACGCTGAAGACCACGGTCCTCCTCTGGAGGCCAGGAGGGGTGACCGCTCGCACTGTTCCCAATTCGTGTGCGACCCACCCAATAGTCACAAATCCAAGACACGACACACACAACACACAAACCATGGCTGGAAATGGAAAGTTCCCAGACAACTGCACCCAACAACACGGCTCACACCACACGCCCTGACGCCCAGCTCCAGGAACGCGCCGCGCCCAGAAGAAAAGGCTGGGGGAGAGCCATATGCATTCTGCATCATGACGCTTTCGATATCGAGTGAAATGCTTCGCCCCCAAATGGCCGGCTCGAGCTGAAATCCCAAACATCTCGTTTCGTCACGGAGCAGCGTCCGTAGTGCCGCCCCACCCCGCGCCATCGTTTCCTCCTGGTGTAGCCACCCTGCTGACGATTCCCACTCACACCCCCCCCCCCCTCCCTCGATTTTTTTGAAGGACCCGAGGTGACAAACGATGGGATCCACAGAGTGCAGCATCCGTTCTCCAGTCAATTTCACGCGCGGGCAACCCCTCGCCACCCAAGCGCAATGTCACCGCCGCTTCTCCTGGACTTCTTTGCCCTTCAGAGTGAGAGAGCACCTGACGTAGGAGCCGATAATGTTCTCCGGGACCGAGCCGAGACACAACTGTGGCTCCCGGCGAACCACGGCCAGACCGCGCCGCCTCGGATTCAAGCGGTCGTGGAGATCTGGTTCGGTGCCAAGGCCATACGGAGTCTACTAGTACAGCATGTGCCAGCGCAGTTCAAAGCCGTCTGCTTTTGACATGCGACCTGACCTTGACGTCTGATTCGGCTGACAACTGAAGGCACGGTATCAGCGAGTACCCTCGGCATGCGCTGCCCTGACTGCGAACGCTCGCGCCCTGCCCGGTAAACACCTCTCGAGAAGCCGAGCTGATTCTGCATCAGGGAACAGAGAGCGAGGTTCACGTTACGAGTCAGAGGCATTGGTGGGCCAGTGCGATTGTGGGGATGTTGGGCAGGGATGTGGCTGCGAGCTCGGGGCAGGCAAGTGACGCGCCCGCTGGCACACTGGCGACACACGCAGAGAAGAGGGGAATTTGCCTAGGGGTGGCGTCACCGCCCAGCTCAGATGGAGCCATGCAGATCCATTGGGTCGAGCGCATGAACCATTGCCCCACTCTCGCTGGCTTGCTGCTGGGTCACGGAGCCACTCGCTGGGACTGGAGACGGCGGGAGGGGAACAGCAGAGGGCATGTCGCGTGCGATATCCGGTCGTGCCCCGGTCCCGAACCACAAACATACGCTCGGGCTTCTCCCGGCGAAGTACGCAGATGGAGTCTCCCACCTCCTCCCCCCCAATGTGACCATCCTGCTCGATCCCCAGTCGAACGATGTCAAGAGAAACCCGGAAGTCTGGAACGCGCCGTGTTCTTTTGTGCGCCAACTCTCCACGGCTGCGACGAGGCCCAAGATCAGCTGCGACGACGCGCACAGTTTACCCAGGAAAGCGTGATCACTGTGCGGAGCATCCACGCGCCCAGCGCATTGGGTTCGATCAGCTTTGTGGGGGTTACCGAAATGCGTTAGATACTGAGGACCCACCTCCAGCCGGTGGGTCTGCATGCCTGATTGGTTGACAAAGCGTTCTGTTCCCAACCACGCGGGCAGCCCCAAGCAAGAAGAAGGGAGGGTTCCTACGAACCTCCAGGGCGTTTGTCGCTGTTGTTGTCCGTGGGCCCTGGTGCTTTCCCGAACCCACCGAGCGAACCGACACTTGGTCAGTGTACATACATACATGGACGATTAATGCGGTGGCACACACGACATGCCCGTCGCTGCATGCTCAGATAGGAGGAGCATTGCCACGAGGCCCGAGAAGGAGGCGATGATGGATGCCAAGGCAGTGCCCCTGCCGAGGGTAGGGAGTCCTTGTTCTGTGTTTCCGAGTGTGGGTTCGAGACGTGAAGAAACGACAAAGGACACAGGCGGTGTGTGGCTGTTGGCGTTTTGGATTCGATACCAGACAGCGGACATCGGACATCGGATGGTTTCCGTACTGTGTACCGTGCGGTATGGTACGTACAACAGCGAACATTACAACCCCGAGGACTGGGATGGAAAGAATGGGAGATGCCGTAGATAAGGCGGGTAAGGCCAGGTAAGGCACGTACACAGTACCCAAGGTAACCTGGGGACGCGAGCACCACCGCAACATTTCGTCACCTTGGAGCATCGGCTCTCTCTCTCAAAGAAAACCCAACCTTTACGTTCACCTTGGGACCAAACGCTTCCATCTCGTCAACTCGACCTTTTTTTTCCCGCCATTTCGATATCTTTCATTCGCTGGCTCCAGACCATCGCGACCGCAAGCACGGCTCCACTCAATCAGCCCCTCTTCAGAACCAGCACTTGGGCGTGGGCAAAAGTGCGGCGGCTTGCGGGAGTAACCCATCACCCTGGAGGGGGCCGCCAAAGAACCACTCCCTCCACTGGACTCTTCCTTGCACTGCACATCAAAGCCCTCGGCCGACCCCATCCTCACCCCTTCGACACCCCCACATTCATTATAAAACACCCTCGGTCCCACGCTAGACTCGATTTTCCCTCGTCGGAGCCCTCGCAAGCCACATCTTCTCACCTCCTTCTGCCTCTTTTCGGCTCCGTCTCATATCTGAGGAAGGATCAAAGCCTTTCCCAATTTTTTTTCTTTCGCGAAGGAATCTGCTACACGCGTCGTTCGTCGACCGTCACGTCGGGACTCGGGAACTAAACTTTACGTGTCTGCGGCTCTGGTCTCACTAGCGTGCCCAGATCGCACGTTAACGTTAATCGCATTCGCAACACTTCTGCGAGCGTGCGCTACCCCAACCAAAGAGCGACAAGGCCCCAGCCCTTTCCCTCTCCGCCGCCCTGCACCACTAAATTAGTGCCGCCTCGGGGAGAGATCCACTCAGCCATCTTCACACCTCACTGCCGACTTGACCACCGCCCGGGCACCGGGACCCCCCTCCCCCTCTCCAAAGTCTCCACCACGCATCTTGGGGATTCGCACCTCTCCGGGACGCCCAAATAAATCCGAGGACCCTACCTTTGCCGGCGCACCATCTATCTATCCGTCATACCCTTCTCGTCTGGTCACTCGCAGCCTGCTGCCGAGGAATCTGTTGACGGCTCGCCTCACCTGCATCTTTGGCGCCTCTCATAGCACCATCCCCTTGGAACGCCCCCCTGCTCCGCAAAGAGGAGAAACACCATCCACCCCGCGTGCCGACCCTGCCTCGCTTCCTCAGTCCCCCGGCCTGAACCCTTGGGCGCCAAAACCGGCCCAAACCCCGAGCCTCCGAATCCCATCATATCTTTTCTCCTCTTGGTCGCCCGGTTCATCCATGGAGCGCAGCGCCACCGAGTACCAGCAATCAGGTTTGCCTTCGCCCCATCCCAGTGTCGTCAGCGACACGCAGTCTAAGGCGGAACCTGTAGATCCGGCGTCTGCCGCTGCTCAGTACGCGGCGCAGCCAGAGACGCGGGCAACCAGCTACTCCAACTCGGCCACTCCCACCTCGGAATACGGCGTGTATCCTCCCACGTCCCGGTCCAGCACCTTCCCAGACATGCAGCGTCCCTATCACCCGGCCAGCACCCCGAACGGGGCCAACGGCGGGATGCCGCAAACACCAACAAGTCCGTCCATGCCTCTGCCGGATGGGCGCAACCATCCAACCTTCCATCCGGACCACGCCAAGTCTGACAGCGCTCTGCCTATAGATCCTTCCATCGCTGCTGCCAGTCCAACTTATACCACCCACAGCCAATATCCCCCCTATGCCCCTCCGCCTCCAGACATGTCGCAGGGCTACCAGCACCCCGGAACCCCCAGCCTGTACACTCAGCCTCGTCCCGACTGGACCGGATACGGCCAGCAGACCGGCCACCTCACTCCTGGCACCCACATCTTCCACCAGGCCCCGAGCCACGCGCCGCCTCCCACTACGGGTCGTCCCCATCAGGTAGGATTCTCTTTGGGGTTTGGCCGGCCTTTCAGGGCCTTCTGGTTCGCGTCCTGTGCTGACTCGCGGATAGGTCTACAGCTTTGTCCCCATCCCTGGCGCCCAGCAGCACAAGCGGCCCCGGAGACGTTATGAGGAGATTGAGCGCATGTACAAGTGCGGCTACAATGGCTGCGAGAAGGCTTACGGCACCTTGAACCACCTCAACGCCCACGTCACGATGCAGGGCCATGGTAGCAAGCGCACCCCCGACGGTATGCAAAATCCCAAAGCGATGGCTGTCCCCTTTGGGACCCTTCCCCCCGTGCCCTTTGCTAATCTCTCCTGTTGCGTATAGAGTTCAAGGAGATCCGCCGTGAGTGGAAGGCCAGGAAGAAGGAGGAGGAGGCTCGCAAGGCGGCCGCTGCTGAAGAGGAGCGTCAGCGCCAGGCCGCTGCGGCGGCCGCTGCCGCGCAGAACGGCGGCAACGACCCGCAGACCACGGCCGACGCCACTCAGACTCCCACTTCGTACCCGGCCACCACGACAGTCCAGCTGCCCCCGATCGGCTACCAGACCACCCGCTATGCCCCGCCGCCCCCGGGGAGCTTGCAGCCGCAAATCCCCGAGTACAACTACCCCAACTATACCCCGACGTCGCCATACGCTCAGTCAAGCCAACAGATCCATGCTCCTTGTACGTCCAGCCGCCATTGCTTGCAACGGCGACCCATGGTTTCTAACATCTGTGCTTTCTAGACAGTACGGCCCAGCCTCCGAGCCATTGAGCCATACCCCGTCTTCGCTCCGAATTGCGTCGCTGGTCTAGTTGGCGAGCAGTCTCGAGCGAACGGAGAACGGATTCGTACATAGTCGTCTCATCCCCAGCAGCGCGGCTGCGCGAGGGCCGTGGGGCAGCGCACTAATACTCTGTTTATGCTATTTTTCATGTGTTTCATTGGTTCTGTTTTGTCTCATTTTTTTCACATCGATCCCCCACTACCTCACGGTCATCATTCATTGTCACACATTGCATGGAGTCAATAGCATGGGAAGGGTGTGCATATATCTTTCTCTCTTTGCTCATTACATTGGAGCATACAGGTTTCGAGTTGTTGTGTTCTGTTCTTTTGGCCATGAACTTCTGGGTCAGTGTCAGTCGGATATACCCCGAAAAGAGCGAGGGAGTATGGGTGACGGAAAGGAGAGTGGTGCATTTTAGCAAGAAGGCGGCTTGGGGGACGGGATCTGGGAAAGTGGATGATGAGGGTTACGGTTCTTGGTGAATGAAAGGAAGGGGGGTAATGGGTTGGGTGGGAGCGGGGGGTTGGACGGGAGAGGCGTCGGATTGGGTTTCTGTGGCGGTAGACGAAGGCCGCAACAAGGGGCGGAGAGGGCGATGGCGAGGTCGGACCGCGAAACGTCCTACCGAGCCGGCAGCCGTATGCAAAGTCTGTCTATTCTTTTTCCCAACAAGGCATGCTCACGAGCTTGCTTGGTGCGTGCGGACCAGGATAGACAGGGAGGGTGTAATCATTTCGCTGCCGTGCGGTTGCAGTGATGCGCACTCCGGCAAAAGTATACAGGTGTTATGGCCATGGTCTTTCTCTCTCCAGAGGCTGTGGTCGCGGTGATCGCGGTGATTCTGCCACCAGAATATAATAATGTCCATTCTTCACCCAAGGGCATGTTTTCAATCTTGTCAAGCATCCACCTCAACACCGCATCAGGAAAACCAGGGTGGTGCCGCGCTGTTTGTGCTTTGCGGGGTGTCACGGCATGCCATGCAACACCATGCTTTTGTTCTAAAAAAAACAAATCAGCGGATCCTCTGGATCCTGGCGACGTGGTGGTGTCGACGGATGTCATTCAAGCTTTCAACCCTTTTTTTTTTTTTTTTTTTCAAGCTCCCGCGGCCATGGCCTTGGATTCCCAAGCTCCGGCTGGGCACGCGTAAGAGTGGCCCCATCCGATCCGCTCTCCGGACCCGTATCCTTGGGTGCGACTCATCAGGTTCGGATCCGGCTGCTCGGGTCGTTCGGATGCGACTAATGTTTTAGGGTAAACCGCGAACTGCAAGTACTGGAGGTACTACTGTACCTGCCGTAATGTGCGAACGGTATGGGTGTTTAGGCCTGGCCTTCCATTCCAGCGTACGAATCCACATACTGTTTCTCCTCTCCCAAGGGTTTTTTCTCGTCTCGGGTCTTGCTTGGTGAGGAAGGACATTGTTTACAGAATGCACTGTGTAAGGTATGAACCCACGCGACCTTGGACATGAGCCGCCAACACTGGGCACGCGCTGCTCCCAGGGACACCCAACATCAGGTAAGGGAGGTCAGCACCTATCATGCAGGATGTAGCCTAGGTACCTCTTATCGTGCATGTGCTGGGGTGTACATACTGTGTACTCTGCGTCCCGGATGAAGTACCGGTACCAGTTGGTACGCAAGGGGAAGCAGCGGCATCGTCCTGTAGGTCATTTTAGTGTGCATCGATTTGTTTCTTTTTTGTCCCACCCGGCCGTTGGCCTGCTGCATCGTCGGGTGAATGGGCTTGTATGTGTTTCGGGTCTGTTTAACCCTGTTTGCATTAGCTCTGTGTAACCACGCCGACCGGGCCGGACGGCGAGAGGCGAGGGAAGAGGCGAGAAAAAAAAGTGACTCGGGCATTTGCGCGGCCTCTTGCTGCCAACGCCACACGGGTCGTTGTCAAATCTCCTGATGAAATCTGTCAGCTGGTCATTCCATGTGATGGGAGGCGGCGGCGAATGGCGGGGGTGGCGGACGCTCTCGTGCAGCAACCCTCGTAGCACAAGTACGAAGAGGGAAACAAAAGGAGTGCCTTGTTGGTGAAGGGGGGCAGGACAACGCAGACGAATGACCCCATTGCGGGCTGGGAATCGGCGTGGTGTAACTCCAGCCCGGCCCGTTAACGCTGTGCCCGGGCCGGTCGAGGGTGCCGAGACTCGGGCCAGACAACGGGTTGCTGCGCCGATGTCGTTTCTGCAACAGTGGGCCGTCAGACCCCAGCTTCCAATCCGGCAGGCCCTTCTACGACGAGGTTTATACCCCCTTCTTGGCCTTGGTACCCTTCCTACCTATAATTGAAATCGGGCAGCGGGTTCTTGGTTTGCCTTCCTCGGATATCCTGACCACAGCAAGGCAACATCCAGCTTTGATTAGTTCGTGCTCCGGGCCGATCCTAGTGTGTGCATCTCTCCGGATTCCATCTGCATGATCCGGGATGCATGTTTCACATGAGAGAGCGGATGTGGGAGGAAGCTAACGACGCTACTGCGACAGGTACCTACCTGTAATGGCAACTTCTATACCTCGAAAATGGACGCTAGAACCGCGAGGCGCTGCGGAGTACATAGTTACCAGGTACCTACTATAGTGTACACAAGTCAGCGCTAACCGCGGGAGCCTCCCCACCCCCCACCCCCCACCGATTCTGGCCTCGGTAGTGTCACCGTACGGAATCGGTGGCTTAGGTACCAGACCATGAAGGTAAGCTACCGGGTATCCTGCATAGTGACACATGACGGTAAAAAACAGGAACGCATGGCATCCAATGAATGTGCCGTGCTGATTATTTGGGGGTTTGGGGTGTCTAGGAAACCTCCGCAATAAAATTCGAGGGCTTCATCCTGCGTGGGCTCGGTGCGATGGGAGTTGATGTTACCAGGTCGCAAATAGTCCGTATGCACCATTTTGCGACACTGTGCATCAACCGTAAGATTCTAGAAGCTTTGCCACCACCAAGCAGTTGAAGACAGAGCAACGGTACAGCGAACATCTTCACAACAGGGGGAGCAGCAACTTTTAGTGTGTGGGTACCAGCTATCTGATGTCTCTTGCAACCGGCTAGTCTTTGTTCGAACTGTTGCCTGACGTTGACCTGGAAATTCCACCCCCTTTTCCCCAAGACCCCTCCTCATCTTAGGATCTCTCTGAGCTTGCTGCTCGGGTTCGGTGGACGACACAGCGCCCAACCTCAGTATTCGACAGATCCGATCTTCGGATTTACCAGAATTACGCCTACCATGGCTGCTCCAAAGGCAGAGAGTGAGATACCCGGAGCGGGGGATGTGTTTCGTACTCTCAACCTGCCCGACAAGTTCATGGTCGGACTTGATACCATGGCCTTGACTACGAGCAAGAGCCTTGCGGGATTTCGAGACATCCCGCCGGGGCCGCACTTCCTGTGGGTTCAGCAACCCGAGGGGGTGTCCCGTTGCGGCTACTGGTTTGTGACCAGCAAGACGCATCGGGCAGTGAGGGTGAAGGAATGGGATGGGTACAACGAGACGCTTGGAGATGTGTCATCGGCATCCCGGGACAGCAGCTTGGAGTCTGTCTACTCGGGCTTGAAGCCTTACGCACTGCATAATCGCAGCAGCAGCACGGGGGTACACTGGTCGTTGGGCGACCCCCTTCCGGAATGGGCACGAGCTCCCGAAAGGCTCTGGAGTGCCCTAACCAGCGCCATATCTCTCGAGGCTCTGGCAAGATTTACGGGGAAGAAAGGTGTCAATGAGGTCTTTGTCGACTCGACAGATGTCCGTCGCGATGAAGATGGCCCGGTGAATGCACCGCAGGTCGACAACGCTGGCAGTGGTTTGAGCTTTTTCTTCCTCCAGGATTTTCGTGACCTCCAAGTGCTCGAACTTGGAGGGAATCGTTCCCGGGGCCGGAGCGAGGATACTTCAGCCCGAGTTGAAGTCTTGTTGAGCAACAACAGCAACTGCAGCAGCAGCAGCAGCAGCACCTCAAATCCCCACGACAACAACCAAATTACAGAGCGAGAGATCCTTGCTGAGCTACAGCTCACCTTCCTCACCGGCACCCACCTAGGCAACGCAGCCTGCCTCGAGCAGTGGTGGAATCTCCTCCTCAAGATCCTCCTCCGCGCCTACCGAGTGGCAGCCACCCGACCCCAATTCGCCGCGGGTGTTATCCGCACCCTCCACGCGCAGCTCCTCTACACAGAGCATTACTTTGGTACCTCCTCTTCCTCGGGACCCAGCGGCTTGAACGACAAGACAACCGAGGAGATTCGGGGAACCAGGAACGGCCCCAGCAGCGACCGGCCCATTTTCCAGTACAAGCCTCACAATCGGAAGAAGCTGTACCGGGCGCTGATCGAGTACAAACGGCGGGTGGGCGGTCTGGTCTCGGCGCTGGGTAATGGTGCAACGGCGGAGCACCGGGCGGTGATGGAGGCGTTTGAGGAACTGGAGGTTTGGTTGTGGAGATGGAACTGGGATCTGAGGGCCGAAGCTGCTGCTGAAAAGGTGGCCACGACGGCTGTCAACAGGGGCAGCGGGGATGAGATGATGTGGAATAGTGAAGACGAGGAAGATGAGCAGCCCGTTGTCGTCGAGCTGGATGAAAACGGCAGAGAAGTTGGGCTGGTTTCGTTCAGGGATTAGGGTGAGGAATGCACGAGGTGTGAGTGGAAGTTCCTAGATGAGATAGCCAAAAGAAATGCGTCGGGATCCCAATGTACGGAGAGGAATCGAAAATTAGAGTCTGCCTGGGTCAAGAGATGGGGGCAAACGTTACCAGTTGCGCCGTCGTCCGAAGCTCCCTCCTACACTTCATATGTTTCTTGGGTTGGCGCTCGCGGTTGGGAGGACAAAATCAAGAGAGCTCGTCGCAGGGTTCTACCTACTCAAGCAGATCGTCCTGTAGGAAATTGCCAAAACAACTATCATCAAGACGGTGCCTTGAAATTGGAGTCGCCGTGCTGTTTGTTTATGGTGTTGGCTGCTTGGTTGAAAGTCACCTATCGTGCTGGCCCCGAAGCGTCGTCCCACCCTCCCTGTCCCTTATCTTATCGCGGCGACGTCATCCCCTCCCATCACCAACCACCATCGGTAACCACCACCGCCGTCTTGGAACGCCTTCGCCGTCGACCGAACAGCACAAACGGTGACCTAGTAAACTCTACCGCAACTTCAGAGAAGGCGACCGACAAGAACCCGCCATGTCCCGCAAAGGCGTCGGCCTCGCAGCTTTTGACCGCTCGCGGCTAACCTCAGCGCAATACGTCAGCCACGGCTCCAACCTCCGCTCCGCCAATGCGCAGGCCCTCGAGACACAACTAGCCGTCTTTCGCTCCCTCCTCCAACAGTTCGCCCAGACCCATGCCAAGGACATACGATCCAACCCGACCTTCCGCGCCCAGTTCGCGCGCATGTGTGCCGCCATCGGCGTCGACCCGCTCGCCAGCAGCAGCAACGGCAGCGGAGGCAAGGCAGGAGAAGGAAGCTCCATCTGGGCACAGTTGCTGGGGCGGTCCGTCAATGACTTTTACTTTGAGCTGGCCGTTCGCGTGGTTGAGGTGTGCGGCGAGACGAGAGGGGAGAACGGCGGATTGATTGAGCTGCGCAAGGTGCGGGAGAGGATCATGCGCGGGAGGATGGAGGGGGCGTCTGAGATTACAGAGTCGGTTTCGTCCCGCATCCCCAAACCACACACACACACACACACACACACGCATATATATATATATATATATATATGTCTACAATACCTGACGCACATCACTAACTCGACTGTTCCCACAGGGACGACATCCTCCGTGCGGTCAACACCCTCAAGCCCCTCGGTTCCGCTTACTCCATCATCAAAGTCGGCAGCAAGCCCTACATCCGGTCTGTACCGAAAGAGCTCAACACGGACCAGAGCGCGGTGCTCGAGGCGGCCCAGGTCCTGGGTTATGTCAGCGTGTCTATGCTCATGGCCAACCTCGGCTGGATGCGGGCACGGGCGCAGACGGCCATCGAGGATCTGGTTAGCGAGGGCATGCTCTGGGTTGACAAGCAGAGTGATGAGTGGGAGTATTGGAGCCCAAGCTTTATGCTTGAGAATCACGAGCTCGTTGGGGGGGCGGCGGGGTGAGGACAGGGAGCGTGCGTTGCCAGTTGTTGCTGACGGACCGAGTCGACCCTCCGCCGTTTTCGTCCTATAATACTACGCCGCATACGGTTCACCGCACCATGTCTTCAAGCGCCCTTCCAATGGCTTCGAAGAAGTTGTCAAGCAACAACAATAACGTCCATCTATGGGTCGGGATTCTACGAGCGGATCGAAGGCCGCCCCTGCTAATGGACTGGCCATCAGCTCTTGGACAAGCGGTCATATCACCACTTCACATCACCCCAGGCGACAACACCACTCGACCTGGAAGGTCCCGCCAGATGCCTCAATCAAGAAAGCCAGAATATCACAAGACCCTTTGCCATGAAGGCCGCCAGCTCTGTGGCCATCATCCGCTGGCCACGCTTCGGGAGGGCTGAGATGCTAGGACCTAAAGGTGGAACTGTCGCAATTCCCGTTGAAGAGACAGCAGACGTCCAAGGAATGAAGTCTGCCAAGGATACATTCGTTGATGCTGTTGTTCATCTCCAAGGATGCCATCGCATGTTTGGGATTGCAGCCGGAAGCGTAACAATGATTAATCACAAGCACCGCGAAGACAGGGACGAATCATGACGGGTGCATGGTATCCAAAGCAATACAGTCATTTACCCATCGCTGCTATATCCAAGTTCATATCATCAAAAAAACAACGTGCCCACGAACATTATACAGGTATTCCCGCCTCGCCGAACTCCCGTAAAGGGCCGCCCCCATCCATCCTCCAGAACACCACAGAAGAGCGTCATTAAAACTTGGCCTGCCTGGCGCCGCATCTGCTTTCCCACCCTTTCCAGGCAGCGGCCGTCATCATGTACTCACGTCCACGTCTTCCGCTCTTGACCTCCCCACACTCTCATCACTCCTCCCTCCCGGTTCTACCCACCCAGAAACCCGTTTAGTACGGCGGGTTAGACCCCAGCGGCGGCTGGGGACCAAGCGGGGGGTAATCCTCAGGGCCGCGATGGCCACCAAGGGGGGCACCCGGGCCGTGGTGGCCGGGGAGGGTGGGGCCGCCCATGGTGGAGCCCGGACCGCCAGGGGGACCCAGAGGGCCGCCGCCACGGGGACCCTCGCCAAAGTGCTTCTTGCGCAGGGCGGCGAG
Source organism: Remersonia thermophila (assembly GCF_042764415.1). Classification (NCBI taxonomy): domain Eukaryota; kingdom Fungi; phylum Ascomycota; class Sordariomycetes; order Sordariales; family Chaetomiaceae; genus Remersonia; species Remersonia thermophila. Next base: position 4,696,701 of record NC_092217.1, read on the forward strand.
GCGCTTCTTCTTGGTGACGGTGTTGATGTAGGTGCCGATAATGAAGGAGACAAGGTTGAAGAAGGGCACCCAGAGCTCCTCGGGAAGGAACTTCTGCGCAAAGGCCAGGCAGATGGGCGAGGTGATCCAGCTCACGCGCATCACCTTCCAGAAGCTGACCCGGAGGGTGGCCTTGACTTGGTGGAAGGTCTTGGCGCCGGCGATGAGGGCCATGGCCACGAGGTAGATTGTGTTTTGGATCGGGGCAACCTTTCAAGATGCGTGTTAGTATTGTTATCGTTGAATCACGTTCGTTCTCCCGCCGCTGCGTCATTGACAGGAGGCAACGGGGTTTGGAAAGGGAGGAGATGACGTACGACCAGGTTGCTGACGAGGATCTGCAGGATCTTAGCCCGCAGGCTGGTGCGCCCGCTAAAGATCTTCTGGAGAAGCCAGACCATGAAGTGGCCGAGAGGAGCGCTAACAAGAGCGCCATACGTGGCCATCTTGGGGACACGCCCCGTGAAGTAGTTGCCGTGCTTGTTGCGATCCTTCGCCAGCCACGAGGCAAGCAGCTCCTGGCCGCCAGCCAGGGCGCCGGCCGTGAGCATCTTGGTCCGCAGGGGGTGGTCCTCCAGCTGCTTCAGGTAGGCCTGTGGCGCAAAACAGCACGTCAGCATGAGCCTGTGCAGAGAGGAGGGAGATGGGAAGCTTACGGCGAGGTAGCCCTTCTTGCCGGCATTCTTCCTCCCGCCGGTGAGAGCGGTGCCAACGACAGCCGAGATGGGGTGCTTGCCGCTGGTTCCAGGCAGATCGCCGCGGGCAGCCTCGGCGATGCGCTCGGCCGTCTTGCCGACGAAGGAGTCATGCCTCGCGAGGTTCTCGGCGACGACGTCCTTGACGGTCTCGGTGACCGTCTCCCGCTCGATCTTCAGCGACATGGCGGCGGCACGGTGGATCAAATCAACATTTAACTTGGCGCAGCGTCTGCCGGTACCTCTGCATTAGCCTCTGGGTTGTGTGCTGGATGTTGTGCTTTGTGAAACTGGAGGGCGGTGTCGCGGTCGTGCCGGGCCAACGCCGTTGTTTACACGCGGAAGCCGACCGAAACGCCGACCGCAAGCGCAACCCAGCCAGCCGCGGAGCTTGACGATGCCCAATCGACAGACTGCGATGGAGTTGCAAGGAAGACGACGAGCTCGGCGGGGCACTGGAGAGGCGGGGGCATAGACTTACGATCGATGTGCAAGGCGGTGACAAGTGCTCGAGGAGGGTGGTTCGTCGCAAAAAGTGTGTCCTTGTAGCAGCTGGAAGTCAGGAAAACGAAGGTGAATGAATGGGGAGGCTGGGATTTGGACCGGGGGGGTCCACTGGGTGGGGGGCAGAGGATGAGATGCCGCTGGACCCCCTGGCCTGATCTGGGCCTGGTACGACCTGGCTGCCCCGGCTGCCGCTTGCTGCTGCTTGGAGAGGCGTCGCGTCTGGTGGAGACCTGGATGCAGGCCGGCTTCCAGGGCCGCTGATTGGCTGCGAGCCACCAAGATCCGAGGTTTGTTTTCATCCCTTTCCCGCTGGGCAACCTGTTTTGCATGCCCTCAGCTGCGGTGAGAAGCACAGACAATTCTACGCAAGCCTCAGGAACGTCCCTTGTCCATGCACAAATGGTGGCGAACGCCAATCGCAAGCGTGTAAGGCAGCTCCAAACATCCCGTGTCTGCTCGGGTCTCGGTTCGGCCAGCTGGGCGACCCACGGACAGCTTCCGCGAGCCATCACGGGACCGCAACCTTGGGGACGAGATCGAGACATCTGATGAATATGTTTTGCGAGCAGTAATGGAAGAGTTTACGGCATGCCATGCTTCCTTATGGGCCGTACGGACAGATGTACGGAGCCTGTTGAGCTCGGCTTTGCTTCATTGGCTTGAAACAGTCAAGGGCTGCGCTTCGAAGCCATCCGCAGGACGAGCCACGTCGGGGCGATTCCACAACCCATCTTGCCGCGACGAAAAAAAGCGGCTGCCCTGGCCAATAGCATAACTACTCCCTCCAACAAACAGCCTCGCGCTGTTCCGGTGGCCGGATGTTGCCGAACGGGGCCGCATTCAGCGTTTCGGTGAGGAGACGGGCGCTACCAACCGTTTATTTACAGAGGCAAGACAGAGTCCAGGGTCACCCACAGCAGAACGGATTGCAACGTCAGAAAGCTTCATGAGACCTGGTAACAACCGCATTGCTTATTATCAGATCCCGCAACATGGCCGGCATCTTCAGCATTGACTCGGCGTGCGTTGCCGTGCTCCACCTGAGCCGCGTGAGCCGAACAACGACGACAGGCCTCCCCGGGCCGATACCAACGTCGTGGGCAGTTGGCCCTTGGACGAGTCGCCGTTCATCATAAAGGCCTCCCTCTCAATTACTGCAGGCTTTGATCGAGTCCAGAGGAATGAAAGAGGCCGTCGATGAGTCCCAACCCTGATGCTCGGCTACACCCAGGGCCACAACGGCTCATGACGCTGGTCTGCGATATTCTGTCCATAATGACAGGCTCGCATCTTCCAAACCATGGCCACAAGACGATCCATCCACTGTCCGCACGGGACCTGTCACCACCCCGTCGGACCCATCAAGCGTTCGTTTTCTCCAGTCAGCGTACACACATACTCGTCGCCTATGAAGCCATGGCTGCATCCCAGGACCCATCCACCACCACGCGCTCTGGACACTCGCCAAAGGCACCTAGGCTTCAGGTATAACGTACGACTCAGCCACTGTCTTGAACATCGCTCCCTAGGTAGGTTCGTAACGAAGCGCATCCTGGATACCTACCCCGTTCTAAGAGCGGCTCTCGCCGACCGGAAGAGGACCCCGACAGCCGCCCCTCTCCGCAACCTGACCGCACTGTAAAAAGGGACTCAAGACGACACTTGGTTCACAAAGAAACGCATTTGTCTAGCAACCTTTTCTTCAGACGCCATTTCGACAACTCCGGCTTGCCTTGGGGTAGTCTCTCCATGGAATATCCTCCCCGGAGGTCAAGCGTGTCCCCATCTATACGCCCCTGGAGGGAAATCGTAGACTTCTCACGAAGTCGTTGATAGCCTCTCCAGCTGATCAGATGCCTTGGAAACTGTTTGGGAAATTCCGATCTGTCTCACAGAGACCTCGCACCGAGACACTCTCTCTTGAGGTCGAAGGGCCCATCGGAGAGACCTCGGACAGCAGCCGTGAACCAGTCAAGAACCCACCCCGGGGAAGAGGAAGACATCTCGGACCTCTAGTAAAGCGTTGCCAACACTCAACAATGACGCCAATTACCCAGCCTTCTTGTGGAAAATTGTTCGAATGCAGCCGCTGCAAACAGTTGCCTAATTTTGGCATGATATATGCCTGCACGGTAGATGAGGACCGGGTCATGTTCGACCGGTATTCCAGGAACCCCAACTCGGTACGTCGGGCAGAGAGCATCGTCCTTCCTCTATGGCGACCATGCTAACCACCGAGGCAGCTCGTCTATGACGAGATCGGCCGACTGTTCGCTAAGGAAATGAGTCTCGGACCTAACGGACCTGATGTCCGAAGCAAGAGCGCTTTTCGTGTCGTTGAAGAGATGACCCCAGAACAACAAATGTCGTACACGCCGGAACAACTTCGCAAACTGGTCGAGCAGCGAGAGCAGGTGCGTGGTCCATCGTTTCCAAGCTTAATCTCTGAACCTTTCTCTTTAACTTGGTCAAAAGGTTCTCGACTCCCTGGCCAAGGCGCGTGAAGCCAACCAATCCGGCCACGACAAGAAGCTGTACGGAGCCGATACGTACCCATTCAATAAGAGACCATGGGTTCCCAGCCCAGATGCATCATGCAGTTACAAACTCTGCCTGAACTGCCTCTGCCTTCAGAGAAAGGCTAGGGAGAAAATCTACATCAGCCTGGATGCTGTACTGAGGGGGGCGATCTCTCCTGCCCTTATCGTCGGTTGCTCGTCTGGGTTTGAGCGTACCAGGCTTGTGGTTGATGTCAACGTGGTGAGGACTATCGGGTGTCTGCCTGTGCCGATGGTGGGAGATTCCTTTCCCGGTCCTTCCTTTTGAGACCACGTCATTCTAGCGCAACATGGCAGAGCGAGTCCATGGAGAGAATGCAGGCATGTTGCAGTCGGCTGCCTCTATCAGATATTGAGGGGCTCGTCAAGTCATGGTTCAGTGCCCATTTAGACCAGATGGCTTATGGCTCCCTGTGATTGGGAACGTAGACAAGATGATCGCGACATAATGTCCAGGGCGTGGCGACAAAGAAGATAGAAAGAAGAGAACATAGTAAGGAATGATACAGAATGATAGAGAGAAGAAAAGAACAGAGCAAAGAAGTATCAGAGTTGTTGGTGTGACATTTAGCGTCCGAAGGAGGATGCATTTAGGGTTTCAACGAGCTAGTTGGATACGCCATCACGAACGAAGAAGGGTACAATTGACCTCTGAGGAAAGACACGCTCTCACACAATTTTAAAGCTCAGGTACACATATATACATATCAAGCACCCCTAGATGGGAAATGACTTCATCTCTGCCGCGGTCCAATATCTCCTCATCTTCTCCGCCCCCAACTCCTTCACCTCGTCGTCCAAATGTTTCAGCAATACCTCTCCCCACCCTTCCATCTTCTCCTTCAACACCCCCATCTCAAACTCACACTCCTTGCTCTTACACTTCTTCAAATACTCCGCCATCTGGTCCATCCCGTCGTGAATCTCCCTGTGCTGGCGGATTAGCTCACATTCCTCCTTCCCCTTCCCCTTGAGCCTTTTCCCTTTCCCCGCAGAAGCTGGACCACCGGCAGAAGGGGGGGCTGTGGCCCGAAACTCAGGCATCTTCCTGGCTAGGAGAGGATAGAGATACGTCTCCTCGATGGAGTGGTGCATTTCAAGGTAGTGGACAAGGTTCAATCCTTCGTCGAGGAACTGCTTCAGGGACATGCCAGAGGGACGGCGGTTCGTGGCGCAGGCAGTTTGGAGGGTGGTGTACATTTGGCGGAAGTGTTCGTGCTAGGAGCGGCGGGCCGAACACATTGTGTTAGCTCTCCGGAGTTCGGCTTCGTTGTGTACGGAGGGTGACGGGGAAAATGTGGATGGGTGTACAAAGTAGTCCATCTTCTCTGCAAGGCGATTATAAATGCGGAACTCTTGAGGGGTGAGAGGAGGCAGGGCGGGTTCTTTGGTCGCGGTTCTCGGCTCCGGTTGATAGGAGTCTTCCGACGCCGAAACGCCGGACGGCGCCCGGCTGTCCGCCGGGTCCGGTTCTCCGTATTCCGGACCCACTGCTCCGGGTTGCATATTTGTGGCCATTGTGAGACAACCCAAAAAGCTGGTTGTGCGACGAGGATATGAGGCTTCGAAGGAGCACGGGGGTTTCGTTGACTGTCGTTCGTAGCCGTATGGTATGGAGGCAGTGACAACTCCTAGACAGAGAAAAAAACAAAATGAAGCAAGAGTCAAGGGGCCATGAGAGGGTGAGGTTCGGCAAATATCACTGAATTGACAAACAAAGTCACACAGTCAAGGGTCACGGAGCAAGGTGGATGATGACAGCGGGGACTCGCCATCATAGGGTTATGTAGTTCGCACCTAGGGCATCTTTCATTGGCTATTGTTCAGGTTAGTGACTTGTCAGCGCTTAGAAATACACCACAACCTGACAGGTTAAACTCATGTGTAAGTTAGGCGACCCGGGCCTGCACAAGCACTTCGTAGGTGGAAGTCACTTGACAGAACCTGCTATAGGGTGCATTTCATGTATGTAAAATAAGGAGCCCAGGGTGAAATGCCGGTACTCTCGGTGAAGAACCAACTCCATGCTTCGTAGTGACTGAACAAGATACATTGACTCGACATGCTCCCAATCGCATCCGCAGCGTAGCCCTCTTTCCCGTCATCTCAGACCCCGGCGTTATTGACTCGCCGATGCCAAAACGCCCCCGTATACATCAAGAGACCAGGAATATCATGATGCCTTTTCATGGATCCTGTTCCCGTAACCCAAGATCCATGACTTCCACCATTCCCAACCTCCTGGAAAGGAATATGGTCCCATCCGCGAGAATGTTATCCAGAGACGGCGCAGAAGACCCATCTCTTGTTGACATCACCGAGCTGCGCAGGCTGCCGTCGCTGACAAAATAAAAGTCGGATGAAAACAGCCCCAACCCTTGATAGATCGGAGGCATAGCCTCCAGCTTCACTGTCCTTGCAAATAACTGCCCACCAAGTCGACAAAAGAATAAAAAATACAAAGTATAGCAACAACATGGTCGAATCGTTCCATCCGTGTCATCAAGGACCCCTCGACCCCAGGCCACGGTGGTAAGCTACCGCTCGAGCAAAAGCGCTCCGTGACTGGATCCGTTCGTCCGTCCTGCTCTGAGCACGAGATTTGGTCTGACCACGAGAGGCGGTCCGGAAACGAGGATTGACCTTATCCATGGAAGTGTTCACTGCTCTAGCGATGGCGGGCTCGTTTGCTCCTTGGCGCTCACGGTTGTTCAAGAGCACGGCATCGGAGGTCGAAATGCCTGCGGGAGGCAAGGCGCGACCGTCAAAGTGATATCTTTGTAGATTCAGCGCGGCGATGGACTGTTGGATAGTCCGCCGTGTCGCAGGTTGTTTGCCCTTTTGTTTCTGGCCCACAGACGGCCGGGCCTCGAGATTATTCTCTGCTCCGGACGGCTGCTGGAGAGTTCGGCGAGCTGCAGGTTGTGTGCTCGTCTGCCCGTGACACTGGTCGGGACTGTCCCCGGAATTGAGCTCCAAGGAAGACAGCCGAACCCTCGGCTGGGCCACAAAGTGCAAGTTCACTTGGCCGTGCCGCTGGTTGGGACGACTGGGGCCCGCGCTTGATAGGCGCCTGGACGAGCGATCAACGGGCTTGGTTGCCGGCTGTGTGCTGGTTTGTTTTGGTGCCTGATCGGAACAATTGGGAACTGTGCCGCGCAAGTGGTCGGAGGGCCGGCCTACCGGCTTGCCATACGCTGTGCCCCTGAGTGGATCGACAAAAACCCTCCATCTCTGGATGGCGTTAGAAATGCCTGTTAGAGAAAGATAAGTTCTGGACATGAGCTTACCTTGGGGGGGCTGCAAGTCGTGGGCTGCAAGCCAGCTTCGGTGTCACGGTTGCCGCTCCTCACAGGGCCGGCGGAAGCCGTCACATCCGCCACGACGGTGTCCTCGTCACTCTCACTCTCCGATGGTGACAGCTGGGCACGCTCCTGGGACTTAGCAAAGCGCTTTTTGCAGCGGTCGCATGAGCACTTGTCGCATCCAGCAACACCTTCCCGGATACCTCCCACGAGGAATGGCAGTGTTTCAACGTAGATCCTGATACCCGTGGTTTCTTTGATGGCACCTAGAAAGTCCCAGCACTACATTCCACTGTGAGCATCCCATTAAGTCGGATAAGCGTTCGAGAACTGGAGGGCCTGGACTTACATTTCCACAGGGCGAGTGGTCGAGAAAAATCCAAGCTTCTTGCCAGGCTTTGGGTATATCTGCCTCGCGGAGCTCATGATAGCGATTAAGATCCGTGGTGCAGAGCACCGCTTTGAGTGTAGCAAGGATCCAGAAAACGGCCAGCTTTTTCTCCTGTTTCCACTAATCAGACTTCGAATCATGATGGACCAAATGATACTCATTTTACTGCCTACCACATGGCTTGCCAGGAATCGCCCGGCGTGCATGGGGAGGTGAACACCGTTGTTGTCCCTCATGGTGATAGGAATTTGGAAGCCCAAGAGACCGGCGAATTTCCGGACGAGCTCGAGATACTTGCAACTGTCGAGCACGTTTGGCCCTTGCACGAGACCGGCGTTCCAGCCGCTCACCGCAACTGTCTTCACCTCGGGCTGGGCAGCTGACACGATGAAGCCAACGGTGGCCCCTTCAAGGTTGGGCTTTGAGACCTTGAACGTGGAATCCGGCCGCAGCACGCCGATGGTGTCGTGGACCTTGGAAAAGACGGCTAGGGAGTAATGGTGCCTTCCATCACGCCGACTGTACATCCAAAGTCAACACTCAACTGACGGAAACGTGGGTTTTGGCGGCACTTACCAGGAATTTAGTGCTGCAGGGAATCTCAGAAGCTTCCCGATAGCCAGGAGCATACTGCGCTGCTTGGGCGATGTAGGGGGCATCCCCAGTCTCTTATAAAGTTCGACTTTCCGCGGGAAGAGGCTCGCTCTGGTGTAATGCTTTGCCTTCTTTCCTTGGTGATCACGAATCCTCGTCGAGGCTCCGTTTTGAAGCAAAAGACGAACCATCTGGAGCTGACCAGTCAACACAGCGGCCATTAGGGGAGTCGTGCCCTCGTAATCTTGCTCATTGACGATCCTGGCGCGGTCGGAACGACTGAGGAGATTGGCGGCTTGTCGGATTTGGCCAGTGATGACGGCGAGATGGAGGTCGGACAGGCCTTGAGCAACCCGGTCTCGTTCTCCGGCCAGATCCATGGCGGAGACTCTGTTATTTGGTGAGACGCTGAGAATAATATTCATTAGCATCAGCGTAACACAATGAAGGTAAGAAGCCACTCGCCGCTACTAAGGAGAGTACATACGTTGATACCAAGTGGCGAAGTAGTTGATCTATACCAAGTAGGATTCTAGATGGAGGGAGGGGTGAGAAGAAAGGTGAGAAGAAAAATGAGAAGAGAGCTGAGAAAAAGGCGAGAAGAAAAGGGAGAACAAAAGTGAGAAGAAGGGTGAGGAAGAAAGTAAAAAGAGCGGGATGAAAACAGCTGGGAAGGAATCTCAAGTGGGAGGAAGAAAGGGAGATGGAAAAGCCAATTGATGAGAGGGTAAGGTTCTCAGAGAACGAGCCTCCAGGACAACGAGAGAGAGTGCGTGAGTATTTTGTCGTGGTTCTGGGAAAGACCTAGAGTTTTTGGCTAGGTAAGGTAAGGGAGGTGAGTTAAACAGACTTCCTGCGAACAAGAAATGACAAGAACCGAAGGGCTTGGGTGAGAGCAGCAGCAGGAAAGTTGTTGTGGTACTAGGAGAGAAAACGTAGGGTGAGGCGGGATATGTGGATAAGAATAGGACGTCGAGCCAAATAGACTTACCACAGACATGACAACAAGGTCATATGTAGGTAGACAAGTCGGTGGTGACAGAAACAAAAGATACTAATGCGGTTTCTGGGAAGAGATTGTGGAGGCTGAACGAGTAAGGAGTGGGAATTTGGGCTGACTTCCAGAGACAAGAAGGAATATAACACAAGCAGGCGAATTGATAGCATGGAAGGGAGGTTGTTATGGCCATGAGAAAAGCCTAGCTTGGCATGGAAAGATGAAGGACGTAGAGCAATCAGGTTCGTTGACTTTCTGGAAAGGAACAAGACGAAGCCAGGCACGCAAGTCTGTGATGTGCGAGAACAAGCCTGGGAGAGTTCGGTGTCATTACCGGAGATCAAAGGGTTTAAGGACAAACGCATCTTCTCGAACCTGGGACGGAGCTGCAACTTCATCGAGGGAAACAGGCTGCATACACAGTACAGAGCGGAGCCCAAATTGGTTGATGAAGCAAGCCAGAGACCCTTTTTATGACGCCTAAACCAGATGCTACCGGGAATCATGACCAGACCCAACCAACCATCGTCTCTGCCTGCTGGCTTGATTTCTGCCAGCGGCGCCCGCGCCCACCTGGGCCCTTCGAATCATTTACTCGTCATCCTCCTCCTCACCAGCCTCGGCCTCAGCAACGGTCTGGGCAATCCCTATCAAAGTCGTTAGAACTGGCAAGCCACGGAACAGCCAGGGGCAACCTACGGTCCAGATCACGCTGGCCCTGCTGGGTGATGCGGCGGCCGCCCTTCTCCTCGTCCTGCTCAAGGACCTGGATCTTCTCAAGCGCCTGCATGATCTTGCGGTCGACGCTGCCAGAGGCATCGACGTGCTTCGACGGGCGAGTGCCGCGGTTCTTGGCGTTTCCGTGGACCTTGCGGAGGCGGCCAACACCAACGGTCTTCCTCAGGTAGACGTGGCGGGCGACGGCGGCGGCGCGGACGTAGAACCAGTCGATGTCCTGAGGGGGCATCTCACGGCCGTGGCCGGTCTTGACGGTATCAACCCAACCTGGGAAGGGGGCGAGTCAGATGCGGACGGCTCGACTGAGTTCGTTGGACGGCGTGGCAACTAACCAGGCACGGGGAGCTTGCCCTGGCGCTTCAGGAAAGCGGCATAGGCATCTGGTGCAAGCAAGTTAGCCTTTGTCGAGCAGAGCAAGAAGAGACAGGCTTCTAGGCGCAGCACTTACTGATGAACTTGTGGGCCTTTATGTTGGCAGCAACCAGATGATTAGCAAAATTCCGTCTTCAGAGATCTTTCGATCCCCTCACGCCTGCTCCCTTCATCTTCCATGTTGCTGCTGTGATGACCCGCGGTCGACCACCGTCGGCCGTGCGAGACTCGCTGGCGAGAATCGCGGCGACTCGGACAGCTCAAGAATTGGTTGGGTTTCGGCTGCAGAGGTCGTTCATGGCAGAGCGCCGCAGCAACTTACATCCACATCGCGAACGCTGACACCTCCGGGCATTTTGGCGGTTGGTTAATGGGTATCTGGGCGGAGATGGTTGAGTTGGTCGTTCGTGATGATCCAAGTTGTTCGAGCCGGGAGCAGCAAATCGATATCTAGAAAATTTCAGGCGGGGAGGAGACAGCTTTCTTGGCATGCCAAGTCTTTAGGGCTTCGGCCCTTTCCCCACAACCCAGGGCCTCTGATTCGAACCCTAACCCTGGGCCCGAGGGGCCCGTTGTCAACAAGATCGACAGCCGAGAGGCCAGCAGCAACGCGACCCAACCGCTGCACAACACTGAAGCGAGACGATCAACGCCAGGGATTTGACATTGGCGCCTCAACGGGGTGACAGGACATAACTGGACCCCAGCAGCTGGTTCCCACTTCAACATCCGCATTGGTTTCGACGGGCTGTTATCCTCGTCAAACTTTCGTGCACATGAGCTCATCAGCCCGGTTCTGCTGATTCGATTGGAAGTACAGGGTGCCCTGTGCTGGCCCTTACTATAATAATAGAGCATGTATAGTACTACTATATGCCTGTGAAACGCATGATGGTGGCTGTCCAAGCGTTTGGGAAATCAAAGATCTCCCCTGCGACCATCGTGATCGACCTGCCCTCAGGTCGAGCGATCATGAACTTACCAGCGGGGAAGCCCGGAAGAATTCTCCCTTTATTGCGGGAGACTTGATAGGCATGGCGTCTACGTACATACTGCGTACAGAGCTACTTACTAGTCCAGGCATGAAGAAAGGGAACCCCTGATCACAAGCCATGAGGTTCGCTCCTCATGGGCGGCTTGGAAGCACGCGCCGGTCAGCGCCGATGCTTGGTGTTGCTTCCCGAGAGCTGGGGGCCTTCCCCACAACTCGGGGGTCTTGGCGCCGACTCCAAACAAGAACCGTTTCACCATTCGGCCCCTCCCCGCGACCAGCACTCGACAACCAATCATCCAAGAAACGAAACTTTTGGCGCTCCTTCATAGGTGGTTGCCATAAGTGGATTCCCACCAACGATGCTGTCGATCCGAACCCAGTTCAGATGAAAGACGGTTCTGACCTGATCCAGGGCCCAGCTCCACGGCGCTACAGCCCGAAGTCTGGCAGCGCGAACATTGGTTCGCGGCTTTGAGGATTCAGACTGCCAAAGAGCCACAGCGATACGCAGGCCATATAGGCGCTCATTACCCGGCGTAAAACCGAGATGATAGGTCTGTGAGTCGTCTTTTGGTTGACCTGTACAGCTGCTGTCTAGGACTGAGCGGCAACCAGGTCTGCATGTCTAGGGGGATTTTTGAAACTGCCCCAATCGGGAAAGTGAGCAACTTACACGACCCCAGTCCTCCGCGTGGGACGGCCACTGCAACACCCCCACACGGAGGACATGCCGATGGCTCGGTCAGGCATCGCACTTAAAATTAACCAAGGGGGTTGATGAGCTGAGGTATGGTATCTACGTATAGGAGGAATAAGTATAGCTGTAAAGACGACTCCGGATGAAGGTCCTGCTCCCCCCTCCCACCAGCCTTTCCACCTCACGGGTTGCAGGACTTGACGTTCTTTCTGTGAATAGCGTCATTCTTTTCTTTTCTTTCCTTTTCATTTCCTTCTCTCCAGTTCGTTTCTTCCTGAGGACCAGGCGTCCTTCCTTTCCTTTCAGGCCCCTGAACCAACCCCCCTCCCCCTGATTAGGTACCAACGGCCGGATTGTTGGCCACGTCGCTCGCCATGCTCCCCTCCTTCGTACAATTCTTGGGCTGGGCCGCCCTTGCAACGGCCACTCCGTTGCGTGTCAGGGCCGTTGATTCCTTGAACGAAGCCGCAACTGCCGAGGCTCATCAGCGCGATAACACTGCCACCAGGGCTTTCTCTGACGTTCAGATCAAGGTACGGATTCAGGAGCATACCTAAGATTCAACGCACCGCCGTTCGCTAATGTGACATCAGACGTCAGATGGGAGGTGTCTATTTGTTGACAAGCTCTCGGGAGATTTCAGGGCCAACTTGACACCGATCCAAGTTGCCGACTGCGGATCCACCGACGGCCAAGGCTGGGACATCATCACGGCAGGGAAGCATATTCGGGGGGAGAATGTGATGCTCGTTGTGAGCACGCTGACGCAGGCATGCTTGAACTTCGACCAGCGTCGGCAGGCTGGAAATCAGGTTCTCCTCTTTTCGTGTGGCGGTCGAGCCGACGGAAGTAAGTAACCTGTAGCCTCATCAGCCTCCGTTGATGCCCCTGCGCTAACAAGTTCCTAGGCGGAGAAGTGTCCGACGGACAGCTTTTCGCATTCAACGGCAATGCCAACACGATCGCTTTCCGGCCCCAGAATCAAGCCGGGTCTTGCTTCACTGTCAAGGGCAATGCCCTCGACGTCGCCAGTTGCAGCGATACCGATGCCAACCAAGTGTTCACCATCGGCGAGGGCACATCGAGAGGTGGCAACGACAGCACCACAACCAGTACTGCCACCACTGACACCACAACAGCTGGCCTTGTTAGCAGCAGCAGCGCATCAACCGGCAGTATCGAAGATGGGAAGCTTCCCAAACCAACCTCAACTTGTGCGCCCACCACTCGCACGGTGACCGTCACCGTTACCGATATCCCTAGCGTTGCACCACCGGCGACAACCTCGTCGGATGTAGCCACAACAACCGCTCGCGGAAATCAAGGCATCCCAACCGTCAATCCCACCGATCCTGTTCCCGTCTCCCGGGCCGGTGGCGTCCTGCAGCCATCAGCAGCTGCGGAAGCCCACCAACGGGACGAAACAGCCGACCGCGTCTTCGAAAACGTCGAGATACGCGCGCCCAACGGGAAGTGCCTCTTCGTCGATCCAACGGCAGGCGATTTCCGGCAGAACTTGATCCCGATCTCGCTCGTCACCTGCTCAGGCTCTCCGAACGAGAAGTGGGATGTCATCTCGCAGGGAAAGCACAACGAGCCGAACCCGAACCGGCGGGCGGTGCTGGTTGTTAGCGCATTGGTGGGTTAACCCAAAACAAGCGTCAGCTTTGGAAACTCGATAGCAGGATGAACTTACGATGGGCGACATAGACGCAAGGGTGCATTAGCTTCGACGGCCGGCGGAATGCTGGCGATACAGTCGTCCTGTTTTCGTGCGGTGGCCGTGCCGCTGGAGGTATGTGGCCCGTCGTTCGATGCTCAACTGAGGCGGCGTCGTTCAAACTTGGCTGACTTTTCCTCTCTAGAGGGTGGAACGGATCCGAACCAACTGTTCCCAAACATCGGACAGACGAGCTTTGCTTTCGCCCCAACGGGTGAGGGTAATCGGACCTGTATCTTGCCTGGGTCTGGCGGTGACAAGCTCGACTCTGGTCCGTGTCCCGATGACGGATCACAATTGTTTTCAGTCTTCGAGTGAGCAGGTATCGCTGGGTCATTGGGCATATGAGCCATAACGGCGTCGTGCATATCAGTGACTGTCCCCGAGTCTGGGACTTGAAAGGCTTCGGGGTGAAATGGGGTTTGCAACCGCCATCAGGGGGGCCTGAGCTTTGTACAGTATTGGATCTTCGGCATTCCCCCTTTTTCTTCCTTTTTGTCTTCTTCCTCTTCAGATCTTTTCCATTCTCTTCCAACAATGTCTTGTATTTTACTTTTATTTCCCCTGAAACTACAGTTTTTATACCCCAAACACAATGTTCAACTCAACCAGCGTCGACCGGATTGCTGCGTAGAACGCCGATGGCAGATACCGGAGTAGATACCTGTTTTGTCTTTGGGTCCTATCAACATGATCACCACACAATAATTTCCGCTATCGAGCGCAGCTGCATGGCTGGGACAGAGGTTGAAGTTTTGTATGTGTGATATGCTGCGTTGAGGTGCATTCTGCAGAGGGTTGGTTCCTGTCGGAGAATCGGGCTTACCCCTCCTTGGACCTCTTCGGTTTGCCACATCACTGGCCCTGCGGCGCAGAAAGCGGGGCGGTGGTGGTGTGGAGCCCGGGGCAGCTCCGGTTCATTGACATCATGCCGAAATTTTGCGCCGGCAGCACGAAACAAACCGGTCTGCCAGCGCACACACGACTACCGAGGCTGGTCCTTCCACCACATCAACGGCCTCCTTCAGTTACTCGATCGCCATGCCACCATTGCGCTGCGTGAACGCGCCTACGACGGCAAGTCTCTTTCTCCGGCTGTGCACGAGCCCCCGAGCCATCGCCAGCGAACACCCGATTCTGGACCTCCTCGTGCCTTTGCGCCTCCAAGCCGCTGGTGTGCAGCGTACCGTCCGCCTGAGTCACACGGCAGTTGTCGCAACACCCGGTCCATACCATGCTTCGCCGTCGTTCAACCTCCTCGCGGCTCGCTTCTCACGGAAGAGCCTGTTGCCAACATCAAGTTGGCGGAAACCGCTCGCCTACCACCCCCCAAGCCGGATGTTTACCACCTCATCCCCACGACGTGCAACACACGCAATCTTCAACCCTCAACTTGACGAAGGCGGCAAGGAGATGATTCTAGAAATTACCCCCCGCGCCGCAAAGGTCCGTGCCTCCCCCTGTCTCGCGCCTCCTCTCCCCTTTCCAAAAGCCGCTAACCTAGGACACCGTGTCAGCGTCTCTCCGAAATAATGATCAAAGACTCCAACCCTCTCCTTGCTCTGCGCATCCAAGTCGAGAGCGGCGGCTGCCACGGCTTCCAGTACGTCATGAAGTTGGTGACGCTACCTCCGACGCTTCCCACGCAGGATTCGCCTGCACCTACGGCAGAGGAAGACCCCTCGGCCCCCGTACACGAAGATGATACGATATTCACGTACAGCCCGGACGACGGGAGCAGTAGCTCCGCACCAGGAGACTTGACTGCGCCCAAGATCATTCTCGACTTGCCTTCGCTCGAGCTATTAAAGGGGAGCAAGGTGGACTTTACAATGGAGTTGATTGGGTCGCAATTCAAGATAGTGGATAATCCATTGGCGACGAGCAGCTGTGGATGTGGAACGAGCTTTGATATCAAGATATAAAGAGGTTCGACGGAAGGCTGCGAGCGGTGTGGTCTGGACATGTGTACAATAGTGACAACTAGAGATAGACATGGGACGACAGAGTCACGACATAGACGATGGCGTTGGCAAACTCTAGCATTCAGGTTGATCCAGGTATTCCCCCTCCGCAAGAGAGTCTAAGATCAGGAGCCGTTGGGATGAATTGGCGTGTTGAGCGAAAACCACATCATATTGAGTTCATTCCCAGTGAGCCACGCTGATTTTTCCCACCATAAACGCCGAGTTCCCATGCCATGCCCAACGACCCAAAGCCATGAACCCCAGACCGACTAAGACACTTAGTTCATCTGGCGGATGAGAGCGTTGATGTGCTCCTCCCGGTTGCCGATGTCACCACCCTCAATGAAGTGCTTGAACTTGCGGGGGCGGAAGCCGCCGTTGGGGTTGCTGAGCTTGAAGGGCCAGAGGAAGTTGGAGGCCTGCTTGAAGTTGGGGCCGACCGTGTAGATCTCGTGGATCAGATCCTCAATGCAGATGATGCCGTACTTGCCAAGGTTCTCCTCGACGATGGCATTGTCGGTGAGAGCGATGCGCTGGCCGTTGACCTTGCCATAGCCGCGCTTGTAGATGAGCTCACGAACGCTCTTCAGGTTGGGGTAGCCGTAGGCAACCCAGGGCTCGACAAGCTTGATCATCTCAGCGGTGGCCTTGGTGACGCGGACAAAGACACCGTTGTTGATCTGGAGGAGACGGAGGAGCTGCAGGATCTTGCGCGGCTTGGGAGGGATCTTGTTGATACTGTGACGAAGTTAGCGCTGAGGGTGCCCGAGCAATTCGACCGGGCAGGTTGCTTACCCCTTGATGCGGATGACGAAGATCAGCTTGGCCTCAGGCGGGATGTAGAAGGAGTTGTCCTGCTTGGCGGCGCGGGCCAGGCGGATCTTCTCGCGCTCAGCATCGCGGTACTCCTTCACGTACTTCTCAGCACGCTTGAAGATGACGCCACGCTTCTCCTTGTTGGCCTGAACGAGAACATGATGTCAGCAAAGTCCCAAACCAACTTGGCGTTACAGATTCCCTCGCAAAAAGCTCGATCAGACCCGAAAGATGGTATAACTTTAGCAACAGCATCGACGTGTCTAGTCGCTAGGTGTGTTGTGCATCATATCGTTCGCGCGAGGACAGAAATAGGGGAAGAACCAACCTGCTTGCGCTTCTCGATCTCGGCGGCGCGCTCGGCGCGGGCCTTCTCCTGGGACTTCCGCTTCTTCAGCAGAGTCTCGGGAACGAGAACATCGTTCTGGGTCGGGACGGTCCTGCGCAATACGATTAGTACGTAGTCCAACATACCGAAGTATGTGGTAGAGCGCCGGTGGAGAATTGCTGCGTATGTGCGACATTCTCTCGTGGCTAACTCGAGTGCCCAACGTTGAAGCACGGGACGCCGCTCAGTGCGAGCGTCATTCCTGACAGCTCGAACATCCAGCATTAAGCTCCGGCTTCCAACACCTTGGACAGAATCCAAGACATTTTGCTCGCATGGGTGTGCAGATAGTCAGCACGACGTCGAGCCGAGTCGAGCCGAGTTGACAGCCGCCACCACGCGGCACTGAATTTCAGGGAGAAGACAGCATCTTCAACCCCAACACCCCTCGAAACATCTCTCAGTCGACAAGCCGGATCGGTTCAGGCCTGGCGGAAAGAGGGAGAGTCGAGAGAGGGATCGAGCTGGAGCAATGCCTGGTACAGGATTGAAGCCAGGCAAAGCACCCAGTGAGAGGACTACGCCAATCTGCAGAATCTCGTCAAGTGATACCCGACGATACCATGGGAAGAGTCGAGGGGGAGAACTCAGGGAATGGCATACGTAGAAGACATCTTGTCGGATCGTCGACCTCGTTGGGCGGTGGTGCTGAGGTTGTCGTGTGGTCGGTCGGTTCGAGTCGAGGACAGAGAAAAAACGCGAGTTTTTGGTGGGCACAGGAAAATGGCAGGTGGAAGTGGCCCGAGCGCTTACTGGGTGGGTCGCATTTTGCGCGGGCCTTAGGGCTTGATCCTGAAAAAGTTACCCCACATCCCACTTTCTGCCAGGCCTTACCGCCCTGAATCCCAAGAACATTCCTCACCGCACTCCGTCAAAATTCAGTGAGGTTTCCTACTGTCTGGTGAGTTAGCAGGAACAACAACCGCCAACCCAGGATCACCGGATCGCCGCAACAGTCAAGATGCCCCCCAAGAAGGCCGCTCGTCCCGCCCAGGAGAATATCTCTCTCGGACCCCAGATCCGTGAGGGTGAACTCGTTTTCGGCGGTGAGTAAACCTCGTCCAGCCCGCCGTCCATGGTGGCAGTCTTTGCTGACAGATTGATTTTCCAGTTGCCCGCATCTTCGCCAGCTTCGTGAGCAGCACCTCTCTCAGCGTTCCGATTTGAACCCTTCGCTAACTAGCTAAAGAACGACACCTTCGTCCATGTCACTGATCTGTCCGGCCGCGAAACCATCTGCCGTGTCACCGGCGGTATGAAGGTCAAGGCTGACCGTGACGAGTCGTCCCCCTACGCTGCCATGTTGGCTGCCCAGGACGTTGCGGCTCGCTGCAAGGAGCTTGGCATCACTGCCCTCCACATCAAGATCCGTGCCACTGGTGGTATGTTGAGCTTTGGGTCTCGGTCGTGCTTTCTTGTTCGCTAACAGCTTGCTCTCAGGCAACGGCACCAAGACTCCCGGCCCCGGTGCCCAGTCGGCCCTCCGCGCCCTGGCCCGCGCTGGCATGAAGATCGGCCGCATTGAGGATGTCACCCCCACGCCGTCCGACTCGACCCGTCGCAAGGGTGGTCGCCGTGGTCGTCGTCTCTAAATCTTTGGAGACTGGTGGTTGCGTTTCTGGGGAACTGCTCGGTTGCGGGTTCTGGGTTTTCTGCTGTGGTGTGGACAATTACGAGGAGAACGGCCTAAGATTGCCTGGTCTCCACAACATCCCGACGCCTGTCACTTGTTCCTTATGATGATGGCACAGCCGCAGCACTTGAGATAGAGAATCAAGGCAAGGGCTACTACGGTAGTCCGGAACAACGCTGCCTCGCGTCCAGGTCACCGCAGTTCTGAGCTCGTCAGCTCTTCCCAGAAAAACAATCATCACTGCTGCTGATACCCAGTTATGGAATCTAGTGTTTGGTGGTTGGATGTCTGATGGTCGACGGTACTTGATGCATGAATGCCATGGCCTATTGATTTGCTGGATACCTTTGCTCACGACTTGTGCCTCGTCCGGTTTGTGATAGATGCGCATTCGTCGTCGTGCATGCCACCCTCCACACTGGTCCCTGAGTGCTCCCCTGTTCAGTCCGCCACCAGGATCCCAGAAAGGCAGGCTCGTGGCGTTAAAAACACATACACCGTAGACGATGCAGAAAATTCGAGAAATGACACGGCGGGTACAGTCTCAGCACATGCTAAATTCAGGGGGGCGGGCGGCGGCAAGACACAAGACAAGTAGGTTTCATGATCGCATTCGCATTCCCCTGAGCCTTTCGTGGCACGAAGCGTTACCATACCAGAGACCAATTTTAATGCGTCACACGCCCCATGCCCTGAAAGCAGTTTAACTGAAGGAAACCAACGAACCCCAATCACCATCTCCGAGCAGGCCCCGAGTCCTAACCGCGAACCGCCGCACCGAGCGCACCACCCGTGAACTGTGTACCGCCTGCTTGCCGCTGGCCAGTACCGCCCGTCCTTGCGCCGCCCCTGCCAGTCCGCTGGCCACCCGTCCGCTGGCCACCCTGTCTGCCATCCTTCCTGCTGAAGGCGTTGGCCGACCCTTGCGTCCTCACCTCGAGCGTGCGCTCATTGGTCTCAATCAGAGCGCTGGCCTTGTCCGAGAGGGCGAGGGCCAGGCTCTGGAGACGGCTGAGCTCGACACCCTTGCGGAAAATGACCGTTTCGGTGACCTGGTCGAGCGCCGCGGCAAGCTCCTCGTGGCTGATCATCTTGCTGACGACGGCAGACACCTTGGCCGGCTCGAGCTCGAACATGGTGCTCAACGTCTCAATGGCCAGGGTGTCGTAGAACGGAGCATACGTGAAGAGGTACGTCCGCAGGCCCTCCTCCTGGATTTGCTTCGCAAGCATCGCCTTGATGTCTTCGGTGCTCGGCATCAGATCCCAGATCTTGATGTTGTGGATGAAGTGGATGGCTTTCTTCCACTCGCCGGCTGCGAGAGCCTTGGACGCCTGCATGACATGGTCGCGAGTGTTCTCCGGCGGGCCCGTGAAGATCTGACGCTCATGGTACTCGAGCATGCGCCTGTACGTTTTGCTAATGACGCGCTTCTTGATGTCGGGCGAAGACCCAATCTGCGCCAGAAGAGGGATCTCGAGCAACATGCTGCAGGTGAGGTAAACGCACTCCAGGAGCTCCAGGTTGATGTGCATGTGGAAGGGGAGCTGCCGTTGCTTCTCAAGCCGCTCCTGCTCGGGCGAGACCTGGCTGAACCGCTGCATCATGACACCCTGGGCAAGCAGTTCCTTCTGGCGGCCGCTGCCGCAGATGTCCTGCAGAGTGTTCTGGGCGTCATACACCAGACCCTTCCGGAAAGCGCAGAGACCGACCTGGACGAGGGTCCTGTTGTAGAGGATCTGGGTGGCCACGTCGAAGTTGGGGATGTTCTCTTGCAAGTGGGACATGAGCATCATGTCGCGAGCCTTGTAATACTCATCATGCAGAGCCAGGAAGTAGATCTGGCAAAGCATAGCGCGCGCGCGGATGATGCCCTCGCTCTTGTTGAACAGGTAGTTGCACAGAGAGTGGATAAGCTTGCCGGCATCGCCGAGGAGGCCCCGGGGGGCGATGGCCGAATCGACCTCGTCCGGAACCTGCTTCCAGGAGTTCTCCTCGAGGATCTTGACGACTTGAGCGGGCTGCATGCTGTTAGTAGAAGTCCAAAGCAGTCAGGCAGGGAACGACCAGGCGCATACCTTGAAGTAGATGTGGTCCAAGCGGCGCTGGACAATCCGGTTCAGGCTCTCTTGCGGGACATCGAGCGACGAATCCTTCTGGATGGTCTCGTAGTAGAGAAGTCCCCTCAGGATGGTGTTGTAGAGTGAAGTCTCGTCGGTCAACCTCTCAATGTACTCCGGGGTGTGAGGGTCGATGTTCTGGAGCGAGCGGGTAAGCTCGTCGTCCAGACGCTCGATGTAGGACACCACGCTTCCAGGAACAGTGATGTACTTGTCGCCAGGCCCCAGAACAGGAACCTTGTCATCATCCTCCCACTCCTCAGCGGTCTCGATAACGATGTGGTCCTTGTTCGCCTCCAGCAGGGTCAGCAGAGCCCCAAGCTCCTTCTCAGCGGCCTTCCATTGCTCCAGGGGCATCACCGATCCGCCCGAGCCGAGATCGAACCGAGCCGAGATCAGCGTCTGGAGGACACGGATCTTGAGATAAGGCGTCTCGGCGACCCTGTTGAGCTCCTCCATGATCTTGATCTGCTCATTGCGGTCGGTGCCCTTCCTGCCTCTGGACTCGATGATGGCGCGGAGGTGCTTCTGGATGCTCTCGGGGGAGAAGGGAATCGCCTTGCCGCGCTTGTCAACGATTGAAAAGCCCTTCTCTTCGTCCTCAGCGGCCTCGGGGATAACGGCGTCCTGAAGCTTGAGTTTGGTGGACTTGGGCAAGGGGAGCTCGTCGTCCTCATCCGAGGACTCCATGAACGCATCCCCATCCTTCCTGAAGGCATCGACCTGGGCCTGGTATTCTTTGGTGGTCTTCTTGATCTTTTGCTTGACTGCGTTGAGGCCACGCGCGTTCGTCG
Organism: Remersonia thermophila; assembly: GCF_042764415.1. Classification (NCBI taxonomy): domain Eukaryota; kingdom Fungi; phylum Ascomycota; class Sordariomycetes; order Sordariales; family Chaetomiaceae; genus Remersonia; species Remersonia thermophila. The sequence goes on from NC_092217.1 coordinate 4,718,026, forward strand.
CGTTCATCTTCTTCGGTGTGACCTTCTGCTTCGCCAGCGTCTCGTTCATGTAATCCTCCAGCTCGGCGATGCACTTGATGTACGACTTGGGCGCCTTGCTGCCATCTTGAAGCTTCACAGCCTGGCGGCTGAGCTTATCAAACTCTTGAGTCTCGTTAGCGAAGAGCCCCAGTGTCCAGGCAGAACCCAAAGCGTCGACATACCATTCGCAATCGTGCCCCAGTCGTTGATCTTTTGGCTGTTCTGAATCGCCGTGATGATGGCCTCGAGTTCGTCGAAACGCTTGTCCTTGGCGCTCTTGACTTTCGTGACCAACTCGGCCTCGCTATCATCGCTGTCGGACGCGACGTCGACCAAGAAACGCCCAGCACCCTTCTTTGGCCCTGCCTCATCGTCAGACGAGGACTCCTCCTCGTCGTCATCGTCCTCCAACTCGGAAGACTCCTGCTCCTCCTGCTCCTCCTCCTCCTCCTCCTCCTCCGTGGTGTACAGCTCCTCCTCGTCGGAGCTGCTCTCGGTGGAGCTGTCACCGCCGCCGCGGAAGAACCGAGAAGACATGGCGATGTTTCAGTCGTTGTTTTGCAGAGAACCGGCTGGATTTCAATGGGGCTGCGACGATATGCCCCGCGTTGTTATGGCTGGCGATCGATAAGTCACCGTGCTGTGCGGCGGGTTGGAGGGGTCGAGTCGAGAATTAATTTTCAGAACGGTGATTTTCTGGTGGGGCAAATTTGGGGCTCAGTGGCCGGAAGCGCCTGAAGCCAACAAAGAGTTGCTGCTTTGGCTTTCGCAAGATTGAGCAACGGAGCCCAACCTCCAGATTCCGAAGGTGGATGAAAGGAAGCACTCAAATAGTTCCCAAATGGAGCAAACCAGGACGGTGACTTGTGATGAAATAATTCAATAATGTCTCGAGGATGCCTCATTTTTCCAAGACGGACTCCCAGGCAGCTCGCCTCCACCCATCAGCCACAAATGTCAGCTGACATGTCATGTGACTTATGCTATGTTACGGCTCGTTACGCCAAGCTTTCACAGTCGCGTCCTCAATGGTTTTAACGGGGCGATGCTCCAAACGGGACTCGACCACCCTGCGCGGTTGCATCTGCGCGCCACTGACCTCGCGAGAGCTATCCGAGATTTTCTGTACCAAAGCAAAACAAGCCAAACTCTGGCTCATCATCAACTCCAACAACCCGAGTCGTCACCATCTCGATCTGCGAAGGACTGGAGCCGACGGAGAATCGTGTATGGAGACTCATCTCGGATTCATCTGAATTGACACCCGGCCTTCGTGTCGCGCGAGAGCGCACCCGCCGTCGCATCTCTAGCACCTTTGGTGTGCATCACTTTTTCTTCGTGACTGCTCGCGTCCAAGCCTTCCATCACCCAGGACCGAGATGTCTTCATTTCCTCCGCCGCCACCGCCTCCGGGCTGGGGCCCTCCCCCTCCGCCGCCGACTCCTCCTCCCCCGGGTCCGCCGCCGTCGTTCCCTCCTCCGCCAGCGATCCCTGCGCCGCCTCCCCCAGGTTACCGGCCTCCCACCGATCCCTTGACCGCCAAGTTTGAACAAAAGAAGAAGGAATGGCTTCGCATGCAGCGCAACCGGTTTGGCGAGAAGAGGAAGGGAGGGTTTGTTGAGACCCAAAAGGCCGACATGCCGCCTGAGCACCTGCGGAAGATCGTCAAGGACATCGGCGACGTCTCTCAGAAGAAGTACACGAGCGACAAGCGCAGTTACCTCGGCGCCCTGAAGTTCATGCCGCATGCCGTGTTGAAGTTGCTTGAAAACATGCCTATGCCTTGGGAGTCAGCTCGCGAGGTCCGGGTCTTGTACCACGTCAATGGCTGCCTGACTCTAGTCAACGAGATCCCACGCGTCATCGAGCCTGTCTTCTTCGCGCAATGGGCGACCATGTGGAGCACGATGCGGAAGGAGAAGCGCGACCGCCGGCTCTTCAAGCGCATGCGATTCCCACCGTTTGACGATGAAGAACCGCCCCTTTCCTGGTCCGAAAACATTGAGGATGTCGAGCCTCTCGAGCCCATCCAGATGGAGCTTGACGAGGAGGAAGAGGCGGCTGTCTACGAGTGGTTTTATGACCATCAGCCGCTCATCGACACGTCGCATGTCAACGGGCCGAGCTACAAGAGGTGGAACCTGACACTTCCGCAGATGGCCAACTTGTACCGTCTGAGCCGTCCGCTGGTCACCGACGTGGTCGACCGGAATTACTTTTACCTCTTCGAGCTGAAGAGCTTCTTCACGGCCAAGGCGCTGAACGTGGCGTTGCCCGGCGGCCCTCGCTTTGAGCCCCTGTACAAGGACATCAACCCGAACGATGAGGACTTTGGCGAATTCAACGCCATGGACCGCATCATCTTCCGGAATCCCATCCGGACCGAGTGCCGCGTCGCTTATCCTCACCTCTATAATTCGCTCCCCCGAAGCGTGCATCTGTCCTGGCATTCCCACCCTCAAATCGTGTACACCCGAGCCAACGACCCCGACCTGCCCGCGTTCTATTTCGACAGTTCCATCAACCCCATCTCGTCGCGGGCTGTCGCGCCAAAGAACGTCAAGGTCACCCATGAAGACGAGCTTTTCGGACCAGGGAACATTGAGGAACCCGAGGAGGAGACGTTCGAGTTGCCCGCGGCTGTTGAGCCGTTCCTTGCCGAGGAAGAGCTGGCCACAGAAGACACTGCTGCCGCTATTGAGCTCTGGTGGGCTCCTTATCCTTTTGACAGGCGATCGGGTCGGATGGTGCGAGCTCAGGATGTCCCCCTCATCAAGCATTGGTACCTTGAGCATTGCCCGCCCAAGCAGCCGGTCAAGGTTCGAGTTTCATACCAAAAGCTCCTCAAGACTTACGTCCTCAACGAGCTGCACAGGAAGAGGCCCAAGTCGCTGCAGAAGCAGAGCCTTCTCAGTACGCTGAAGCAGACCAAGTTCTTCCAGCAGACGACGATCGACTGGGTCGAAGCCGGCCTCCAGGTGTGCCGACAGGGCTTCAACATGCTCAACCTTTTGATTCACCGGAAAAACCTCACGTATCTCCACCTCGACTACAACTTCAACTTGAAGCCCGTCAAGACATTGACGACCAAAGAGCGGAAGAAGTCGCGATTCGGAAATGCCTTCCACCTGATGCGCGAGATCCTGCGGTTGACCAAGCTCATCGTGGATGCCCAGGTCCAGTACCGGCTCGGCAACATTGACGCGTTTCAACTTGCTGATGGCATCCATTACGCATTCAACCACGTCGGACAGCTGACGGGCATGTACCGGTACAAGTACAAGCTCATGCACCAGATCCGCTCCTGCAAGGACCTGAAGCACCTGATTTACTACCGGTTCAATACCGACGCTGTGGGTAAAGGTCCAGGCTGCGGCTTCTGGGCTCCATCGTGGAGAGTTTGGCTGTTCTTCATGCGCGGCATCATCCCGCTGCTCGAACGGTGGCTCGGCAACCTCCTCTCACGGCAGTTCGAGGGTCGTCACAGCAAGGGAGTCGCCAAGACTGTGACAAAACAGCGCGTCGAGTCACATTTCGACCTGGAGCTTCGTGCATCTGTCATGGCCGACCTGATGGACATGATGCCCGAGGGTATCAAGCAGAGCAAGGTGAACACGGTCCTGCAGCATCTCTCCGAAGCGTGGAGGTGCTGGAAGAGCAACATTCCGTGGAAGGTTCCTGGACTCCCAGCGCCCATCGAGAATATCATCCTTCGTTATGTCAAGGCCAAGGCAGACTGGTGGATTTCGGTCGCGCATTACAACCGGGAGCGCATCCGGAGAGGTGCTACCGTCGACAAGACAGTCGCCAAGAAGAACGTTGGGCGTCTGACGCGTCTGTGGCTCAAGGCTGAGCAGGAGAGGCAGCACAACCACATGAAAGATGGGCCCTACGTGTCGTCTGAGGAGGCTGTCGCCATCTACACGACGACCGTCCATTGGCTCGAGTCCCGCAAGTTCTCGCCTATCCCCTTCCCGAGCGTCTCGTACAAGCACGACACCAAGATCCTCATCCTGGCGCTCGAGCGGCTCCGCGAAGTGTATTCAACCAAAGGCAGGCTGAATCAAAGCCAGCGGGAGGAGCTTGCCCTCATCGAGCAGGCCTATGACAGCCCGGGAACGACCCTGGAACGCATCAAGCGGTTCTTGCTCACACAGCGTGCGTTCAAGGAGGTGGGCATCGACATGAACGACAACTACAGCACCATCAACCCCGTTTACGACATAGAGCCCATCGAGAAGATCAGCGATGCCTATCTCGACCAGTACCTCTGGTACCAGGCTGATCAGCGCCACCTCTTCCCAGCCTGGGTCAAGCCGTCCGACTCCGAAGTTCCACCCCTTCTTGTCTACAAATGGGCCCAAGGCATCAACAACCTGGACAAGGTCTGGGAGACTGCGAACGGCGAGTGCAATGTCATGATCGAGACACAGCTGTCTAAGGTCTACGAAAAGGTTGAACTGACCCTCCTCAACTCGCTGCTGCGGTTGATCATGGATCACAACTTGGCGGACTACATCACGGCCAAGAACAATGTGACCCTGACATACAAGGATATGAGCCACGTCAACAGCTACGGCATGATCCGCGGCCTTCAATTCTCGGCCTTCGTTTTCCAGTACTACGGCCTCATCCTTGACCTTCTTCTCCTGGGTCCCCAGCGAGCGAGCGAGATCGCCGGCCCGCCGCAGAACCCCAACGATTTCCTCCAATTTCAGGATCGTGAGACCGAGACCAGGCATCCGATCAGGCTGTACACCCGGTACATTGACAAGATCTGGGTGTTCCTGCGCTTCACTGCCGACGAGGCGAGGGATCTCATTCAGCGGTTCCTCACGGAGCAACCTGATCCCAACTTCGAGAATGTCATTGGCTACAAGAGCAAGAAGTGCTGGCCGAGAGATTCGCGCATGCGCCTGATGCGCCACGACGTGAACCTTGGCAGAGCCGTGTTCTGGGATTTGAAGAACCGTTTGCCCCGTTCCGTCACGACGATTGAATGGGAAGACACCTTCGCGAGCGTCTACAGCAAGGACAACCCGAACCTCCTGTTCTCCATGTGCGGCTTCGAAGTCCGCATCCTGCCCAAGTGCCGCAACCAGAACGACGAATTTCCGGTGAAGGATAGCGTCTGGTCGCTGGTGGACAACACAACCCGAGAGCGGACGGCCCATGCCTTCCTTCAGGTGACAGAGGAAGACATCCAGAAGTTCAACAACCGGATTCGCCAGATCTTGATGTCTTCGGGCTCGACGACGTTCACCAAGATTGCCAACAAGTGGAACACGGCGCTGATCGCTCTGTTCACTTACTACCGCGAGGCGGCCGTGTCGACAGTCAACCTGCTCGACACCATCGTCAAGTGCGAGACCAAGATCCAGACTCGTGTCAAGATTGGGTTGAACTCAAAGATGCCGTCGCGTTTCCCTCCTGCCGTCTTCTACACACCGAAGGAACTGGGCGGTCTCGGCATGATCTCAGGGTCTCATATCTTGATTCCTGCAAGTGACAAGCGCTGGTCCAAGCAGACGGATGTCGGCGTCACCCATTACCGAGCCGGCATGTCTCACGAAGAGGAGACTCTGATCCCTAACATCTTCCGCTACATCATCCCCTGGGAGGCTGAGTTCATCGACTCGCAGCGGGTGTGGACCGAGTACTCTCAAAAGCGTCTCGAGGCCAACCAACAAAACAGGCGACTCACGCTCGAGGATCTGGAAGACAGCTGGGATCGTGGTTTGCCGCGCATCAACACCCTGTTCCAAAAGGATCGCAGCACCCTGAGTTTCGACAAGGGTTTCCGGGCTCGGGCCGAGTTCAAGATCTACCAGCTCATGAAGAGCAACCCCTTCTGGTGGACCAGCCAGAGGCACGATGGCAAGTTGTGGAACCTCAACGCTTACCGGACCGATGTGATCCAAGCGCTCGGTGGTGTCGAGACCATTCTGGAGCACACCCTCTTCAAGGCAACCGGTTTCCCGTCATGGGAGGGTCTCTTCTGGGAACGGGCATCGGGCTTCGAACAGGTCAGTGAACCCCCCTCTTCATCTTAAGAACTCTGAATGAGCTTGAATGCTAACTTCTCCGGTACAGTCCATGCAATTCAAGAAGCTGACCAACGCGCAACGGTCCGGTCTCAACCAAATCCCCAACCGACGCTTCACCCTCTGGTGGTCGCCAACGATCAACCGGGCCAACGTCTACGTCGGTTTCCAGGTCCAGCTTGACCTGACGGGCATCTTCCTGCACGGCAAGATTCCGACCCTGAAGATCTCCCTGATCCAGATCTTCCGTGCACATCTGTGGCAGAAGATCCACGAATCCGTGGTGATGGACCTCTGCCAGGTCTTTGACCAGGAACTGGAGGCCCTCAGCATCGAGTCGGTGCAGAAAGAAACTATTCACCCGCGCAAGTCGTACAAGATGAACAGCTCGTGCGCGGACATTCAGCTCTTTGGCAGTCCCAAGTGGAACGTGACCCGGCCGTCCCTGCTCTTCGACAACAAGGATGTGATCGAGGCCACTACAACGAGCAAGTTCTGGATCGACGTGCAGCTCCGCTACGGCGACTACGACTCCCATGACATCGAGAGATACGTCCGTGCGAAGTACCTCGACTACACCACAGACAGCATGAGCCTGTACCCGTCCCCGACCGGTTTGATGATCGGGATCGACCTCGCCTACAACCTGTACTCGGCCTACGGGCAGTACTTCCCTGGGTTGAAGACGCTGATCCAGCAAGCCATGAGCAAGATCATGAAGGCGAACCCTGCGTTGTACGTGCTGCGCGAACGCATTCGCAAGGGTCTGCAGCTCTATGCTTCAGAGGGCAACCAGGAATTCCTGAACTCCCAGAACTACTCGGAGCTGTTCAGCAACCAGATCCAGCTGTTCATCGATGATACCAACGTTTACCGGGTGACGATTCACAAGACGTTCGAGGGCAACCTGACAACCAAGCCCATCAACGGTGCCATTTTCATCTTCAACCCCAGGACTGGCCAGCTCTTCCTCAAGATCATCCACACCAGCGTCTGGGCCGGGCAGAAGCGTCTCGGCCAGCTTGCGAAGTGGAAGACGGCCGAAGAAGTGGCGGCGCTGATCCGGTCACTTCCAGTCGAAGAGCAGCCGAAACAGCTCATTGTGACGCGCAAGGGTCTGCTTGATCCTCTCGAGGTCAATCTCTTGGACTTCCCGAACATCTCGATCCGTGCGTCAGAGCTTCAGCTGCCGTTCCAGGCTGCCATGAAGGTGGAGAAACTGGGCGACATGATCTTGCGCGCCACTGAGCCGCAGATGGTGCTGTTCAACCTGTATGACGAGTGGCTGAAGAGCATCTCGTCCTACACGGCCTTCTCTCGCCTGATCCTCATCCTGAGGGCTCTGCACGTCAACCAGGACAAGACCAAGCTAATCCTGCGGCCGGACAAGTCGGTGATCACGCAAGATCACCACATCTGGCCCTCGCTCACGGATGAGGAGTGGATCAAGGTCGAAATGCAGCTGCGTGATCTGATTCTCCATGATTACGGCAAGAAGAATAATGTCAACGTATCGAGTCTCACCACCAGTGAAGTGCGCGACATTATCCTAGGCATGGAGATCTCGGCGCCGTCTCTACAGAGGCAGCAGGCTGCCGAGATCGAGAAGCAGCAGCAGGAGCAGCAGCAGCTCACCGCGGTTACGACCAAGACGCAGAACGTGCACGGCGAGGAGATCATCGTCACCACAACGTCTCAGTTCGAGCAGCAGACGTTCGCATCCAAGACGGAGTGGCGTACCCGGGCGATCGCCACGTCGAATCTGCGCACGCGAGCCAACAACATGTATGTGGCGCCGGTGGACAGCGATGTGGATGACATCACATATGTGATGCCCAAGAACATCCTCAAGAAGTTCATCACCATCTCGGATCTTCGGGTGCAAGTGGCCGGCTACCTGTACGGAGCGTCGCCTCCAGACAACGACCAGGTCAAGGAAATCCGTTGCATTGTCATGGTGCCGCAGATCGGCGGGCTGCGTAACATCCAGCTGCCGCAACACCTGCCGCAGCACGAGCTCCTCAAGGGTATGGAACCGCTCGGCATCATCCACACCATGTCGGGCAACGAGCTCCCGTACATGTCGGCTGTCGACGTGACCAACCACGCCCGGCTGATCGACGCGCACCCGGAGGCGTGGGATAAGCAAAAGACGCTCACCGTCGCCGTGGCGTTCACGCCCGGCAGTGTGTCCCTCTCGGCCTGGGCGCTAACGCCGCAAGGGTACACGTGGGGCGCCGAGAACAAGGATCTTGGTAGCGACCATCCCCAAGGCTTCATGACGTCCATGGGCGAGCGCCGCCAGCTGCTGCTGAGCGACAAGTTCAAGGGATTCTTCCTCGTGCCCGACAACGGCAAGTGGAACTACAGCTTCATGGGCAGCGCGTTTGGTGGGATCGAGAAGAAGCCCGTCCATGTCAAACTCGACACCCCCCTGCCCTTCTACAGCGACCAGCACCGGCCGGTGCACTTCTCTAGCTTCAACGAGCTCGAGGATATCTGGGTTGATAGGCAGGATAACTTTGCCTAGACGGTTTGGGCGAGTTAAGCACATCTTGGCGAGGGTCGGAGTTGTTGATCGGTGAGGACGGGACCCGGAAATGGGAAGCGCGGAAGAGGGACGCTACCCGTCACCGAGCGAAGCGAGTGGGAACGCGGGAGCGGATGCGGATGGCCAGTGGAACTTCAAACTGACGAGCTGGGCCGTCGGAACTGGCCGCAGATTGTTTGATCGACTACTCCAGGAGATCGGCCGGCATGTTAGAGCTGTGGTTTGGCTGCGAGTGGGGGGGGGGGGGGGGGGGGAGGGGGGGCAGAATTTGAGTTTCTGGTGTTTCTTGTTACAATGCGCTTTGCGCCCGCGTTGTGTGTCCGCGGTTTACTATGTAGGACAGAGATTCCACTTTGTACATGGTGTACGAGTACTACCGTTCCTGTAAAATGTCACTAATGGATCTGATGCGTTGATTTGGCGATGTGGGCGCCATTGTGTCCGAAGGTGAGGTTCAACAGATGGACAGCTAGTCTCAGGACACGGCTAGCTGGCTAGCTGACAATGTCCCGTCCCCCCAACCCGAACACGTGGGAGGAGCAGCAGAGGAGGGGTTCGTGATGCTCGGCTTCTCGCGGGACGAGGTCGATCCTACACGGGAGCAGAGCGGGCAGACATGCCCCCGCTTCCCCTTCCCTGGCTACCGCGAAGCCGGTGCTGGGTGCGGGGTCTGCAGCAAAGTGCGTGTACAGTCAGGCTGTTGTCAGCACTCGCTTCGTTTGTCTACAACAGATTGTGCTCAATGCGTTCATGCGTTTGACAGCCCATTGCCTGATCCGGAAGGCTGGTCGATCAGTTTTACCCTGCCAGCCCTAGCCAGAAGCCTTAGGGCGCAGGTAGCAAGGCAGGGATGGAGGGGAGCCAGTCCACATTGGACAGCAGGCCCATCGCACCCATTCCGGTTCTTGGAAAGTTTGTCGAGCTTCGGCCGGTGTCGATTCGACTTGGTCTAGCGTACGCTGGCGAAAAAGGCTTCGATTCAGGGTTCCATGCATGCCCGATGTCAGATGTGCTGCATGCCAAGAGCCCCTTGCAGCAAGAAATTTCCGAAGAAAATGCCCGGCGCGGAGAACAGGGTTCGGTTGGCAGCCGGACGAGCTCTCTTGGGTCTGAGAACAGGCATCCAGCTTGTGTTTGTTGAAGGTCTGTTTTAGTGAAGGATTGCGAGAAAGAATTGCCTAGAATATTGAAGAACCGTGGACAGGATTTCAAGCCTGACGGTTTCCCCCTGAAAGCTTGGGGATGGTGGCATATGGTGGACGGACTTGGTCGTTAGAAGCACTTAGCAGCTATCAGCCCTAGAGCTCTCCACGCCAGTGACGCTCTGACCAACCGTTCATGAACCCCGGTCTAGTGGATGTCGCCAGGCCGGGGGTTCGCGTGTTGAATCGCCTTGGCGCAGCGGACAGTCCGATGATCCGATCTTGTGGTGTCCCACTGTCCTCGACCCCTACACTGGTGCCGCCCGGCCGAGTCCGAGTCCGAATGCTACGCAGGAGCATCGGGAACTGGGCCGAGGGCCGGGGTGTAAAGATGGGAGGCTTTGACGTGCTGTGGGAAGACGGAGGCCGGGTAGGCTTCGGGAACGATGGACCCGGAAGCAGAAGAAGCCCGAGCTGGCCCACGAGGATGGGAACCGCACGTGGCCTGGTCTCAGCACCTGATGGTCAACAATCACCATGAAACAGGGTAGAAGCTCCCATGTAACATTATGAACAATGCAGGCGTTTTCTCTTCCTCAGGCATGCTCTGTAGCCGCCAGGTACGTTTCCATGGCATTGCGGTTGTTGTCGTGGATCTACCCAAACTCAAATACATACCAACGTTACCTTCTCATGAAACAACCTCCCCAACTCCCCACCAGCTTACTTGGCGGCTGCAACCCTAGAAGCACGCCACCCGCAAACAGCGGCCAGTCAGAAGGAAGACATAGCAAATGGCTTTCTGTGGTCGGAAAATAGGGAGCATGCTCTTCCGGCGACGCTGGCTTGAGCTCAGAAGGACCTTGGCTCCGCTAAGCTGTGTTGGGGGGAGAGACGTGGAGAGGGTTGATGGGGACCGGCCTGATATCAGATGATCAGGTCCGCGGCCCCCGACGCGCTCCCCGATTCAAGTTCGCGGAATGCTACCCTACGACACTCCCGCAAAGCTTCTCGAGGAAACATGCCAGTTTTACCCACCCTGCCCGATCTCCCGTCCACCCTGTCCCTGTTCACTTGACTGATATCCACGTACCTGCCATCAGATTTGTTGTGTATGATGAAGCTACCTATGCCCTCTACGCAGTAGAGATACATCCTGCCGTTAATCGACAGACAATTCATCATCTGTATCTGCCTAGGGAGGCATTCGTCATGTTTGAACTCTGAAACGAAACATTGCCGCGCCCTTCCTCGCCCTCCCTTCCTTTTTCTTTTGGAATTGGACTACATGCCTCACAGTTCGGGAACTGCCGAATGACCTCATGGTTGCAGGTATGTAGTGATACCCCGTTTTTGATGTTGGGATGAAGCTGGCATCTGGAGTTTCTAGAAGATGGGATGACATCAATTTCACAGAGTTGCAGAAGCATAAAAAGTGTTTTAATTGCAAGGTCTGAGTGAAACATCCTTGTTTATGCGAAGTCCGCCGTTGTTCAGACCGCCGTCGCGCGGCTGTAGCTTCAGCCGGTTGCCAAGACCCGCCACCAGCCCCACCCCCATTCCCAACCCTGAAGACCAGTGGGCACTCCCACCCTCCGCCAACGTCCCAGCACGACAAGCGGTCATCCAACAACACCCAAGCCCCGGCCACAAAGTCGGGGATGGGAAGATGCATCCCATCCCACGATTGGCTAACCTGGAAAAGCAACCGTAAATTCCATCGTCTTGATCAGCATTGCGATGCAATCTTGGAGCCCTCGGGGTTAAGCCTCTTCGAGCCACCCAGTTCCACCCCTTTCCACCCTCGCCGCCAACCGAACGCGGTCCAAGTCGATCACGCATTTGGTCACGAATACGCGCACAGCAACTTCCCCCGCGGGGCAGCCCGCCATCCCACCGTGTCATAGCTCCCCCAGTAAGTCTTCACAGTACCAAACACATTGACACTTGCCCTGGTTGGCTGAGAGTCGCCGTCATATCCTCGCAGCCAGCCCATCCTTGTGCGTTCTCGTAGCGCCGGAGCCGCTCACATACAATCCGAGAACGCCTTCCATGTCCCAGGATCGCCCCAACCATCTCATGTCCGCTGGCCATGCTCCGTGTGCAGCTCAGAAGGGCTTGGTCAAGCGGTGAGAGTTCTCCACTTTGATGGGCGGGCGGGGGTGCCGATGTCTCCAAATATTGATCATCCCGTGGACATCACGGTCTTTTTTTTTTTTCAATGGCCTGCAAAACGACCTGCTCCCTTCCCCTTCAGTGGCTTCCCTGTCGGTTCCTTTCTTGGTCCTTTTTCAGAGGCACCAACGTCCAAGGCAAAGCCATAGATGAGCCTGAGGAGAAACATGTCTCCGGGCGAGCCAGAGCTCACCCCCAAGAGTGTGGGTTACATCCAGCTGTCTCGAAGCTGCTGGTCGACTGGAGCTGACCCTCCAACCTCAACGTGGATCCGCTGCTATCGTCTGCTCTTCTCACCCTGTTCGGCAATCTGGCAGCTAATCAAGGCCGGCTTTGCTTGCCGTCGCCCTATGAGGGGCCAATCTAGCCATCTCTTTTGGGGGTCTCTGATATAGCCCACCCCGGCTCTGATATACCTACTTTCGGACGAAACGGCGAAAATTCGATCAGTGACCCGCCCGCTGCCCGCCCCGTTCCAGACACAGCTGACTGGGCCTGCTCTGGGCGATGGGACTCGTTGCTGGCTTCGCCCTGGGTGCATCCTCGGCCGAGGAGGGGTCACCTCCGCGAGTGCCCGCTGTGGCATCCTCCTCGCTGCCCCCTCCAAGAGGGGAGATCTTCAAGAGTGCTGCGGATGCAGCCCACCAAGCTTCTGCTGGTCAGCCTCGACTTGCCGGAGCCGCGTGCGAGCCGTCTTGGCCTCTGCGGCACCGAGGCGTTGTTCCCGATTCCAGCCACATCCTCCTGTGGTTCCTCACGCGCTTCACCCTCCCGAGAGGGTCTGATCAGGACAGGTCGTTACCAAGCATGGCCGTAAAGCAAGTGCCGCGGCTGCATTCGGCGGCCTGGAGCGCTGACAGCAACCACCCCCCCTCTTCCCGTCAAAGCTATGCCTGCCGTCATGCCTATCCCCGACTGCATGGTAGGCCCGTGTTTCAAAATTCTCGTCCTCTCCATAGAGCCGTTTTGTATCCTTCCATGGGTTTTCCAGACGTCGTCTCTCTTTTGGGCATGTCCCTGTCCACTCCCCTCCTCTTTTCGGTTAATCACTCCGGGGGTGTTGAGATTTCGTGCATCTCTTGACCCCCCAATCCCTGCCTGATGTGGCTGTCAAGGGACCCCCCTCCCCCGTTGCATCATGACTGGGGGAGGCCCCTGGTTACTATATCCGGTAGCCAGTCCATGGCATAAGATCCTCAAATTATGCTACCGTTATCCGTGGTCAAGAGATGCCTTGGGGTTCCGCGCATCGCTCGTGAACCATCGTCCTGTCTATTGCTTGGCGGTCACCCACTCGTGTCGACGGTTGGCGTGCCATAGATCGCGGAGGGTATTAAACCTACCCGCACCCCCCCCCCCCCAACCCCAAGCCTCGGAGCCCTGTCCCGCCCCGTACCATATATTCGACGGTTTAATACCATTTACTATCACGGCGGTTGTCTTGGACCTCAGCTCTCTTTCTTCCTTCTTCCTCCTCTCCATGTGCTTCAACACCGGATATTACCAACACCACCTCCGCACCGTCAAGCCCACGCTGCGAATCCTGCGTGCCAAATCCATAGCCGACCGCGAGAGGCTGAGCGTCACGCGCATCCACATGTTATCACAGGCAATGAATCACTGAACTGGCGTCCACGACGGCTACCGCGACCACAAGCTCCAAGGCTCCATCAACCCGCGCGAGAACATTCTGATTCTTCGCATGATAACGGACCTTCGCCCCAGTGTGTCGCAGCCGCCAGTGCCTGTCATAGTGACACGCGCAAAGAATCGCCTCGTCGATATTCCATGCTCTCTGCCTTCGATCACCACTCGTAAGGGTTCCAACTCTCGCAGCCTGCCGTCTCTCTGCCGACGGAGGGTGCCAATAACCAAAAGCTCGACGGGACTTCTCCGCTCCGAGCTAAGTGTCGCTCCCACAGCAAAAGGAGCCCACCGGGGCTCCATCACGACAAATTATTTCCATACAGAGCCCGGCGACCAGCCAGAGCGAACAGCTCTGGCGGAACCCATGCGTTGGAGACACGCTGGCGGGCAACTACCGTGTGGGACCAGATTACAATGTCAACTACTCGCCGCAAGAACCGCATGCGGGTGAGCAGGCCCAGGCTTCGCACGGATATGATGCTCACCAACACCACCGAGCCTCGATCCAACATGCTGGGCCGCCAGCCCCTCCCCCGCCTCCGCCTCCTCCCGTCCACGAGCAGCCTTCCCATCAGCCGCACCACGGGTTACCGCAGCACCACTACGCTCCCGCTCACCATCCTCACCCGATCCTCACGGACCCAACCCACCTCGCCGGCCACCACCCCTCAGCCCGGCATATGGGACATCCGGGACATCCGGGGCCATCACACTTCGGCGCCGGCCCGTCGCCCCATACCGTTGTCGCCCCGCTTTATCCCGCTCTAACCCCAAGCCATGGTCACACAGCCGGGGTGAAGCGCCCGCGTCCCGACGACCTCGACCTCTCCGTTCCCGGTATGCCCGATCTTGGTAGCACCGATCTGGACCCTATGCAGCAGACGCCAATGAACGCCGCGGCTGCTGCTTACGGACAAGCCCCCGCCCCGCCCACCCACCACCATCATCGGCTTCCGGATACGGGACCCCCGGCCAAGATGATGAGACGGGAAGGAGAGAGCAGCAGCGGAGGAGGCGGCGCACCGAGCATGGTTGGACAAGCCGGGATGCCACCGCCAGCTCCGCGGCCGAAGGGACCCAAGTTGAAGTTCACTCCCGAAGACGACCAGCTGTTGATCGATCTGAAAGAAAACAAGAACCTGACATGGAAACAAATCGCCGATTTCTTTCCAGGGAGGTCCAGCGGGACGCTCCAGGTCCGGTACTGTACCAAGCTCAAGGCAAAAACGACACAGTGGTCAGAGGAAACGGTCAGTGCTTACCAGACGATGTCTCTTGGATGAAACCAACCAGCTAACTAGTAGGTGCTACAGGATCAAAAGCTTCGAATGGCGATCCAGGATTACGAGAACGAAAAGTGGCGCATCATAGCCAACAAGGTCGGCACCGGGTTCACACCAGCAGCTTGCCGCGAAAGAGCTGCCCAGCTCCTGGGCGAGAATGCGGTATAGCAATTAGCGTCCCCTCCCGGGACCTCCGCAGGTCTTGGGACAGGGGACACCACCGCTGCTATCCAGTCGCCGTTCCAGACATTCAAGTGACGGACGACAAGCCAACTACAACCGCCTTCCACTTAGGCGGTTTCACACCACCGGGCGCATTATGCACCACGACATACGCCGCTTTCTCGCGAGATTGCCCTTCATGGCCATCATCTCCACTCCCTTCCCATCGCTCGTTCGGCACTATTTAACAATTATTTCTTTTCTTCGTACCTTTGTGGAGGATGCGCTGGACAGGGATTCGGTTTCTTCTTGGATTTGGATTTCTTGTTCAGTTGTTGGATTTAATCACACAGAGATACCCCTTTGAAGGCGTCAACAAGACGATTATCTTTCCTGTCCTTACCTACTATACCCAATACCCATTTGTCTTTTTCTTACTTTATTCATCTTGTTTTTTTCACGCATGGCATTGGTCTCGGTGGGTGCACATAGAAGATGTTCTGGGGAGGGAGGGACGAGAACGGAGAGCAATGCATATGACAGCCGGTCCGTCACAGTATGGACTTTACGACTGAGTGATGATGACGATTCTATATTGGTCGATTCTCTCTATTTTTTTGGGTTGCATACAGTGGCTGGACGGGGCGCCACCGGGAGGCATTCACGAGACCGGTTGGCTTGGACGGAGGATGGCTCGGGGTGATAGTTGAGTGAGCATGGACATCAGTGTGAGCGCTGGGATCATGTTTTCTCTGGACTCTCTCCAACGTTTGCTGCTGGTCAGAGCAGTCTAATGTTTAAGCAGACGGGCAGGCTCTCGTTGTCTTGTCTTCTCCTATCTTATTAGCACCCGATATCCTCTGGCTCGCCGCCTGCGTTTTGCTTGTTCAACTGCATCCACCGACCACGTTCTCATCCCCCCCAAGGCTGCTCTTCTTGAGGTTGCCGGTAGGTCTCCGATTCGTCCCATGTCAAACTTCCTTGTCTATCTCGGAACGGCCTGGCGCCGTTGTAACGGTTTGTTGCCAAGATCCACCCCTGGCCCTCTCAAACGACCCCCAAGTTCATGTGCTTGACGTTGCTACCTCTTTGTCCTCCTTCATGTTTTGAAACACTCGAATCGAGAGGTTGAGCATGGCTGTACAGCAGAAAAGGCAGCTGGCGAACAAACATGCCTGATGCATTGAAGCGCAGTCACAGTTGTAACCTGCCAGGTACATATCTAGTAACATCCGCAGGCCAAGCCGAAACTTGGTGACCCCAGACTGTTTCTCGCCGCTATCCTGGTTTAAACTTAATCGGCCCCTGTCGGACGCGGAAAACTCGCCGACAGGAACGTGCCGGATGTGCCGAGCTGCCTCTCTTGGCTGTCAGGGAAATGACGTCAACTTTTTTTTCGTGGTTTCTACTGTGCTCTCCCAAGCCACCACGTCTGATATAGAGAACGCTGTGTTTGCAGCGACCCCATTTCTATGTACCGATGAGATCCTGGGGCAGAGAAAATGTGCTTCATATTAGGAGGGCTGATAGGCATCACGTTGGTTTTCTAGCCCGAACACCCGGCATTGTGTGCTGATTGAGGCGCTCCAATGGAAGTTTGTCGTGCTCATGCTTGACGGATTTGAGTTTTTCTGGCGGCACAGCTGGGGCATGCAACAGCCCTGGAGGCAACATTGAGTTACATGGTACCCGCCCAACCTGCAGCGACCGTCAATGGACATCATCATGAGGTAGCAATCCATGAATCTGTATGTTTCACGTGCCCCCCCTAGTAGCCCGGATGTTTAGTAGGGTAGGCATCTTGTCTAGGAGAGTGTCGGCTCACAAGAAACACTTGCGGAGGCAACAGTCGCGAAGCTGCCCGGATCAGGCCAGCCTCCTTCTCAGCATTTCCAAGTTTTCAAGCTGAATGCACTATACATACGCCTGCAGCTTAATCTGCCGATACTGAGCCTAGGTGCGGCTAACAATATCTTAAAAACACCACACTAATGCGGCTTCCAGGCACATGCTACCAAACATTCCCTTGGCTCAATCTCACCCGCGTCGCTCCGAGCGGCAGCCGAGACGCCCGGAGATCGAGGATTGTCTGCTTTGCCCGCGTGCTTCCGGACATACAGGCGCTGTAATACTCCGTATATCCGAGTTCAGCGTTGTAGGTCAGGCACCGTGGGCGGTTCCTCTGCCGCAGGGTCGTGGTTGCAACCCCCAACTTTCCTCCACCCCCCAGCAAGCGCCCAATCGGAGAGTTGCGGCAAGGCCTCGATGGCGGGTTATTCTGATATCAACCATCATGCTCCCAGACGTACTATCCGATTGCGCGCTTCCCGCGTCAAGTGCCGAACTAATCCCCCCGATACCGACCGTTGGAGGCGGCCGTGTCTTGGGTTACATGGCACAGCGTACCAGCCAAGTGGCAGGCCAATTTGAGAACGATCCGGTACATGATGCCAGCTGACGAACGAAAGAGTACACAGTACATCGTGTCGTTTTCCGCCTTGTTTGACAGGTCCTACGCCCGGTGAATGGGTTAGGTTTCAGATATACGCACTGCATCCCCTTGCCATTCGCTGCCTAGCGATGGGAAACGGCCCAGAAGCTTGTGTCCGAAGTGTCATTCACAAGTCACTCCACAGGTTCGCTACATTCGCACAAGGCAGCATCCTGGTCCCTTGCTTGAAACCGTCTTATGCCAGCCTTGGACTCTCAACGTCCACACATAAGCAGCAGGAAGCATACATGCCTGCGATCTCAGATCGACCCAGTATCTGAAGAAGCACCCATACCAGCGGCCTGTCAACCTCCAGGTTATGTCGCGGCACCGGAGGCCCATGCAGGTTGTCCGCAGCAGCGATCATCGAACATGTCCCAAACCAAGAGACGTTTGTCAGTAGTCACCAGAATCCAGACCGGCATCAACAGCCCCGGCTGAGAACAAGTAGCCATGCTAACACGGCCAGCTAGCGTTGCAAACATTGCGGCTTGACTGAATAGTGGGCTTGGTGTTTGATGAGAGGGCTTATAAGCCCAATCCCTGGCATGACTGTTGACTTGATCAATGCTCGACACCATTTCGCTGCCCATAAACCATAGTGATCCCATCAGGACCAAGAATACCGACGTGATCCATGCATACAGCACGCTCGATCTCAATTGTACCTAGCTCGTAAGATGAGCGCCGTGCATGGAATAGCATGTAATCGCTTAGGGGAGAAGAGTTGGATGGCCACCACCGATATGATACTCCCTAAAGACGTAGAGCTTTTCGCCCTAAGCCCACTGTACCATCACCCTGGAATACTGAAGCAAAGGGCTGCGGAACCCGCGACAACATGGCTGCAACCGCAACTTTTGGATCTTCAGCAGTGCATAGTGTTCAACTGTGACAGGATTCGGCACGAGCATATTATTTCGGCACTGGGATGATGCTTGAGCATGGAACCATACCCGGCAAACGGAAAGTCTCTACCCATACCCTTGAGACATTGCCCGCTTAGTTCTCCGTCAAGTCCCGGGATAATTTCGCTGGCAGCTGATCACATCCTACCTGGCGGGCCCCAGCCCGAGTCTCCTGAGTGACAATGGCTCCCAGATAATGTAGGGCACTTTGAGTCCAAGATCGGCTCCTTAAAGTTCAATTAGCCAACTAGCCTGCGCAATCCCAGGGTATCCAGTCAGCATGTAAGGTAGACATGGCGATGATGACATCACAAAAAAACAGGATCTTGATGAGTGTTGGGGCGTCGCCACAGAAGCGCCGTTCAAGCTAAGTGGGGTCACGTGATAGCGTGACCGGCACAAGACGCCAAAGCGCGAGCAAGGAGCAAGGCGACTCGTCACGCTTTGCCATCCTTCGTATCTCCGAACCGTTGCCTGGAAATGCTTCTTCTCGTGTGCGAACAGGCAGCTCTTTTCATTTCTGCACTTCCAACCACCTCTCTTACTTTCCATTGCCTCATCTCATCTACCAGACACTCTGTTCCGCTGCGATTGGTCTTTGAGTGTCGGCTCTGTTCATGACCGCATCTATCTCTCCTCCAGGGCACAGCTGCAGGGCCAGAATTGGTCTGGGTTCAAACCAGTTCTGGCGTCCTCGTTGGATGCTGCAGGGCTTTTGAGATTCACGTCGGAGGCTGCTCCCACAGCCCCACGCAACACCCCAGCAATGGATTCCCAACTACGACCACCCAGTCCATCGGGTCAATCCATACAGGAGCCACCGACAGCGGAAGCTGACCAGGCGAGCAAGCCTCGCAAAGCGAGCACCAGTTCAGGCCTTGATGCAGCCGATGCCCCCGCAGATGACGAAACATCGGCCCTCCAGCACCTGACCGAAGATGTCCGAAACCAGGATGACTTGGAACGAGACATCACCCTCCAAGCGAGTCGTGCCTTGGCGGAAGCCGAGGACAAACGAGACAAAAGGCGCATCGAGAAGGCAGAAAAGTTGAAAACAAAACTCGAAGATCAACTGAGAACACAACAACAAAAGTTGCGCTCCTCACACTCCAACCCAACCGCGAGACTTCGCATCCAGCGCGAGATCGCGAGACTCGAGGCCGAAATCGTGATCTGCGACAAGGACATCGCCGATTTTACCGCAAGAATTGAGCAGCGCAACAAGAAAGATGTATCGGCGGATCTTGCTCAGGGTTCAGGCGGCAGACTTCCTGGGGAGACCCAGCGAGAGTACCTTATTCGAATAGGGAAAATCACGCCTTTTGCTGCCCTTCGTGGCCCTCGCCCGGAAGGGGTGCACGGCGAGCTCGCCGACGCGATTAGTGATGCCGAGGACGAGGCCATCGCAGAGGAGCTCGAGGAGAAGGAAGAGGCCGATGGGCCGTGTTCTCACCAAATCCTGAGTGCACCTGGATTTGCTGAGGACGATGATATTTCCATTTCCGCGGTCGAGTCTGAGTTCTCTCTCCGTCCGCGCAAGAAAAAAAAGCAGGCCAAGCTGCAGGTCGAGTCTGAGGAAGAGTTCGAGCCTGAGTCAAGTTCTGAGGCAGCGAGCCTCGAGTCTGACGTGTCGGACGAGTCTGATTTGGCCGGCAGCACGCGAAAGCGAAAGCGTGGAAAGGTCATCAAGGAGAAGGAAGGCAAGGTTGACCTGAGCAACATCGACGATGGTAACGAAACCGTTTACCAGGCAAGACTGAAGGACTGGGTTGAGCGACGGAGCAGGGCCCGGCGGCGACGACAAGAAAAGCTGGGTCAACCGTTTGACGACGGGTCGGACGGTGTCGAAGAGTGGTTCAAGCCATCTCCGGACCAGCCAGACCATCACTTTGAGAACGGCCTGAAGCTGCCTGGCGATATTTACCCTTCGCTATTCGACTACCAGAAGACTGGTGTTCAGTGGCTGGCCGAGCTGTATGCTCAAAAGGTCGGCGGCATCATTGGCGATGAGATGGGCCTAGGGAAAACGGTCCAGTTGATATCGTTCGTCGCCGCCCTGCACTACAGCGGGAAGCTCAACAAACCGGTCATTGTCGTTGCCCCCGCCACGGTCCTGAAGCAATGGGTCAACGAGTTTCATCGATGGTGGCCTCCCTTGCGCGTCTCCATCTTGCACTCCTCTGGGAGCGGCATGCTCAATGTCCGTCGCGAAGCCGAGACGGAGGATCATGTCGACCCGTGGGAGGAGAAGAAACCGAGCAGGTCTAGCCCCGCTGTCAGGAGGATCGTGAACCGGGTGGTGAAGCACGGTCATGTTCTTGTCACCACCTATGCCGGCCTGCAGACCTATGGTGACGTCTTGATTCCCGTCGAATGGGGGTATGCCGTTCTCGACGAAGGCCACAAAATCCGAAACCCAAACACCGCCATCACCATCTACTGCAAGGAGCTCCGTACCCATAACCGCATCATACTCTCGGGCACTCCGATGCAAAACAATCTGACCGAGCTGTGGTCCTTGTTCGACTTCGTCTACCCAATGCGCCTGGGGACGCTGGTCGAGTTCCGCAACAAGTTTGAGGTCCCCATCAAGCTCGGAGGCTACGCCAATGCCACAAACCTGGACATTATGACTGCTCAGAAGTGTGCCGAGACCCTCAAGGATGCCATCAGCCCATACCTTCTCCAGCGCCTGAAGGCAGATGTTGCGGCTGATCTTCCCAACAAGAGCGAGAAGGTCCTCTTCTGTAAACTCACAGCCGCCCAGCGAGAATCGTACGAGTTGTTCCTTAAGTCGGACGACATGATCTCGATTCTCAATCGGACCCGGCAGTCGTTATACGGCATCGACATCTTGCGCAAGATCTGCAACCATCCCGACCTCTTGGACCCACGGCTCAAGGATAAGCCCGGGTATATTTGGGGAGATGACACCAAGTCTGGAAAGATGGCTGTGGTAAAGTCATTGCTTCCCATGTGGAAGCGGCTAGGACACAAAACCCTGCTTTTCTGCCAGGGTATCCAGATGTTGGACATAATGGAGGCCTTTGTTCGACGGCTAGACAACATCCAATATCTCCGGATGGACGGCAAGACGCCGATCAAAGACAGACAGACTCTAGTGGACCAGTTCAATGCCTCCCCAGATCTTGACCTTTTCCTCTTGACAACCAAGGTCGGCGGACTGGGCGTCAACCTGACAGGCGCCAATCGTGTCATCATCTTTGACCCAGATTGGAACCCTTCTACCGATGTTCAAGCGCGGGAGCGGGCTTGGAGGCTTGGTCAAAAGAAGGAAGTGACCATCTACCGATTGATGACCGCCGGAACCATTGAAGAGAAGATCTACCACCGCCAAATTTTCAAGCAGTTCCTCTCCAACAAGGTCTTGAAGGACCCCAAACAACAAACCTCGTTCAACCTGCATGACCTGCAAGACCTCTTCAGCCTCAACTCGTACGAGGACGGTGTAACGGAAACGAGCGAGATGTTCAAGAGCCGGGATCCCAGATCGCGCAGGGCGCCGAAACAGCTCGTCATCCCAGGACAGGATGCGCCCCCGCCGATGCCGGGGAAAATCGTTAATCCAGAAGGAGCCCGGCCCGACATCAAAGATGTCGGGGAAACAGACCTCCGAAACATTGACGGTGTCGCCGGTCTCGAAACATACGAAGACTCGTCCTCACCCCCTCCGAATGAGGACCGTCTCATGGAGGGCATATTTGCGAAATCCGGCGTTCATAGCACACTAGAGCATGACGAGATTGTCAACGGCAAGAAGCCTATCAAGGCGGATCGCAAGATCCTCCAGCAGGAGGCCAACAGGATCGCCGCCGAGGCTGCTCGGAGTCTCCAGCGCGCGGGAGAGCAGGCTCGAAACATCCCCATCGGTACCGTGACGTGGACTGGCGAGGTGGGTGAAGCTGGCCGCCCCTCCAATCCTCGACGTGGTCTGCCGGGTTCCGGGGCGGGCAGTGCGAGCAGCTCGAGGTCAGGCACGCCGATGGGTAGAGCAGCAGAGCAGCAGAATCTTGGTGTGACGGACTTTGAGAAGATGATACCTGTTTTCATCAAGAGACATGGCGGGAAAGTGCCTTCGAAGTTGTTGGTCGATCACTTCAATCGATATTGTCCCACGCGGAGGCAGACGGATGCATTCAAGCTGGCTTTGGGCAAGGTGGCCGAGATGGAACAGCGTGGATCGAGCATGCGGGCTATTTGGAGGCTGAGACCGGGGTATCGGTAGGAGGTTGCTTACAGGGGGTTGGTATTGGGGTTTGAAAGACATTATAAGACGTCATGATATCGGTTCAGTGGGAGGCATGACTGGAAATTTTACGGTGGTCATGGGTGGACAGAGCCAAGAGATAAGCCAAGGTCGATGGATCGAAGAACGGTAGACTTTTGCAGTGTTTAATACAGGCTTAGTCAACCCAGCCACAGCCATCTGGCTGTCGATCAATCTCTAGTGGTCTGTAAGCACCGGTGTGGCCTCGCGCGCCATAACAGAGTATTGAGTTTGATCTATCTGCTTACCTGACCAGAGAGCGGCAAACAAAGTTGCTGGTGCATTTGCAGGTAGTGTTTTCCCGGGCTAATTACAGGCTTTTTATATCCCTGGCTCATCTTTGGAACCGGAGCCGATAATCAACTCGTCATGATGATCTTGGAGTTTCTAACAGACAACTAACCCCAGCGGTCCATGTTACCTGCCTCAGACGGTACTCCACAGTCAGGCAAGCAATGCTCGAGCGGCGTCACACAATCCTCGAAAACGCCACTACGATGAGTACTGAATCTCAAGACCAAGACTTCGGAACGGTTCATCCAGTTTCCGCAGGTCGATTCCTGTCCCGAGGCTGAAGATGAGTGACTTAGCTCGTCCTTCCCAAAGCAGACCGACACGAAGATTCTGGTCCATCCGCGCTTTCAGAACGCCTCTGTACTCCTCATGGTTCTCTGGGGGGCTGGGGGGGCTGGGTTCCGGCTCCTCATCATCCAGCCTCCACTCCAGCTTGGCTTGGAAACTCCGTTCCTTGACGCGGGGAGCCTCCGGTTCTGGAATAACCTCCAGGTTCCTAGGGTCCGCGCCGAGCAAGAACCCAGCGGGCCGCCGGTTGCTCCACAGCTCCATGCCAACCGCCCACTCGCTCTCGTAACTATAGACGTTGAACTCCATGCGCGTCGCAAGCGCGCAGTAGTCTTTGGCGAGTACAGCATAGGTGGCATTGATGTTGCCCATCAGCGGGTTGATGGTCAAGGTGGCCGTGAGCGGCGTTCCGCGATGGGCCGGCAGGGTCGCAAAGCGACCACCCAGAGACATGCCGCCTGATTTGTTAAGAGTGCCGTAGTACACCTCGCCTCCGGCGCTGAAACGGCCGTATATGCGCTCCTTTTCGCTAGATTGACCATTGCCGCTTGGTTCCGAACTCGCCGGACCAGCCGGCGAACCAGAAGTGGAGGGAGACGTGTCACCGCCAAAGTTATACAGACCACGGAAGCCAAGAAGCCCACCATCTGTCGAGAACAAACCCTCTATCCCGTATTTCCCTCTGTCGTATTGCAGAAGGCCCAGGATAGTGCCACCATTTCGGAGGGACCGCTCGCTGACAGCGGACAGTTGCACTTGGAGCTCGGGTGTGAGGCGCCGGACAACGAGGGCTTCGAGAAGAGATTGTGGAAGGTACAGGCGGCCGTATAAAAGTGTGCTTCCGGCGCTTGTTGCGCTTGGGGAAATCGTGGGCGCGGCAGTTTGTGTAGCTCCGGCTGATGCTGTGTCTTCTGCTTCCCAACACCACTGCCCGTCCCGTGAACCAAGGCCATGAAGGCGGCGGTATGATCGTAACAGTGCCGACAGAGGTATCTGGTCCGACTGGGCAGCGATATTCGTCAGGGGGATGGTGCTGTGGAGGTAGGATATGGAGCCATCAACAACGCCAACGGTGCCGAGTTGGTAGCTGGTTGCGAAATGTGGGGTTGCAAGAGCCGAGAGGTTGAGGCGCAATCCTCGAGGAAGGGGAAAGTCAATGAGCCCTGGCGGATCACCATCAGCATACATACAGCAAGAACGGGATGATGCAGCGCACCTTTCGCTGTTGCGTTCAAGTCCTTATATGTGTTGTCGTCATTCCACCCCGTGGCGCCGTAGAAGGCATTGGTGATATACTGCATAAACTCGCGCATATTGACTACAGCCTGCGTACGAGCAGGGTTGCTAGGCAATGTCACCTCTGACAAATCATTGGATGAGAACGGAGTCAAACATGAGCTGTTGAGTTTGGAGATGGGTTGGTGGTGAAATGTCCACGGGTGGTGAAATGTGATGTGAGCTTCCACAGTTGACGTCTGTTCAAGCTTTTGGACCCACTGCGCGGCGTGGCCCCACTTCAGCGTCCAGGGGAACGAACCTGACTCCAATATCCAGGACCTTGCTACCTCATCGGCATCTCTGATGGCTTCACTCGGGTGGCTTCGTGGCATCGACTCGCTCAAGTGGGTAATCGGTAGAATCCCAACAGTTCAATACTGATTGGTGCTCCGGATAGACATGACGAAATGCCTCACTTCTCGAACTGTAGACTCCTCCCCTGAGCCAACGTGTTTCCTCCCTCACCAAGACCTAACGAGAACCCGAGCCTCTACGCTCAGTTCTTCTCTCCGAAGCTATCGCGACCACTGGCAAAGACCTTATCAAAGTCATACTCGGTCCAGCGGATGTCAGGCTTGAGACCGGCAAACTTCCACACGCCGTCTACCTTCCGGTAGTAGTGAGTGTTGTGGCTGTGGGCATGTCCCTTGACCTCAACTTTTTGCAGGCTCGAGTTCGTGTAGACCTGGTGCGGCACACGCAGCTGATGGTACCCAATCACCTCTGTATCCGATACCTTTTCCCACTTGCTGGCACCGCCGATGAAGTGCTGGGTCCGCAGCAGCGGGTTGCCCAGCACCGACTCATTTGAGATCATGCCGACAAACTCCTCGGCCGGCATCGCCTCCCAGAGCTTGTTGAGGAACGAGCGGTAGTCAACCTGCGCATGGTCTCCATAGTTAGCCCGTTGTCTGCCACGCCAGGCCAAGCCAGTATCTCGTTCGACGACATACCCGGAGGGTTGGAGCGATGCACTTCTGGAGACGATCCCAGTCCTTGGAGTCGTAGCTGTCCGCCCACTCGAAAGCGGCCTCGGTGCAACCGAGATATTCTGTCTCTCTTGTCAGACATATTCAGGCCCATTGCTTTCGTCCATAGTCAGAATAACAGGTCTGGAACCAACCCTCAAAGGTGATCTGCTGCTTCTTTTCGGTGGCCATTTTGCTAGGCTTTTCGGGCGATTAGGGGTCGGTTGTTGAGTTCGTTGGGGCACACCTCACGGCTTGAGTGAAAGACAGAAGAGCTCTTCGGCCATCTGGCCGTTTATTTGTACCAAGTCACGAGCATGGCTGTCACAAGTATACAAACGTACTTGCCGTCGGGCGTCGGACGTCAATGGGCATGTGCGTCCCGGAGAGGGTAATGAATAGAGGTCCTGCCAGTGTGAGACCATGGCCGGTAACTTCCAACTCTGGATTTCTTCCCCCGGAGAGCTACCTTGTGCTCTCCTTGGTCAATGGCTCCATCCAGCGGCAGTGCCCTCTCCAAACCAGCCAGGTCTCAGAGAATCGGTACTCTTCCCCAGTCGTTGCTATCATTTCGGTGCCACTTGCATATCTGACAATACTTGAACCCAGGCTATTGGGAAACTGACACTCCTTCTGGACACCTGATTCTCTCACCCGGTCAATCCTTCGTCTTGATCAAGCACGCCCAACACCTTTGATGTCATACCTATCTTCGGATAAGCTTGGGGACCAACACCCTTAACATGGAACCCATCCTTCGCTAACCTCCACCCCCCCCCTCCCTCGGCCAGCTAATCTAGCCAAGTTTGCCTGGCTGCGCAGACGAAGACTTGTGCGTGACGCCATATTCGAGAACGGTTCTGTTGGTGGTAACTACCTACCAGCAAGACCGGGCTTTCTTGCATATGCGAGGGGCTTCGGTGTCCTGAATGACAACAGCTCTCTCTACCGCTGTGCTCGTCTTCGCATCATTCCTTCTTGGTGGTGGAATGGTTTTGCCACTTCTCACTTGCCCCTTGATCTGCCATCCTACAGGTGTTGGCCTTAAACCCTGGCCTCCCCACCGCCTGACGACATCGTTGACCTTCTCCAGAATAATTTCTCTCGTGGCCGGCTTGCTTGTTGCCACTTTGAGCAGCTGATCGTAATTTGGTTAGGCGTGGCGGATGGTAGCGTCCACCGCAAGCCTGACTTTTTCGTACCTACACAGCCAATTTGCCGGTTCGGCCCACGCGTCGACTGCGCCTCTTGAGTGTGTGTCTGATGACAGCCGCAAGTTTCTCCTTTGGTATCGCAGGGAATATCTCCTTTGCCACTTCTTCAAACTGTTAGCGGCGTTGTCCCGCCGCTTTACAGACTTTCCCCGTTTTGCAACCGTCGCTTCATGTTGTCGCAGGATGGCTTTGTATATGTAATTCGGACATCGCAAGCAGATAGCCCTGTTTCTGTTGCTTAGCACCACGTGTCAAACCTTACTTGAGTCGCGGGCGTGTATGTGGGAGTGCCTGGTGATGTAAACGTTGCCTTTCGGGACAAATCTGCAACCATTTGGCATCGGGTCACTCTCTCGAACCGCCTTCTCTCCCGGCCATGGTCTATTCTTGGGTTGTTTTGCTGTCTCGTGCGTACAGGCATCTCGGTCGATGATCAAGGATATCGATGAAGCAATATGTGTGACACCGTATTGCTGGATGAGATAGAAAGCCCAACGCTACCTCCTGACGCTGTGCCCCCGCCTTGTTGTGCTGATGGGACGAAGTATATGCTCGAGCCGTCGGTAGTCATTTGAGCACTATCATGGAGAAACATGGACATTTATAAATTCTGGCCCCGAATGTTTCCCCTCGTGAGATATTCTGAATGGGGTGGTAACGAGTCGAGTGTCTGGGAATACCGCTACATGCGTCCACGCTTATCCCGAAAGTTCCCCCTGTTCCCCATTGTTTAGACCATCATGAGTCACTTGATAAGACTTAAAGATCCTCGCAAGCACACACGCTGATTTCCTTGTCGCCTATCAATGGTGTCTGAGCTGGAGGGATGAAGATGCGTTTGGATTTATTCCTGGTACTGGACAGTACCCGTTGATCGAATCCAAAAATGGATTAACTGATATCGTGCAACCCAATACAGTGGCGGCCATCTCTAGGTCCACTATATAGACAATGCTACAACACAGTACCATCGCCGGCAGCGACATGTTGGGGTCCTGACCTACGTTGGGCTCAGTCGAGCACTGATCTGTAACTAGCGCCTATATCATCAAGCCCAACCCCTTCTTTTTTTTTTAGCTGAGCATCCAGCATGGCTGCTTAAGCTTAGCGTCTGACTTAGGAGCAGGCAGACCTCAGGTACCTAAGCATCGAGAACATCACCCGCAGCCATGGACCCAGGACAACCAATGCAGTCCTGTCGTCCAGTTGATGAATACTTCTCCATTGGACTCGTGCAATGCGCGCACAGTGTGAATCGTCTGCGGGCTCGGGATCACGGATCGGGGCCATGCCTCCATTTGCGGAGCAACCTAGAGCCTCGGGCTACCATTTTGGAAAGTTATCCGCATTACTGGGGCAGATGGGTAACAAAACAGCATATATCCACCTATATATACAAATTCCTCGCAGGAGTGTTGTTCATGTCGACATTCCCCGAGTCGCAGGCGCGAAGCACAGGAGCACAGTGCTAGCGTGACTGTGTTTGGTGCCCCACTTTTTAGTGTTGACCCCTAGCGGCAATGGGTTGCGGCGCGGTCGCGGTTGGGACGAGGCTGGCGCAGGAACCCGGCGACAAGGTGCACCGATGTTGAGGTGCGGGTTTGCCCTTCCCAGCAGGAAATCGTCCGCCTCGGCGGCTACAAAGAACCCTCCGAGAAGCGATACAGGAGTGTATGCCTATCCTCGCCGTCTCAGCGATCAACCAGAAAGGACAAGATGCCTGCCGCATCATCAGGGGATGAAGGCACGGAGGCTGCCCAGTCCATTCCCGCGACGACATTAAGCCCATCACCACTCATTACGATAGACTCCACCATCACCTCGCCGTCCCGACAGGCCTCAGTTCGCAGCGTATCTGCATCGGGTTCGAATCGTGACCTGAACAACCGTCGCACAACTGGCGCGGCTCCTCTCCCTTCGCCCACGACTCCCGTGCTGACGGTCAAGCCCACCTGTGTTCGCTCCGATACCGAGGCTGCAATGAACACGGGAATACGACGACGCATAACTCGTGCCGGGACGTTCAGGACCGTGGATGATTTCCAAGAGTTTACCTCACAACCCGGCTGGCATCGTAAATCCCCCGAGAGCATTTGGGGCCCGGGCCCTCAATATTCTCCATGTTTCATCCTCTGGCTAACACCTTCGATCACAAACAGCTGGTGCCGAGCCCGGTGTCGACCCAACCAAGCCCGATGGCGGCCATGGCTCAATGCCGATATTGAGCACCCGGTGTGAGATCACAGTAGTTGATTTCTCGCAGGAGGACCTGTCCATCAGGAAGCTTGACAACGAAACGCTGCCGGGCTTTCTAGAGCAGCCGCAACCAGACTGGGCGAGATGTCGCTGGATCAACGTCAATGGCCTCAGCTGGGACGTGATCCAGGCTCTAGGGCGGTACAAAAACCTCCATCGACTGGCCATTGAGGACATCATGAACACAAGAAACCGGACAAAGTCTGAGTGGTGAGAACCTCAGTCATCGAATGAGGGAAAATGTCTGCTAACGATCACAGGTATCCCACTCATGCGTTCATTATCCTGACGCTCCTGAAGTTGGTGCACTTGTATGACTCAGATAGTGAGGAATCGGACTGGGAAGACGGTGCCTGCAGCAGCAGGAGTAGCGGGAGCTCACTGGGCGCGAGATGGCCCCGTAGACTTCTCCGAAAATTAAGGAGAGCTGTTCGCTCTGGAGGTTCCAACGAGAAAAGTGGTGGCCTTGGCGACAACTCATCTCGGGTTTCCAATGAGTTTGGGGTTTACCTCAGGTCCCAGTCGACAGGATTCTCAGACAACCCGGATTTCACTACACTGCGTACGCTCCAGCGATACCATGCAGCTTCCAATAGCGCTCGGGTCGACTACATGGAGCAGAACTCTGCATTGGCATCTCGACATCTGGCTGTCGCTTGCGAGCAGGTCTCCCTTTTTCTGACAAATGATAACTGCATCATCAGCTTCTTCGAACAGTCAGCTCAGGATATCGAAATACCCATCATCCATCGTCTCCAGACAATCGACACCATCATCCGGCAGTAAGTAGATGTCACCGTTTCTCTCACCACATACCCTCTTTGGGCTGACCAGATGGTCTGCAAGATCTTGCGATGCCTCCATGCTTGGACAGGCCATCATTGATGGTATCATTGATCTTGCCATCCCCGTCGTGGCCTGCTACAGCGATGTCATTGGCGACCTTGAGCTCGACGTTCTCAACCGACCCACCATTGAACACACCAAAAAGCTTTACATCCTCGTCTCTGAAATCCACAAGATCCTCGCTCTCATCAACCCCATCACTGCCCTGATCAACACCTTGCGTGACCATGAAACAGATGTCGCACAAGAGGCCATCATGGCGCATTTGCTAGACCCCGATCACGGCGTCATCATCACACACCTGACGTATACCTATCTGGGTGACATCCTCGACCATTGCGTTCTGATCACCGAGACCCTCAACCAGCTCAAGGCATCTGCCGAGGGCATGATTGACCTCATTTTCAACACCATATCAGCCTACCAGAACGAATCCATGAAGCAGCTCACGATCGCCACCATCATCTTCCTCCCGCTTACCTTCTTGACTGGGTATTTCGGGCAGAACTTCGAGCACTTTGACGACCTGGAGCACGGGGTCTCCTACTTGTGCGTGTCATCCCTTGTCCTCTGTTGCGATTTAAAGCCTCCGGCGCTTTCCAGCTAACCCCTAGGCAGTTGGAAGATTGCCATTCCCGTCGTCGTTTTCACCATCCTCGTCCTCCTCTGGGAGGTTATCCGCGACTACCTGAGGTCACTTATCCAAAAGCGTCGCAACGTCCGTCTGAAGAGAAGATTGAGGAAGAGAATGATGGGAAGGCGCCAAACACGAGTTTCCCGATAAATCAGAGAGGAAGAGGCGACACTTGGGTTGGGACCTTGGTCATTATGGACAGCCAAAATGATACCCGTGTACTCCGAGTTGGCCTTTGGCCTTCTTCTTCATCCTGCAACCTTGGCCCCGCTCCCTGTGTTTGCAGCATCCGTCTTTCAGCAGCCTCTATCGGGGCAGGCATCCACGGGGAGTTTGACACTGTCGCTCGGACGACGGGGCATGTTGTCGGCTACTCTGAAAGGCGGCATGCTCCGGGGGCTCAGCAGTCGCATCCTTGACACGGTCGCCATTGACGTGGAGTGGAATCTCGGACTTGTGTAAGGGTAAGGTGATTGGGCGCTTGATGCTCTGGCTCTATCCACCGCAGGAGGGCATCTGACCTGTGGTTACATCCAATACGAGATGTTGGGAAACACACCGACAAAACTCGCCTCATCCGTCCAGTCCATCGGGACGCCTCGAATTCTCATTGTTGTTGCTCCGCAGGCCTCGCTGTGCTAATTGCCCATCATTCCCCGCCGTTGCAAGGGCCACCCGAATCCTCGTACCCTCTACGCCCTAACGTGATGCCCGTGACCATATCAAGGCCTTGATTCAACCAAATATATAAGTAAGAGACTTCGTAGAAACGTCCAGTGGCATTTCGTGGTCGTGCCGATCTCCTGGACAAGCCCGTGGCGAAAGGAATACGAACAAACGTCCATATCCGGTTCTAAGCCTCAACTGCGGCTCTCTGTCGGGATTACCGGGCAACAATCAGGCAAAGCCGGGGCCCTGGGGCCTGAAAAATACCAAATTCATGTTATAAAATGACTTCGATCCGCACCGCGTAGGCGTGCTCTTTTGTGTACGTTACACCTGCAACATCAGTCGGTTTGCCATCGATAGTGATATACTTCAATCGCTTCACATCCACGAGGCCACACATTATGAGACGATCTGCTCAGATTGTATCCGCCCTTCTCGGGCTTGTTTGCGGAGTCATGGGTGATCTCCTGGACTGCGGCCCGGCCCGGTATGATCCGGCACAGGTAGTTCAACAGACATCTTCCCAAGCATCCCGGCTACCAGCATACTAATGCAGTGTTACATCCAGCATGTCTGTTGGAACAACCAATTTCTCTGCCCCGTCACAGCAGGCGAGCCGCTGTCCCGCTGCGGTGGCGCATGCTACAGCAAGTTCATGTACACCTGTACCAACAACGTCCTCACCCTACTTCCGCCGGTCAATACACCTTTCACCCTCACCGCCCACAACCCCAAACTGCCCATCATCCACAACAAGCCCGTCACAGCCGGGGGGCTGCATTGGTCCCTCAACGGCCAGACAAGTAGCTACTGTCCTGCTGTCGTCCCACAAGATGCCTGCCCGCCGGGTAAAACCACGGTCTTCGTTGCCAGCGGCGGCAGCGTGGCCATGAGCGTCATGGTCCCTGGCGGTCAGCAGGCCTATTTGGATCCGTATTGGAACATGGCCTACACGCAGGCCCACTCGGCTTACGTCCCACCCGGCAGCCTCAGGACTGGGTTTGGGGCGTACCAAGGAGGCGGGTTTGTCAATCTTAACGGCAACGGTTGGGGCTGGGTCGCCTGTCCGCCGAAGGCTTCGGGAGGCGGAGGCACGGCGTGGAACTTGGTGGGTAGGAACGACACGAACGCGGGGAGTCTGAGCGCATGCCATCCGGTGAATCTGAAGGTCAACCCTGTACCGGCTGGCACCTACGGTGCCTGGCAGTATACATAGGTGGGCCGACTCGAGGAATACGCAACGTTTGGGGGCGATGAGCCAATGAATGGGGGGGGGGGGGATGCTGAATATCCGAGCAGATCCTAGCTACATCAGCTTGATGTTTCTGTATTTCAATGCCGGGAGATACATGGATTACGAAGTCACGAACCTTTTCTCTGATAAGTCCGCACCGCAGTTCGGGGTGATGCCCTCCCCCGGATCTAAGAACAAACCATAAATTTAGAGCCTCGGTCATGCTTTCCATGCCACATGCAATGCCGTCTATGGTATCTATCGTCTATGAAATGAACTGCTGCATCGTAAAGCCACCCCAAGCCGGTCTGATCATCACCATAGGTCCAGTAAGGACGGTCGTTTCTGATCCTGTCTGGTTATCCCACATTCCACCGCAGCGTTGCTCCAGGACGGTGAGTGTTGGTGGGCTGGTCAGTCCCGACCAAGGCGTTCCTCGTCATCAGCCCTGAGCTCATACGCTGGCCGGAATTTTGATCCATTGCCGCCAATCGCTAGTGCCGGATTGGGGCGCGTGTCCTTCACACCTCCTAGGGAGGTGAAGCCTCTGTTGTATAGCTCGCAGAAAGGTATTTGGAGGTGCCGGATGAACTATAGAAACAGAGCACTGTTATCATCCTTGTTTTACTGTACCGCGGCAAGAGATAAGGGTGGAAAGGGTAGCAAGGAACCTACAGCCCAGATTTCGACATAATGCCAATCAATGACAGGATGGACGCGCATGAGCCGAGGCCAGCCCTCGTCTGTAGGGTCAAAGTGCGTCAAGTTTTCACCGTGAGGGTCTGTCCTCCTTGTGCCAAGGAATATCGCCTTCACAGCAGGCCTGTCCTTTAAATAAGCCTCCAGGGCCGGTCGCATCGGTAGCGTATAGCGCGTGAGATCGAGATGGTATACGGAGGTCGATTTTGCCACGAATTCTTCAACCTCGGTAAACGGATGGGAAGCAACAATGTATATTGCCTGCAGCGGCTGATCTGCAGTCGTCGCTGGGTCGCTGGGTGCTGATGCGGGGATGCTCGCGACAGTAGGATCGTCGGTGTCGGCGGTCTTCGTCGCGACGTCGTCATCGACTGCTGTCGAGCGTGGTGGCGGGCGAGAAGCCCAGTCTGGGAGGCAGGCCAGGATCAAGACCAACAGCACGAGGCAGTCCTTGCCGCCATTGTAGGAGAGGGAGAGGTGTTCGAGCCTTTGACAACGGAACACACCGGTCAGTCAAGCCTGTTCCTGTTGCGAAGTCCGCGTGTCTAACTTCCGGCCCGCCCTCACCTCGGCCCATGGTTCGCCACAGAACATACCCATACCGGCCCAGCGCCTCCTGGATCACGTCTATTGACGTCCTGACCTGTCTTTGGACATCGGCCAACACGCGGTCGTCGGTTTGTTCGCGGAGAAAGGCGTCGACCTTTGCCTTGAGCTCAAAGCAAATGTTGGGCAGCGTCCGCGTTACCTCGGTACGCGACACATTCTGGGGTTCGGTCTTGGCGGCACCCTTGATCCGCGCATCCTGCCGGCGTTGGCAAGCTGAATTTGTCGTCATTTCTCTCGTACCTGGTTGACAGGGCGTCCGTGGAGAGCAGAGTGAGGAGGCGTCAGCGCAATGCTTGGGTATGTCAGGTTGTTGCCAGGTGTTGCGGTGCTAGAGTTGACACTTTGGCTTGTGATGATAGCGGTGGGGGGATACATCAACCACCGAGGGTGGGGCACCCCCGGCTCGGCAGCTCCTCGGCTCCACACAGACATTCTATGCATGGAAAGAGAGACCCACATCAAGCCAAGCACGACGCTCAACGGGAACAGCCTGTAACATGGACTCTGGGTGCTAGCAGTTCCCGGTTCTCTTCCCTGAATTTGAGTTGATCTGGTAATAACCTTTCTGATATGCTGCAACTTAAATCATCTGTATTAGGCTAGAGGAGCCCTTAAATGAAAATTAAGTAGCTACAAGAGAAGTTTTCGATAGTACTAAACGGCGGTTAATAGTTGGTTAATATTAATCTCAGCTAAGAACTTTAGAAACTAGCTAGCTGCCTTCTCAACAACAACACTTTGTATCACTGTAAAAAGTACAACGTGGATGCATTCAATTATACGGTATACAGACTCTACGAAAATGATACCTGTACCCTTTTAACTACATGATTATAAAGAGTACTGCTCCTACTGTAAAATATTATAAAATTACCCTACTCTAACTTCTGCGATATAACTAAGTATAGGGCTTTTGTATATATTTACCTGGTTTCTGCAATAGACAGGCTATATAGTACACGCCTTCGGCTTTGCCTAACATTTTACTAAAACAAATTTTGTAAAATAGAGCTTGAAATATACTTTTGTACTAGCAATCTGTATTAAGTGCTGCGCAGATAAGGTTAAATATTAGATTAATATAGCAATGGCTTGAAAAAAGAAAATCTTATCAACGAGAATAGATGCAAGTGCAAATCAACCTGATGTGACTTAGGTATACTTATTATTCTCTGCAAAGCTGTAAAGTTATATCTCGACTATAGCTTTAGTCCGTATACAGCAATGTATACCTTTTGCGTAGAAACCCTTTCTATCACTTCTTTGAACAGGGGCCTTAGTAATGTGTCGCTATCCGCCCGGGAGTGCTAGATTTATGGATCTAGTCCGAGCATCTGGGATACTTAAAGTCTTGGTACACATTTGCTCTTCTAGATCGTCCTGTAACTTATATATTGCAGAGCAATATTAGGGAGGATGATAAGGCTAAGATATCGGGGCAAGAGAGAAAAGGGCTGAGAGATATTGGATATATTGTATAATATGCTGGGTTAGCATATATATTACCTAGGCAAAAGATATTATTCTAGCGACTCGAACAGATCTACTAATAGGATAGTCTTCAAGCTGTAAGTTTTTAGCAGAGCAAGGGTTATATGTTTTAGCGTATGCAATTTACCCTTGGCTTTGTCTTGTTAAATTGAATTTTCGGAAGGTACAAGACTACACAAACTAATCTGGAAGTAAGATGCTTCATTTTAGTTTAGTAAAGGTATAAAGATAATTACTAGATAAAATAAATGTATTACATACTATATACTTTAAATAGTACGTTAATTAGAACTACTTAGTCTAACTAGCTAGAGTATACTTAATCCAATCTCCTTGGTTAAACCGTATATAAGTACAGACTTTCTAATTTCTTCTATATATAGTCTTAAAGCTCCGGCCAGTTACTTATCCAGCCTTATATAGATAAAAGGTAGCTATTCTTATTCTATTTATAGTTAATACCCGTGTTGGTCAGGTAATAGTAAGCTACTAGTAATAATATAATCTGCAGAGTGAATATCAAAATGCTTATATTTTATAGAATAGTATAAATTCCTAGAGAATATAATCTAACACTCTACTGTAGTTAACTAGGCTACTAAATCTTTATTTTACAATAGGTTATGTTTGCTATATTGAAAGTAACGTTCTTAAAAGCCCCGCTTGCGTTGTATGCCTATATATAAAATCCTAATGCCTTTTTCTAACCACTATATACTGTTAAAACAACAACAAAATTCGTAAACTCGGCCTTGAGTTATCGTTTAATAATACTACTTCTAATAGCTATCGTAGGTAGTAACTGATTGTATTTGAGTAGGCGCAAATTATTACGCTGCGATTAGCTAGGGTACCCTGCAACTAGTTAGCAAAGGATTCTAGGAGCTACCCCGAAACTATTATCGCGACCGCTAAATATATAGAAGAAAATAACACTTACGAATCGAAGCCTGGCTGCGGTAGTAGCAGGCTTTTGCTGGTTTAGAAGTTTAGTATACAACTATCTGAGGTAAAAGTAATAGTAGTACTAATTCCTTAGAGAAACTGTATTAAAGAATAGAGCCTAAAGGCTTCTATTAATATCCTTCGCAGCTACTTTTGAAGATATAGCAGTATAAATGAAGGGCCTGTAAAAGAATATAGCTCGACAAAGACAGTGTTGTGTATAAACACCTATATAACTTATATAGAAACTAGATAAGGTAGCGAAGGTAAGTTTATCTAAGTATAAGCGATTGGATCAACTCTACTAGTATTGTTATTATAGAATGTTTACTCCGTTAAACTATCTTACCTTTATACTAAGTTACTGAAACGGTTAGGCTTTTCATACTGTAGAGTATAAGTATAACAGGTCCGCTACTATATCTATACCTACAGTAAAGTAGTAATTATAATTATAGTGTAGATGTGTATCTAGAAGGAAGGAGAGTCTTCTCTTGTAATTATAACTCGTAAAACTATCTGTAAGCAGTCAGGTTATTCGGCGTAGTTATATATATCTGGGCTTTAAGTCTACCTATCCACTTAAGGAACGACCTACTTTAAAGATACATACTATAAACTTTACTATACGACTTCTAACATCTAAAAAGTACGTACAGTAATCACTTTCTTGCTTTAAAATTTAATAGTGGATAGATTTACGGATTACTCGGAAATCGATTTATAATTAGCCTTTAAGGCCTTACAGGCTGGAAAGTCCAGCTTCCGTAAGATCGCCCGCGACTTTAGTATACTAGTATCAACCCTTTATCGTCAGTATTATAAGCTTTGTACCTTACGAGATAAAGCCGACGTAGACGTTGTTTATTAAATGTATTTCGGTAGTAGGGGTATATTTCTCTTCTATTGCATTCTTTAAAGGCGAATACCTTTAACAGTAATTGTTGTCGGTAGAAAAGAGCGATTTTAAGGACCAGGTTTTTACTGTAACCAGGAAAGGTTAGGCTAATATAACTGTTGCCTTCTACTAGGTCAAGAGGTCTTTATCCTACTCACAGTACTTACAGATCTAAACAAGCTTTGTCTATTAATATTAAACAGCTACGACAGCTATACAGATTACAAGCTTATATAACAGTACTTTATAGATATGATTTATCTGTTCATAGTAAACGGATAATACTTCGGTACCAGGTATTAGTATATAAAGAGGCGTTAACGAGCCGGGATATTAAGTGTGGACAGTAAGTACTAGGTTGATAGCTAGTTTATGCTTTTAAACCTCTGATAAGCCGTTTACTACAAAAAAACTTAATTAACCTAACGAAATATATGTAGACTTAACAACTACGAAATACTTCTACAACCTAGTAATATATTCTATCTATTTGCTTAGGTTCCGTAGTAATTATTTTTATACTATATAAAAGAATCGAGAGGTAGAATAGCCTGGCTAAGACAAGGGGCGACTTTAACGGGTTGCCTATATACAGGCTTTTATTCTGTGAGACCCACAAGACCCTTGACGCAAAAGACTTCCGGTTGGCTTACTTGCAATAGGAGAACCAGGTATTGAAGACTTGTATCGAGACCTTGGAGCCGACTAGAAGAAAAAGGGTACGTCTGGATTCTAACGAAGTCTTTACAGATATTAAGCAAATCTATATAGCTTAGGAGGAGGCTAGCCGAGTATAGAAAAGCCCTGTTGAAAAGAGCGATGGAGAAAGTATTTATTCCACTGCCTCCTGTATCGTAGTTGATTCGAGGAGGGTGTAAGGAGGTGATGGTAATTGTAATAGTGTATAGGTCACTAGACGTTTCGAAGTGTCTCTAAAGTGGGTCGTTCCTTAAGTGGATAGGTTGACGTAAAGGAAGATTTTACATATTATTATAGGCCTTAGCCCTTTTTCTTTTAAGGATAATACTTAGATCTATAGATACAGTACAGGAACTAAAGGAGTAGATCTAGCAGTAGAGTATATAGGTCCAAGACTCTCTACGGTACAGCTCAGCTTAAACCGATCGAGTATATATATATATATAGCGGCTTATCAAGGATGTATTGCGTAGGGACTTCCTTGACCTTTATAACCGAAATGTTCAGATTATATTGGACGTGCTTAGTATTCTATTGTCTAAGATTGATAACTATGTTGACTCGATGCGTTGCCGCTTAGAGATAGTCTGGGCTGCGAAGGGATAGTATACTAATTAACGAAGGGCGAGTATTAGAGCTTTAAACGGATTGTTTTATCTTATTCTTTACCTTGTTTTGACTACGTTGTAATGGTTTATAGTGGTTACATGTAATGAAAGGCGCGGTGTGCTAAGACTGTTAGTCTTGTTTTTTTCTGATTTCTGCTGGAGTTTAGCAACTAGAATGATGAGAACAATTTGGTATTTATTATACAGCTTGTCTATAACATCATTCCAGGACTTTAGATTTATAGCATAGCTCTTCTAAGCTCCTAGCTTAACACCCTGAATGCGTAAAAGTCTTGTACGGAAGAAATCGGTCTCTGTTAGGACAGCTAGAATCTTAGACAGCTATAACACAATTATGACGGGGGACTATAGCGGGGAATGGCAGTTATGTTAAACCTATAAAAGGTAAGCTTTAACACTTTGTATATAAATCCTGTATACTAACTATAGCTTCCAGATGCCGGCCTATAGAACTAATTATCTGGTTTATATAAGCTTATAGTACTCGCTACTATGTACTCTTTGCAATATTCCTAGGGTACTAAGTAATTGAGATCGAGCATTTTCAGATAAAAGGACGGTTATAATTGAAGCATTTTATCTAGGAAACAAAGAGTACCCTCCTACATGGTATTTATTAGTTATAGCTATATTGTAATGCGTACTACTGGCCAAGAAGGACTAGCCTCTATTGAGGAGGCGTTCTTGCACGGGAATTACAATATCTACTTTGCTTTACGTATTAACGTCAATTAGGTTATATTTATACTTCGGGTTATAGATATAGTATATATCTCGGTTTTCTTTTAGTTTACAATCATTATAGTATTCGTTGAACT
This sequence comes from Remersonia thermophila, assembly GCF_042764415.1. Lineage (NCBI taxonomy): Eukaryota > Fungi > Ascomycota > Sordariomycetes > Sordariales > Chaetomiaceae > Remersonia > Remersonia thermophila. The sequence goes on from NC_092217.1 coordinate 4,757,207, forward strand.
GCGTTCCTTATATAAAGCGCTAAGTGAGACCTATAAATATTTAATACTCAACTGTTAGTTTTGCTTACTCTACGGAAGCTAATGCTAATAGTTATATACATAGGTCAACCATTCGTTGTATATTCTCATTATACTATGATAAAACAGTAATATACTGAGATTAGTTTTATAATATTTTCTGCTGCTATAATCGAGTTGAGATTTACAATATTGTATAGTGTGCTTGTTTCCCGCAAAGCGATAACTTATACCTTCTTTAGAAATTTAAAGACTGACGGGCCCTAATAAGAGATGAAGCATTAGATAAGAAACTAACAATATATCAAGTTATTTCCTAAATCTCTATAGAGGATGTAGTAGTTTAAAGAAAGGAAATATGTTGTTAAAGACTATGGTAAGAATGCGACGTATGTGTCGGCAGCGTAGTAGGGAACCCTTTTTGGAGTACAACTACAGTTATAATTAGAAAAAAGAACTAGTCCCGTCCAGACCCTATACCGCGTTCACGTTGCACGCCTTCACTAAAAATCCTATTATTTCTTTTCCCAATCACTACACGGATTATCGCCTAATATCACAACTCCTAATAGGTACCGTAAGGAGTAAACTGGACACGAGAGGGCGTAGATCCTTGCGCTGCAACAACGTAGGATATTCTGCAAGTAGTTAGCAGAGAATTTAAATACTACCGGAAACTATTACCTAAACAATAAAATGCGCAAAGGAAAATAACATTTACGAATCGAAGCCCGGCTACGGTGGAAAAAAAGGGTTTACTGATTATAACGCTTGGCACGCAAGTATTTTAGTTAAACGTACTAGCTGTATTCCTTGGAAAAAACAGATCAAGGAAAGCAGTTTCGAGGGCATTATTAATGCTCTTTGAAGTTATTCTCCGAAGGCATACTATTATACATAGAGGCGTATGAGAAAACTCAGCTTAACGAAGATAACGCCCGGTATAGACTTACTTATATAATTTACTTTATAGACTCGACGAGGTAACTTATGTAAATCTACTGAAGGATAAAAGTGTGGATCTACCCCGCGAACATTATTATTAAAAAGTATTTACCTCAATAAATCTTTTATTGCTTTCATACTAACTACCTAAACCAGCTAGGTTTTCCGTAACCCAGAGTATATTAATAATTGGTCTGTTATTAATATCCGTAGCTACGGTAGAGTAGCGAATATAATTATAGTATAGGGATATATGTAAAGGGGGGGCGAAATGCCCATTGTGATTAAAACTCGTGACGATAATTCCCCGCATTAAGGCTATTTAGTCTAGTCTTATATGTAGTCTCTGGAGAAAAGCTTTTATACGCTAATATAGACCTGGAACTTGTGATAGTCCGGACAAGGCCTGGATCTATACGGCGCTGGTAGTAAAGCAAGAGGTTAACTAATATATATAGTGTTTGGGTCAAGATAATCTACTTTACGGCCTCGATCTCGACCCGGTCGAGTTTATAGAGGCGATTATACAGGATATATTGCACAAGTACTTCCCTGACTGTTAGAAATTACCTGGAACCTAGGAAAATATTGGAATGGTTCAGATAATGTTGCAGAGTGCTGGAAATAGTATTGTGCAGGCCGAAGTTAATAACTGTATCGATTTGATGCTTTATCGCCTGGAGGCAGTCCAGGCTGCAAAGGGGTGATGATATACTGAATATCGAAGCTCTATTCAGAACTTTAAATGTATTGTGTTCTTATTTTTATGTGGATTGAACTGCGTTGTAGTGGGTTGAAGTAGTCGGCTCTGGTCATGGGTACGACGTGCTAAGACTGTACTAGTCATTTTTTCTGATTGAGACTGCATTGTATACTGTATCATTCAAGGACTGTTCGTTAAGCTGATTGTTAAAGTATAAAACAATTTGCTTTTCGAAGCCTGTAAAAGTCTTTTATTTTGTTAAACCTGGTAATAGTATATAGTGTAGAAGCTGAAAATAGTTGGTTATACTTCGGTTCTTGCGAAAAGGTTGTGTTCGATCGATAAAGGTTTCTTCTGTTCATTGTAACAATATAAGAGTCTTGATATACCTCTATCTCCCTAAATACTCCGTTTAACCCTGTTCCTTGTTTTAAACATAATACCCGCTAAGGGGTATGATTCTCCTCCTAAATAGGGGTAACGGACCATTGTTTAACAAAATAAAAATCCGTAGACGGTTATCACAGAAACGGTGTTTGCGGTTGGCTGTTGTTGTTGTTGTTGTTGTTGTTGTTGTTGTTGTTGTTGTTGGAAAGGTGTTTGCAGTTGGCTATTGTTCTTGTTATTGTCGTAGCGTTGATCAGGGAGACTAAACAGCGGTGCGTTTTCCACCTGTAAATGGCTGTAGGTTACACTTGTGGCTGTTGTGGTGGATCCTGGCAGTGACCTGGTCGGGGGTGGAAACTTATGCACCGTACCGCAGTATATGCGTTGGGTATGCTATATCCGAGACTGGTACTTTGGAATGATATAAACCGATAAATATCTTTAGTTTTGTACTTTTATTATATCAATGCGTTCTTAGGTCGATCAGTGTGGATTTAACTAACCAACCAACAAAACATACATATCCGTTCGCAACAGCTCTATGGAAAAATTATAACATGAATAATTAATATATGATTACGCCTAGATACTATGTAAATCGTCTAGTCGATTATCATTTCTCTGTTTAACAGAGTCCTCTTTAAACTAACCATCCCCTAGCTAAGTATAGTACATGTAGTCACTTTTACAAAGTCCCTTACTGGGCTATAGGTGCACACCCTATTAATAGTCAGTTTCAGCGTTACCAGACTAGTTTTCAAGGTTCGTTTGTATATCTAACAAAAGATTCTCCTGTAGTTGTAGGTTCTCGATATCGCTAGAATAATGGTTAGTAAACCTTAAGTAGTTAGCAGAGTACAATACAAGTATATTATATGATCGAAGAGGTCGGGTGTAAGCTTAGGACTTCTATATTCATCGTCTAGTTATTGGATTTAACGAGACTAGTATGGTAGCAAATTCAAAATACAGGCAATAAACCCCTAATATAAGTTACTAAGCTTGATGTCCTTATAATTTCTTGTGTGCTATATTGAACTACAGAGTAGTCTAGTGCTAATTTGACTTGTATAGAACTCAGTCAGGTGTAAATTGTACCAAGTTACTTCTTTTACCTTACATTATTTCGATCAATTTGAATAATATTAACACTAAGAATTCTCTCGAACAGGTAAGCCTTTCCATCTTTTTACTGTATTAAATAAAACTCTTGGGAGATGGTTAAGGATATTGACGACGAAGGGCTGTGTATATAGTATAGTACGCACCCGAAGCAATTTAAACGGAAAGTTTCACTGTACGCAAAACAACTTATCTAGTTAATATCCTCCGAAGTTTATTACAAAAACGTATGATAGTAAGTACGAGGGCCTCAGAACCATCAACACATACATGCAATGTCTCTCACGAGCCGAAAGAGAAACTGTACTTAAAGCCCAATACTGGCTAAACTATTAAAGCAAGCCTACAATTATTAAAGCTATTCGCAGCCTCACTACACATCTCCAGCATATAAAGAATAACCTCGAGCCTCTTAGCGACAAGTACGATGTTAAGTTTCTAAAACGATATAATACATTATATATTCGGCGCATGTGTGTACTGGATTAAGCCCGCAAGGATTCTCTCGAGTACAATAATGTTAAATATTGGTTCGAACTATTTTTAATAATGCCACTCTTTTTAACGCTCATCTACAATACGGATTACAGGGTATATATTCAGGGCGTTGGAATAACGAAACATGTTATTATTCATGGCCGTAATATACAAGTATTGTTTCCCAACATAGTAATTAGGACTATTTTTTATTATGGGGTATACCTGCAATTGTAAGTTTTTCTATTAAGTTGGCTCCCCACCTTGTAAAACATCACCTATTATTCCAAACGCCCTGCACAGCCCACATCAGAACACCCAACCACCTGGTCTTCAACTACAAAAGTAACCGTTTCCTTCAATCTTTTGCATAAAACTAAACCCGCTAATCGCTTTGCTAATAACCTATATACAGGAAGATCTCAGAGCCGCTGTGGTTGAGATTAGCTGACCAGTTCCGGATCTCTCCAATTACCCTCTTCAACCACGTCAACAACCGCCACCAAACGCGGAATTCGGAAGCCTTCAAACCATTTCAAGCCCTTCTAGCAGTATAAGAAACACGTTTTACCGACTAGGTTTTAACCTAATAAGCTTTCGGCCTTTTATTAACTTATACGTAAGTCTAGGAGCTTGCTTGCTGTATCACCAAGACGACTAGAACAGCTTACTATATAGCTAGGTGAACATGTTTATTGCTTATAACCTTGCTTTTAAGACTTAAGCACTCGCAAAATCTAGTCGGTTCGAATTGACAACGCTATAACCAAAGTAATACAGCTTTAGTCTAACTACCTTAACCTTCCAGCCGTTACTTATCTTCTACCTAAAATAAGTAGAATATAGATAATCTTTGGGCTTATAGAAGGCAAGGGTATCAATAGTTGAATTATTGGAAGCGTTAAAGCTTATACGATCTAAAAGGAATATCCTGGTATTTGCGTATAGATGGCTAGTCTATATCTACCTCTTGTTGTTACGTTTAAAAGCAGCTTTACATAACAATAGGTTTTATAATAAAATCGGTCAAGGAAGTATTTATCCTCCAGACCCAGCTGTAGAACCTAACGTATATTCACCTACTTATGCTTGACGGCTATAATAGTTATATCACAGTAGACTCTATATAGCTATACCTTTTAAGTAAAATTTATTTACTTTTTCTACTACTATTTATCTCTTATATACTCTAGCGGCTTAACTTAGCTATATTTATTTAGCCTTTTCAAAGCGTTTTACCGTTCAGAACTTAATAATTATACAGCTTAGTCCAATTCGATTATTCTCGGCAAACGGAATTTACTTCTCTACCTTCTATCTACTAGAGAAAAGGTAGTTATAGCTAAGAGTATTACTATGGGGTAGCGGGCATCAGGTCTGTAACCGGGATATATATCGGAGCCTCTAATAAGCCGTTTATTACTAAATAACTCTAACTAAAATTAGATAAATCGACTAATACCCCCCTACGTATAGCAGTAACTACTGAGCGTAACCAGACTACTGCTGGGCCTTCGGAGGTAATTGTTTAAACGCCAACCAAACGGTTGGATATCTGGGCAAGCCTAGCTCTTTTAAGAGTCATCTACCGCGGTAGCCCAAGGAAGCGGCTAGTCCTTAGGAAGATTAAGAAGGCTTTAGATAAATTAGCCTTCGAAAAGGCTTGCCTTGAGGCTGAGAACAGCGCTCTAAGGGCCCAGTTGGAAGCTATTAAATTAACTCGACGAAGGTGGCTACGGATCTGAACAAGCTCTTCGCTAACGTTGAGGATATAAAACTCGTCTAAGAAGTACCTGGCAGGGTTGAAGAAAGCGCTAACGAAGAGTGCGGAGCTTAGCCTGCAGAATTAGTAGCTGAAAGTATCTTATCTGTATCAAATAGTTCAGCAGTAGTGGTATAAACTTAGGGTGTTGTACTTCTGGTGTGGGCCGTGCCGGGCGTTTAGAAAAGAGGGTGTTTCATAAGGTGGGGGATCGACTTATGCGCTACCTTCTAAAGCAAGATAGTATATTGAAACCAGATCCCCGACTATGTGTTAATCGGCTTATAGACAGTTATTCGAGTATCCCTAAACTGCTGGACCTATTGTAAGATTGCTATCAAAGAGTTAAAGCATTGAATTATTATGCTACCCTTTGGAAACTATCGAGATAATTGTAATCTTTTATAGCTTTAATAGCTAAATTTTCTATAGCTTTATATAAACCTTTATCAACTATAGTATTATAGCTCAAAAGACCTCCTTCCGAACGCTACCTAAATACTCTACCCTTTCAATATTGGCGTTTTTAAGTCCACCTGCAACTGTATACCGGTTACTTGTTAATTAGACGGTTTTACTAAGCGTAGGAAGGGCTACTAACAGCTATGTGCTTTACTATTATGTCTAGGCTAGGAATACGGTACTAAGGAATAACTTATGTGAGCGGTGAGTGAAATATAGGGCTTTAAGTTTACAACCCTAATGAATTTCAAGCCTCGTTATTTTACCGACCAGCCTATTTATAGCTCTAACTCGAAAGAGAGGCCGAAGGAATTCGTAGTTGTTTAAAGTTACTTTTTAGCAGGTGCTGCCCAGATCTAACCCGCTATTAATTTAATTATAATCTATAGTGGTTCTATAAAGCTTCATAAATTTAGTTATTTGGTTATATACTAAGCGTCTCTGGGTTAATAACTTTAATTATTGTTTTGTTAATATGGTCGTTGATAAATAGACAAGTGTAAGGAGGGTAAGAGGAAACGGGTTAATAGGGCTCGTTTACTAACCGTTCAGGTAAGTGTTTAGGGGATACGTGAATAAGAGATTAAGGAGGTCAGGGAATGTAAAGCAAAGGAACGTCGTGCAGAGATAGCTGCCCTGGTTAGACTTGTTAAGATTGTCTTGCAGGTGGGTTTCTGTATAAAGCCTTATGTGTTAAGTGATTGACTTTCTACTTAACTACCAGTACTTTCTTATTTTTAATGTATTATTAGAGAGTGAATAGCTTTAAATCCATTAGTTGTTGCTACTGCTGACTGTGATTGATAATATTGTAGTATAGTGTCTCCCGCTGAGAGGCGAGTAGTGGGCGGCTAAATACTATAGTGAGCCGAACTCTATACGGGTTACGTTATCTATCTACTGCTACTTTAACAAGCAATTTTTGATGATACTTTTTAAATACTAAGGACTTTGTAAATTGCTGGCCTTTTAGTGCGAATAGCACAATCAAGTGGGTATCCTACCTTGTAGAACACCCCTTCTTGGAACAGCTTGTAAGCGAACCATATAATACCTAAACATCCGCTTTTCCATTACAAAAAGTATCGTTATTATGTACTCTCTTGTAAGACAAATAAACTTGCTGATAATCTGCTAATGACCTATATAGAGAATGATTTAAAGGATGCTATAGATTGGATTTAGCTTTAAGGGTGTAGGTAGCTGCCTAGTTGGGGTTTCTTTACCTATCTTCTTTAACGATGTTAATAACTGCTATAAAGCGCGAAAGGAAGCTTTGAAACTATTATAAACCAACTATTATAAACCCTCTTAGTAGTGTACGGAAACGTTTTACCGACTATGTTCAACCTAGTAAGCCTTCGGCCTTCCACCAGCTTGTATGTAAGTCCAGGAGCTCGCTAGCCGTATAAATAGGAAAGTGGGAACAGCTAACTATATTAGTAGACGCTCGGTAAACAGGTGTATCGTTTATAACCTAGCCTTTAAAACCAAGAGGGTTCGGACGATGAAGTTATTTGGAGTTAATAGAGCGATAACCGAAGTAGTACAGCTTTAGCTTAATTATTTTGGCCTTCCCGCCGTTGCTTGTAGTTTGCCTGAGAATGGATGGAATATAGATCAGTTTAAGTTGATAAAGGGCTAGGATACTAAGAGTACCGTTATCAGAAGCTTTAAAACTTGTACAATATGCAAGGAATACCTAGTACTTGTATATAGACTTCATTTATTGAGTATATATTAGTAACTAACTAGTCTCTACCTAACTCTTCGTCCTGGCTTTATTTAGCCCCCTAAGGATATTGTACTATTTGAAGCTTCATACCTATACTTGTTTACCAGATTTATTATGAGAACCTCTTCCCGCACCATATACTTTCCCCTCCCGCACCGTAGCCCCACTTAGACCCTAACCCTTACACCTCTAAAGTCCTGGACCGCGAGCTTAAAGCCATCATCAATTCAACCAAATCTCACGAAGTCATCGGTTTTCCAGTCAATTGCACCAAATCCGCGGTTATCCTCCAGTTGTTTCTAGTCGCCTGCAGGCGCAGTTAATACGTTTTTAATCCTAACCCTGTTCTTCATTACTGGCGGGTAGCCTCCTCGACTACGACGAGTACGAGCTAGGCGCAGGCAAGTCAAGTAGCTGAAGTAAAAAGAGGAGAGGGTATAGCAGGCGAGGTTATAACTTTAACGTTTAAAGCGCCATTAGATATAGTGTTACGAACTGTAGCTATTCGATTTCTCCTGCGTTTCTGAGCGATTCAGTCGCTGCGAGGTTAATTGATTCTGACTGATAGCGATAGTGTTGATAGCTTCAAGCTCGCGGTCCAGGACTTTAGAGGTGCAAGGGTTAGGGTCTAAGTGGGGCTACGGTGCGGGAGGGAAAGTACATGGTGCGGGAAGAGGTTCTCTTTATTATTATCGGCAAGCGTAATCTATTTATCTGACAAATAGCCATATTCAGAATAAGAAAACAATACGAATCGAAGGCCGGTCGCGGTGGAGAAAAAGCCTTTACTAATCGAGACGTTCAGTATACGACGATTTTAGTCAAACGCAACAGCTACATTTATTAGAAAGATCCTATTAAGGGGAGCGGTTCAGGGGTATCTATTAATACCCTTCATACCTACCTTCCAAAGATATACTAACGTAAACAGAGGGCCCGTAAAAGAAATCAGGTTCACGAAGACGGCGCTTAGTATAGACTTATTTATTTATACAACTTGCTCCAGAAACTCGACAAAGTAGTTCAAGTATGTCTATCTTAGCATAGAGTTTTCTGCTCCGTTAACGTTATTACTAAAAGGTGCTTACTCCGATAAATCTTTTATTGCTCTAATACCGAACGACCGAACTGGCTGGGTTTTATACTCCAGAGCACAAGTACGATCGGTCCGCCATTAATATCCATAACTACAGTAAAGCAGTGATTATAATTATAGTATAGGGGTATACTTAAAGGGGGAGGGGGCGGGACCAATTGATACCTCTAACCTGTAAGGATAATTCCCTGTATTAAGGCTATTATTTAGTATAGCTTTATATCTAGGCTCTGGAGGAAGGTTTTCTACCTTATGACAAGCCTGGAACCTTTTTTATTCAGTATAATACTCGGATCTATACAGCATAGGTTTTAAGGACTAGCTTAAACAATATAGTATCTGGGGTCTAAGACTATCTTCCTTGTAGCCTCGATCTGAGCCCGATCGAATGTATGTAGGCTATTATAAAGGATGTACTGCGAAGGGACTTCCCTGACCTTGAAGAATTGCCTAGAACCGAGGAAAATATCCGAAAGGGTAAGATAACATTGCAAAGTACATAGGATAGTATCCTACAGGCCAAGGTTAACAACCTGATCGACTCGATGCGTCGTCGCCTAGAGGTAGTCAGGGCTATAAAGGGGTGGTATACTATATATTGAAGGCTAGATCCAGAGCTTCAAAACGATTAGTTTATCGTACTTCTTTTACTTTGTGTTAACTGCGATATCGTGAATTGAGGTAGTCAGGTGTAGTGATGGGTGCGGTGTGCCAGGCCTGTGCCTGTCCACTTTTCACATTGTGACTGTATATCAGCTAGAGAAGAGGTAGTTATACCTTACGAGTATAACTGTAGGGTTGCGAACATTGGGTTTATAACCGGTATATATATCGAAGCTTCTAATCACCGGCTTCTTGTTGAGGAACTGTAGCAACGAAGATGCGGAGAGTTACCTAAATGCTATTCTACGTATAAGAGTAACCCTTAAACCTAACGAAACGATTACTAAGCCCTTGGAGGTCACTATTCGAACGCTGATCAAACAGTAAGATATTCGGGTAAGTCTAATTTTTTTTAAATGTTACCTATCGCGGCAGCCTAGAGGAAACGGCTAGTCCTCACGAAGATTGAGGTGATGTTAGATAAAGCAGCCTTCAAAAAGGCTTGCCATAAGGCTGAGAACAGGGCTTTAAGGCCCAGTTGGAGCCTATTGAACCTATTTGGAGGCATTAAACCTACTTATAGAAAGAAGGTCGCAACAGATGTGAAGAAAGTCTTATCCAATATTAAAGATTTAAAAGTCGCTTAGGGCGCAGCTGGCCAAGTAGAACAAAGTTCTAACTAATAAAGAGGGCGAAACACAGTCTGTAGCACTAGTAGCTTAAAGTATTATAGTTATTAATAACAGTATAAGCTAAGGGGGTTGCACTGTTAGCGTATGTCGGAAAAAGGTGTTCTAAAGGGAAGGTGTTCTATAAAGTAGGGGGTCGGCTTATAATATTAGTAAGTGTATTACGCTTATACCTTTAGTACCAAACATTACTGTTTTGATGAAGTACTAGCTATGCAACATGCCAGCAGCAAAGAAGTATATACTATTGATATACACAATTTCTTTTCTTTAACGATACTATAGCTATCAGCGCCAACGCTTGTAAAGTAGAATGTCTACAAAAATTGTATAATATTATTAAGATACTCTATTATATACAGGATTATATAGAAGCAGAGTTAATTGTATCTGCTTCATGAGGCAGTAACACCGACTTCGCTATTAAATTCAAATAGTTCCCATATTGTAAGTTGGAATATTTAAACTAGTCTCGAGTATCAAACGGGACTAGGGTTAACGTAGGGGGTAGGTGGCTATTCTATATATTCTTTGGTAATTAAGCAAGTCTACGTCTGACCCGTTTACTGACTGTGTATCCTGGTACTATGTAGACTTTTAACATGGTTTGATCCCATAGGATAGTTGCTGGTTAAATTTAACAGGGCCTTTTACGCGTCAGCCTTTCTAATACGTCAGCGTCGAAAAGTCCACCAATACAGATATGGTTTTAAAAGCAGGAAAAGATAGTATACTTGTATAGTGCTAAGAGTAGGAGGGTTATTTGCGTTGAATCAAGACCTAACAATCTTCATCATATTATAGCTATTTTATTGGTAGGTTTACCCTTCGATGCTATTAGTCGTATAAGTCAACCCACCCACTTAAGGACACCTACTTTGGGAACACCTCGCAACGTCTGCTGACCTACACACTATTACGACTACAATTATTACCTGCTAACATCCTCCTCGAATCAACTACTATAGGGAAAGCAGTAGAATAAGTACTTTCTCTATCACTCTTTTCAATAGGGCTCTTTTAAAATCGGCTAACCTCCTTCTGAGCTATGAAGATTTACTTAGGATTTGCAAAGACCTCGTTAGGATCTAAACGCACGCTTTTTTTTCTAGTCGGCTCCAAGGCCTCGATACAAGTCTTTAGTACCTGGTTCTTCTGTTTTAAAATAAGCTAACTAGAAGTCTTTTTCGTCAAGGGCCTTCTGGATTTTACTGAATAAAAGCCTACGTATAGATAGCCCGTGGAAGTCGCCCCTTATCTTAGCTATACTCTTCTACATCTAGATTCTCTTCCGTAATACTGAAACAACTAATATCGAACCTAAATACGTAGATAGAGTATGTTGTTGGAGCGTAGGACTCTTTTGTAGCTGTAGACTTTGTATATCTTTCGCTGGGATCTTCGAGTCGTCTAGCAGTACACGGCTTATTAGAGGCTCAGAAGTATAGACTGGCTATAAACCTAGTGTTCGCTACTTAGACTTCATGTTCCGACTGGATAATACCTCCTTATATACGTATACTAAGGTACCGAAATATTATCCGTTTGCTAATAATAGATAAGTCGGTTTAATATACTTTACGGTTACACTTTTTATAGTAAACCTCTTTAAAAGGACTAAATATCGCTAAATTGAGAGGCTGGAGTATATAAAAGGTATACGGCTGGAAGCAAAGAAGATAGATATTATTAATAAAGTAATGTTATATATGCTTGTAATCTGTTTAGCTGTCGTTGGTGTCTAGTACTAATAGACGAAGCTAGTTTGGATCTGTAGGGGTTGTATATAGAATAAAGAACTTCTTAAGCTAGTGGAAAGTAATAGTTATATTGGTCTAGCCTTGCTTCAGTATAGTAATGACTTAGTCTATACACTCGCTCTTTTCTACTAGAGACTAATATTTTTAAAGCTATTTACCTTTAAAGAGTATAATAGGAGGAAGATAAACCTTTGTTACCGAGATATATCTCATATATAAGGTCCTGGTTCTAATGCTAATCTATTTTCGGTCAAATAATATAGATTTTAATATTGCCGATCAACAGACTAGTAATAATAATACTCTTTATATCACTGTATTCTTATATATTCTTATAGTTAGCTAGTTACATCCTATTGATAGCAAGAATATTAAGGTAACGAAGCTCTAGTTGGATAAACTCTGCTGTAGCCCCTCCGATATAAGCCAAATCGAATTTCCGAGGTCTCTGGGTCTTGAGAGCAAGATGCTGACGTAAAACGCATTGTATCCAGCTAACGCCTACGCAACCGTGAGATCCTCCGATACAGAGTAGTCGGCTAGCAGACTCCTAGAGTTGTATGTGAGTCGGAGGGTAGCCGAAGGCTTGTTAGTTCAAAGCCTGTTATATATAACGTTCTTCTTGGACCAGACCAATGGCCTGTAATATCCGAACGGCTTTATCTTGCAAGGTACGGCGATTGTAGTGCCGATTGTAGAGGGTTGATACTGATATACTACAGTCGGGGCAATCTTATGTAAGCTGGACTTTCCAGCTTGTAAAGCCTCGAGGGCTAATTCCAGGTTGGTTTCCGAGTAAGCTATCCGTAAATATATCTACTGTTAGCTTTTAAAGCTAGAATGTCATTACTTTACTACTTTTTAGAAGTTGGAAGTGGTGTGGTGAAAGTAGCGGTGTGGACGTTGCGAGGTATTCCCAAAGTGGGTCATTCCTCAAGTGGGTGGGTTGAATTAATTAAAACAGCTCCTTGAACGGTGGTATACAGAATGACATCGATGAAACCCGAAAAGAATCGTATCCTTTTAGAGAGCTGTACGGCGAAGGCAATATTCCTAGCGGTAGTAGCGATGGTCGTGTAGGGTAGCCTTCGATAGAGTATTGTCAATGCTTATAATTACTGTATTTCTTTATACATCATATTATATTATTTATAGGGCTTGTAATCTTTGTTATATGTCGTTTAATGTATCGACGTAAACTCTACTGCTACGGACACAAATTCAGGATGAACCAGACAGATTCTGGTCTTATGGAGTTTTAATTACACCCTACTCTTTACCTTTTATATTGTAGGATTGCTACCTCTTTTTGAACCCTGTACTTTATTTATCAGTATGATGTATAGCCATGGCTTGGGAACCAATGGTTAACATCGAATCAGTGTAGGTAATACTCGGATACCTTGTTTACTGGACTTGCTGTAATACATATTGCTATTGTTCTGTATAGAGAGAGCTTACTCCCCTCCGTTATCCTGTTAATAAATCGGCCGCGTAAAAGCTTTCAAAAAAACTATTAAATAATGTCGTAACAAATAACGTCTTCGGCATAGTCTTTGCCAAGACAAGGAGTTCACCAGCATTTTGGGAATAGTAATCAACACCAATTTGACTAAACAAGCCATTATATTTCCGCTAACTTAACAACTCTCAATACTAAAATTCGTCCCTTAAGGTACGTTTTTCTTCCTTTCCAATATATTATCAGCTTTAGAAATAACTAACAACTTTACAACAAAGAAGCTACGTATACAGTATATAATTAAAGCGATACGCGCTAACCTATCTCTCTCTATCTTAAGTACCGCTAAGCTCTTTAAGGTTTCTCGGACTACTCTACATAACTGTTTTAAGAATAAGCACTAACCTGTAAAAATCGCCTATTCTTATAAGCAACGCCTCTCGCCTACCGAAGAAGAAATAGTAGTTAAAGCCTGTTACTAGCTAAATACCTAGGGCTAACCAATAATTATTATTATTATTCGGAACCTTACTATACAGCTACTCCTCTCTAAAGGAGATACGAAGCCTTTAAGTAAACGTTAACATAGGAACTTCCTTTCTCGCTACCCAGATTTATAGGTATAAAGAGCCTGCGCTATAGACTAGAACCATAAGGACACTCTTAACTATAATATAATAAAGTATTAGTTGAACCTGTTCCGGACTACCCGTTTTCTTAATAACGTACTCGACAACGATATTAATAACATAAATAAAAAGGGCTATATAAAAGGTATTAGGATAAGCTAAAAGGTTATTATCCTTTAATTTAATATAATAATATCTATTACCCAACCTAGTAACCGGGATTAGATCTCTATTATTAAATATATCTCTGTTAACAGGTATCTTCTATTATTTATTATCTTTAAAGGGAAGAAACTCTAATAAAATTAAATACCTAATAATAGTAGTAGCGACCTAGAAACAGTTATCTATACCTCTCCGAATAGCTAGACCGATAATAAGATCGCTATCGAATAGCTTAAATATTTCGATCTCTATATTACGCCCCGACAACTATCCAAATACCGCCTCCTTCTATTCGACGGCTATACCAGCTACGTCTCGACTAAATTTATCAAGTTCTGCGTTACCTATAATATTATACCTCTTTACCTCCCTCCCTACGCTATCTATAAGCTCCAGCCTCTCGATATAAACTATTTTAATCCTTTAACGACCAAGTATCGACGTTTAGTTAATAATAACGCCTTTCTAGGTACCGAGAGGATTACCAACGTCTAGTTTATTATTAAATACTATACTAAAGCTAGGTATAAGGTAATAAAGAAGAATATCCCTAACACTTAACGCAGCGTAGAACTATTACCCTTCAACCCTAACAAGATCCTTACTATAATACTACGCCCGGTATCTCGTAGTCAGTTACACCTACAAAGTCGGTACACTAACTTCCTAATTGCTACGCTATTACTAAAGAACCGGATCAACGACGTACTCTAAGACTTAGTCTTCGTTTATAGCAGCCCTATTAAGTCCAAAGTCGCTTAGATTAAGCAAAACTACGAAAGGCTCTACGCTAACAATATTATTATATACAAGCTAAATTCTAAGCATATCCTTAAACGCTTAGTAGCTAAGAAACAGAAGATTAAGAAGTACTTCACCAATACGCGACAGCTCTCCCTAAAGGATACTAGCAAAAAGAAGAATTAAAACCAGGTTAAAAAGGAAGCAGTACGCATTGCAAAGGAACACCGGGAGGCCCAGCGTAGCCGGGCACATTTTACTAGAAAAGTCCTCTGTAAAGAGATACCGATACGTTTTAGGATGTTTAGTTGATTCTGCTGCCTCAATACTACGTTTTCTTCTATTTATATATATTACTAGCTTATAAATAGCTTTAAATCTTGTGTTTGTTGTTGTTGTTGTTGTTGTTGTTGTTGTTGATATGATGGTCTTGGTGATGGTAGTAATTCGACCCCTGTAAGCGATATTGTAGTGGCTTAGCGAACTCTGTGTCTTAGCAAACTCTGTGTCGGAGACGTTAGCGGAAACTAGCAGGGTTCTATCTGTATAGAAGGTAGCTAAATCTTAAAAGCAGGTGATACAGCATGCTTAGGGCCTTAACGGCTTCTTTCCTACATTCGGTAGGGCATTACTATAACCAAGGTACACAGTCTCAATCTGAAAAAAAGACAGGCACCGGCATGGCACACCGCACCCTTCACCACACCTGACTACTTCAACACACGACAACGCAGTCGAAGCAAAGTAAAAGAAAAACGATAAAATAATTAATATAAAGCTCTGGATCTAGTCTTTAATATATAGTGTACTACCCCTTTACAGCCCGGACTACCTCCAGGCGACGGGGCATCGAATCGATAAGGCTGTCAACTTCAGCCAGTAGGATACTATCCTATACACTCCGCAATAGTATCTTGACCGTTCAGATATTCTCCTCGGTCCTGGGCAATTTATAAATGTTAGGGAAGTCCCTTCGCAATATATCCTTTATAATCGCTTATATATACTCGATCGGATTCAGATCAGGGCTGTATGGTAGATAGTCTTAGACCCAGAAACCATATTGCTTATGCCAGTCCTTTATAACCCGTGCTGTATAGATCCGAGCGTTATCCTAAACAAAAACGGTTCCAGGCCGATAATAGGGTATAAAACCTTTCTCCAAAGCCTGGATATATAACTATACCAAAGAGAAGGTCTCTTTGCACCATGTCGCTGGTCCCCGTGCACCATGTCTCCACTTCTAACCCTAACCCTTACACCCAACACTTCGTCGACTGCGCGCATGAAGCCATCGAAGTCATCAACATAATAGTCTTAATCAACCTCGCAGCGGCTGGATAGCTTCAAAAACGCAACACAAATCGAATAGCTATAGTTCATAACAGTGGGACAGATAACATAATCTATACAAAGCTCTAACCCCGAGGCGTCTCCAGCGTTATATCGTTATCGTATCCCAGTACATCGAGGTTGAGGATACGGCTACCCGTTCGCGACGACGTACAGGGTTAGGGTTTAAACCGTACGTACTGCGCCTTAACAAGGGACTGGCAACACTGATATATTAGCTGCGGAATTCGTGGATTTGACTGAAAGTGGTTGAAAAGCGATGCATTTGACTTGAATAGGTCAATTGAAGATGATGACTTCGATGGCTTCATGCGCGCAGTCGACGAAGTGTTGGGTGTAAGGGTTAGGGTTAGAAGTGGAGACATGGTGCACGGGGACCAGCGACATGGTGCAAAGAGACCTTCTCATACCAAATAGCCTTAATACAGGGATGTATCGTTATAGGTTATAATTACAAGGGCGGACCTCCCCCCTCCAGATACACCCCTACACTATAATTGTGTTCGCTGCTTTACCGTAGCTACGGATACTAATAACGTACTGATCGTACTTATAATCTAGAGTACGAAAAACCAAGCCGGTTCGGTCGTTCGGTATTAAAGTACCAGAAGATTTATCGCAGTAAATACTTTTTAGTAATAACGTCAGCGGAGCAGATCCAACACTCTATATTTAGATAGACTTACCTTAGCTACTTCGTCGAGTGTCTGGAGTAAATCGTATAAATGGATAAGTCTATACTAGGCATCGTCTTCATTGAGCTGAACTCTTTTACAGGTACTCTATTTATATTAGTATACCTTCGGAAGGTAGGTGTAAAGGGTATTAACAGATTCCCTTAAGCTACTACTCTCCTTGATAAAGTCTTTCTATTAAATATAGCTGTTGCGTTTAACTAAAATCGTTGCGTACCGAGCGTCTCGGCTAGTAAAGGCCCGTTTTACTATCGTAACCGGGCTTCGATTTATAAGTATTGTTTTCCTTCACACGTTTCATTATCGCGGTAATAGTTTCGGGATAGCATTAGAAATCCTTTGCCAATTGCTTGCGGAGTACCCCGGCCAATCGTAACGTGAAGATCTACGCCCTCTCGAATACAGTCAACTGCCTGCCGTAGCTATTAGGAATAACGATATTAGGCGATAGTTCGAGGCCGAATTGGCGTATTTTGTTACTCTTTTCAGAAATTTATAGTGGTTGGAAAAATGTAATGGGATTTTTAGTATGAGCGCGCGACGCGAAACGCGGTATAGGGTCTGCGCAGTGCCAGTCCTTTGGTTGATTATAGCTATACTATTAAGCGTAATTCAATAATTATAGATAGGCACTCCTCCCAGTTTCTGGAGACAGAGGCTCTTAGTATCATATATTACTAAGCAGTCGCAAGTCAGACACCTTTACTTTCATACCCTTACAAGAATTGCACCAAGAAATGTAACAAACGATTATACGAATAAAATCAGATTTTAGCAAAGCGTTTACCAACTTGCCTTGTCAATGTATATAGTACAAAAAGTCTTTCTGCCTTATAAATTTCGGAGGTATAGAGGTATATAACATATTTCCAATCAGATCGGTTAGGTAGCAATATAATAGGGACTTTGATATATTATATAATGAGAAAATTGTTCTTTTCCGATCTTTGATTTATCTTTGCACACCAAGCTAAAGGTCTACCCTAATATCATACCATTTGGAAGTCGGTATACTCCAAAACATTCATTACCACGTTCAAGTAGTTTAATTTTACATATTAAAGACTATGATTACCTATAAAAGCCTTCAGTGCCAATCAAGAGAGAGACGCAAAACAACGTACTTAATCTATATTATATAGTACCTCAAGTATCAATGGTTCGAGATATTTTCAGATATCTGTTTACTCTTTATATACAACAGCTACGGTGAAGGCTTCAGCGAACCCGGACCATTAGTAATATATAAACGTTGACTTACCCTAATGTAAGCTAGTATATTCGTATTAAATATCCCTTTCCAAGGGATGTATATCTAAAAGTATAAGAGTGTCACTGAATCCACTTGCGACAGTATATAACGTGGCTGACTGAGTTTATCGCCGGACAGGGCTTTTAGTCACCCCTATATCCATACTTATTACTCCAGCTAGCAACACTAAAATCAGGGGCATTACCACAACTAACAGCATCAAACCAATGCAGTTGTAAAGCTATTGACAGTTAAATATATATATGTTAACGCAGGAAAACGAAAAGAACGTTAAAGGTTGGATAGAAAATAAGTATAATAATTAATTAAACAAATTAGTTATTTTATACAACTCCTTCCAATTAATCTTTACAAGTTTTACTACCCTACGTCGAGCTATACGCTATTTATTTTCTTTCGCTTTCTAAGCTGAGCGTAGTTCTCGCCTATACTCCTCCTAGCGTTGCTCCTTGGTAGTAAGAAGACGAGCCCCTTTAACCTGTCTTTACTCTTCTTTCTATTATTTTTCAGCTTCTTGACAACTATTTTTAATAAGTATTAGAAAGCAATATTATTATCTTAAAAGAGTTTTGTAGATATCTTTAATAAAAGTTATTTGCTTCCTCCCCAAAGTATTATAGAGAAATATCAGCTTGTTGAACAAATAGTTACCTGGAAGACTACTAGCTTTAGAAAAGCGAACTTAGTATACTAATTATTCGAGTTTAAATTTATTAGCAGTATTGTTAGGCGTTTATCTGGACGTTTTAAACATAAAGTTACTTAGACTTTCTTATGATAAAAGGGTAATACGTCTGTACAATACTAGCCGCTACCAATATTCTTCTTTATCGTTTTCCTTGACCGGGTATAGTAGGTGAGGAATAGAGGCGCCTTTACTGACTAGACGTTTATACTCAGATTTAAAAGGGCTGAATATACCGATTTCGAGAGGTTGAAGCGTGTAAGTAGTACTAGAACGAAGGTAAATAAGTATAATATTATAGTTGCTATAATAGTTAACGAACTAAAGCAATATATAACTGGAGTAGTTGTCGAGGATAAGGAGGTAATATCTCGATAGCTTCAAAGGCGTAGTATAGCGGTTAAGGTATTGAATCTACTTCTGAGCAATCTTATTATCGGTTTAATCGCTCGGGGAGGCGCGGATAACGGCTTTCTGGTCGAGAAATATATCAGTAGGGATCTAACTTAGCTAGACTACTTTACTTGAAAAGAGTATAAATAATAGAAGACGGCTGCCGTTAGTAGAGATATATTCGATAATAGAAACCTAATCATAGTTACTTGGTATATAATAAAGGCTTCTATATTCCGTTAAAGTATATTACTATCCATTTGGTTTATCTTCACACCGTTTATATACCCTTTTGTTATTTTTCTTGTATATATCTTCATGAGGTATATTATAAGAATAATAAACCGGTATAAACAGGTTAAATTAATAATTTACCATAAAAATACTCGAAGGTATCCTTCCGAGATTAGTCTATAGTTTATACTCGTTATACAGAAAGGTCTAGGTAGCGGGAAAGGAGCTTATAATACTAACGTTGTCGGAAAGGTTTGTGATCAATTTTTATAAGGAGAAGCTGTATAGCAAAGTTCCGAATAGCTTTAACAGTTAACGTGACCCGTACAGAGTTCGGTCGCCTACCATCTCGCTTATCAGGGGAGGGGGGGGGGGGGGGGGGGCGGAACACTACACTAAAAATCATCTATTACAACGAGCAACAGTCACAACAAATGGATTTAAAGCCATCACACCCCAATAATACATAAAAAAGATACATTTAAAAGAAGAAAGCACTAGTGGTTAGGTAGAAAATAATTATTTAAATACATCGGGTTTCATTCGGAAGCCCTTCTGCTAAACGATTTTAACGAATCTAACTAGGTGGGCAGCTGCCTTTACGCGACGTTCCTTTGCTTTACGTTCCTTAGCCTCCTTAATATCGTATTTACGTATATGCTAAAAGCTCTCCTTAACGGCTAATACGCGAGCCCCGTTAATCCCTTTCCTTTGGCCCCTCTTCCTAGCGTTTTTCTATTTATCGAAGAGTTTATTGTTTAGAAGCTAAGAGTTAGGTAATTAGTACAGAGACTCTTAGCAGGTAACTTGATAACCAGAGTATATAGCTTTACTAGGCTGCTATATATTTTGATTAAATTATCGATAGCGAGATCGCTCTCGGTAGCAGCTGATGGCTTAGTAACCGTATACTCCTTAGGCTTATCTTTTAAGTTGTCGGTCAGAGCTACAGATAAGAAGGAGGTTGGTGCTGAGGGAATCGATAAGGGTAACGAGGCTAGAATCTTGTTACGGTTGTAGGGTATACGCTTTACGCTATACTAACCGTTTACAATATTCTTATATATCGTTTTCCTCGCCTAGAAATAGTATTTAAGGAACTAGCTATTAGTAATCCTTTTTACGCCTAGAAAAGCCCACTAGTTAATAAGGGACCGGTATATAGTTGCTAGTAGGCGGGAAATACAGATATTAAGAGGCTGGAGGATATGGGTAGCTTTCGGAGGGAGGTAAAGAGCTATAATATAGTAATTAATATACTATTACATAAAGCTAGGGGAGATATAGCTACCATAGCCGTCGAGAATTAAGAGGCGGTATTTCGATAGTTTACGGGGCGTAGTATAACAGTCAAAGTGTTTTAGCTACGTTAGAGGAAGCTTGAATAACCGTTTATAGGTGGATAGATGTATCGTCGGGGATCCAGCTTCGCTATACCATCTTGCTTTGTAAAATAATAAATAGTAGAAGAAGGATCCTGTCGCCGGAGATATATTCGATAATAGAAACCTAGTCCCGATTACCTAGTTAGGTAACAAATACTTTTACATTATAGTAAGGAATACTAACCTTCTGCGCTATCTTAATACCTTTTTATACCCCTTTTGATCTAGATTTAAATATTGTTGTTAGAAACGTTAGAAATAAGCTATATTATTATAAATAGGTACAAAGTTTTACTATATTATAGTCGAAGGTATCCTTCCGGGCTTGATCTATTGCATATATACATCGAATATATAAATCGTTATAGCGTTTTAGGAAGTTAGTATGCTACTTATTGCTTCAATGTTTAAAGTCGTTCTTTATATAAAGGAGATAGGTTATAAGGTTATGAATAGCTTTAATAATGATAGGCTAGCCCTAAATATCTAGCTAGTAATAGGCTTTAACTACTGCTTCTTCTTGGGATAGTAAAAGGCGTTGCTTATAAGTATAGACGTTTCTAGGACTCTAGTGCTCGCCGTTAACACGGTCTTGCAATATACTTCCGGGAACATTGTATAGAGCAGCTGCCTTTTGGACAGAGAGATTTTCGTTGCGAATTGCGTCGAGTGCGTACTGTATACACAGTTCTTTAAGGGTTAGTATTGTTAGCTATCTTTAAAGGTCCTCGATATATTAAAAAGAGGGAAAAGCCTACCTGTTGGAGCGAGTTGTTAGTGTTGATGTTGTTCGAGTTGATCGAAATGATATGGCTGGGAAGAAGCAAGTCAGTACAATTGTGACTAGTTGACAGCTGGCTAAAGCTTAACGCGGTTGAATTTAAACTCCTCAGAATAATTAAACGCGTAGGCTTTATAGTCTTCTTCAGATCTAAGTTGTGTTAGTACACATGAAGTGTACATGTTAGATTTTTTCGGCCTGATATCTGGAATGGGAATTAACCGCCATACTTTGGATAATATGTCTGTGTTTTTTATAATGGTGACATATAGTTACAACTCATTCTCAGTGTTGTTGGTACTATAAAGCACTAGGGCTTGAATTTGTGTATGTGGTATATCCAAAACTGGAAACAAACCTAATGTATAGCTCAAATCAACAATTAGCCTGACAAAGCCTTGGCACCCCCCTCCCCCATCATCACCACCACGATTTGAACAGCTATAACACTGCAAAAACAAGGCCAAATAGCAAAATAAAACTATCATTCGAAAGGTCTGCTACAGGACTTCAATACTTAGTATACCACCCCTTTGCCCGCACCAATGCATCTATCCGAGCCGGCATCGAATCGATAAGCTTATTAATCTCAGCCTGTGGGATACTATTCTATACACTCCGCAATGCTGCTTCTACCCTTGCGATATTTTCCTGGTTCTTGCGGAGTTTATGAAGGTTAGGGAAGTCCCTTCGCAGTACCCGCTTTATAATCGCCTATACGTGCTCGATCGGGTTCAGGTCGGGTGAATGCCGAGGGTGTGGTTGAACCTAGATGCTGTAATCTTCCAGCTACTCCTTTGTAACCTCGGCCGTATAGATTTGTATGTTGTTTTGCAAGAAAAACGTGCTAGGCTTGTAGTACGGTGCTAGACTTTCCTCCAGAGCCTAGATATAGCTGTTGGCGGTAAATCCGTTGCTTTTAGATCTCGGATCTCGCTGTATAATTACTAAGGGGGACCTCCCTCCCTTCCAGATGCATCCCTAGACTATAATTATAATCTTTGCTTTGCTGTAGCTATATATATTGACGACTAACCGGTTATATTTGTATACTGGGCTACGAAAAACCTAGCTATTTAGCTCGTCTGGTATAATAGCGACGGAAGATTTATTAGAGTATACCCTTTACGATATTTTGTATTAGCGGGCCGATGATTACTCTTATCTTTAGATTAATATACCTTAGCTATTTCGTCGAGTTTGCAAAGTATTTTACGGCTGTAGGCTAAGCGTTTACGGGTATTTTCGTCGGTAAGGAGAACTCTTTTTAAAGCCCTCTATTTGCGCTGGTATTCGTTAGGAAGGTAGGTATAGAGGGTGTTAACGTATATATCGTAGCCGCCTTCCTAAATCAGGTCTTTCTACGTAGTTCCGGGGTCTTTTTTAATTGTAATTAGGGCGTAGCGAACGTTACAGTCGTTAAGGATCCTTTTACGATTACGGCCGGGCTTGCAGTTGTACGATTGGTTTTGCTGGACTCGCTTGATTGTATTGTAGATGGTTTAACGGTTGACTTGAAAGTCGGCTGCAATGAGATCGATAGCGATGTCCGCTTTTGTAAGCGTAATAATTTGCGCCCTGTTGATGCTGGTTAACTACCTGCGGTATCCATTTAGAGAGACGATATTCGGCGACAATTCAAGACTAAATTTGTGTATTTTGGTGTTGTTTTGTGGAAGATGTAATGGTTGGAAAAAGGAGGGTAGATTTTTTGATGAACGCGGGTGACGCGAGACGCGGGTGTGGGTGCGGTGTGGATCAAGCTATTTTTTGATTATGATTGTAGTAAACTGTATTTATTAATAAAGTTCTAGAAAGATGTATACAGGAAGGAAATCCAGTTTGAATACACTACTGTATATAGTTTACAACGCGATTATACTTATTGTATTATTAATAGGAAGCTATAAATACTGTATTGAGGATACGCTTTATTTAAGAGAGTGACCATCCCTTTCTTTATTATACAGATCTTCCAGTATATATGATGAGTAGTCTTAATGCCTATTTGTATTTCTTTCCTTTTCGCTCTGGGGTCTAACAATAGCCCAGCTGAAGTAATAACTAGCCAGGGCTGGTAAAGGGCCGTGTGATATTCAACCCGAGGCATAAGTAAATTACATGCTCTACAGACTATATACAATACATATATAGGACTTAGTACAACAATAAACAACCCTCTTGTTCCATATATACCTCTAGCAATAAAGTGCTAGAAGCTTCCGGGAATAAGGTCAAAGTCTGGACAGTATATAGTCTCTTAGGCTACTTTCAGAAGCCCGCAAAACGTACTACATTAATAGGCCCTAATTTAAAACTAGTCTACTCTATAAGCCTTTAAAGAAAAAGGCGGTATCTACAGTGAAGTATATAGCGATAACAGTATAATTAGAGAGCCTAGAACCTAATAGAGTGCCACGGCACTAATAAACTAAGAAACGGGAAAATTAGAGCGCTGATAATCGTCGTCTATTAGAGGGATTTTGCTAAGCTACAAGCAGCGGCTAGAACTACATAAATAGCTGCGACAAATTACAAGACGCTTATCATTTCAACATTAACAAGTTTTATCTACCTCAAAGATCCGATCAACAACGCTTAGGACCCAGAAATTATAAAGCCATTAGTCTCTAGACAACTAGAATATCTAACACACTTAAAGGAGGTTGACTAAGACTATTCTAACGAGACAGAGGCGTTTATAAGAGATTATAAGGTCCAACCTATACCTATGTAGATAGACCTGCAAGATACATTAGTCTAAATGTAAAGTGCCTTTTTATATCTGTAAGATATTCAATCTGGAGCCTAACTTACGTAAACATCTCCGCTAGTATAATAGTTCCTTTCCGGAGAACCTGCTAATTTCTTCAATGAATAGTACAATAAGTAGTGTAAAAACACCGTAATCCGCAGAATTAGTATTAGGTCCATTGCTTAATAAGCATTGTATATACCGATAGCATATCCAGTAAACTTGGTATTATAGTCCCATATTAATCAGTTGATGCGGTATGATTGGATATACGATGGATAATTCTGAAATCCATAATATATTATTTATACTTGTATACTTTTTATTAAATTAATCGCAGTATATGTAGCATTAACTAATTGAAGTATTACACTAAACATTTCTCTTAAAGCAGCTAACGTAGATTGTATTATTGTAACGTATAACCGACGTCGTACCTTTATGCCGGGCCCGAACACTTTTGTAACAGATAACTTTTCCGCTATGATTGTTACGTTCCCTTACGCGTATCATTTTTCAGCATATATCACTAATATGTTCTTGTTTAGGAGTAGGCGAAGGATAAGTTACCGAAATAATTAGATGAAAACTAAAGCAGTCTACGAATCCTAGCTTATAAGCTAGTCGGCCGACGTAGCGCTTAACGAGCCAGGGGCCTGAGCGCTGTTAAAAGGGGTTTTAAGAGGGGTGCCCGGGTAGGTAATATCTGTAATACAGTTGTAGGAAGATATTATCGCCTGGCTTAAACTCGATTAAACGATGATTAGTATCGTACTTCCTATTAGCGGCAGCGATAGTAAATCTGTAGCGGGTTAAACGGCTCCTCGAAAGCGGTCATATAAGGTTACGTTTCCCTAAGCTTCTCTAAGGGGCTTATAACACGCTTTAAGCAGCCCGGCGGGCTTGAATCGGAACAGACATTTATAGGGTGACCTTTGTAGGTACTAAGTAAACGTTGTTAAAGTACTATTTATTGTAAGGTAATAAATATGCCAGTCTAATACTACGTAGGGTTTTCGACAGCGAAGAATTGTATTGTAATGTGGAGAATATAATACTTAAATTCCGTGAAGCCGTTAGCGTGTAGGCAATAAACTGTAATTATCAATAAATAATTGCTTGAGCGTTCTATATTCCTCTCTAAAAAGAGGGGGTAAATTTATAGCTTTTATTAAGGACAATAATAGTGTATAGGACTCTTTAATCGTACTATAAAAGTCAGTATGTTAGAACGAGTCCCTGGTCCTCAGTAAGTAGGTCAAATAGCCTTGAATAAGAATGGTACGCTTCAAAGAGCGGTATAATGTAGTAAAAAGCATATCAAAGGTTGTAAAGCCTTTGTACTACGAAAGCGTTTTTGTAGCAAGGACTATCAGAAGCCTGATTATGTAGCTAATAGCGACTACTCATATAGGGATCGTTTTGGCTAGGCGAATAGGTCAGTAGTTACCGACCTTAAGGTTCTAGTGTGTTGTGTTTCACTTATAGGATAGGCAGTAGTAAGTATAGGCTTTAACAAAGTAGGTTTTATTTGCGAAGCAGGTACTACAAAGGTTGCAAAGCATGTTATTTGCGTTAAAATGGTGCTTCTTATTGTATATTATTATTAGGAAGTATTCTATTATGCTGTGTAGAATGTAGAGAACGTATAAGCGATCGGGTGGAAGATTGTAAAGAAGGTTGTCGGTGAGTTTAAAAGGTAGGCCAGGGTATAAGAAAACAGTAGTACCTTTACCACCGTCGGGGTTTACTACGCCCATGTCATTATCATTATTGTTATATTTCGGATCCTTTTCGTAGGTTTCCGTAACTTACTTTTTAAATTCCGGATCTATCTATACTTCGGCGAATGCAGATTATACTAGGTCTAGTATAGCATTGCTATCGGTGCTATAACCCGTATTATTAACGATAGCCAATCGGCTTAAGGCGTTAGGTACAAGGTATAATTGACTACAAAGTAGTGAACTTTTAAGTCGTATTACGAAAGGTAAATAGAAAAGCTAATAAAACAGCGGTTAGCGTAGTTTATAGAGATAGTATCGAGAACCGTACTTTTAACAGTATTATTAATAGAGGAGTAATCTACTGAAACGATAACTGGGTACGTAGGAAAACAAACAATAATTCTTAGCTTCTTAACTGCTTAGGATAGATAAACTGCTTGCTGCTTTAAAAGACCGTAACGTACCTCTGCTTTACTTAGGGAACGGCGAAGGAATATTAAGAGGCAAACCTAAGTAGCCGGAATAAAGGCGCAAGGCATCCAAGAGCATCCGTCGGTAACGTAGAAGGCTATTACTTTATGTAAACACCATTTGTAAGCAGTCATCGAGTTATAGAAAAAGGTGTTTACTAGCTAAAATTGTATAGAATAGTCGGCTCGTTATAGATCCGAGTCTATGGCGTTTAAATTGCGGCGATTGCTTCTTTTATAAGCCTGTACTAAGTTCGGGCGTAGTAGTTTACACGTTTTGTATTGGTCTTTAGGTCAATCGCGTTACTGTTACGGCCATCGTTTAAAAACTGATTGTTACGTCTTGAAAGTAGCTGTATGTTGTTTATGTGGTGCCGAAACAAGTGTCCTAGGGAGTCTATAGCTCCAAAATACTGTTTTAAATTCTTTGAGGAGCTTAGGAAAACTAGTGTCTAAAAAGCCCCTATACGGTTACGGGTAATGTGAGATTGACAGGGTGTTCAGCCGGACAGGGCTTTCAGGTAATGCAGTCTCCCCCAAAGCGAACTATCTCAAGCCAATTCAAGGGCATTACTTGCGATCAACTCGATGTTCTTTGACATTATAAACTCCATTTCCAAAATAGGTTTTCCCCTCTTTTTAATACTTAAAAGATATCCGAAGATAGTATCTCTATGTTATAGATGTAATCGCTGCTTTGCTATAGTTACGGATAGTAATAACGGCCCTATCGTGTTTATTTTCTGAGTTACAAAACACCTAACCGGTTCGGTCGTTTAGTATTAGAGTAACAGTAGATATATCGGAGTAAGTACCTTTTAGTAGTAACGTTAGCAGGGTAGATCCAACCCTCTATCTTCAAATAGATTTCCCTTAGCTAACTCGTCTAATCTACAGAGTAAATCGTACAAGTAGAAAGGTGTGTGCCAAATGTCGTTTTCATTAAGCTAGGTTCTTTTATAGGCCTTCTATTTATGAGGGACTCTTTTCGGACCGTATACAAAACACTTCCCGGACCGTATCACGTGATATTTCCCATACATATCCCTAACCCTTGTAATCGCACTTGCTCTAGAAGACCGATCAACACAACGAAATCGCTGAAACGACCATTTTGCAACCAATCTTCCACCCGTACAACAGAGCGAAATCTATCAAATGGCTCAAATTTATATATATACAACTGCTAGGCAGGGTAACCAAGTCCAGGGCTACTAAGGGGAGGATGCGTGCCAGGGGTGTAAGCTAGGCGCAGGCGAGGTGGTGATTGCTGACATGGGAGGCGACGCCTGAGGCGCTTTGCGGGTTATGGTTTTGAATGGACTACATCGCCAGGTTCGCTGCAAATGGCAGGCTCTCGATTTTATTGCGGTTTTAAGCGATTCAGCGCCTGCGAGGTTAATTGATTTGATTGATTTTGACTGTGATGGCGCAAGTGCGATTGCAAGGGTTAGGGATATGTATGGAAAATATCACGTGATACGGTCCGGGAAGTGTTTTGTATACGGTCCGAAAAGAGCTCCTCCTATTTATACTTGTATACCTTTGATAGGTAGTTGTAAAGCGTTGATAAAGATCCTAAGCTGCGCTCCATAATATAGTTATTATAAGGAATATAACTGTTACGTTTAACTAAAATATCTGTGTACAAAGCGTCTTAATTAGTAAAAGCCTTTTGTCTACCGTGGCCACGATTCGATCCGTAAATGCTGTTTTCCTTTACGCATTTTATTGTCGAGGTGATGGTCTCGGGGTGATATTTGAAATCCTTTGCTAACTGCTTGCGGGGTACGCTAGCCAATTGTATGATACAGATCTATGCCCTCTCGGATACAGTTAACTGCTTAAGGTGGCCATTAGGAGCAATAATGATGGGCGAGGCCAAATTTGCATAGTTTGTTGTTATTTCAGAAGGTTGTAGTGGTTTGAAAAAAGATGGTGGGATTTTTGATATGAGCGCGTGATGCGAAACGCGGTAAAGGGTCTGCGCGGTGCCAGGCCTTTTTTCGGATTATGGCCATAGTATGCTGTTATTATTGTTTTCACCCATTCCCCATTTATAAAAAGCCACGTTAGTACTATTGAGTACTGGAATCGCAGTGTCTTGACGTGTCTAGCTATGGGGCAGCTAAGATATTGTTGTATACTAGTATTTGCAGTCACCTCTTTACAAGGAAGTATACACAGAGACATGAATATATTTGGTCTTGTCGAAGGTGTAAGAAAATCAGCTGGCACCGAGCATTTCTTTTTGTGCGTTGCAAAGTCTTTTCTTTCTATATTATTGTCCAGAAGGTCTCAGAGTAGCACTATATTTCTGGTTTCCTCTGTACTATGTTCTTACTTTCCTCATTACCATTGTACCTAAGCTTCCATCAACTATGCGTATAAAGCTATTACCACTATTCATATAATAATCTGTATCAACCTCGCAGCGGGTGAATTGCTTAATAACGTCATTAAAGTCTAATGGCTATAATTCGTAATAATAGGCGAGATAATACATTCGTTATGAAATGTAACCCCGAGGCGCCTTGATTGTTAAAAGCTATTACTTCTCCTGCTATACTTTCGAGACCCTGTTTGTTGCTTCCTTTACATAAGTTGCCTACATTAGGCTTATATTGCCTATACCATTTTTGTGAGCTGTCCTTTAAGCACCCGTAATAGTAACGCTTCCCCTCCTACCTCCTCGGCTATTATTATAGCCCTGCTTACTTATATACCTCCCTATCCTTTACGCTTTACGTCCTAGGTTACAGGTACCTTGTGCTAGCTGTAAGGAACAGCTTTATTCTAAGTATTTAGAGCCTCGAGGTTAATACCCTCCTATTAGGAGGGATTACAATGGATAGAGGGTAGTAGCTTGGAGCTTCGTATAATAAATGCAGTAAAGATAAAGGGTAGTTAACTCAGGTATATTTAACTTAGCATTAACTGGCTTAGAGAGGGATATCTCCTGTATATACATCTACTCGACTAGAATAGCTCCATTGAAGATGATGACGTTGATGGTATCGTGGCGTAGCCGACAAAAATATGAGGATAAGGGTTAGGGTGAAAGTAAGGATATGCTGTTCAGAGATCTTCTTTACTTGTTTATATATTGTCGCCCGAATCTGCGTTTTGTACGAAATTCTATGAAACTTATTATTCATTGCACTACAACGTATCGTTTGTTTAATGGTTTATTTAGACTGATTAGATTTATAGTTGCATGGTTTGGATGACTCGGCAGAACTCTATACATCTGTAAATCAAAAGAGGTAGCAAGTTAATGATATGCAGCTTAGCTGTCGGCAAAATGCAACCGAGCTTAAAGATATCTGTAGCACTATACTGGATCTAAAAAAGTGTAAGCATCTTTAGTATGGATTAATATAAGGACCCTTGATTTAGTACTACAGATTACAGCCTATTTTACACTGGACGAAGAGTTTGTGCTATCGGTTCAGGTCGACGAAGACATACTTGACCTATTACCGTCATTACTATACGCTTGATAATGATATAGGCCGCATGGTTGGCAAGGGTGGATTGGTTGAATGATAAATGGATAATGCAAAGGAATATTATATAATACACGATAGTACTGAATAAGTAGTTTGACTAGATAAGAACGATCGATTCTTTTGTTATAATCCTCTAGGTTGTTTACAATGATTCTAGTATATAGAAACGATATATGTATATCTTAGGGCGGATATGCCTATCGCCTCATCGGAATCAAGATTATTAATAGTTTAGATTGTTATATATTTCCTTGACTGTTACAACAACAAACTACATTGTCTGAACATCTCTAGTACCTCAACGCTGGCTAACATTACTTACTAATTACACTACTAATATATATACTTCCATGTATCTCTTCTGAAACTCCTGATGTGGGATACTGTATTATCAGTACTCTAAGAAAGTAATCTTCCAGGATATATAGATTATAGTGTTGAATTCAATTATGATTGAGAAGAGGGAGGGTCTTCTTGCGCACGGCAGTCTGGAATATGTCTAAAACGTGTTGTTATAAAGATCCTTGTTAGAAGGCTCATCAAAGACACAAGAGCTATAAGGAAGCTTCTGCATTTACAAAGAGAGGCTCTGCAACTACAAGTAGCTCTTCAATTCTCAGACACCTATTTCCCGCACCAACTACTTATACATCTTGGCCTTTGAGGCAAGGCTGTTCTAATAACTATATAATCCGTGTTATTAGTGTATAGATTAATTGTATACATCGTTCCAGTCCTTCTTGAGGTGCTGATTTGCCTACGGTACTTATGTACGTAGCAGGGTAGTAAACACCCGATTTGTGATCTTTGTGAAACCCGTAATAAATCCTTATATATTAACTGTTTATTCCAAGGAAGTATATTTCAGATACATTGTCTATTCTTTTCTTCTCTTAGAAGAGATTTTCTTTGAGTTTAAGTATTATACAGAAGCCGGGGATGTTTAAGGATAACTTGAGTATTTCTTGATAGTGTTCGAGACTATTATAGTATTTCTGCAGAGTTAGTTACTAGCGTAGACTCCTATACTCTTTCTATTACAATAGCGGTTATATCGCTCATACGAAGCCTTGACAACTTACTTATGATGTATCTTGGGCTAGAAGGGATACTATAATAGGACAGCTATAAACATTATGAATATGATATATGTAATTAAAAGCCTTTAATTCGTTATAGTAGAAAACGCGCGTTGTATTATATAGTTTGTGTTTAGTTTGGCCCTCTTTCTACACTAGCATTTTACTCTCTTGTCAAGGCCCTTTGTAAACTTATAAAGACCCGGACTGTTGGTACTGTTTTAGCTCGACTCTATGTCTGTGGATTTATTTTATATAGTTTATTCTGAGGCAGTCTCAATTATATAGGATTCCTCTCGTAAATAATAGTCTTTGGGTTACTGTTACTAGACTGGTCATTAATAGCGGCTTGCTTGGTAGATTTCGGGGCTGATTATTTACGATATGGTTGGTGAGATCTTTGCCGTAGCTAACTACGTTTCGACTATGTTACAATAACTTTTCCGTCGGGTTACACTAGAAAAGGATCGATTGCCTATTATACTGTACTGGTTAGAGGTAAAGGTAACCGTTCATCTGGCCTACGCTAGCGCCCATCTATATTAGGCTTCTAGATTGAACCGGTATATATACGAGGATAACATTTTTACATCGTTGAATAACGTCTCCGACACAGAGTTTGCCAAGGCACAGAGTTCGCCAAGCCACCACAATCTCGCTTACAGGGGTCGAATCACCACCATCACCAGGACCATCACATCAACAACAACAACAGCAAACACAAGATTTAAGGCTATTCATAAGCTAGTAATACATACAAATAGAAGAAAACGTAGTGTTAAAGCAGCAGAATCAATCAAACAGCCCAAAACGTATCGGCATCTCCTTACGGAGGACCTTTTTAGTAAAACGTGCCCGGCTACGCTAGGCCTCCCGGTATTCCTTTGCAATACGTACTGCTTCCTCCTTAGCCTAGTCTTAATTCTTCTTTTCACTAGTATCCTTCAAGGAAAGCAATCGCGTATTATTAAAATGCTTCCTAGTCTTCTATTTCTTAGCTACCAAGCGCTTAAGGACGAGCTCAGAATTCAGCTTGTATATAATAACGTTATCAGCGTAGAGAGTCTCGTAGTCTTGCTTAATCTAAACAACCTTGGACTTAACAGGGCTGCTATAAGCTAGGACCAAGTCTTAAAGTACATCGTTAATCCAGTTCTTCAGCGATAGCGTAGGAATTAGGAAGTTAACGTACCGACTTTGTAGACGTAACTAACTACGAGATGCCGGGCGTAGTATCGTAGCAAGGATCTTATTAGGGTTATAGAGTAATAGCCCTACGCCGCGCCAGGCGCCAGGGATATTCTTCTTTATTACTTTACGCTTAACCTTAGTATAGTATTTAATAAATTAGGCGTTAGTAATCCTTTCGGCACCTAGAAAAGCGCTTTCGTTAACTAAACGCCGATACTTAGTCACTAAAGGACTAAAATAGCTTACATCGAAAGGCTGGAGCTTATAAGTAGCGTAGGGAGGGAGGTAAAGAGCCATAATATGACAGGTAACGTAGAACTTAATAAACTCGGTCGAAATATAGCTAATATAGCTGTCGAGGAGAAGGAGGCGGTATTTAAATAGTTGTTAGAGCGTAGTATAAAGATCAAAATACTTAAACTACTCGATAGCGATCTTATTATCGGTCCAGCCATTCGGAAAGGTATAGATAACTGCTTCTAGGTTACTAGAACCATTATTAGGTATAAAAATAATAAATAGTAAAAGAAGATACTCGCTAACAAAGATATATTCGATAATAGAGACCCAGTCCCGGTTGTCAGGTTAAGTAATAGACGTTTCTATATTAGATTGAAGGATAATAACCTTCTAACTTATCCTAATACCCTTTATATAGCCCTTCTCGTCTATATTATAGATATCGTTATCAGGTATATTATAAAGAAGACGGGTAGTCTAGAATAGGTTAAACTAATACTTCGCTATATTATAGTTAAAAGCGTCTTTACGGTTCTAGTTTATAGCGTAGACTTTTCGTATCTATAAATCCAGGTAGTAAAAAAGGAAATTCCTATACTAACGTTTACCTAAAGGCTTTGCATCTCCCTTAGAGAGGAGTAACTGTATAGTAAGGTTCTGAATAATAACGATAATTATAGGCTAGCCCTAAGTATCTAGCTAGTAATAGGCTTTAACTACTGTTTCTTTTTCGGTAGGTAAAAAGCGTTACTTATAGGAATAAGCGACTTTTACCGGTTAGTGTTTATTTTTAAAGCAATCGTATAAAGTAGTCCGAGGAACCTTAAAGAGTTTAGTAGTATTCGAGATAGAGAGAGATAGGTTAACGCGTATCGCTTTAATTATATACTATATACGTATCTTCTTCGTTGTAAGGTCGTCAGCTATTTCTAAAGCTGTTAATATATTGGAAAGGAAGAAAAACGTACTTTAAAAGATGTATTTTAGTGTTAAGAACTGTTAAGTTAGTGGAAATAAGATGGCTTGTTTAGTTAAACTGGTATTGATTGCTATTCCTAAAATGCTGGCGAACTTTTTGTCTTAGTAAGGACTATGCCGAAGACGTTATATAAGTCGAGTCCCTACCTTATAAAACACCCCCTTTTTTAAACAGCTTGTATAGCCTACACTAGAAGTGTAACACTATTAATTTATACTATTACTACTCGACTATTTAATATAGCTTAGATACTTTCCGTTATTGGCTTTGTAGGCTAGGCTTCGCTTTTTTTGTTAGCATTTTCCTTAACTCTGCTAGCTGCTTCCTGGACGGGTTTTTTCTCTTTAATATTAACGAAGAGCTTATTCGGATCCGTAGCTACCTTTTTCCTCCGAGTTGGTTTGATAGGTTCCAACTAAGCCCTGAAAGCCCTGTTCTCCGCCTTAAGGCAAGCCTTTGTAAAGGCTATTCTAGCCAGAGCCTTCTTAATCTTCTTAAAAACTAGCCGTTTCCTTAGACTACTACGATAGATAACTTTTTAAAGAACTAGGTTTACCTAGATATCTAACCGTTTAATTAGCGTTCGAACAGTTACCTCTAAGGGCCTAGTAATAGCCTAATTACGTTTAGGGGTTACTGCTGTATATAGGGGAATGTTTAGTTGATTTATAATATCTTTATTATTTGAGTTCTTTAGTATTGAGCAGCTTATTAAAGGCTTCGATATATATACTGATGACAGACCCGAAGCCTATTACTCTATAGTAAAATCCTTAATTATAAATAGCTTTTCTCTAGTAGATAGAAGGCAGATAAGTAAATTCCATTTACCGATAACGGTAGAATCGGACTAAAAAGTATAATTATTAAGTCTTAGGATGTTTTTTTAGAGACCTAAATATAGCTAAGTCGAGCGGCTAGGGTATATAAGAGGTATATAGCGGTAGGAAAAGTAGATTAATGTTTTTAAGAAGTATAGCTATACAATGTCTATTATAGTATAACTATTATAGCTGTTTAAAATAAGTAGATCGGTATAATTTAAGTTTTATAGCTAGGTCCGGAGGATAAAGACTTCTTTAAGCTATTCTATTGTAATAGCTTAGTTTATTTAGCTTTTCTTAGTTATTTTAAATTTCTAATTCTTAAATAAAGAGAGTTCTATTGGAACCTATTATTATTGTACGGAGCTGCCTTTAAATATTATGATAAGAGGTAGGGACTAGCTAGCTACTGATATATACTGGATAAAAGAGGTGTATATATGAGTATTGGGATATTTCTTCTAGATTGTATGAGTTTTAATGTTTCTGATTACTATACCGTTAGTACCCTTGCCCTTTATAAGCCTAAACTTATCTATCTTTTACTTATTTTTATGCAGAATATAAGTAACGGCTGGGAGATTTAAGTAATTAAATTAAAACTGTATTACTTTGGTTATAACGCTATTAATTTAAACTGATTCGATTTTCTGAGGGCTTTAGGTTTTAAAAATAAGGTTATAAACGATAAATCTGTTTACCTAGCGTCTGCTGATATAATAGGCTATTTCAGTCGACTTAGCAATTCGGGTAGCGAAGTCCTAGTCTTATGTAAAAGTTAGTAGAAGGCTGAGAGCTTATTAATGTGGTGCAGTGTATAAGTTTTCGTACCCGGTTAGGTTACTGCTAGGATCCACTATACTAGCTACAAGTGTAATTTATAGCTATTTATATGTGGAAACCGCTCCGTTGTTTAGTCCTGTCAATCGTGGTAGGTTAAAAAGTGACCTGTTTAGGATCGGAAACTTGCCTTTAGGGGGTAGTATGTTAAAACCTAATTAGTAAAACGTTGCTTTATATTGCTGAAAGGACTTAAAATAGTTCGAAGGCTTCCTGCTGCGTTTAGTAGCGGTTGTGAACGTAGTTGAAGAGGGTAGTTAGAGAGATCCCGAACTAGGCAACTGCTTTACGGTAGCTATACCTTTAGGCTTTAATCAGAGCTATAGTGGCTTTGAGATCTTCCTGTTTATAGGTTATTAGTAACGTTATTGCTAGGTTTAACTTTGTTGTATAATATTGAAGGAAAACGTTACTTTTATGGTAGAAAAGTAGGTGGTTGGGTGTTCTGATGTGGGCTGTGTAGGCTGTTTGAAAAAGGGGGTGTTTTACAAGGTGGGGAATCGACTTAAAGTAGTAGATCGAAGAATTAGTAGACGAACGGAGTATTTCGGAAAGATGTTGTACCGAAAATAAATAAGATCGGATAGCTAACTGCTGTGTTAGTTAAAGATAGTAATAAATGTAATAGGGTAGTATATGCAGTATAGTAGCAGGAGACTTTGACACTTGTCTAAGGAAGTGGTGGTGTATTTATGGGAGATATAATTGCTGTATTGTAACTATATTGTTGGTTTAGTATATGCTGTTGGGGTAAATAGATATAAATATTATTTGATTATTATCGAGATATATATCTAACCGCTAATAATATATTATATATGGAATAGCTGGCGGAGTATAGTATTATATAGTGACTAGGCTTTTATAACCTGTGTATTAACTTATTTTACAATAAGTAAACAGATACACGGATATGCTAGATGCTAGTATTTTGTATTTATTATGTAACGTGGATTACTTATGAGTTGACTATACTAATACGTAGAAATAGAATGAGGAAATTGATTTTATAAAAGTATAACTCTAGCGTTAAATAATTTATAATAAGTGTTCTATTATGCTACGAGCTCGTTTCAGTATATGACAATGCTGTACCTTCTGAACTATTCCTAGTAGCTTAGGTTGAGTTTTTAGGGCGGTAACTATTATACAGTACCTAAAACAGAGAAAAGAACCAGTCGGTCCTGTTAAAGGAATAACTGTGTAATAATATATCGTATTCAGAGTAGTAAGTAACGGTAAATAGGTTATATTTTATGTTACTAGCGGCGCAAATAGTCCTTTTAAAGTATATAATTAAGACTGATACTGTGTAATTGGATTATAAATGTTTAAACTATACGGTTTATATAAAGGGTATTTTCCCGGAGGGCTATATATTATATACGTAGTGCTAACTGGTAAGACTAGTTTAAAGTATGTGTCGGTTTAGGATTTAATATATAGTAACTATTAAGTAGTAATGTAGTAGCTAGGTTATATTAACCCGTTTCTAGTATATTTGTGTTGTAATTATAGCGTTAGATTTAACGTTAGGATTGTAATGTTTGCTGATGACTTCCGAGAGTAGATCCTAGACGAGATTGTTATTTAGAGGTAGTATATTAGTGATTTGGTAGTGTAGGGAAGAAGGTGCTTTTAACAACGGACTAGTTCCGTTGATAAGTACAATGGCTTATTGTTTAGATATGTATATTTAGTTAGTGTTAATATTGTTATATATACTTTTTAGTTAAAACTATAGCCTATTAATACTTTAAAATGCGCCGTTGTATTCTTTTAGGGATAATACATTCTGTAGCGAACAAGGTCCAGCCCGAGTACTTTAACGAGCGTAGGGGCCTAGTTAAGTACGATAGGATACGTTTGTATATTATTATAAGATATAGATACCTAGCTTAGGGTACCTAAGCAGGAGGGAGTACTTTACAGAATATATATTACTATTCGTTATTAAAACAGATAGAAGAATGACGTTGATATAGTAAGTATTTATTCGAAAGACGGAAACCTATGCTGTTCGAAGATAGAAAGTGATGTATGTACCTTTATTGAATAAAGGACTAGGCTTTTTAGATTTGATAGTTAGTTTTGTGGTGGGGGGGGGGGATTCTAACAGACTACTATTAATACCTTTAAATGTCTGTTCTGGAATAACCCTTTTATAAGGGTTATGAAGCTCCTGTCCTTATGTTAGTCTGTATAGGTGATTGGGTAGGGTTAATGTAAAACTTATTCTAATTATGTACTTCGATTAACGGTAGAAGGAAGCCTAATGTATAACGTTTATTAAAGTTTTGTATACTGTATATAACCTATGCTCTCGTGGCTTGATAGTATTTCTCTGTTTTGTAAGTATTAGATTCGGGTAATGGTATAGATAGTTTAGATATTATAGCCCTTATTATCAGTAGGTGATAAAGTAGGAACTAAAAGAGTATAGAGTTTAATCGACTAGGTGTGAGTTATATTAATATATTAATTTGCTTCTTACAAGCTATATTATTCCTATGAACTTGAATAAGTTTAATACTAAGAGCTCGCTTCTATAGGTAGGTATGTCCTTTACGTTAATGTACGAAGGAGTTTTAAAAACAGCTAACAAAATTAACGTTAAAGAACAGCGTCTATAATACGCACTCGACGCAATTCGTAATGGAAAGATCTGTATACGAAAACTCGCTAATTTATATAATATCCCCGAAGTATATTGTAAGACTGCGTTAGTGGTAAATACTAGAACCCTAGAAACGTTTATATCTACTGGTAATACCTTTCGCTGGTCGAAATAGAAAGCAGTAGTTTTGGGAAGCCTATTACAAGCTAAATGTTTACGGCTAGCCTATAATTATTAATGCTTTTTGTATCCTTGCAACCTATCCCCTCTAAATAAAAAAAAACTTTAAGCCTTTTAATAGTAAACTATAAAATAACTTCCTAAACTGCTATAACAAATTATAAAATCAGTAAATATATACAATAGACTAAGCCTAGAACGACGCCCTCGACTATAATATAGCGTAGGATAAATTCTACTTAATAAGAATGTAGCTTGCTTATAACGTTTCTTGCGAAAACATCTATAATATGGATAAAATGGGGTATATAAAGAGCGTTACGATAGCGAAAAAAAGTATTCCTCGCTGTAATATAAAGACATATTTTACCAAACTACGCAATCAGGACTAGGTTTGTATTACTGAGTATATCTCCAGCGACAGGTTCCTTCTTCTATTATTTAATATTTTTGAAAGCGAAATTATATAACGCAGTTAGATCCCTTAAATTATACCTATTGACCCGAAAACGCCTATTTAAGATTCCCTAGACAGCTAGGCCGATAGCGATATTACTATTAAATAGTTAGAATACTTTGATATTATACTACGGTCCGGAATGCTATCGAAATATTGGTTTAGGATACTTAACGGCTACGGCAGCTATATCTCTCTTATCTTCGAAGAATATTGTATTGACGACGATATTATAGCTTTTACCTCCTTTGGTGAGCTACGTATATTTTCAGTCTCTTAATATTAACGATTTCGGTCCACAAGTAACTATATACCGGTTCTTTGTTAACTAAAAGCTTTTCTAGGATTTATCGCTATTAATAATCTAATTAATTATATAGCAGCCTATTAAAGGTATTTACGTTAGTTATTAAGTTAGATGTTAAGAGTCTCCGCGCTGATAACCTAACTCTTAGCTATTTGAATAATAAGTACGTTGATAAATAGAAAAAACGAAAGGAAGAGGGGTGAGAAACAAGGGATTAACGGGGCTCGTATACTAACCGTTAAAAGGAGTTTTCAGTAGATATATAAATAAGATATGAAGGAGGCTGAGGAACGTAAAGCAAAGGAACGTTGTGTAGAGGTAGCTACCGTGGTTAGATTCGTTAAGATCGTTTAGCAGAAGGGTTTCTGAATAAACCCCGATATATTTAATTAATTAATATTCTATTTAAGTACTAGTACTTTCTTCTTTTTAGTGTATTATTAGGGTGTGAATCGCTTTAAATCTATTTGTTATTGCTGTTGTTTATCGTGATAGGTGGTTTTTGGTATAGTATTCTCGCCTCTACTCCCTAACCCCTTTGAAAAACGAGATGGTAAGCGACCGAACTCCCTGGTTAGACGAACTCTATGCGGGTTACGTTATATTCTTTGTCGCTATACTACTCGATTTATCTTTAATGCAGCGTCTTTTGTTCTTCTGTTTTCTTTGTAATGTTACGGCTTAGGGGGTAGCTAAAAGCTCTAGCTAACGAGAATCCTTGTTAGAGACGTTGAACTTAAAAGTTGTATACAGTTAGAGGTACCCTATGCTTTATTTACTAAGTACGATGCAATGGTTATATCCTGCTATTGGCTTAAAATCAGGGCTAATCAATGACTACAATAGGCGTATGAAATTTACTACGGCGAATTTATATTTTACTGAAGGCTATTAAAATCCTTGCGATAAATATAATGAAGGGTTATAGCCTCTTCTTCTTACTGCGCTGGTTCGGAAATATATTAATGCTAAAAACAGATTAAACTAATATTATACGTTAAGTAAGTAATAAAAAACTTTTTATATAAACGGGTTTAAAAGCTTTACTTTGTTAAGTTAGTTCGGAATGTAGAGGTATAAATGGGACCTAAGGGTGTACAAACTAAATTAGATCGCTTTCCTGACTGGATATAATTAAACTATTTTATATAAAGTCCTTTACTGAAAAACAAATGGCTAGTTTCATGGATAAATTGCATTATGACAGAAGCTACAAAGTCTATTGATTGTGTAACTCTACCGCAGATAAGTATAGATTTAGTTATATCTCGTTCTATTGGGTTATAAAGCGTTTCCTATTTTACTTTCAAATTGATCTGTACAGTTTATACTGTTACTGCGCCATTTTTAATATTACTAGCAATTATATATAAAGTCCTATATAAGCTTGTATAGTATAATATATTAAATTTTGTCCGTTGTAAATAAGCTTAGTAGTACTAATATTATTTAGTATCTGTGGTAATTGAAGCTTTAATAGCGTCTATAGATTTGCTGTCGACTACTAGGATATAATAGTTTTATAGCTTAGTTTGGAAGCGTTTAACTAGTTGCAAATAACTAGGGTGGTAGGAAAGATAGTAAAGTAAATATTGTTTGAAAGGAGTTGCTTATTGTTATTGATTTGTTTAAATGTTAAGTAGGGATTAAAGGATAGCTAAAGCCCTTGTTTAACTGGAGGCGCTGTTTATTACGTTGGCGGAAAGGTTAATTAAACTGCGGGATAAAGACTAATATTATATAGATGAGATACTCTAATTAGCATGTTACCTGGCGAGTAGAATGCTTATTTTCCTTTATAATACTTAAGAAAGGCCTGCCTAACTTTTGATAAGACGATAGATTTTTACTATTCGGAGTAACGAATACTGTAACGAATCTATAAAATGACTTAAGACATCTAGCAGATAGTATAGTTATATAATGGTTCGAAGTCAACAAAAGCCGTACGCTGTATAAGACTTTTAAGTAAGTTAACCTGTCTACTTAAGGAATAACCTACTTTAGAGACACCTCGAAACGTCTGCCGACCTATATACTACGACGACTACTATTACCTACTTATACCCTCCTTTAATCAACTATAATATAGGAAGTAGTGGACTAATACTTTCTTATCGCTATTTTAATAGGGTTATCCTATACTCGGCTAACCTCCTCCTGGGCTATATGAGTTTGCTTAATATTTATAAAGACTTTGTCGGGATCTAGACGTACCTTCTTTCTTCTAGTCGGCCCTATAACTTTGATGTAAGTCTTTAATGCCTGGTTATCCTGTTCTAAGTAAGTTAACCGGAAGTCTTTTTCGTTAAGGGCCTTGTGAATTCTGCGGAATAATAGCTTGCGTGTAGATGACCCGTTGAAGTCGCTTTATATTTTGGCCAGGCTCTTCTGTATTTCGATTCCTTTGCGTAGCGTTGAGCCAACTACTATAGAACCTAAATAAGTAGATGTAATATGTTGTTAGGTAGCAGGAGCATCTTGTAGCTGTGGAGTCTGTATATCTTTCGCTGGGTTATTCGAGTTTTCTAGCCTTTAAGTATAGTAAATTCGAGCTATAAGCTAATCTTAAAGAGTACCTTCGACTATACTGTAGCAAAGAATTAGCTTAACCTATTTTAAGCCGTTTACCTTGCTTACAAAATATTTTACGAAGGTATTAATAATACAAATAATAATGGTATGTATAAAAGGCGTTAAAATAGTCTAAGCGGTTACTACTTTTTAGCGTAATATAGAAGCTATCTTTATTAATAGATACCTAGGATTAGGTTTCTATTATTAAATATATTATTAAGTTACTAGCTGTAATTTCCTTTTACTGTTAATAATCCTTTAAAGTAAGATAGTCTAGCTAAGTTGGATTCCTAATAATATATGTCCACCTGTAGATTATTATCCGCGCCTCCCTAGATATTTTGATTAATAGCGAGATCGCTTTAGAGTAGATTTAATATATTAATAACGATGCTGTACTTTATAAGGTATTAAAGTATTGCTTTTTTATCCCTGACGACTACTCTAACCCAATGTCGTATTAGCTTGTTAACTATAACGTTGTTTATAGTATCTTACTTATTTACCTTTATTTTAATACTATTTATATACTTTAGCCCTTTAATTTTAACGTATTCGGCTCTTTTACAGCTAGCTATAGACGTTTATTTAACGAAAGCGTTATCCTTAGTACTATAAATGTTTTAAATGGTTAGTTTTTTACCTACTATACATAGGCGAGAAAAACGATGAGGATATAGATAGCACTTACCGAAGTATAAGCACTTTTCCCTGGAATCCGGATACAGTGTATACAACTTTACGTTTAAAAAGCCTTAATATACGCGTAATAATACTAAAAACGGACGTTAAACCGTTAGTTAGCTAAGTATATATTTTTAAAGCTAGTAGTCCCTTAGTTAAACGATTTGTTTACTGAACAACTACTTCTCTATAATACCCTAGGGAAAAGGAAGATAGCTTTTCTTAAGGATATTTGTAAAGCCTTTTAAGATAGTAATATTATTTTAGTATTTGTCGAAGATATCTGTTAATAAATAGAAAAATAATGGAAAGAAGAGTAAGAAGTAGGCTAAAGGGGCTTACCTTTTTACTGTTGAGGAGAAACATTCAGAGGAGTATGGACGAGAACTGCGTTTAGCTAAGGATATGAAAGAGAAAGAATAGCTTCCGGCTCGACGTAGAATAGTAAAGCTAATACAGCGTACTTCTAAAAAGTGACTTATAGAAACTGCTTTATTTAATTAACTGTATTATTCGTTTTCTATCTAACCTTTAGCTTTAGCTTCGTTGTACAGCGTTTATGTACATCTATATATATATATATAATTTGACCGTGAACTGCTTTAAAACTGTTTTGGTTTTTTGGTCTTGGTTATTATAATGCTTTTAATCTTAGTGTTGTTAGCCGGAGTAACGTCTCCGATACAGAGTTTGCTAAGGTACAGAGTTCGCTAAGCTATTATAATCTCGTTTACAGGGGTCGAATTACTACTATTACCAGGACTATTATATCAACAATAACAATAATAAATATAAGATTTAAGGCTATTTATAAGCTAATAATATATATAAATAGAAGAAAACGTAGTATTAAAGTAGTAGAATTAATTAAATAGCCTAAAACGTATCGGTATCTCCTTACGGAGGACCTTTTTAGTAAAACGTACCTGGCTACGCTGGGCCTCCCGGTATTCCTTTGTAATGCGTACTGCTTCCTCTTTAGCCTAGTCTTAATTCTTCTTTTCGCTAGTATCCTTTAAGGGGAGCAGTCGCGTATTGTTAAAGTGCTTCCTAGTCTTCTGTTTCTTAGCTACTAAACGTTTGAGGACGAGCTTAGAATTTAGCTTATATATAATAACGTTGTTAGCGTAAAGACCCTTATAGTTTTGTTTGATCTAAGTAACTCTAGATTTAATAGGACTATTATAAGCGAGGACTAAGTTTTAGAGTACGTCGTTGATCCGGTTTTTTAGCGATAGCGTAGGAATTAGAAAGTTAGTGTACCGACTTTGTATGTGTAACTAACTGCGAAATGCCGGGCGTAACTAACTGCGAGATGCTGGGCGTAACTGACTGCGAGATATTGGGCGTAACTGAATGCGAGATGCCGGGCGTAGTATCGTAGCAAGGATCTTATTAGGGTTATAGGGTAATAGCTTTACATTATACTAAACGCTAAGGATATTCTTCTTTATTACTTTACGTCTAGCCTTAGTATAGTATTTAATAAATTAGGCGTTGGTAATCC
Source organism: Remersonia thermophila (assembly GCF_042764415.1). Taxonomy (NCBI): domain Eukaryota; kingdom Fungi; phylum Ascomycota; class Sordariomycetes; order Sordariales; family Chaetomiaceae; genus Remersonia; species Remersonia thermophila. Next base: position 4,800,708 of record NC_092217.1, read on the forward strand.
TTTCGGTACTTAGGAAAATACCTTCGTTAAGTAAACGCTGATACTTAGTTGCTAAAGGATTAAAACAGGCTATATCGAAAGGCTGGAGCTTGTAAGTAATGTAGGGAGGGAGGTAAAGAGCTACGATATCGTAAGCAACGTAGAACTTAATAAACTTGGTTAAGACGTAGCTAGTATAGCTATTCAGGAGAAGGAAACGGTATTTAAATAGTTGTCGGGGCGTAGTATAAAGATTAAAATGTTTAAGCTATTCGATAGTAATCTTGTTGTCGGTCCAGCCGTTCGGAGAGGTATAGATAACTGCTTCTGGGTCGCTAGAACTATTATTAGGTATCTAATTTTACTAGAGTTTCTTCCCTTTAAAGATAATAAATAATAAAAGAAGATACCTATTAGTAAAGATATATTCGATAATAGAGATCTAGTCCCGGTTACTAGGCTAAGTAATAAACGTTTCTGTATTAGATCGAAGGATAATAACCTTTTAGCTTATCCTAATACCCTTTATATAATCCTTCTTATTTATATTATAGATATCGCTGTCGGGTACATTAGAGAGAAGACAAATAGTCCGGAATAAATTAAACCAATACTTTGTTATATTATAGTTAAAAGTGTCTTTACGGTTCTAGTCTATAGCGTAGATATTTTATACCTATAAATCTAGGTAGCGAGAAAAGAAGTTCCTATACTAATATTTACTTAAAAGCTTTATATCTCCTTTAGAGAGGAGTAGTTGTATAGTAAGGTTCTAAATAATAACGATAGTTATAAGCTAGCCCTAGGCATCTAGTTAGTAATAAGCCTTAATTACCGTTTCTTTTTCGGTAAACGAGAGGCGTTGTTTATAGGAATAGGCGATTTCTACCGGTTGATGTTTGTTCTTGAAGCGGTTACGTAGAGTAGTCTGAGGAACTTTGAAGAGTTTAGCGGCATTCTAGATAGAGAGAGATAGGTTGGTATATATCGCTTTAATTGTATACTGTATATGTAGCTCCTTCGTTGTAAGGTCGTCAGCTATTTCTAAAGCTGTTGATGCATTGGAAAGGAAGAAAAACGTACCTTAAGAGACGAATTTTAGTGTTGAAAGCTGTTGAGTTGGTGGAAATAAGATAGCTTGTTTAGTTAAATTAGTATTGATTGCTATTCCTAAAATACTGGCCAACTCCTTGTCTTGGTAAAGACTATGCTGAAGACGTTATTAAATAGGGACCCAGGGGTGACTAGAATCCCTGTTCGGCTAAGTACTATGCTAAATACGTTAGTAGTTTCTAATAAACTCTTCTTATTTAAAGACTTGAAGTTTGGCGTGACGAAGAAAGACATCTTTGATAAACTTATGTATTACGATAGAATAGTTTGAGAAGGTATTTATTACCCGGACCCAGCTACGGCACCTAAATTATACCTGCCTACTTATCCTAGACAGGTATTGTAGTTATGTTACAGTAGACTTTATGTATTTAAACTTCCCGAATAAGATCTTTTTATTTTTTATTGTTATATATCTCCTATATACTCTAGGCATTCGACCCAGCTGTATTTAGCCCTTTGAAGACGGCCTACTTTTTAACACTTAATAGCTATACCTTTTAGTCCGATTTTACTACCGTCGGTGAATAGAATTTGCTTATCTGCGTCCTATCTGCTAGAGAAAAGGTAGTTGTAGCTAAAAATAATATTGCGGGTCAGTAGGCATCGGGTCTATAGTAGGATATATATCGAAGCCCTTTATAACCCGGTTATTATTAAAGAACTCTAGTAACAAAGATATTGTAAATTGACTAATTATCTTTTTACGTGCGGTGGTTACCCTTGAAGGTAATTAGGTTACTAGTACGCTTTCGGAGATAACTACTTGAATGCTAATTAAACGATTAGATGCCTGGGTAAGTTGAGCTCTCTTAGGAGTTACTGATTGCGGTAGCCCGAGGAAGCGGTTGGTCCTCAGGAAGATTAAAAAGGCTTTGGATAACGTAGTATTCGAAAAGAGCTGCTACAGGGCTGAGAATGGGGCTGTAGGGGCCTAGTTGGAAGCGATCAAACCAATTTAGAGGAAAAAGGTAGCTACGGATCCGAACACACTTTTCGTTAATATTAAAGATATAAAACTTGCTTAGGGAGCAGCTGACAGGGTTGAAGAAAAGTGTAATGAAGAGAGCGAAGCTTAGTTTGCAGAATCATTGTCTAAAAGTATCTAAGCTGTACTAAATAGTTAAGATAGTTGAATAGTGGTGGCCTGGATTAAAGGTGTTGCACTCTCAGGAAGAGTAAGGACAGTTGGTAGATATATAATATTACTGGGTTGGCTATGTATTAAAGTTCAATAGCTTCGGCGAGGTTTCTCTTGAAATACCAGTATCTAATAGACTATTTATAGTTGCCTATCTCAATAGATCCATTTTAATAATGTATTCTCTTATTAATATGCCGTAAACAAAGGTAAGATCATATAGGCTTCGTTAGCTTAATATGTTTCTTCGGGAATTAAAGTTAAATAATAAACGTACATCGAACTGTATATTACCCCTTCTCCTACGCCCCCCAAGCCGAACGTAATTCATACCTATATTTATCCTAGCGCTACTCCCTTAATATAAAAAGGCGAGTTTATATCTAGGTCCCCTTAACCTACCTTTATTTACTATTCTTTCTAATCTTGTTCTATATATAAATATAATATCTAAGCAAATATTAGAAACTAATTTATTACCTTGGAAGATCTCGGAGATAGCTTTAATAATAGGTATCCTCTCTTTCCTAAATATATTACAAGAGGGCATCGACTCGTTTAGCAAATCGTTTACGTAGTAGGCTACTTAGTAGATAATAGTAACCTCGGCTTACTCCCTATCCAAATTCATCTTATTTAACAATATATCTAGCTAGAAACGTATATAGATATAGTAAGCGAAAAGATTTATAAAAAGTCTCAGGATCAAAGAGCAATAAGCCTCTGTAGAACTACTTATAAGTAATATTCTTTCCTATTATCTTGCTCCTTAGAGACTAATCGGTAAAGAATTAAGCGTCCAGACGTTTATAATATTAAGAAATGCGCCTTTGCGGCCTAGACGTCTGTAGGCAGTTGTAAAAGAGGCGAATATACTAATATTAAAGTGAAGTATAGAAGTAGTTCTAAATAGGAGGTAATTAGGTACAGTATAATAGATAGTGTTAGGCTTTACGTACCAAAGCAATAATAGTAAAGTAACCATTCAGAATAAACAGGCAATATTTTAACACTCTCCGCAGTATATTATAGTACTTAAAGTGTTAAGATCTAACCTAGACTAATCTTATTAGTAATATAATTACTTATTAGAAAGCGAATATTATCGTAAGCAAGGAATATTCTATAATAGAAACGTATTCTTAGTTACCTAGTTATATACTAAGGAGCCTTTATATTATAATAAAGTATATGTATTACTAGCTCGTACTAACGGTTTTTAATATAGCTCTCGTCATCTATAATATTAATATCTTCATTAGATACGTTATTTGTAAAGTACGTAATTCAAAATAGTTTAAACCAATACTTCTACTGCATTGTACTCGAGAGTGTCTTTCCGGAACTGGTCAACAACTCGAATTTGCTGTTCTTAAAGACCTAGGTAGTTGGAGAGGAAGTTATAATAATAGCGTATTATAACAGGTCTTCTTATCGCTCTATAAAGAGTAGCTATACAGCAAGGTTATATATAGCGTATTTAACTATAAACTAGCTTTAGGTATTAAGATATTAAGAAGCTTTAATTACTGCTGCTCCTTCTGTAGGCAAGAAGCGATGCTAGTTTCTATAGGTTATTTTCTATAATTAATGTATGTTAGAACGGCGGATACCGAGTATTACGGTTAGTATCGAACAGAGAAGCTGCTCAGCAGTTGCTTGGCGTTGGGTTGGCGGTAAGCGCTTTGATTGCGCGCTGGATACGTAGTTGTCTGTCTTCAACATCGTTAAATATTGTTCGGGGTCTTCTAAGATTTTAAAGGATAGGAAAACCTACTTTGGAGAGCGGGTTTGTAATATCAAAGGTCATCCAATTAATCGTATATAATCCTTGTAGGGTGGGTTAAGATAGTTTGCTTTTATAAAGATTGTATATAGCTAAAAGTTCTATCTAGATAGGAACCCTGTCGATTACGACTTTTCAATAGCTTTAGGGGCGTAGTATAGAAAATACTTAGAATACTTTCTGTACTTAATAGTATAACCACAATCAAATAACAGGACCGGCACGCTCTTAATACGCTACACCCACCACTATACACGACTACTTCAAACTACTACAACGCAGTTAAAACAAAATAACAATAAATAAGATGAAATAACCAATTTAAAACTCTAACTCTAGTCTTCAATACCCGGTGCACTACTGCCGTACTGCCCGGACTGCCCCCAAACGACAAAGCATTAAGTTGATAAGGTAAGTAACCTTAGCGTATAGGATACTATCCCAGACACCTTACAGTATTATCTCAACATTTCAGATATTTTATCTCGGTTGTAAACAATTTATAGAGTTCGGGGGTATCTCTTTACAATATATCCTTAATAGTCGCCTATATATCCTCGATCAGGCTTAGATTAAGGCTGTAAAATAAATACTTTCAGACCTAAAGGCTATACTACTCGAGCTAATTTTTTTACTACCCGTACTGTATAGGTCTAAGCGTTATTCTAAATAAAGAAGATTCTAGTCTTACAATAAAGTATAAATCCTTTCTTTAAAGCCTAGATATAAGACTAAGCTAAATAGCTTTACTACTGGATAGCATCGTTACGAGTTATAATTAGAAAGGGCGATATCCTTCTCTTTTAAATGTACCCTATACTATAATTATAATTACCGTTTTACTATAGCTACGGATATTAATAAAAGACTAATCGTATTTGTACTTTAGGGTACGAAAAACGTAACTATTTCGGTAGTTTAGTATCAGAGTAACGGAAGGTTTATTAAAGTAATACTCTTTTATAATAACGTTAGCAGAGCAGATCTAATTTCTATTTTTAGATAGATATACTTTAGCTACCTCGTCGAGTCTCCGGAGTAAATTATTTGAATAGATAAATCTATATCTAATATTGTTTTCGTCGAGCTGTATTCTACAACAGGTCCTCCATTTCTATTTATACTACCCCTTAGGGGTATATTTCTACTCCTAAACAGGTTACTTTATTAACCTACTACGTTTAACAGGGGCTACAGATCAATGAAACCAGACCTCCCATTTCACCAGTTTCCTCTATTTTACTATATAAATTTCAGTATAAGATATATATCCTATCCGCAGCGATTACAGCCCGGCAACGCTTTAGTATCGAAGCCAGTAAATCCTTCCAATACTTATTAGACAACTCCTCCCAAACCTCTTTAACCCAGCCGTATAGAGTATTATAGGAAGGCTTCCTATCTATACTATACTTATCCTTAATCCAATCTTTTATCTAGTTCCAATAGTTCTCGATAGCATTAGGATCTAGGGAAAAAGGCGGCTATTCGAGAACCCGGATCCCTTACTCTTACAACTCAACCTTTATTATCGTTGCTATATTGCTAAAAGCATTATCCTAGATTAGAACGAAATTAACGCTTTGCTTTCTTTAGGAGAGCTGAATATAATTATCGATAATAGGAACAATACGTTATTAATATAATTCTATATAAATAGTTCCCTAATCCTTTTCCCAGAAGATCCTAGAGCCCTTCCTATAGCTAGAGAACGAACCCTAGAACATCTATCCTCTAAAACGTTAATACCTTTCGACGATATAAATTAGATCGAATTCCATGCTTAGCCGCCAAATAATATATTATTTACGGTACGGGCTACTAATAACCTAGGTTTCATCGGTCTAAAGGATATATACCTATTGTTTAGCAGTCCAGTCGTAATATATAAATGCCTAGTTCAGCCGCAGCTACCGTATCGTTTCTGTAATCGGAGGTTTCCTCTATACAACTCGTCGTCGGAAGCCTAGTCGCTAAAGCGCTTATTTAATTGCTTAGACTCTAAAGACTCCAGTAAAAAGAACAGATGCCAACCGAAAATAGGTTATTCTTCAATGCTTACTTGACCGGCAGACGAACTCTTTAAATTCCTTGTATTGTTTGGTAGAAAGGAGGTATAGCCGACCGGATCGGGACTTAATATTAGGGGTTCCTTCGCGGAGGGTATATCGTACTTGGTTTTTTAAGAAATTAATAATTCGTATAATTTCGGCTTAGTTCAGATAGCTATTATAGAACAAAGTTAAAATCCGTAGACGATCGTTACGGGAAAGGTGTTTGCGGCTAGCTATTGTTATTGTTGTTGCTGTTGTTGGAAAGATGTTTGCAGCTGGCTATTCTTATTGTGATTGTCTGAGTGTTGACTAAGAAGACGAAGCGGCGGTGTGTTTTCCACCTGTAAATGGCTGTAAGTTACACTTGTAGCTTATATGGTAGGTCCTGACAGTGACCTGGTTGAGGGTGGAAATATATATACTGCACCGTAGTATACCCTTGGAAGGTACTATAACTTCGGAAGGAATTAATAAATACCCTTCAACTAATCTTCTTTGTAGGGTCTTTTCCAGGAGTAGTATATTGCGTTTAACCAAAACAGTTGTGTACTAAGCGTCTCCATTAGTAAATGCTTTTTTTTCTATTGCGGCCAGGCTTTTATTCGTAAGTTCTGTTTTCCTTTACGCGTTTAGCCGTCTAAAAATTAGTATCTGGGTAGCATTTAAAATTATCTACACGCTCTCAGATACAGTTAACTACTTACAATAGATATTTAGAGTAATGTTGGGCGATAGTTTAAAGCTAAATATATATATATATATATATATTATCGGTTTTTAGTAAGTTGAACTAATTGGAACAGAGTAGTGGGATTTTTAGTAAAAGCGCGACGTAAATGCAGTGTAGAGTCTATACTGTGCTAGTGTTTTGTTCTTAATTAAGACTGTAATCTCGCTGTTAGTCCAGCTTTTAAGTGAAGCTTAAATAACCGTTCGTAGATTACTAGATACATTTGTAGGGACCTAAGATTAATATACTATCCTACTTTAGCAGATAATGTAAATATTAGGGTTCTTCCCTGGACAAGACTTTCGGGCAGTATAATTACTACGAAAGCAAACTATCTTAAGCTACTTCAAATACATCATTCATAATCAACTCGATAACCTTTAAATTAATATTACTAGTCCTACACCGCTATACCCTTAGCTAAAGCTCGCCAGTCCTTCTACAGCTAATATATATATACAACGTACTCTTAGGTCGGTTAAACAACCTATTCGCTCCCTATAAAACCACGGTTAGAATCCTCGTATTATAAAAGAAAGGTAGAAAATAGTTCGGCTAGCTAAGCCTAAGGGCCCTATACCTTTAATATTATAAACTTCCTCTTTAAGATGGATTTTCCCTTCCTTTTAGTACTCAGAAGATATCTAAAGATAGCTAACTATATTAACGATAACGAACTATACATCTAATATATAATCGAAGTAGTCGCTGCCTATCGAACGCTAAACCTCTATGAAGCGGTTTATATATTCGTATCGACCGTAGCACTCTTGCTAACCGCCGTTCTAATAAGTACTAACTGTAAAAACTGTTTGTACAAACTAAGAATATCTTTGACCTGCTAGAAAAGTAGTTATAGTTAAAGCTTATTAATAGTTTAATACGTATAACTATCTTATAACTACTCAAGTTATTTTGGACCTTATTATATAGCTTCTCTGTATAGACAATAATAAAAGACTTCTCTAATAGTCTCAATGTTATAGGTTACTGTCCCGCTATTTAAATATAGAGAGTTCAGGCTAGGGATGAATTCCGGAGCGATATATTCGACTGTAATATAGCAAAGTATTAGTTTAGATTACTTTAAATTGCCTATTTCCTTTATAAGAAGGTTTCTTAGTACTATATCGCTGGTCCCTGTGTATTATATCCCTACGTTTAACCCTAACCCTTACCCCTAACACTTCGTCAACTATACGTATAAAGCTATTACTACTATCTATAATACTTTTAATTAACCTCGCAGCAGCTAGATGGCTTTAAAAATATAATACAAATCGAATAGCTATAATTAATAAAGTATAGCCGGTAATATATATTTACAAAACTTTATATATCGGTCTTTATATCTAGCGAAGATAAAGTAAGTTACAGGATATACGCTACACAACTTCTTTTCTAAAGTTAAAGACCTTTTTAAGGAAACTCTCCTCCCGTACTATATACCTTTCCCTCCTGTACTAGAGCCCTACGTATACCTGTTATAACCCCTACACTTCTAAAATTCTAAACTATACGTATAAAGCTATTAATACTATCACTATTAGTTGGAACTAATCAACGTTATAACAGCTGAACCGCCTAATAACGTACTACAAGTCGAATAGCTATAATTCGTAACAATTTATCTAACACAATAATCTATATAGAACCCTTACTATCAAAGCGCCCTTATTGTTAAAATCTACTGCTTTGCTTGCTATATACTTTATTTTTATTACTTTAATGTCCATTATAATCGTATCCGGGTGAATTAAGGAGGTTTATAATAGCGGATGCTTAACTACTATAACTGCTCGTTAGTAACAAAGAACAGGGTTAAGCTCGAAAATGTATTTACTAAGCTTATAAGCGATTAGCAATAACTGGAGGCAAATTACGGATTACGTAGAAATAACCTAAAGTAATAAAACAATAACGGTTTTACAAGATTTAGTTGAGTTAATAATGACTTTAATAGTTTTATATAGTCTTAGGAGTGTAAGGGTTAGGGTTTAGTATGGCTATAGTGCGGGAAGAAGTTCTTATATTAAATTAAAAGTATATATTGCAGAGATACTAATTGTTATAGAAGGGCAAAGTGATTCTATACTATTATAAGTTGCTATAGGCGTCTCTACGCCTATAGTAGTACAGTTAGCAGTTCAGATATTGTTACTCACTTATATATTATACAATTATGTATCGGTAGTTTCTATGGTATAATACATAGATCTGGATATAATATACTAGCTAGCCTATAGTTTTAAATCTGTCGATTCCCTTGAGTCTATTAAGAGTGTCGAGACTATTCTGAATCTCGGATATACTTCTAAAAATAATAAACAGCGCTAGGAAGGCACACTTATAAAGCTATCAGGCAAAGCGCTACACATTGTCTTGCTATTTAAATAAAAGGTTATATTTTACTAATGTTGCAGTAGTATATATAGTGCACTAGTTAATAGCAGCATCAGCGGATCCGTTTTTGCTGTCATAACTAACTAGGCTTTAGTATGCCACTTTTTATATCAAGATGTACTATATATATTATATGTAAATATTTAACCAAAAGTACAGTAGTATACTAGAGTAGTGTAATCTCTCTTGTTTGTTTGGATTAGTTAATATAAGTCTGCGGTGATTACAGGAGTGTATAGAATAGAATAACGTAATAGCTGATGTAATATGGGTTATGAATGTGTTAAAATATACTGGGTCAGAGTTAAGACGGTTGCTGATTTATTGAATCCAGTCGACTGTAACATTGCTTAATCGGCTTAGGTCGAAATGCTAATATTTGATCTAGGGATAACTGCTCTACCTTTAAACGCCCGAGAACCTGTGAAGCTGCTAGTAGGGCGAAGGCGGAGGTTCTCTATGTTTCGAAGCATATAGGGCAGCAGTCAGTCAGTTAAGCCAGAACCTATTCTGATTACAATATCGAGATAGCTATCCGCTAGATATCAGTAGCAAGTGCGTGCTTGTCGTTTAACGGGAATGCTCCAGTAAAGAAGTAATGAATTGCAATGGCCACAGGAACATAGATGACAAGGCTTTGCGGCGCCGATACTGGTCTCTATCGTCTAATCTGCACCGACTCCTAATAACACGTTCACGTCGCATTCAAGAAGCTGGTTATTTATTGAACCAGATGACGGTATTAGCATCTTCCCCGATAACTCCCCTGCAACGCCCCGAGCACCAGCGGTTACCGATCAGTTAGCTTGTAGGATGCCTACTCCTCTGTACCCGAGAGAAGAAGACATATAGGGCTCTGGGGGCCCTCGCCATCTCTTGATGTTAGTTTCAATCGAGCGGCTGTTCGAACGTGCTCTGCGTACATGTCAACTAAAGTGTATATGTAAATATTTGCTTTAGGTTGGGTCCATGTTGCGCCCCGCGGTCGTACATTTTAGCTCTGTGACTAGAACATAGGTGTACCTCCTAAGATGCCTTGGAGGGTGTGCGCAGTAAACGTAACTGGGGAGAGGAGGTTGGGCTGCCTAGAAGCACCTCGATCGCCATTATCGACCAGCCAATATCTCACCAGTAAGTCAGGGTCTGTAGTATAAAAGGAATCGGCTTTTAATACGGGACCGAGGCCCATGTTTGGGGTTTATGAGGTTAATTTGCTGCAAACCTTTCTGTAACTGAAGTGTCACCTAGATGTCTTCCATCTTGCTCTATAGTTCCAATCCTCGGCATTTCTTTGGGGACTTCCTACTCAACTGGCTTTCTTCTTTTGATTTTGGAGTTCTACAGAGAAGTTCGAGCAACCAATGGACCATGGACGAGTTTATCGTTCACAAGCCTCTCGTGTTTGCCGAGATGCATGAATAGTCTTCAAGATGCCGACTCGTTTAATATTGGTTTCAGTGTATTGAGGTCTCTGTTAACTCAAGGCCCCCTCGGTAAATCCCGAGCTTGGTGGTTGGTGTCTCCAACAGAGCCAACAATACGGCAAAAAGCTCTGCGCCGTGGTTGCCAATGCACCCATCCGCCCTTTTGGAGAGACAGACAGATAAATCCCTCGACAGCGACAGAATGACCGTGACAGCATGGCCTCTGCACCATGCCACTGTCCTATCTGGACTCCAGTTGTGGATCATTTAATGTGTCAGCCATCACCAACCGAGGTCAGAATGATCTCTCAGTGAATTCAGGTCGTGGGTGCCTTGGAGTCGACTCTCGCCGTAAGTCGAGCGGTCGAGTAGATTGTGGATACAGACGCCAGATCGAGACACTAGAGGTTCATCAGTTAACTGCCACATGGCCCCTCATATGTACACATGGGTCTGGAGGTATATTTGTTATCCAGAAATAAAGCTGTGCCTATGGATTCGGTGATTAACATCAATTATCCTGACCAGGTTACTTGGATGGTTTGAAGTGTGTGAAGAAGAGATCGGGAGGCAAGACACTAACCACCAACAGGAGCACCAGGGCATAGGATTATTCACGAAATTCTGGATCTTGAATACATAGTCGACCGTGCTCTAAGCCAACTACCGTCTGTCACGATTTGATGTACCAGTTCCTAACACAGTCTGCTGGTCCTAGACAAGGCCCACTCGATACAGAAAAAGCATTTCCACACGAGAAATATGCTTCTTGTCCGAGACGGGCGGTTATAGCCCATCCCATCGCCCGATAGCCTCGAAACAGCTTGATTCACTAGAATATACCAAATGATTTTGTATTCCCGAAGCGGTTGTCACACAGAAGACGAACCGAGCCATTCATTCTGCGTCGTAAAACACCATGCACCGGATTTCAATGCTCTCCCTCCACGGCTCATCAGCGTGGCGCGAGTCCTCGAACGCCGTGTGCGGTGCTCTGCGTGCGACCGTGCTTGAGGAGTCATAACACTTGAACAGCAAGACCTCGTCGGGCTGCTGCGCATACTTGAAGTACCATCGATGAGCTACCGAGGGCTTGACAGTCCACGTCTCCCGCTCGTGGTCCGGGTAGATGACTCGCGCGGGCACGAGATCCTCCTCTGACACTGTTGTGGCATCTGCCACGGCCAGGGGGTCCTTGCGGACGGGCTTGATTGGACGCCAGGCCTATTAAGCGTTGATTGTGGTGAGCAAACAACAGATTATTGGCTAGTAAGAACCAGTTGCGACTTCAAGGGAATGAATGAGCCTACGTTGATGATCTGCCACCTCCTCTCCAACAGCGCCTCGGCCTCCTCTGGCAACAGCAACCGCAGCAGGGACTCGGCACCCTCGTACGACTGGTCGATATGTGCCCGTAAGATCGGGCCTGGCTTGGTTCGATTGCCTGGGCCGAGGCCGTGCCAGTTCGTAGGACCGCAGCGAACCTTTCCGTCGAAAATGTAGACGCGTGACGCCCCAGTGCTGGTTGCGATGAGCAGGTCAGTGGGGTTCTTGTGGATGGAGAATCGTCTTTTGTTTTTCTCCTCGAAGCAGGGACGTGACACGTACACATTTTTCAACAGCCGCACCATCGCCGGGTAATACTCTGCTTCGACTGCGGCTTTGTTGCGGAATCCGTCCGCTTGACACCTTTGATTAAACACGTGGCGGACAAGCTGGAACCCGTTCTTGTCAAGCGTAAACGTGTCTTCTAGCCCGGTGATGTCTGTGACCGTCACGGTCTTGGGAATAGTTGCTCTATTGTTGGTCACGGTGCTCCTGTTGTTCGGCACAGTCAGCCATCCAGCACGGCTTGGTGAATTGGAAAGACATATCCCACCCCTGGACATAAACAGGCTCAGGCAGTGAGCCGTCGCCCGGGTCGTTGTAGTAGTTCACCGAGGCCACAACATCCCCTTTGTTATGACAGGACAGACCGGGTTGGCAGGTAACGCTAGCCATCGTCATACGGAGAGAAGAAGATCCGGATCAGAAATTTCAAACAATGGTCGCCAGCAAGTTCAACTCGCCCACATAACACCAAGATTGATATCCTACTGAAAAGACTGCCGGGTGTGAGAAAATACTGCCATCTCTGAATGTCGACCAAGAGGAAACGTGGTGTTCTGCTCGGAGAGTGACGGCATTGGCCACTCCGCCGGTGAAGCCTGGGATGGGTATTACCAAGGCTAAATCAGCCGGATTGCGCATTGCTGCTGGATGAGGTGACATGGTGCCGGGTTGATAACATGCGAGAGGACCCGGCAATACTGGAACCCGAGGGACAGGCTCAACCAAACACTCGACGTGCACATCCGTTGCTCTGTAGTAAGTTCCCGTCATTGCCGGAGCTACTCAGGAAGAAAGTGCCTGGCTCCAAGACTCGCACGTCCTGGACGAGATGGATGACACCAATGCCATTCGTTGCTGCTCAACACACGCCGGGACAAAGGGCGAGCTCGCAACCATTCTCCCACACCAGGGGCCGCGAGGAAGGGCCGAGCTCGTATCGCTACACGCGCCAGCCAACAAGGGATTCCCACCAAGTGACATGCTCCCTCGGAATGAGAGGGCCGGTTTAACGCTGCTCCTAACTACCCGTAGTAAAAGCATCTGATGGGTGAATAACAACGTAGTCTTGATCCACGCCGGCGGCGGCAGCAGCGGCTGCGCTCCGTATTTCCCCACCGGATCCGCCCGCAAACCGCCGTCACCGAAGCAAGCCCGCATGGCCTAATGGTTATGGCGTCCCACTCGTATCCATCGCGAACTCCATGGGGAGATTCCCGGTTCAATTCCGGGTGTGGGCATCGACCGTCAAGTGAACCTTTTTTTGCCCCTGTCTCAGACCCCGCCCGACGTCTCCTTTTCCAATTTGCTTTCGAGGGCTTTCCCTGGTCCATGGCGGAAATGTAGCAGCAGCCAGATGTCTATTGGAGCTTTGGTAAATGCGGTTGTTTAGAGCATGTTGATCGATATGAGGGGGCCAAGCTCAGCACTGCGAATGCACGCGCCGCGGGGATATTGGAGGGGAAGGGAGGCGTGTACTGGCTACTAGGATGGATGACAGAAGCAAGGATGGATAGCTCTCCCTTGTTGCGGGCCCGTCTTCCGCGGGCCGATCCTCAGTCCGGCTTCATGCATGCATGCGATCCAGATGCCATAGACGTGATGGCTCGTTCCCCCAAGCCGAACCAGGGGCAAGCTGTTGCTCGCCACCGGATGTTCCCCTTGCATATTCTCTGAATAGTTAGCTCACCCCGAGGCGGTGTCCGTTAGCTGAGGAGTTCCTTGATATCCTCAATGCGCTGCAACTTCTTCTCTTCATCGGACATCATGCCCAGGGACGTCGCACTACACAACTGTCAACACACTGCTCTCCCACCTCCTGAAGGAAGGCTCGGGAACGACTCACATGAACTTCTTGCGGTCCTGGATCTTGAGCATTCTCTGCTCGACACTATCCTTGACGATGAACCGGTAAATCTTGACTTCGTTTTCCTGGCCCATTCGGTGAACTCTGTCGATGGCTTGTGCCTCCACCGCGAAGCTCCACCATGGGTCCATCATGTAGACCCTTTGAGCGCTCGTCAAGTTGAGGCCGACGCCGCCGGCCTTCAGGCTAAGGAGGAGGACCGTAAACTTTTTCGACTCGCGAAACTCATCCAGGACCGCGGCGCGTGCCTTCTGCGCCATTGTCCCGTCCAATCGCACAAAGTGGATGTTGGCGCGGTCGAGGGCGGGTTCGATGAGGCTGAGGAACGAAGTGAACTGGCTAAACACGACCGACTTGATGGTTGGGTTCTCCCTGCGAAGGTCGCGAAGGTGGTTGATCAGGGCGACGACCTTGGCAGAAGAGCTGCCGATGCCGATCCGCTGGAGCATGATGCGTGGGGCCTGGCTGGGCGGGGGAGCGTCCGGGTCGTCGTCGTACCGCACCACCTCGAACAAGTCGCGAGAGTTGATCGCCTGGCGACACTGCCAGCAGCGAGGCACCTCGTGCTTGTCGGTTTGGTGCCGGATGTATTCCAGGATGCAGTTTTTGCATGCAGAATGCCAGCAACCAGTGACGGTTTGGTTGATCATCGGCTCCTCGGCGCAGATAGGGCACTCGTTCAGAGCCTCGTCACGAATCTGGCTCAGGACATGGGCGCCGAAGACATTGGCATCTTTCCCGTCATCCGTGGCGGCAGCGAACCTCTCGATCAGGGACTGGAGGTCCATGTCATCAGCAAGCCCGGCTGCGGCGTCCGCAAGGGCGCCGGCCTCTTCTTCTTCCGCCACCACTTCTTGGTTTCGGACCAGGAGCGGATGGCAACAGGACTGCCGGAGCCGGAGAATCTGGGCGAAAATGCTGGTGAAGGCCTTCATGACGGTGCCGGCCTCGACGTTGGCGAAAAACGTTCTTTTGGCCCTCATGAAGATGTAATTGTAGACATCGCGCTCTTCCTTGGAAAGCTCAATGTCGACGATCTCGACCGTCTTTGGCGGGAGAGCGACCAGAGGAGCTCCATCCGGGGTCTTCATGTCTTTCGTCCGCCGCATGACGAGGGGCTCCAGGACGGTTTGGACGACGTCCAAGGCGCGCATGTAGTCCTTGGATTCGAAGGGAACCGTGATGAAGGTCCTCCAGTAAGAAAAATTGTTCCACGGCTCGACCCTCAGGAACCTGACGAGGCTAAAGAGATCTTCGAGCCTGTTGACGATCGGAGTTCCCGTCAAGGCCCAGCGATGGCGAGCCGCAATTTCGTAGCAAGCCCTGGCGGTCTTGGATTGCCGATTCTTGATCTGATGGGCTTCATCCAGGATGACGCGAAAGAAGTTGACCGAGAATATGCCGCGGGTTCCGCCCCTGTTGCCATTCCCAGATGCTATCTGGGTGAACTCGGAGAGCACGACGCCGTAGCTAGTGATGACAACATCCGGGGCGTTGGCAGCGTTCGCTTCGCAGCAGATTGTCGGAAGATCCACGTTCTTTTCGGTGCCGTAGTAGACCATGGTTCGCAAGGTGCCCTCGTGAGATGCGTTCTCGGCCTCGCTCTGCCACTGCGCGAGGAGGGACATGGGAGCTATAACGAGCGTTGTGCACGGGGCATCGACGGTGCCATCGCGCCTACGGATCATTGGGAGCCGCGGGAGTTGGCTGACTGTCGACATGGAGTGAGCGGCTCGTTGAGCTTCGAGAGCCACGCCGGACCGGTGCGTGTGGATGAGGCTGAGCATCTGGATGGTTTTTCCCAGACCCATCTCGTCGGCCAGGATGCCGCCGAGGCAGTGTTGCTCTTGTCGTGGGAACTCTAGCGATAGCTCTCCAGAGTATGGATTGACGTAAAACAGCGGCTGGTTAGGATGCTCCGGAAGGGGCTTGTCGTCGTGATCCTTGGTCGGCCAGGCATATTCCTCCCACAAGGGATGCATCGACTCCTCCCGGGTCTGGTCTTTCGCGTCCTTCTCCTTCGCCATCATCCAGTGGAGCGCTTGCTTCTGATAGGGACGGAGGGAAAAGGCGAATGTGTCGGCAGGTTCTGCCTCGGGGGTGTTGAAGTCGAACGACTGGGCCTTTTTGTAGAGAGCATCGAGGTGGTCCTGCTCAAGTTCCTGGCCTTCTTCGTTCTCCTCCGAGGAGGGCGAAGCGGCGGAGTCATCGACAGCTTGGGCTTTCGTTTTCTCGGCCTCTTTGGTTTCGGCCATCTCGGCCGCGTGGAGCAATCGGTCCCGCTGGCTCTTGGCTGCCGCTGCGTTGCCTCGCGTGGGAAAGAGACCGATCTCTTGGAAGAGCTTGACGAGGGCAATCTGCCTCAGGCGGAGGTCTCTCTCCTCGGATGTCTCGGCCTCCTCGAAGCGGCCAGCGGCCCTGTTGTCAGAAGCCTGGAAGCCCCGGCTGAGGAACGCCGTCCGCAACAACGAGCATCGAAGTTGAAGAAAAACCGTTTCGTTGGTGCGAAGCCGCTCAGGGGCATAAACACAGGTTCCTTCGAATTTGCAAATCTTCTGGTCCATCAGGGCCGATACCCAGCTTGCCGTCTCTTTCGCGAGGCGGCCGATTTCCCTCCCAGCAAGGTCGGTGAACCGGACAATCACATCAACTCTTTTGGCTGCGGCGGCGCTGACCCGCGGGCCGGGTTTCCCCAAGGATGGTTTGGGAACCTGGATCTTTTGCCTTTCGATCCGAACGGGATCGCCGTGCTTCAAGAGGTTGAAGCCGCTCCGCGTCGTCCACCCCTCGACGCCGAAGGCACCGATGTACCTCGATTCTGGAATAGCGTACAGCCGGGAGGTCGGAGCGCGGGAGGCGGTTTCATTGGCCGTTCTCCGTGCCGGCGTGGCCGAGGAGCTTGCAGGAGCCGCTGGAGCCGCTGGAGGGCGGAGGCCAGGCGGCTTTCGTTTCAGCTTCTTCCAGGTGCCGTCAAAGTACATGTTGACCGCCCTGTTCATGTCACTCCCGCAGTGTTCCTCGAGGACCGCGATGACGTTTGGGGGAACGCTCGTGCCGACGAAACTCTGGAACATTTCCCGGTCGAAGCCTGCTTGGTTGGGGCCATCTTCGCGAGGACTCGGATCGGTGATCGCGATGGGGGCGGGGCTTGGATGCGACGAAGCCACGGGCGTCTTTGCCGGAAACGGGGAGCTTGGGGCGTCGCTGAAGACTGGCAAGTTCTCGTCGTCAGCGTCGTGGGCGGATCTCGAAACCGGAGGGTCGGCATGGGCCTCATCGATGATGTCGTCGCTCGAGTCTGCGAAGAAGCGGCGCCTTTTGCTGGGAGGCCCATCAATTCCGGAGACGTCCATTGTGGTTTGCGTCTGTTGTGCCTGGATTCATGGCAACTATGCACGCCGAATATGCCCGCGGCCTCCGCGTCCGAAGGCCGATGTGCCGAGTTGGGCTGCTAACCAGGGAAGCGGCCGGGAGAGAGAGACGCGACGAGCGCGAAACTGGAGTCGCGAACGTCATGTGATTTCGCGACATGCCATAAAATTATAGTGGGGCAGAGAAGCAGGACCCACCCCCGTCGTCATTGGGGTTTGGGTTTCGCCAATGGCATCATTTTTCCGGTTGCGCCGCCGGCCGGTGAAACAACCTCAGCTGGACAGCATGAAGATGGCGCTGGTGTGGTCATAGTCCGTCTTTATGTATTCCCTCCGGACCGTTGGAAACGGCGTCAAGCGGGCGCATCGGCGAGCCCACCGCCTCCGCCGCGGAGTCTCGACAAAACATGGCGCAGACGACGTGAACCAGGCACGCCAGTACTGTCTGAACCAGCTCAGGTCCGCTTCTTGCTCACTTGGACGGCTTCTTGGACATGTCGCTGACTTCTGCTCAGGCACGGCGACTACGATGCCTACCTCATCCGGCACTTTGTGCCTTCGTCAGGGCGGGACGCCTACGATGCCCTGCGGACGCTGAACCTGGAGCTTGCTCGGTTACCAGAGACCGTTTCAAACCCAGCCATCGGTCGCTTCCGGATGCAATTCTGGCGCGACACGATCAACAACGTCTTCGCCGGCACGCCGCCGCGAGAGCCCATCTCCATCCTCCTGCACAATGCCATCCAGAGCCTCACCGCACGAACGGGTGGCGGCAGCGTCGGCTCTCTCAAGTTCTGGCTCCTCCGCCTGATCAGCACCCGGGAGAGGCACATGGAGAACAAGCCGTTCCCGACGCTGGCCTCGCTGGAAGACTACTCGGAAAACACCTACGCCACGCTGATGTACATGACCTTGGGGGCGATGCCTCTTCAATCGGTGCACATGGACCACCTGGCAAGCCACATCGGCAAGGCATGCGGCATCGTCGCGACGCTTCGAGGCATTCCCGTCCTTGCGGCGCCGTCTCAGCAGATCCGCGGCCCGGCCGGCCAGGGCGTTGGGAGCACCAGGGGCCCCGCGCTGCTTCTCCCGCTCGACGTCATGGCAGAGGTGGGCTTGAAAGAAGAGGACGTGTTTCGGTACGGGCCGAACGCCGAGGGTCTGCAGGATGCCGTTTTCCAAGTGGCGACGCGAGCCAACGACCACCTCATCACGGCGCGCGAAATGCTCAAGAACCTGCGGGCCGGAAAGGCCCCAGGGCACGACTACGAGCACCAGGAGGAGCCCGAGCATGCGCATGCCGCGGGCGCGCTGCACGGCGGCGAAGAAGACACGGCGGCGGACGTCCGGAGGGGCTTTGGCGTGTTATTGGAGGCCGTCGCGGCGGGTGATTACTTGACGCGCCTGGAAAGCGCCAACTTTGATCCTTTTAGTGTCAAGAGCAGTTGGAAGCTGCCTTGGTCGCTCTGGAGAGCAGCGAAGCGCCTCGAGATTTAGCCTCGGCGTTTTGGCATGGCCACCGCAAGATGAGGGAGTTGCTATGGCGATTGAAAACAAGCTCGATGTGGTGGCCTCCTCTGAAGGATCCGGCTTGTGAATCTCAACCATCCCGGAGGCGTGCGAAACTACGGAAAACCTGTAAAGCCGATCCTAGCCGCGGGGTTCAACTTCAAAGCGAAAAGCGAAGTTTTTTTTTTTTTTTTTTTTCGTCCAAGGTGTCATCGCAACGGGTTTTGCCCGGAACTTGTCCCTGGTCAGGGCACGGGTCACAAATGGGTCCTCGGATGTTCTTCCGATGGGCCCAGCCGATCCGGACGGCCCGCTGCTCGGTGCCCGACACCCTGTTCATCAACCAGATGCCGAAGTTTCGGGATCCTCTATGTATGTACACAGTAGATTGTCGGGCTCGGCCGACGTGGCATCTTGGTGAACTGCTGAGTCGATGGACCGGGGCGGCCTTGGACGGACCTGTGCTGAAGTGGGGTAGGTGGCGCCATGTCTTGCTCTTGGGTTCTTTGAGCACCTGGAGAGCCAAGGCAGCGCTCCTGGTTGGATTTCGTCATGATATGGTCATGTCTCCTTATGCTTGGGGGATCGGTATTGTTTGGACGGGTATCCCGCCAAGGCGTGTGGCTTTCGTGAAAGCAGATCCGCCTCCGATGGCGCGAGCTAGAGAGTGCATAGGGGTTGCTGTATTCTCGTGCAGACGCTGATGATGGACAGCTAAGCCATGCGTCAGTACCGGCACGTGGGCGTAGAGGTCTTTCGATTGGCCTGCGGATGCAACATCGGAGGTGTTGGCGCCCAATCACGCTTGGTAGCAGATCAGGGGTGGTTTGAAAGCGAAGAGCATTTCGCGGTGTGGGTACCCTGGCGTATGACCTGTGAGATGACAGCGCATGAGACCCAGCACCATGGGCCTAGGAAAACGCCATCTCCGAGGACGATGCTGCCATGAGCCGTGTGTGCCAAGGGCTTGAGGTGGAAATTTTGCCCATGAGGGAATGTGCTTTGTGTTGCAGAATCCAGGGGGTCGGTTGCGAGAGAGGTGCGCCACAATATTGACACATCCGATGGAGCCCAGTGGAACAGCCTACGGCGTGTATAGTACTGTGAAGTTAGGGCTGATCGACCACCACGTTACACTAGCTCACATCGGGCCTCGCCGAAGCTCCTCAGGGTGCTATGTTGGAGCTGAGATGGGATTTTACAGTTATGACAACCTGATGTGGTAATAACACAGAGTATGCTCTGTGCTGGGCGCCAGTTGAGCGCCCGGGAGCCATCGTCTGTTCTAACCTGTCTGCGAGCCTCAGATGGCGGTGGCGTGAGCCGCGATGGAAGATGGAGGCTGCCTTCAGGCTGGCCTGCCCGTCCATCTCTCAACCCACTTGACCGGTTACTATACGTATGTATGTAAAGCAGAAAATTTGTAACCAGAGCGACGGTAGCAGCCAGCTCGGGCCAAGAACCCCGGGGCTCGCCTGACTCGGCTTTTGCTGTTGGTGAAAACTTCTCCAAACCGCTACGTAACCATTTTTGTTTCCAGGGCTTTCTATGCCGAGGGTGTGGATGGCCTGACCGAAAGGAAAAAAAAAAAAAAAAGTTGCTGTCAGTACCGGTTTCGTGGAGACCCAAGCGGGACCCAGACCATGTGATCTCCAGCATGGGCTTGGCGCTGGCCGCCGTTTGACCACCATTGATCCCGGACGGGCTGGCATTGCGGGGCAATGAGCCTAAAAAACAGAGAAAAAGGTCTAGAAACATCAAGACCAGCGTGCCAGCTTTGGGTGGGCTGGGTTCCAGGCTGGAACCCCGAACAGCAAACACCCAAGAGGCTCGGATGGAATGCTGAAATGGCTGGGCATGGGAGGTTCAGGGCCTGCTGACCTTGGTCCAACAGTTGATCATCGTATCACTCTGCATACCGATCGACCTTTCTGACGGGGAACCATCTTTCAGCATAGGCTTCTGGTTGCTCTCTTTCTCCAAGGGCAGCTCGCCCGCTCCCAGGCCATCAAGGCGGCGGAAACTTGGGTTCCATGTTTGGCGAGGCAGGCGACGTACTGTGTCTGTACCCGTTTCCCCAGTCTCCTAACGTTAGTGCAGTCCCCGCGAAGGAGCAGGACTCCGCGAATCCACACCCACTGGCGCAAGCACCTACACCAACGGAGATGCCCCATCCACCAGGGGGGCATGAGGGGTGTCTCGTGAACCACGGAGTTGGAGGCGAGAGGAGCAGAGCTGCCGCTCGGATGATGTCTCCCTTACGGTTTAGGGAAAGGCGAAAGCCAAGACGGCTCGCTGGTGGATTCCCGGACTGGACCGTGACCCCACCCATTACATGATGGAATAGCCTCCCGGTACCGTGGTAGGTTCCCTGAAGCTGCGTGCGTTTGGAAAATAAAGTTTAAGGGCGACGAGCTTCCTGGCAAACCTGCTGTGAAGATGCCTCGGGAACCGATCAATCCCTCTTTGTCCATTGTCCAGTGTTGACCTGGTTTGAACGAGAGCTATCGAGGACAGCGCTTCTCATCGGAGCATCACTTACACACACCTAGCCCCGCTGCCACTTCTCTTGGCGTACCTAGCTGTCTCTTCTTCCTTTTTACCGTTCTGGGCAGCAGCCGTGCCTGTGTTAGTCGAGAAACGACAGCTTCACGGCCTACTTCGACGACAAGCCAACCAGTACCGGGCTGGCTGAAACATCCGGGGCCGAGATCGACTCGAACCGTGACAGCTGAACGATCACCTGGCCCTTGGGAGGCTCAAGGGCTCACTTGACTCATTCACGTCGAAAAACACAAGCCGAACACTGCCCTGCGCCATAGTGGCGTGGTCGGCGACTTGAAATTCTGGAACGGGTCCTTTTAGCCGATTGCGTCCCTGCTATTGGTAGGGAAGAGCCGGCACCGCGCGAAAGACCAAGATGCCACATCGGGTTGTCGACTTTCTCCGGCAATCGACACAATCTCTCGAGAATCAAGTATCCTCCCTCACCAAGAAGTCGGCGGCATTCGACACACGAAAGAGGCGGCACCCCCCCGGCCGTACCGCCCAAGGCACCAAGAGTGCAAAGCCGACACGTTCTTCGTTCGGCCTCGACCGCGACTCCGATGCCGCCGCGCCGCCATATTCGCCACGAGCCACAATGAGCAACTCGCGACCCATCAGCTTTCTGGAGTCGCACGGACATGGGCTTCACCATCATCACCACCGGATCTCCTTCCCCGGCATGCACTTTGGTCGCTGCAGCAAGGAGGCCAGGCCCCCATCGCCGGCGACCTTGGAATGGACTCTCGAGTCGCCGCCGGCCGTCATGTACGGAGATCCGGCCACGAGCAGCGGCGCCCTGATCTCTGGCCAGCTGTTCCTGGACGTCAAGGAAGAGTTTCTGGAGTTCGAGTCCGTGAACGCGACGCTCAGCATTCACGTTACGCATAAGAAGCCGTTTACCAATCACTGCTCGGAATGCACACACCAGCATACCGAGCTGAAGAAGTGGGAGCTGCTTCCGCACCCCCTTGTGCTCCGCAGAGGTAGGTTTCTCCAGCGCCGTGGCGCCCCCTCCTCCCTCTCGCCTCCTCTATCCAGATACCGACTAACACGCCATGGCGCAGGCAAACATTTCTTCCCTGTCTCGGTGCTGCTAGAGGGGCACCTCCCCGCCACCCTCGACACTCCCATGGTCTCGATAGCCTACGAGCTCAAGGCCGAGGCCGTGCCGGCAAGCAGGGAGGGCGCCGTCGCGCACCCGCCCATCCGGCTCGAGCGGATCCTTGACGTCCGGCGGAGCCTAGCGGCCTCGGAGACGCCGCACCACTCGGTGCGGGTCTTCCCTCCGACCAACATCAAGGCGAGCGCTCACTACCCGCACGTGATCCACCCCATCGGCAGCAACACGCTGTCCCTCCGCCTCGACGGCATCGCCAAGCACAACGCCAAGGTCAACACGATCGAGTACTGGAAGCTCAAGAAGCTGACCTGGAAGCTCGAGGAGACGATCCGCACGGTGGCGCCGGTTTGCGGGCGGCACAGCCCCAAGACGCCGAGCGAGTCCGGGGACGCCGGCGCGCCCGAGGAGCCGCCGGCCAAGAAGGGCGTCATGCGGTCCGAGACGCGCGTCATCGGCGAGCATACCCTCCTCTCCGGGTGGAAGAGCAACTACGCCAGCCTGACCGACAGCACGGTGGAGCTTGAGCTCGAGTACTGCCTGGGCAAGAACGCCAGGTTCGCCTGCGACACCAAGAGCCGCGACGGCACCGAGGTGACGCACCAGCTGGTCATCGAGATGGTGGTGTCGCAGGAGTGGGCGCCGGTGGGCAAGCCGCACCAGGCCACGCACACGGGCGTGGGCCGCATCCTGCGCATGCACTTTGGGGCGATCCTCACGGAGAGGGCCGGGATCGGGATCAGCTGGGACAACGAGGCGCCGCCGATTTACCAGGACGTGCCGCCCAGCCCGCCGGCATATTCGCAGGAGGTGTTTGCCGAGAGCTCGATTGATGAGGTTATCGAGCCGCTGGATCCGACGCCAAGGAACAGCATGTCGAGGAGCTCGACGGATACGGGAACGAGATGCTTGATGCCGGGGGTGTAGATTGCGAGTCAGCCCAGGCTGGTCGGCGTCGGAGGTGGTGTTTTTTTTTTTTTTTTTCCTGAGGATTATCTAGCGGCTTGACGGCGGTTCGCGTGCTTTGGTTTTTGGGGCGTTTTTCTTTTCTTCTTCATCTCGGTCTGCATGAGATACCCTTGGATATGGCACAGAAAAGCATCGTCTGATGGACTGGACGTTGGAGACTCAGCATTACTCATTTTTTATATCCATTTCCTTTTTGTTCGCTACGAGATGGAGATGGAGATAGGTTAGGAACGAAGTTGACACTACTTAGTTCGCCACCTACCTTTTGCCAAAGCGTCGCTCAACAAATGTCTCCTTCACCCGTGTTTAGTGACTACATACAAAGTATGTATCCATCTATCAGGTTGTTAGTGACTCCTCGCTTGCGGACCTTGGCCTCGGTGTGATCCATGCTTTGCGGGGAATGCTTGACAGGAAGTGGGTCCAAGCCCCATACCCAACCCCGGACTCTCGGGAGGGCAGGGGGGGGGGGGGGGGGGGGACGTTTAGGGCTTATCGATAGCCTGCAGGTGCTTGCCTACAGCTGTTCATCGCGATGACTCCACTGAGAGTCGACTCACTCGGCGAGCAAGCTGGAAGCTCTCCATCGATACCTATCGGCACCTTGGGCCCGGGCGTAAATATAAAAAGCCCTTGAGGATTCTTGAAGGCGGACTCTCACTTCCTCCCAACAGCCTTCTTCTCCCTCTTGGCGACGTGAGGCTGGTCTTCTCCCGCCTTGGTGCTACTCGGGCGGCCTTGGTAGCCACAAGTTCCAAAGTTTCATGATCCGGTGAAGTCATCGTGTCGCCCCCATCCACACTCCGTAGCACCTCCGCCTCCACGGAGCTCAAGGCCGGCAGGGCTGTCGGCACGGAGTCACCAACATGGCTAGCAAGCCCGCAAAGCAATTACCGCACGAGAGGCGGAGAGGCGAGGCCGCTCTCAGCGACTTTGCCGAGTACGTCGAGCAGCAGCAAGCGCTTCGCTACCCCAGCTCCAAGCAACACGCTGCTGCTGCTGCTGCTGCTACTGCTGCTGCTACGACGTCCACGGCTTCCAAGTCCGCTCAGGGGGACCTCGAACATCACGACGAGCTCGACGACATCCTCGACAGCCTTGACCTTTCCAACCCCGCACCGCGCGTGAGGTTACGAGAGCTGCTGCTTTCCCCGAGCGACGACGCCGACTCCCTCCAGCAACTGGCAGATGTCCTTGACCAACGGCTCGAGGAGGGGCATGGCGAGACCGTGTTCGAGATTGGGTTCGAGAACAGCGGCGAGAGCATGAGGTTATCGCGCGACGAGTGGAACGCGGCCTACGAGAGGTTGATGCAGGCGGCGAAAAAGCTCGGGGCCGACACCCAGCTGCTCCTGACCAAGAACGTCGGCGGCGACCTCGACGGTGCGCCGACCAAGGACGGCGATTGCAGCGGCAAGATCATGGTGCGCCGGACCCCCCGGGCCGCCGAGGAGGTCATCGAGACGCGCATCGCCGTCGTCGGCAACGTCGATGCAGGCAAGAGCTCCATGCTCGGCGTGCTCGTCAAGGGCGACCTCGACGACGGCCGCGGCAAGGCGCGCGTCAACCTGTTCCGGCACAAGCACGAGATCGAAACGGGCCGCACGTCGTCGGTCGGCATGGAGATCATGGGCTTCGACACCAGGGGCGAGGTGGTCTTGTCCGACACGCCCGGCCGCAAGCTGTCGTGGGAGGAGATTGGCAAGCGCAGCGCCAAGGTCATCACCTTTAGCGACCTGGCGGGCCACGAGCGCTACCTGCGGACCACCGTGTTCGGCCTGCTGTCGAGCAGCCCCAACTACTGCCTGCTCATGGTGGCGGCCAACAACGGCCTCATCGGCATGAGCAAGGAGCACCTGGGCATCGCGCTCGCGCTGAACGTGCCCATCATGGTGGTCATCACCAAGATTGACATTTGCCCGGCGCAGATCCTGGAGCAGACCATCACGCAAATCACCCGCATCCTCAAGAGCCCCGGGGCCAGGAAGATACCCATCTTCATCAAGAACCGCGAGGAGTGCATCAACACGGCCACGCAGTTTGTCAGCCAGCGCATCTGCCCCATTTTCCAGGTGTCCAACGTGACGGGGGAGAACCTGGACCTGGTGCGGACGTTCCTCAACATCCTCCCTCACCACGGCCGCTACGACGCCGACGCGCCCTTCGAGTTCCACGTGAACGACACCTTTAGCGTCCCCCACGTCGGAACCGTGGTGTCGGGCATCGTCAAGTCGGGCGTCATCCACGCCGGAGACGAGGTCCAGATCGGGCCGGACTCGCTGGGCCGCTTCATGCAGACGTCGATCCGGTCCATCGAGAGGAAGAGGATAGGCGTCCCCGCGGCGTCGGCCGGGCAGTCGGCGTCCTTCGCCTTGAGGCGAATCCGGCGGAAGGACGTTCGCAAAGGGATGGTGGTCCTGCCGAAAACCGACGGACCGCCGCCCAAGGTGTATCGCGAGTTTGTCGCCGAAGGTACGTTTTGTTTTCATGCCAACCACCCCCATCATGCATGACCACCCAACACACACACACACACACACACACCACACACACACACACACACACACACACATACCATTTCGATATGCCGCCGGCCTGGCCACCCAGCCATGAGCCATGCGCTAACAACACCTCTCCCCCCTCCCCCCTGCCTCAACAGTCCTCATCCTCTCCCACGCCACCACGATCAAGACCAAGTACCAGGCCATGCTCCACGTCGGCCCCGTCTCCCAAACGTGTGCCATCATCGACGTCGACCGCCCCTTCATCCGCACCGGCGACCGCGCCACCGTCGCCTTTCGCTTCGTCCAGCGGCCCGAGTACCTGGTGCCCGGCGACCGCCTGCTCTTCCGCGAGGGAAGGACCAAGGGCCTGGGGATCGTCAAGAGCGTCGGCTATGACCCTTCCAAACCGCTGATGCCAAAAGCTCCGGAGGGCACGGCTGGCGATGGGAATGGGGCCGACGCGGCGCAAGCTGCCGGCAAGGCTGGGGAGAAGGAGGGCGGTTGACCCCGCTCGGGGACGTGAGGGTTCCAGGCTTGTGATTCGTTTGTTTTTTTCCCTCTCTTGTCTCTTGATTTTCTTTTCATTGTGCTTTCTTCTTTTTTTTCTTTGGCTTTTTCTACATGAACGGATGGATTGAGATGACAGCCGTGCTTGATGTTTTCTTTCTTTCTGTGTCCGCCAGATGTCTTGTTAGCGCATCAGAATGGGTTTGGGACCGGATAACGGCCAAAGAGGGCGTTGGACAACACAGAAGCTCTCTTCTTTGAGGGTAGGTGACATTTTGGCGAGCCTCTCGAAGAGTTCGACGACGTCATGCGGTGTAGGTCAGGTGGTTGTGGGAAGACGGGTTTCTATTTCTCCCATTCCTTCCCACGCGGGTCGTGGCGAGCAAAAGACAAAACGCCCTCTTTGCCCAAAGACCGGCGAGGAATGCTTTGTAAGATGGTTCCATGACGGCTCCCGTGTCATTTCCCTCCCCCAAACCCACCACCACCACCACCACCATCATCATCGCCTGGCACCAGACGCCTTGCCCTCCCAGCCGCGGCATCTCCCCAAGCTGTACCCGATGGCCATGTTCATGTTCCATCCAGCGGGCAGGCAGGAGATGTGCCGACCAGATCCGCAGGTCGGCATGCCTCTGCCGTATTATTTCCCTACCAGCATGTTTTCTGCTCTCCTCCCCCTCTCCGTTCCCATGACCCCACGACCCTCGGCCCCATCAAAACGACCGGGCATGCGGCGCTATCAGCACGACGCTGTCGCCTGGTCCGCCATCAGCAAAACGCAGCCCGCGATAACGAGGCCATCCGAGCTGCGACTCACCTCTCACAAAGAGCATCTCGGACTTTTTCCCGATGGTCTGACGTGATTTGGCGTGAGCAAGCGAGCGGGCGAGCGAGTGAGAAGGAGGACATGGCACCGAGTTGCAACCCGGGATAGACAACGGGGGGGGGGGGGGGGGGGGCACTTCTCACCTTCACCTCATCGCTGTCCTCGTCCACGATGTACACCGTCTCTTCGACATCGCCCAGCACCAGGTTGCAGTGGCTGTCATAGGCCTGGGTGGGAGAGGCCGAGGCAATGGGGAGCCGTGTGTTAGTCGGAGCTCACCGAAGGGCGGGGCAGATGGATGGATGAATGGATGGATGAATGGATGGATGGATGGATGGAGGGGATGGAAGAATGAAAGGATGGGAGGATGAGGGGCGTCGGGGGGAGGGGGGAGGGGGGAGGGGACACCACCACCTAGGACAGAGGAGGTGAGAGCCATGGGATATGAGAGGGGAGGGAAAGGGAATGGGAAAGGGAAAGGGTGGAGGGGGTGGAACGCGTGTGTTGGAGCTGCTTACGTGAAGGCGGCCCTTGAGCTCGCGGTCGCCCCGGAGCTTCACGCAAACCACCTCGTCGAGCAGCAGGCGCACGAGATCGAGGGGCTCCGAAACCGTGCTACCCTCGTCTCTGGCTTCAACCATGGCGGTAAATGCAAGACCAGATCCGCCGCTGAGGGTGTTTGTCGGGTGGAGGTTTGGCCCGGTGGATGGGGTGGATGTTGCGTGCTTGGAGAAATCCAAAGGCCGGTGTCAGTGGTGGTTTCGCTGCAACAGGCCTTCAGGTGCTGGCGCAACACAGCGCCAATGCCTTGGTGGGGGGGAGCCATGGCCCATCAAGGGACGAGGGTTGTGCCAGGTTTCACCGCCTACCCGTTACGTCAGCGTTTCTCACCAGGCTGATCCATCGTGTGAATGAGCAGGCAGGCCCGGGCCAACAATCACAGGCAGATGATGACAGGCACCAGAGAGATGGAAGGCATTCTTTATGGTTTTTTTTTTCATGACTCGAGGGGGCTTTTCTCCAAGTTGCCGCTCCCAGAGGCCAAGGCCGGCCCTCCCCCAACATACAAGGTTCGTCTTGCGGAACTAGGACGCTCACTCTGTTCGATCGCTCAAGAGGACAAGAAACCAAAGGTCCGGGAACCACTTTTGAGCCAAACAAGAACCCGATATGTTGGTACGATATATTTCGGATATGGAAAGGGTTGACGTATTTCACTGCGCCGGCGCGGCCTGACCTACCTTGTACGTTGGCCCTCACCCCCCCCCCCCCCCCCCTTTCCTTTCCCGCACCTCGGGCACCCTTGTGTCCGGGCGTCGCGCTGCTCACTCGCGACGGATCTTCTCGAGCCTGAGGTCGTTGACGTACATGTAGCGGCTGAGGGTGATCCAGCCGTAGCGGAACCAGACCATCTGGCTCTTGTGGCCCTCCCTCATGGCCTTCCACGCCGTCGCCACGCTCCCCTGGCCCCCCAGCCCGCTGAGGAAGACCAGGCCTCCCGGGTGCTTCTTCTCCTTCTTGTCGGCGCCCACGGCCCAGCTGAGCAGCGTGGGCAGGGTGTCCAGGACGCCCGTGTACTTGCGCACAAAGGGCACCGTCGTGAGCGTGTAGAGATCGATGGGCGGCTCCCACCCGGGCTTGCCGGCGACCAGGTCCTCGACGAAGGCCTTGGCGCCGTGGTACAGCGAGATGTGGTTGGGGTGGCTCGAAACGCCGCCGGCGTCGAAGGTGATGAGGACGTCGATGGAGGCGGTCGGCGGGGTGTTGGAGCTGCGGGCGCGGGCGAGATGAGGGGCGAAGGCCGAGCGAAGGAGCGACGCGATGGCGCCCTTGTCCCAGGTCGTGGTCATGCTGTCGGGGAACTCGGGCTTGTCGACGACGAACACGTCGTCGGGCTTGCGCAGGCCGAGGATCACGCCCGACTTGGCGAGCTCTTTTTTGCGAGTTTCCCCGAGTCCGTCGGCGTTGCCTGCCCACACGCGCCACGCGAGGATGGCTCGTCAGCGAACGGGCTCGGCGCGGCGAGCGAGCAAGCGAGCAAGCAAGCAAGCAAGCAAGCAAGCAAAGGGAGAGGTTCAGAGGGGAGGGAGGAGGAGAAGCACGCGCATACCGCTGCTGAGACACAAGATCTTGACGTGGTTGCCGGTGCCAGGCCTGGTGAGGGCCATGACGGTGGGCGAGAAGAACATGGCTTCATCGTCCGGGTGGGCGATGAGGATGCAGATGCGCTTGTTGCGCAGGGCCGGGAAGCGGGTCGAGACGACCGAGGCCGTGTACATGTACAGCGACGGAACCACGAGGGCGAGGACCCCGGCGGTCGTCAGCCACCCCATCCTGCTGCTGTTCGCGTCCCAACCGCCGAGGCCGCCGAGCTGGTGGAACGTGCCTCTTCTTTGCTGGTGCGTCGACCAAATGCCCTCTCCTGCGCCTTCGTGGTTCGTCCGCGGACTGCTGGCAGCAGCCTGGTGTGGGTGGTTTCGCCGGTCCTCGAGCGTGTACAAGTAGTCGCCTTGGGGAGTTGTCGGAGGGATGGAGGAGGGGGGGAGGGGGGAGAAACCAGCGGTGAGGGGTTGATCATGCGCCTTTCGAGGTCGTCTTGGAGGGGTCGCAAGCGGCAGAACCGCGGGGGGGAGCAGCGCGGCTTCACGTGCTACACTGGATTCATGCGACGGCATGTGTCGCTGGCTCTCTTTATCGTGCGACACGCGCGCCCCGGGGGCTTTGGATGGAGCCGGCGGTAATATTACATCCCGACGCTTGGCAACAATACATTACGTCATTGGCGCGCCGTGGTTGGTGTCTCTCCGCTCTACCACACAGTACACAGTAGGTAACTTTCCCAGCAGAGAGACGCTTTGACCAAGTTTTTTTGTTTCCCTCGGAACGGCCTCAATATTGTAGTTTCTAGAGGAGGTAAGCAATATCATTGCGCTGTTTAACACAGCTGTGTAATTACGTTGGAACCATCTACTTGCCTATGGGAGTTGCTGGTCGCACGGGTCACGTCCCAGGATGTCGGGAGGCGTGTACTGCGTACTCGTACTGTCTACGTACCTACGGTAAGCTCGGTACCTAGGCAAGGTGTACTGCGTAATGTTACCACGTCTCACGGACCCACGCCCCCTGATTCCTCGGTCTTCCATCCTGGCTCGGAGCCCTGGGTCTAATACTGCGTAAACGCGCCCAACTCGACACCCGGAGCTACAAGCGCGCCGCCGATACTGGCCGAGCCAGGTTCCCATCCATCCTGCGTACCGTAACCTAGCGCCCCCTCCAAAAAAGTCACACGGCCCCGACCACTCAGCGACCCAAGACGATGGCTAGAAGACGAAAAGAGTCGCCCTCCAACATCAAGCTCAAGCAGCCCGATCGCTCGGGCCCCACGGAGAAGACGCTGCTTCAGCTCGCCGAGGAGCAAGGCCTGTTCGCCCAGGCCCAGAAGAGGGAGCAAGAGATTGGCAACAACAAGAAGAAGAAGCATGCCAGCACCAAAGAAAAGGGGAGCGATGTCAGCAATGATGATGATGGTAAGGAGGAGGAGGAGGAAGGACTGCCGCCCACGGCAGAGCGAGTCCTCGAGACCATGCTCTGGTCCATGAGCCTGGCCATGCTGCACTTCACCCTGGATGTCCTGGTGCACCACCAATACTCCATCCACGCCATTGTGTGGCCGGCTGTCTTGCGGAGATTCGTCCAGGCCTTGCTGGGTAAGCCTTCTCTCTGTCTCTGCCGGCCTCCTTTCGGCACGGGGCTAACCCGAGTTTCTTGCCTTGCCCTCTTGTTTAGTCTTTGCGCTGCTGGTCTACTTCCTCCATCCTCACCCTGCCAACCCGGGCCTGATCCCAGGCCTGTCCTCCAAACACCAGACCTATGCTCGTCAGGCCCTCTTTTTCACGACTGGCACCTTGGCCGGCTGCTACTTGATCCATATCACCAACACGTATGGGTACATGGCCGTCATGAAACAGGCGCCGCCCATTGGCTGTCTCTGGGTCTGGTCCATCATCGAGCTGGAGCTTCCATGGGCCGTCCTCAGCCTCGCAGGGGCCGCTGGCTTTCTCTGGCAACGAGGCTACAGCATCAAATAGACCTCGCTCGACAGTTTCTTTGTTGCTTGCCCATCAAGAAGCCGACAAGCCCTCTTCCTTGTCCGACGCTCGTGCTGCTGCATTCCATAGGGGTTTTTTTTTTCGGCCTTGGTGACCAGCGTCTTGTCTTATCGGCGCTCATTCAAGAAGGATGCCCCTTTCTTTGATCGACGTTTCTCGGGTGCCTTGACAATCGACCGATCCGAAGCCATCATGGTCCCGGTCGGGGATGTGATATACGAGATAGGAAGCCCCCCCTTCGCGGCAACACCTTGCGGGGTACGCACCTGGGGGTTGTTGACACGCCGGTCGTGGTGCTCGCTTCCTTTCTTCTGGAGGCCAGGTCGTTCTCGGTTCCGCTCTGCTCTCCATCCACGAGAATTTGCCTGCCTGCTTCCGTGGACGGCGCAAAACAAGCATTCCGGCAGTAGCCACGGTCTTGCTTGAATGACAGGCCTACGGCAAGAGGGCGGTCATCGTGGACAACACCGGAGAGACATCGTAGGCGCAACAGCAACCCCCGGGAAGCCTTTCCCTGAACCTTGAGGCTGCGCTGCCCTCCTCGACCTGCCGTTTCCCTTCAGGCAGTGGCGGCAGGCCTTCTTCTCCAGGGGTTGTCTTGGTGAACCTCCTCCCAATTCCACGTCCAACGCCGCCATCTCCGGCTCGCCAGATACGACACCGGTCCAGCAAGCATTCATACCTTGACCAATTCATTGCCGCGGTTGTTTGTTAATATCTGAGAAATCCGCCGAGCAGCCCATCATTTTGTAAACACCTCATATAATACACCATGGCCCCAAAGCCCCTTCGAGCCTTGCTCTCCCTCTGCCTCCTCGCCTGGCCCACCAAGGCCGCCCCAGCTCCCCTCCGAAACCTGACAGCCAGGGTTCAGGCTAGAGCAACGACCTCGGTTCCCCGCGGCGTCATCATCGAGCACTGTACCGTCCCGGGCACCGTGGCCCTGACCTTCGACGATGGTCCATTCATCTACACGGACCACATCCTCGATCTCTTGGACCACCACGGTGCCAAGGCCACCTTCTTCATCAACGGCGAAAACTGGTCCCGAGCCATCCATGACGACGCCACTCCCTGGCCCCAGGTCCTCCGGCGCATGGACGCGGCGGGCCACCAGATCGGCTCCCACACCTGGGGCCACGCCGACCTGTCCATCCTCGACCCGGAATCGCGCGAGTACCAAATCTACGAGCTGGAGAGGGCCCTCTTCGCCATCATCGGCAAGGCCCCGACCTACCTCCGCCCGCCCTACGCCTCGTGCAACTGGGACTGCCTCGCCGCGACGGAGCGCATGGGCTACCACGTGGTCAACTTTGACGTCGACCCCAAGGACTACCTCCACAACGACGCCTCCGGCATTGGCGGCGCCATGGAGAACTTCTCCAACGCCCTGGACGCGCAGCGCTGGGGCAACTCGTTTCTGGTGCTCAGCCACGACTCGCTTAAGTACACGGCCCTGGCGTTGGTGCCGCACATGCTCACCGAGATTCAGGCTCGTGGGTTGCGGGCGGTGACGGTGGGGGAGTGCCTCGGCGATCCGAAGGAGAACTGGTACTGGACGGCCTAGGCTCGGATTGTCTATCGGGGGCTCGTTGGAGGGTCGGAAGAGGGGCTCGGGAGCGCAAGCCGACGAGCACGGCGGCGAGACTATGCTGGCTGAGCTTTTTTGTTGTTGGCTTCCAAGGTCGGCAGGGGCGGAAACGCCGCGGTTTCGCATAGGGGGAAGGCTTGGAGACAACACACCTCGTCGCTCGGAGGGGCAAATGTTAGAAAGGGGGCCGATCGGGCGCCGTTGTTGGGATTCCGATTTGGCATTTTGCGCGGAGAAGCTTTAGGGTTTCGTTTATGCAGGACATACGTAGACGAATGTGCATTGTCTGGCAACCTCGCCTTCGAAGCGGTTGAGGGTCATACCCCATCTGACATGGTGATGACGTCCACGGTGAGGCCTGGGCGTATATAGCCCTCCCTCTCCCGTTCCTTGCCTCGATGGCTCGGCGCCGCCGACGAGCCCCCGGGTGAGACCAGCGCTGCTCAGGGGTTCATCCTTCACAGAAGCGCTACTCGGTCGAGGACATGGCTGATCTCGTTCGCCACGAATTCCGGGTCGTCCTTCTGGATAAAGTGGCCGCAGTCGCGGGCCACCTTCAGCTCGCCCGGCGGACTGGTGAGATGGGTCAAGCCCTCGTTATACCTAGCCCAGGCCGGGTTCATGTACGCGTTGATGACGGCTTTTGACACGCCCAAGGAGCTCTAACACCGACGTCATCAGCATATCTTGCGATCCCGTCGCCCCAGCCACGCGACGCCTTGCTTGCCCATGGGGCCCACGCACCCGCTCGCACTGCTCGGCAAACTCGTCCCCGTCGTGTCCCACCACCGTCAAGATCGGCGCCTTCCCGCCGGGCCCGTCCGGCAGCGCCGGCTCGTCGGCGCGCGGCAGCAGCCCCCGCAGCCCCCGCCGGTCCAGCCGCTCGTTGTTGGGCACCTCCGGGTGGAAGTACTGCCGGAACCTGCGGCGGGCGCGGCGGAGGTCGTCCGGCGTCACCCCCCGCGGGAGCTTGCGCTTGTCGAAGCCCGGGCCGTCCGGGTCGGGAAAGATGGAGACGAAGTCCGTGTTGGCCATGATGGAGTCCAGAAAGAGGTACGCCGCGACGAGGCCCGGGCGGGCCGAGGCAGCGGCAGGGGCAGAGGCAAAGGCAGAGGCGTAAAGGCGGGCCAGGGCGCAGCCTATCGAGCTGCCGACCAGGACGAGGCGGAGCGAGCCCGGCGGTCCCGGGAGGTGGCGGTCCCGGACGAGCCGCTCGAGGAGCTGCTGCAGGTCGGACGCGGCGTCGAGGGGCCCGTGGCCGTAGTCGGATCCCGGGGGGTCGGCGGGGTCCGGGTCGGATTTGCCCTGCCCGTAGCGGTCGTAGGCGAGGAGGAAGGGCGCGGGGAGGCGGGAGGCGCGGCGGAGGGCCACGAGGCGGGAGATGGTTTCGGACCAGGCGGCGCTGGGGAGGAGGAGGCCGTTGAGGAACACCACGAGGGTGTTGGAGAGGGGGTTGGGGGCTGGAGACGCCGGCTCCGCGGGGAAGAGGGACACGTGGAGGGAGGCTCCTGGTTTGGCGGGGAGGGTGATTCGGAGCTGCTTGGGGGGTTCGGGTGACATGTCTCTTGGTGCTGGACCCTGCCGGGGCTCTACGGTGCTCCTTATGTTGCCTTGCGCTGGTTCGGAGAGAGAGGGAGAGAGAGAGAGAAAGAGACTGTTTTCTCATGCAACGCTCAATCTTGTTGTTCCCAGGAGACAGCAACCCAGGAAAACGGATGCCGTAATACTATCCAAACCAAGGCGTGCAGTGCAGGACGCGGAGGAA
Organism: Remersonia thermophila; assembly: GCF_042764415.1. Lineage (NCBI taxonomy): Eukaryota > Fungi > Ascomycota > Sordariomycetes > Sordariales > Chaetomiaceae > Remersonia > Remersonia thermophila. The sequence goes on from NC_092217.1 coordinate 4,835,631, forward strand.
AGACGTGAGTCGCGGACCGGCCCGGGGCGCATGCCGATCCGCGCGCGCGGGGGAACATGTCGGCACGTGGAACCGATGGGACGCGATGACGGTACGTTACGCAAGGAATGGTAAACGATGACGCTGGCATGGCGAAATGTTGGACCGCCGCATGCGGCGCAACACCAAACAGAACGCCGACATCGAGTCGCAGCGAAAAGACGCCAAGGCGTTGTTGTTGGCTGAAGGGGCCATGGGAGCTTCTTGTGGTGGTATCGAGATGTGTCGTTCTCCTATCCGAACCCATTGGCCCCTTTGGACGCGATGCCGTGTGACAACACGCAGCAAGCCCGAGAGCTTCCTTCAAATCAAGCTTCTCTCCGGGCCCGTTCCCTCCGGACTTCGCGAAGCATTCGTCCACGTCGTCCGCGTGCTTCAATGAAGCGTCGGTTTGACAACTCACAAGTCCACCGACACCTCCTGACGAATGGGTTGGATGGTGTGGAGATCCAATCATTTTTGCCCGGGGAATATCGATGACCGGTCTGTCTGCCCCTGGACCACCCAAATACTCTCCACCCCGACCCGGTTTCCCTTTGTCGATAGCACGCCGTCTCATTTCTGTTGAACATTGGGGTCGATTTTGGCGGACGGAGCTCTGGGGTGAAAAAGAAAAAAAAAAAATAACAGCAAGAACACAGCGTCAACACACATACAGCCATGAAGATCACGGGCGTGAGTGGTGGCACCCCGACCCCGCGCGTCTCGACGAGGCCCCTAACATCCCAACCCTAGGTCTACGTCTACCCCATCAAGGCCCTCCGCGGCATCCGGCTCGAGTCCGCCCACGTCGGGCCTCAGGGGATCCGTCACGACCGGCGGTTCATGCTGCTCGAGGTGCGGCCGGGAACGGGCGAGCTCAGGAAGATCCAGCTGGACACCCACCCGCGGTGCGCCCTCTTCGAGCAGGCCTTTGTCCGCGACGGCGAGCAGGGCGACGAGACCGCCGTGTCGGTCCGTTTCCTCGGCCAAGGGCCCCAGGAAGATGCCGCCGGCGAGGGCGAGGGCGAGGGCGAGGGCGAGGGCGGCGAGGCCCTCCTCCGCGTCCCTCTCGCCCCGGACACGGCCTCCCTCGCCAAGATCGACGTCGACCTCCACGGCAGCCCGGCCAAGGCCTACCGCATGGGCGACGCCTACGACGCCTGGTTCGGCCGGCGGTTCGGGATCCGGACCGTGCTGGTCTACATCGGCGACGGGCGGCGAGCCGTCTTGGGCCGGACCCTGCCGCCGAAGCCCGCCCCGGCGCGCCAGGGCGGCTGGATCTCGAGCGTGGTCTCCTACGTGACCGGGACGCAGGACGCGGCGGAGGGCTCGGCGCCGTGGATCGCCTTTTCCGACGTGGCGCCGCTGCTGGTGACGTCGGAAGCCTCCCTCGGCGACGTGAGGGACAGGCTGCTAGGGGGCCACCCGGTCGAGATGTACAAGTTCCGGCCGAACCTCGTGGTGGACGGCCAGGGGGAGGGGCCGTGGGCGGAGGATTTCTGGGCGGAGCTGACCATCTCTGGCTCGGCGGATGACGGCGACGGCGACGGCGACCACGGCAAGGCGGAGCAGAGGCGGGAGAAGGTGCTGCAGCTGACCGGCAACTGCGTGCGGTGCACCAGCCTGAACGTCGACTACCGGACCGGAAGGCCAGGGGAAGGGCAAGAGGGCAGCGTGCTGAAAAGCCTCATGAAAGACCGGAGGGTCGACGCTGGGTCGAAGTGGTCGCCGGTGTTTGGCCGGTATGCTTTCTTGGGGGGCGGGCGAGGAGGAGGTGGCGGAGGAGAAGGAGGAGGGGGGGGAGGCAGGGGGTTTCGTGTGTCGATCGGCGATGACGTTCGGGTGACGAGGAGGAATGAAGAGAGGTCCGTTTGGGACTGGCCGGGCCTGTGAGGGAGTGGGCAAGACGCGCGGCGAGGCCCCGTTGGCACCCCGGCGAGGGTCAACGATCAAGGTGCTAGGAGCGATGTTGAAGCGCCATGTCTCGCGAACAACGGGCTTACGGGGTCTCTTGACTGGGAAAAGGGGTCGGGGTTTCGCTCCCCGAGCAGCTTTCAGGACGCCTTACCGCGACAGCTGCATGGCTGCCCTTGTCGGGCGCTCGGATGAGGGGCCATGCGGGCGGATGGATACTAGCAACGAGCACCTCGCCATGGATGATTTAGTATACACGCCATTGGCCTCATCCCCGGCCAATGGGGTTGGCTTCGTGCCTCCGAGAGAACGGCTCTTGAGCCATTGTGCTTCTCTTCCCCGCTCCTCGGGCATGAAAGGCGTTCATGTTACCGGGTACCTTGTCCGTGTCCATGCTTCACCGGACCGGGTTCCCTCCTCAAGGCCTCGAGCGTGAGGCCTTCTCCATGTCCCCCGGGAACAGCCAGGCCCAAAGAAGATGATTAAGCGCTCGAGAAACAAGCTGCCACCCTCTCTTCTACTTCCCCTGGAGGGGCCGGTTCTGCTCTGATGGCCTCTCATTGCCGGGCTCTCGGGTGATTTGGACTGGTCACGAGAGAGATAGAGAGAGAGAGAGAGAGAGAAGGAGAGAGAAAAGAGAGCCAGGCGAGTACAGGCTACCAAAGAGGCACGTTTGTCATTGGCCGTTCTATGTATGACGGATTTGCTGAGCAGACAGTGCCGAGGGAAGCGCAGCAAGCATAGACTCGCCACCGCGATTGTTCCTGTGGTTGGGCCAGCGGCGACTGGTATCCTCCCAGCCTGGTAAGTTAGGTCTGCTATGGTGGGTTCAAGACACTCTAGTGGTGTCGAGCCAGCCATGGGCGTCGCCAGGTCAAGCACCAACTTACACCACCGCCCCTCGCGAGTGCAGCGCCCTAGGGTACCGAGGCATGTAGAGAGACGAGAGACGAGACAAGACAGACAAGACGCGCCGGCGTAAGGGTACCGGAACCAGCAAGCGGTGCGTGCCTTCAGCTACGCGGGCCTGGCGCACTGAACCTGCATGTTGTGCAGCGTCCTGACCTGCCGCTCGACCCGAGATCAACGATTCAACGCCACCGCACCATTTCTCCAGCCTACCTAGCCCCTAGCCGGCCGGCTCGGGGTGTGGATGGTTGCATTGGACCCTTGGTCCGGCAGACATGCGAGTCTCTCGAAGGACCCTCTGCTTCATAATATAGCTTGCGGGATATTCCCGTTCAAACGCAACCCTCTCGCTCGACAAACAGGCCTCGCCAATGACATGTCATGGCGGCTGGCACGGATTACCTGCCATTTCTTGGCACACGCCGCAGGAAAAGATCATGAGGCAGCCCCTCTGGCGAGCAGCGGCAGCGGCAGCGAGGCTAGTGGAAAGCAGTTACCTACACTAGGTAGCAGCCGGCGTGGGATGGCATGTGTCGCGTGTTTGCCAATGACGCTCATTCGATGCGTCACACCACGCGGCTCTGTGCCCAATGTGGGTCGTTGTAAGCATCATGCCCGACATGGAGACGGCAAACGGCCGTGGAGCTCTCTAGTCCCGGTCGGGACCGGAGTGCTACTGTATGACGTTTATGCGGTCGTGGGATGAGGGATGAGGGTGGTCTCATCCCGCGAACGGCGCAGGTGCCAACCAACGGGGGCCGGCTCCTCCGGCAAAGGTTCGGCGTTCGGCCCCTACGGGGAGATCATCCCACTGCCCGTTGCTGCCATGTCCTGTTTCGTTCGTCGTACACGCTGCATACACCTCGCAGATGGATGCTCACGGACCGCTGGGGCGGCGTCTTGAAGCCCCGAGCTGCATCGTCTTTGCTGCTGCTTCTCCGCCGCGGTGGCGATGCATGATGGAGAGCCGGCTGTCGAGGTGCTTGTAGGACAAGAACCGACCTCATTGTGCTACTATAGTAGGCTCGCGGCTAGGTGTTGCAGATAGGCGAGGGACAAGATCCTAGCACCCACAGGACCTGGCGAATCTAAGGGCGATGGAGATGCAGGCGTGCATGCGTTGTATGCAGCAACCTGCGCCCGTCGCTGCATCCAAGGGTGGTATCTAGGGGACACCTGACCAGCCAGGCTGGCTCGTTGTTTTGTGAACGAACGACAACGAGGGTCACCTCTGATTCGAAGACTTTATGCCGATAGAATCAGCCGAGACTTGGGGATAGGATGCCTCGATTCATGCGAGCCGCGCTTAGGTTTCCCCATAGGGACCTTTCAGAGCCAGCTCTGGAGGAGGAGGAGGAGGAGGACCAGAGGGAGCTCGGCTCGAATCCGATGTGCCGGTTTCGGGGAAGGGTTTTTGGGTTGTGGGACCCTACTTGTACGCTGCACGTACCTAGCAGGAGTGCCTGCGTTGGGGGGTGATATTGGCATTGTGGCATCTCGCCGAGCTCCATGCATGATGCACAGATATGCTTGCCTGCGTGCACAAGGGGGGGGGGGGAGTGGGAAGTGCGTATTAGGCATGCCGTTGAGGTTTCCTTGACGTTAGCAAGGGACCAGGATCTTGGACTTTGTTCTGGGAAGGTTCCTGGATCGAGGGACGCGGGGAGCACAGATGGTGACATCGGGTCCAGCCATTGTGGACGAATGTCTGCAACGGGTAGTGGGTCAGGCGTTGGTTTTGGGGGGGGGAAGAGCTTTGTGTCTGAGATGGAGCTTGGAGCTGTTCAAGACGGGACAAGGGAAAAAAAAATGCGGGGTTCCATCCATGGGCGGTGCCTTCGACACCAAAGCACGTGAGCCGACGGAAAAGGCATCATGCGTCTTGCAGCATCCAACCCAACACATTCCGTCCCCATTCCTGTGCCTTCCCTCCCTGCCCTACCCGTCTGCCCTACCCGCCCTTGGATGTTTGGCGAACCAGACGGCTTTCTGCCCCAGAAGCTTGGACCAGCAGTGCCCCGCGATCATGTCTTATCGGTGGTTTTACCCCTCCATCAACAGCTTATCGTCAACGTCGAAGCCATGGCGGGGTGGCGGGGTAGTCACCTCGACTCGACAACAAAATGTGGTGTGTGGCCATCGGCTCTATGTTGGACATGACCTTTGACCCGTTCCAAAGACTCCTCGATTGCGGAATTCCTGTGCCGTTTTGCAATCCGGAAAGCAGACAATGGCCCGATCCTCATCAACATGGCCGCCGAGGGTGAAGATTCATCCACCGCCCCGCAGTTCCATTCCCCGGGCTCCTCGACCTTCCATGCCCCCCCCCCCCGCTAGCGGATCATGACGAGATCCATCCCAAAGACTCATACCGCTTGTTTGTTCAACTCGACTTTACCGTATGAGCCTTTGAAGCACCATCTCGGAAGGGTAGCTTTCTTGGGGCTGCCTAGCTCCACAGCGTTTGCTTTTCGTTGGCACGCGGACATGACCTATTTTTCCCCTTGAGCCGTCCGTGGGGGTAGCCACTTCTGAGGCGCCGGTTGGTTTGCGAATGGCCCATCCCTTTTACCAGCTCCTGACCAAGGCGATTTCCTTGGCTTGGCCGGACCCAATTCCAACCAGGCTTCGCCGCCCGCGCGTGGATGGCTAGTTCAAAACACAACGCCATGGAGCGTTCCAAGACGACGGGGCCATGCCGAGGTGAGTTATCCGATGATTAGTTACACAGTACATAGAGCACCGAGCATAGCGTAGAGGGCTGGGGGGTCTTGAGGCCGCTCCGCCTCTCCGAGAGTTCGACCAGCCTACACCGCAGAGGCCATCTCGAGGGGGAGACGTCAGCCAAGAGTCTCGATGCAGGCCCCAATTGGTGGGGTGGAAGTTGACAGGTCTGCTTCGTTGGAGAAAAAAAATTCAACGTGTGCAAGCATCCGTCTCTGAGTGGTTGGTTGGTAATTTTCCGAGTTTCTGCCCAACTGTGGAACAAGCCTGTTTCAGTCTTACATACATCCCGGTCCATCCATACCGTAGCGTGGGGGGTGGCGGTCAACGTGCCGCGGTAAGCCGCGCACTACGATACATAACGGCATTCGGCGGCAACAGGCTGGGCCCTTCCATCGGACTTGAGGCGACCCCAAACGAACCTGGGCCATGAAAACGCCTCAGGAACCGCCTTGTGGCTGCCTTTTGTGTTCCCTTTGGAACGTCAGACGTCAAACACCAAGCATGGATGGCCTGCCTCGAGGCGTCAACCCGGGGCAGCTGGTCCCCGTCCCCGGTCCAGCGCTGCTCGCTTTCGGAAGAATCTCAGATCGCAAGTGGTGGTGGAGCGAAGGAAGCCAAATTTAGACCTGTTAGACCACAAGACCATGTTTGTCCGTCAGGAGAGGCTGGTGGTCAAAGGTCACCCAACCTCTCCAAGGCCCTCAACCCGGCCGGGGAATGATGCACAAAGCCTTAACGCCGTGTTCTCCCCGAAAATATCACGCACGTAGCATCCACGGGCGGTGTGGGAACAAACGGCACGGCGAATCGTTCTAGTGGTACCCATCGTCTCGCCGCACATCAACGTTCATCCCTGTGCCGCGAACGCTACGCATTGGTGACATTCTCCTGAGTTGCCGCAGCCGTCTGGCTCCGGGACATGTTGAAGCTCCAATCGCCTTCTCCTGGCATTACCAAGTGCTCTGAGAGCACACCCTGTGCTGGAGCCCCTCGTACGCGAGAGGACACAAACCAAGCATTGTATCGTGCCGGAAGCCGGACGGCTCTGGCTCCCCAACGCCAGAACTGCCGGGACGTAGCAGAGTCCCGTGGATAGACAACCTCAGGCCCTGCAGGGATGGCTCTCTTGTGCCGGGCGCTTGGGAACCTCACCGAATATTGCGAGACTGCCCATATCCCTGCTGGCGGGCGCACTTGTGTGAAAAAAAAAAAAAAAAGGCCCATGTGCTCCTGATGACTGGGTGTTTGGGCTCTCAGAAAACCCGAGGATGTGGTGTGCGTGGTCCGTTGTTTTCAGCTCCCGATCTCGTTACCAGCCCAGGCACACAGGAACCGTGGACGGCTGGCCGGTCGAGCGAGCAGAGCAGGAATCGGCTTGGTGTCACTACGCAGTACATAGACGCTGGGAGCCAGGCTCGCCCCGGAACCGGCAAGGGCCATCTCGCCGCCCATCAACTACCATGTGCGAAGTAATGCGGGGAGCCGCACTGTGACGACGCGACCAACGTGCGCAGAGCGGGAGCGGAAACGACGCTAAGCTGCAAAGCGAGTAGCGTTTCTGCAGGTTGGGAGCAATTTCACGGAAGGCTGCCGCACCGGAGCCAAACGAGCGAAGCAGGTCGCGCGGCGGTCCACGCGCGCTGACGAAACGTATCTCGGACGCCAGAGCCCGAGGTCGAGAGACTTGTCGAGAGGCTCGAGGTACCCAAGGCGTACATACACACCGGCACACCGGCTGTTTGCCACGGTCGACCGCTGGTCTACTTGTACATCCATACACAGGATGGAAGCGTTCAACGACGAGGGTCGCGACGAGCTGGTTCGGCGACGGGAGACCGCTGGCATTTTGAGCGGCTGCGAAGCGCAGGCTCACACCACTTGACACAACCGAGCTTGCTGCTCCCGTCCCTTTCGAACACCTCGCCGCGAGGAACCGAGTGCCTGTCTCGGGGAGGGGGGGGGGGGGGGGGGGGGGCACCTTACGGCATACCTAGGTAGTTAGTTGCTCACAAGAAGCAGTTAACAACAGCACAATCCGACCTAAACTCGTTGCATCTACACAGTAATCCTGCTCAGGTCGCTGACCAGCGTCGTCGTCCGAAACGTCGTTGGAGAGTATACTACACGGTATGTGCATAGTATGTGCAGTACCTGGCGTTGTTGTCGAGCGACTTCTATGGCCCCCTGGCTCTGGTTCTGCGATCTTTTCTGTGGGACGCTTCCGAGATCTGGCTCCCACGCGGATGACTCACGAAACCCACCCAGCTGGCGATCAGCTCCACCAACGTCCTGCGAGCTGTTCCCTGCATGCAGGTCGACCTGGAGCTCTCCGCGGGGCACCGATCCGTGTCTCTGGCCGCCGACGAGGCTTGGGGCCTTGCTTGTGACGTGAGAGAATCGCCGCCTGCCCCGGCCTCAAACCGCATCGCAGGTCCCTGGGAGCTCACCTGTCCCGGGCGCGCCATAAGTCTTGGATTGCATCAATGGTGCAGTGGTTGGCCCGAGCGTACTTGGGCTCATTCCTCATGCGGTAAAGTCCAACCTATGGTACGTACCCTCGGCTGACGGGGCTAAAGTTAGCGCAGACAGTTCGGGTCTCGGGACTGGCACGGTGCCACTGTTAAGCCCCTCCCCCCCGCCTCCCCTGGGGCCGCCAGAGACGACTGACTGAATCTGCTGCACTTGCCTTCCAAACCCTGCAACCCCAATTTCGCCATCCGCAGCAAGGCACCGCTTTGGGAAATCCAGCCAAGTTTGACCCAGCCAGGGCGCTAGTGTATGTATGTGGTAGGTTTGAACTGTTGCAACCCGGTAGTGCCCGTTGTGTTCCCAGCGAAGAGAAACGACGCCTGCTCGTGCGCGTCTGCAGCATCTGCGAGGTGGGCTGGTTTCGGTGTCTTTTGGCCCCACCAGCCGACAGGTTCCCGTCGAGGGTTCCAGCGCTCGCACAACCTAGCAGCCCAGCCCGGTCCAGCCTTCCCTCCCGTCCTTTCACGACCGCGAAACCAAAGTCACGCAGCTGACCTGACCTGACCTGACCTGCCCTGCCCTCGTTGCAAAACCAAAACCAAAAGACAACACAAGCCCTGACCGGCCCTGGGCAAGAAGGAATTGGAAGCCTTGAGCAACGACGACGAGTGCAGAACGGGACAATTGCACCGTGCAGCCAAGGGCAATTTTTTTTTTCGGGTAGCGCATAGGTACCTACCACCCGTCTAGGTTCGTACCGGATGCTCTCGACCTGGGAAGCGCCGTGTTTCTGAGACCCTCTTCCCGTCTTTGCCTCAAGTCCGTCCGAGCAAGGCTTGTCTCCAATAGGCTGAGAGCAAAGCCCGAGGAACCAGAGCAGCAAAGAGCTCCCCACTGCTCCGGACCCTGCCGCTTCCTCCTTTCTGCCTTCAGGCTGCTGGCTGCTGCTGCTGCTGCCGCTGCTCCCCACCTTCCAATCTTCCGCTATCTCGTCATCTTGCTCTCCGTTCACTTACCTTTCTCCCACCTTCCCTACCTCACCCACCCCAAACGCCGACGACAGCGCATCCCCGTACTCCTTCTGCTCCTCCCCTTCCTCTTCTCTCCCCCCCTCCCCCTTTTTCCCTTGGCGTCGCCGTCGTCCTCGTCCTTCTTGTCGCACATCATCTCCTGGCTGCTCACAGCACGCCTTCCTTGAGCCCGCCCGCCCCCCTCCCCCACCCGCCACCAGGAAGATGACCGTCGACACCGACAGCAAGCACGAGGCCGTCGCGGTCATGTCCAATTCGTCGTCGCCTTCTTCCACGGGCACCGCCGCGCCTGCCGGTGACGAAGCTGGTATGTCGGATTGCTGACGGCTTCTTTTCGCCACTTCAAATCAATGTGTCCTTTTTTCCCCTTGTGTGGCTTGGCCGCCGATGATCCGTTTGCAACGCATTGATCCCTCGTCGAGCTCCATCCATCTCTCCTCCTCCTCCTCCTCCCCCCCTTGTGAAACACGAAAGCGTCGGGGCTGGTGGCTGACGAGCGATTTGCCCTTCCTAACAGCCTCGACCATCATGGTCAACACCAACACCACCGCCACCACGGCCGGCGGCGGCAACGCCACCAAGACTCTCACAGCCGCTACCTTCCCTCCCCCCAAGACTGATAAGCCGCGTCCCCACGTCTGCGGAACATGCCAACGTTCGTTCGCCCGCCTGGAGCATCTGAAGCGCCATGAGAGATCCCACACCAAGGAGAAGCCGTTTGAGTGCCCTGAGTGCACCCGCTGCTTTGCCCGCCGTGACCTTCTGCTGCGTCACCAGCAGAAGCTGCACCAGACCACCACGCCTTCGTCGCGGCCGCGCAATCGCCGCGAGAGCGCCAGCGGGGCCACCCCCAGCGCCAGCCGCGTGCGCAAAAACAGCGTCGCCGGTCCGAGCGCCGCCGCCGGCAACGCCGCCGCGGCCTCGATGCGTCCCCGCGCAAACACCATCAGCCACGTCGACCAGGCCGCCATCCAAATGATGGCGACGGCCGCCGCCAACGTCTCTCGGATGCCCCAGGCCCACAGCCGCCATCCGAGCCTCATCGGCCTGCCGACCCACCACGGCCTCGAGGCGTTTGGCATGTCGTCGGCCCTGGCCCATCGTGGCGCCCAGCTGGGCCTGCCCAAGCTCGAGACCAACGGCATCAACGGCGTGGATTTCTCCAACGGCCTTCGGACCGCCCCCGTCATGCCTTTCGCGCCCGAATTCGACATGGAGGGCCTCTTCTTCGGCGCCTCTTCGGGCTCCACCATCAACCCCAACGCCTTGCACTACAGCGACTCGCCGCCCTCCCTGGCCATGGGCCCTCTTTCGCCCTTCTCGCACGGCCTCCCCGACGTCTCGTCCAACAGCCAGCAGCTCGACGACGGCTTCGACTGGGTCACGGGGTTCGACCATCAAATGTCGTTCAACACCCCGGCCGACAACGCCGTGGACGGCTCGTCGCCCTCGGCGCTCAGCACGACCAGCCAAAGCGGCATCAGCGATGTCATGGTCGACGGCTCGAACCACCACACCGCCGCCGCCGCCACTACGAGCTCCATGTGGCAGGCCTCCATCATGGGCCAGCCGCAGCTATCCAACCCCTTCTCGCTCGACATTGGCGGCTCCGTCTTCCCGGACCTTCTGAACGGCGCTCCCCTGTCCCCGCAGCCCTCGTCGGCAAAGACGCTGGCCGACAGCTACTTCTCGACCCCTCCCCCGTCGCTCAGCTCCGTGAGCCCGCCGGTCATGTCTGGCCACGCGCAGAACTTGAACCAGGCCCTCAATTTTGGCGGTGCCGGTCCGGAGACGCCCTCCTCGATGAACGGTATTATGAACCATGGCACCTCGCTCGTCTCGACAATCGCTGATTCAACAAGAAATTCCATCCTAGGTGCCCTGTCGGCCTCCCAGGCGTCCCAAATTGGTACCCGCAGATACTCGATCGCCACGCCAGCCCCTCCCCCTCTCGCCGCCGCTCAGCCATCCTCGACGACGCTAGGATCGAGCGTAGACAACCCCTCCTTCACGGGCCCCGGGCCAAGCAGCTCCGGCCTCGGCGCTCCGGACCCGTCCTGCAGCCTTTCAAGCACCCAAGACCTCCGGCGATACGTTGGCGCCTACCTACGATACTTCCACCCGCACCTACCGTTCCTCCACGTGCCGACGCTGTCATTCGAGGTATCTGCGCAGTCGTTAGCTAATGGGAGAAACAGTGGCATTGGCGGCAGCGGGTGCTTGCTCCTGGGCATGGCGGCCGTTGGCGCCTTGTTCGAGCATGAGCATCAAGTATCCATGGAGCTGTTTGGATTGACCAAAAAGATGATCCAGCTCTGTCTCGATGAAAGAAGAAAGGCCAACGTGAGAAAAGCCGAATCCATCCGCCGAACGTTCGTGTCGCATCAAGCCTCGCAGCCGCCGCAGGACAAGACGGCCGAGACTCCTGTGTGGCTGGTTCAGGCCATGCTGCTCAGCATCGTCTACGGCCACAACTGCGGGGACAAGAGGGCCGCAGAGATCGCCGCGACGCACTCTGCCGCCCTGGTAAGTCTGGCGCAAGGCGCGGGGATGCTGCGGGCTCCGCCCGCCGATCCCGCGGTGGGGGGGGATGTCGAGATGGCGGACGCCGGCGGAACCGCCGCTTGGGCCGAGCCAGCGAGCGGGGACGGGAACAAGGAGCGCGCCGAGTGGCTACGATGGGCGGCGGCCGAGGAGCGCAAGCGGACCCTCTATGCCGTCTTTGTCATGTCCAGCCTCCTGGTGTCGGCCTACAATCACCAGCCGGCGCTGACGAACTCTGAAATCCCGCTCGACCTCCCTTGCGACGAAGAGCTCTTCGCCGCCGAGAGCGCCGCCGCGTTCCGCGCCAGGGGCGGCGTGGCAGCCGCCAACCGCAACCGGATGACGTTTCACGAAGCCTTGGGAAGGCTCCTCCGTGCCAACGAGAAACCACAGCAGCCCTCCCTGTCCGACCTGCATCAGCGGCCCTTCGGCTCGGCGGTCCATCCCAGAGACCTCCCCAAGAGCGACATGACGCCGAGCAGCTTTGGCTGCCTGGTGCTGATCAACGCCTTGCACAATTACATCTGGGAAACGCGTCAACGACACCACAACGCGGCCTGGACGAATGCCGAGACCGAGAAGATGCGGCGGCACATCGAGCCCGCGCTCCGAGCCTGGCATGCCGCCTGGGCGAGCAACCCCCAACACAGCGCCGAGCGTCCAAACCCCCATGGCTTGGGCCCCCTCTCGGCCGACTGCATACCTCTGTTGGACCTTGCCTACGTGCGCCTGTATGTCAATCTCTCGAGCTCCAAGGAGAAATTCGTGCAACGCGATTGGGACGGCATGGTCGATGAGCTCGCCCAGGGCTCCGAAATCATACAGCACGCAGAGCGCTCGCCCTCGCCGATGGCCGGACCGATGGCCGTCGAGTCCTCCGCTGCGTCCGGCGCCCGTGCCGATGCGTCTGCCAACGGGCCGACGCCAGACCCGTCGTCTTTGGCGTTTGGCAGCCCCAAGCTGCAGCACGTTGGCACCCCCGGCGCCATTGCCTCGTCGCAACACGTTCCGTCAGCGCAGGCGTCAGCCTCCAGCAGCCCGTCGATGTCTCGGCGAGAAAAGCACCTGCGGAAGGCGGCCTTCTTCGCGGCGGAATCCCTCTGCACCTTGGACCGTCTGAACATCACCTTTGCGACTCTGACGAGCCGGGAGCTGCCCCTCCACGCCACGCTCTGCGTCTTTGACTGCGTCCAAGTCCTGGCCGAATGGGTTGCGTCCCTCCAGGACCGCATCGGCCGTTACCTTGGCATCCTGGGCCGGGACGATGTCGATCTCTCCCAAGTTCCGGCCGTTGTGCTGCTCGAAGATGAGGATGCGAAGCTGTTGGGGAAGGTGGACACGATCATTCGCGGCGCCAAGGCGAAGATGGGCTCGGACGCGGCTCACGGCGACGTCCTCGCCTCCAACGCCGACAACAAACGCCGGATCCATGCGCGCGAGGGGTATGCCTCGGATCTCCTCCGGGTCACGGCACACATGTTTGACAGATCTGCTGTGTGGCCAGGTACGTACCGTGCTGGACTTGAGACCCCCCTTCCCCCCCGGTATACGATATGGCTTTGCTGATCACAAACGACGATAGTGACCCGGCTGATTACTTCTTGCCTTGAGACGCATGCGAGCCGCATGCGCGCCCGCGCAGAAAAATCCATCCTGGCAGCCGAGTAGGCGCTGATAACGTTCTCTCGAAGTATCGACGATGATTTCTCGGCTCGACAAAAGCGAGACGCTCTCCTCCTCTTGAGTATCTGCGGCGATTCCACATATCACCGCTGAGGCCACAGTTTGCATTTCTTTCAGGCTTGAATTTTCGGTCTCAACCCGGTTTCTGCGACAAACACGTGATACCCGTTCTCTGGATAATTTCTTTTTGTTTTTTTCACTTCCTCGCGGGCATTCACCAACCCGGCCAAGGCTCTGGCACGCGCGACATTGGGCGGCGCGTCTATGGCGACCACGCCGCTTGTCTTTCGTCGTTCGCGGTGCTTGGTAGGGAAGGGGGCGTCTGTGCAGCAAGGCGGTTGCGGTAGGGGTGTTGCATGTTGGGGCTGGGTATGGGATTCTTGTTGCCAGTGTGTTGTGGGACTGCTTTGGAAAGTTGGGCTAGGCTGCTCTGGAAAAGGAGGACAGAGACCCAAGGACGTTTTTAGAAGGGCCGGGAAGGGGGGACACCGGGACGCGGTTGACGACTTGATGACGAGGCAACATTACGTTCTCATGGAATCGATTTATGGGCAGGCTGTTTCTGGAGGCGCTTAGGAGTTGGGATGGGCTGGGTATACGTATTACACTGCAACGACTAGGTTTGGCGGCAGAGTGTCGGTCCCGTCTGCCCTCGTCTGCTGCGCGGATGGAGGAGGGGGTGGGGGCATTGGTACGCTACTGCGTACAAAAACAACAACGCAGACTGGGGCGGGCTGTAGTGGTTGGTGTGTGTCGTGTTTTGGTTTCTTTTACTCTGGGCAAGCAGAAGAGAACATCGTCGAGCCACATTTGGCCTGTGACGGGATTCTGGTGCAAGCAGGATACTATAGATGGTGTGCGGTCCGGGTGTGCCTCCGTTATCTTGATGCACTCGCTGTAGATACGCTATGGGCGACTTTGCAAGCCGAGAGGCAAACGGCGGGCGCGCGAACAAGGCCTAGGGCCGGCTTATGGAGGCGTAGCAGCCCATGTCCGGCGGCGACGCGGATGCACGCGCAAGAGGCCCAAGGCTGCTAGCAGAGGCTGCCATTTGTTGGGTGGATTTTGCCATGTTACAGCTGGCTTCCATGTTTCCGGATTCGGCATGTTACACTCAACAGTTTTTTGCGGGGGGTTTTCTCTGGACGTGGTCTGCTCACCCTCTGGCACGAAGACAACCCCAGCTCCCGTCTCTGGAGAGAACGCCACTTCAAATGCTCTGCAAGAAAAAAAAAAAAACACACCCAAACAGTGAAAGCCTGATTGGGCAGCAGAGACGTTTTTTCCGGTGCTCCATTCTCTTTGCCGCTTCGGTTTCATCAGGGCTGAAGACCCTGAGATCCCCCCTCGTCGCCCCCTGTTTTTGTGCTGTCAGCACAGAGCGTCGTGTTAGCGGGGGAATCCCTCCTAAGAGGCTGGAACAGCTGCCGTGAGACGTTAGCATGCAAGGGGATCCAGGAGGGTTTGGGAGGCGAGTGGTGGTGGGATTGAGATTGATTGGTCTTTTGTGTTTTGAACATTTCACATGGGATAGTTCGATAGGGAGCCTCTGGAAGAAGCCCTCCAAGAAGCCTACGAGAAATCGCTAGAACACGACCAAACGTGGATGACGCGTTGAGCCAATCGCCGTTGATGCCGTCCAGGGGGGGGAGGGGCGGCTGCTGGCAAGTTGACCTCCCTTATGTACTGTGTACGTACATAGTTACTATAGTGACAGGTTACAATAATACCACCAACCTCATGCTCCACCCTTCACCGCCCCTGGTTGCGTCTCTCATCCTCTCATCATCGCGCAAGCGGCCTGTTTCCCGTCTGCTTGGCGTCAACAACCCTTCAGAACCAGAACCGCGGCCCGGTCTCTCCCGCTTTCGGCGGCGCGCTCTTGGGGCCTGGGGATTTCGTTGGGCGTGCAATCATGAAACCATGTCCTAGCGCGGCATGGATGCGTCTCGATTCATGGTTCACTTATCGTATCGTCCCTGTTGGTTCCCCGTTGGGCTCGAGGACCCGTCAATGTGGGTGTGGTTAGAGATGGGGCAGGGGGGTGCCGACAACGAACGGGGACGAGAGGAAGGGGGGAGGAAAAAGTGCGGGCACGGAGGTTAGGTGGGAGTCGGTCTGGGTCTGAGAGTAACGTTGGAGGAGAGGAGGGGGGGGGGGAAACAAAGGGCGAGAAAAAAAATAAGTGCCCTCTTCCTCGTGTAGTTGTCGTGGTTTTCATCCTGATCTTCTCTCTCTCTCTCTCTCCCCTTTTCCCCCCCTTCCCATCCCGCCGCCTTCCCCTGTTCCCAGAGGCACCCAAACCCATCCATCATCATGGCGGCGACCACCACCACCACCACCACCACCACCACCACCACCCGCCGTGGCCGCAAGGCCAGCATCTCGGCGACGGGCGCCGCCGCCTCGGCCCCTCGGGAGGCCAAGGCGCAGCAACCTTCCAGCGGCAGCGGCCCTGAATACCCCGACATCCAGACCATCCGCGATGCCATCCCCGCGCATTGCTTCCAGCCCTCCACCTTGCGCTCCCTCGGCTACGTCGTCCGCGACGTGGCCATGGCCTCGGCGCTGGGCTGGGCGGCGCTGACCTACATCCCCGCGATCGACCAACCGCTCCTCCGCAACGCGGCGTGGATCGTCTACGGCTACGTCCAGGGCCTGATCTGCACGGGCATCTGGATCCTGGCGCACGAGGCCGGCCACGGCGCCTTCTCGGTCCACCGCACGCTCAACGACTTTGTCGGCTGGGCCCTCCACTCGGCGCTGCTCGTCCCCTACTTTAGCTGGAAGTTCTCCCACCACCGCCACCACCGCTTCACCGGCCACATGGAGAAGGACATGGCCTTCGTCCCGCAAACGGCGGCCGACCGCAAGAAGCGCCGCCTGGCCGACCTGTACCTGGACCGCGAGCTGTTCGAGGACGTGCCCGTCGTGCAGCTGGCCAAGCTGCTGGCCCACCAGCTCGCCGGCTGGCAGGCCTACCTGCTCTTCAACGTCTCGGCCGGCCCCAAGAGCAAGCAGCGCGAGGCCTCGTGGTGGCGCGTCAGCCACTTTGAGCCCACCAGCGCCGTGTTCCGCCCCAGCGAAGCCATCTACATTGCCCTGTCGGATCTCGGCCTGGCCCTCGTGAGCGCCGTGCTGTACTGGGCCTCGACCTTTTTGGGCTGGAAGACGGTGTTCCTGCTGTACGGCGTGCCGTACTTTTGGGTTCATCACTGGCTGGGTACGTTGCGCTACCTTCTCCCTCCTCCTCCTCCTTATCCGTCTCTTGCTGGCTTAGGAGAATAAGAAGCTAACGCTGTTGGTTGCCACCCCCCTCGCTAGTCGCCATCACCTACCTCCACCACACGCACCCCGAGGTCCCGCACTTCGAGGCCGAGAGCTGGACCTTCGTCAAGGGTGCCCTCGCCACCGTCGACCGCGACTTTGGCTTCGTCGGCCGCCATCTCTTCCACGGCATCATCGATACCCACGTCGTCCACCACCTCTTCCCGTAAGTCCCCTCTGCCTTTCGAATTTCCTGTCCCATTCGATCTCTGGCAGACAGAGTTTGATAGCAACACGGTTCTCTAACGTGCCACCCGCCCTCCCCGCAAACAGTCGTATCCCCTTTTACAAGGCCGAGGAGGCGACCGAGGCCATCAAGCCGCTCCTGGGCGACCTGTACCACTGCGAGAAGGGCTCCTTTATCGGCTCGCTCTGGAACACCTTCACCAAGTGCAAGTATGTCGAGGCGGACCCCGCGGTGCCTGGCGCGCTGAAGTGGGCCGGTCTCTGAGGAAATAGAGAAAAAGAAAAACCAGCCAGGAGGAAAGGGGGAAGGGGAGGACAAGATGGTGGGCTGGCTGGCCTTTGTCGTTGGGATCGCATGCATGACATGACATGACATGACATGACGTCTTGGGTTATACACCTGATGGATGATATGACGCAGGAACGGATCGGATGGGCCCATACAAATGCGATAGAGGGAAACAATACATGATAGACAGCCACTGCGTGGCTGAACCCCCCCTCCCCCCTCCTTTTCTTTTCTCATTGGTACGGGGAAAAGGGTATATAGACTTGGATAGAGTTTGGTTGCCCCCCCTTCTCTCCTCATGAGATCAGTGCAACTCTTGGCTTCCAGTGTGTGATGATTGGGGATTGGGATCCGATCAGAAAGCAGCCGGGTGGGTTGCTTCTGAGAACATTCATGCTGAATCGAGCGTGGTATCAAACTAACAACGTCTATCCTGCAAACAAGGAGGAGCAATTCTTCTAACAACAGTCGGTCTAATTATGCCAGTCAGCAGTTCACTGCCTCTTCCTCTTCCCGCCGTCCTTGTCTCCCAGCATCTCCACGCTCTCCTTGTCTCCCCCGACGCTGAACCCGAAATCCACCACCCCCACCAGCCCGCTCACAGCCCGCAGCAGCCCCTCGAGATCGTAGCACACCAGCGTCGTGCACACCTGCAGCACCGCAAACTCGGCGTAGCCAGGCTGGTCGACGTTGCGCGGGTCGAGGATGGTGGTGACGTCCAGCTCCGGGTACGCGCTGTGCAGGGAGTGGTGGGAAGGATACCGACGGTGACGATGGTGATGCTGATGATGATGAAGATGACGAGGGCCGGCGCCAGCACCGCCGGCGAACCCGCTCCCCAACGCAGCCGAAACCGCCTCTGCCGCCACCGCCGCCGTCGCCCCCCCGGGCAAGTCGTCCTGCCCCGTGCGCGAGTTGACCATCCGGATCGGCGCGCCGCCGCTGCTGTCGTCGTTGCTCGTGCTCTCGTCGTCGTCGTCGTCGTCGGTCTCCTCCTCCGCGGCGCGGCGCAGGTGCATCAGCTGGCGGGTCACGTCGTAGGGCCGGGGCAGCGGCAGGAAGGGAGGCAGCCGCTGGCCCGAGAGGAGCGCGTGCGACAGCAGCGTCAGGGTCGACATGATGGTGTGGTGGGCCGGCTCGAGGGCGTCGAGAACCCCCGCCAGCGCGGTGCACCACGCGCGGCTGTGCGTCCAGATGGACGGGCGGCGGTCGAGGCGGCAGCGCAGGGACCGGGCGTAGCCGCCGCCGCGCACGCCGCTCGTGGCGCGGGACGAGGAGGAGCGGGGGCGCGGGCCGCGGTCCGGATCGCTCCCGAGGGTCGAGGGGTGGCTCGGCCGCATGAGGATGTAGCTCGTCAGGGCCATGTACGCCATGATGCGCCGGCAGCGGCGGATGATGTCCATGTAGGCCTCGCGGGGGAACTTGCCGCCGATGGTGGGCTCGAACTTCTCCCAGTCGGCGTGGGCGCCGCTCGAGGCGAGGAGCATGATGGTCTTGTTGGAGATGCGGGCGTTGGCCTTGGAGAGCATGTGAGCCGGGGTCCCCGGCGTGCCGATGTCGCCGGCGTCGCCGTGAATGTTGAACTTGATGGCGGAGCTGATGATGGCAAAGTGGCTGGCCAGGTGGTAGAGGGTCGCCGAGAGCTCTCGCCGGAGCCGCGTGCGGTCCGTTAAGGGGTAGGGGAAGATGGTCCAGAAGAAGGCGACGAACGAGCCGCCGGCCACGCAGGCGAGACGATACTGGGCAAGGAGGTACGTCCTGGTGTGGAAAGAGAGAAAAAAAAAAAGAGGAGGGACCCGGTTAGCAGATAAGTCCCGTGAGGATTCAGGAAGAAGAAGAAAAGAAAAAGAAAACAAGCTCTACGTACGGGTAGAACGACTGGCCCGTCTGTTGGACGACGTCCACGCCGATCACGAGCGCCTCCAGCTCGTATCCGATGATCAAGACCTGGGTGATTAGGCATGTCAAGATGGCCGGGAAGAAGCGTGGGTACTTGACGAAAAAGTAGTAGCAAAGGAAGAGGGAACACCAGAGGAGGAGGATGACGCCTGGAGGCCTGCCGACCACCATGTACCAGGCGATGAGAGAGAGGACCATGGCGATGACCGTGCCGGCAATCCTGCACATGAAGCTGAAAAAGGATTGGCCCGAGGCTATCATCAAAGTTAGAAGAAAATGGGTGGGGGGGGGGGGGGGGGGGACCCGACCCCTAGGGGGTCCTGGAGACGGAAGACGGGGAACGACTCACTGATGGTCATGCCCAGGGTGACGACGATCATGGCCCAGACCAGCCTGTGCTCTCGGAAGAACATCTCGGTGTGTTCCATAAAGGCCACGATGCCGACGGTCAGGGTCGCGCAGGCGACCCGAAGGCCGAACATGGAGGCGTCGGAGCTGATGACGGCGGGGATCTTGCGCAGCTGCTCGCCGAAGCGCTGCCACGCCGTCGCGGGCGGCAGGTGTTCGAGATCGCGCTTCGGGGCGAACCCGGCGCCGAAGCAGTAGACGGGATTGTCCTCGGTATCCAAGGTGCCTGGAGACCGCTCCACCGATTCGTCGTCGTCGCGAAAGATGGAGAGGAGCCACTTGCGCAGGCGGCGGAGGGTGGGCGTGATGAGACGCTTGCGCGACATGGTGCCGTCGCGGACCTTTTGGTCGGCAAAGTCGACCAGGTCCTGGACCGCCTCGCCGGCCTCGTGCATCAGGGTCTCGAGGTAGAGTATGATGTAGAGGTGCACCTGGTCCTGCTCGCTCTGGAAGTGAGCGAGCTCGGCCGCGTCGCTGTCGAGGTCGATGCCTCGCTTTTGGAGCCACTTTTTGAGCATCTCTCCCTTCCGGGCCTGGAACGCCCCCATCTTGTCGGCGACGATCCTGGCGAAGCTGCGATCCCCCGGCATCAGGCCCCGGTTGGCCTCGAGGTCGAGGAGGCGGGCGGAAAACCGACGCACGACGGCCCTGACCGACGTCTCTCTCTTGGGCCTGGGGAGGAACTCGAGACAGATGCCGGCATGTTCGAGCCCCTGGTCGACCGCTTCCGAAAGGAGCTTGAAAGGTTCGTGCACCTGCACCATGACGGCCTTCCAGGCGCGTTTCTCCATCTCCTTCTCCTTCTCCTCCAAGGGCCCCTCTTCTTCGTCCTCCCACTCCGGCCGTTCGGAGAAGCGCTGGAGGATATCCATCATGGTGTTCATTCCGAGCCTGGTCGCGGAAACACGGGGGTCAGCGTTGGGGTTGGGGCAGACCAAACTCTCTCGGGGGGAGTTAAGGCGTACATGGTGATGTGGATGTTGCGAAATAGCTTCATCAACGAGCTGAGGTCCTTGGCATCCAGCTTCCCCCAGGCGATGTCGCGTTTCGCAAAGGGCAGATCGATCCTGAGCTGGCTCATGAGCGCTCGCAGCTTGGCCCCCGCCTGCCCCAGGGCTTCCGCCGCCGCGGCCTCCTTATCCTTCCCGGGCAAGCCGCCGTTCTCCCGCTGGTCGTCGGGACCCATCGTCGCGATCGAGTGCGTTCGCTTTCTCGTGACGGGGGCCGCGTTGGGGTCCAGGCTCGCGAGGTAGGCCTTCTGCAGGGCCAGGAGCCCCCGCAGCTGACGGATGGACCCGGCAAAGTGCCGGAAGACGATCTGCCGGCTGCTGATGGGGAACACCAGCAGGTTCACGGCGGTGCCGACGGCGAGCCCGGCCAGCATGGTGGTGAGCAGCCTCGAGATGAGCGTGCGGGCGGCCGCCGTCGAGGTTATGAGGGGCCCTTGGGTGAGGGCCGCGTTGGCGAAGATGCTGAAGAAGATGACGGGCCCGTTGAACACGGGTCGCTCGGCGCGGATGAGGTTCACAAACCAGATGTTTGCAAACAGCCAGACGGCGCACACCACCGACTGGCTCGAGTTGTAGGATCGCAGCTGGGGATCGGCGAGCAGGGGGTCGGGACGCTGCGTGCTGTGCCTGGCCTGGAGGCCCATCCAGATCCCAAACAAGCACGTGCCCGCCGCGAAGCAGATGGCAAGCAGATGCAGGACGAGGTTCGTAAGAAACTTGCCCCTGGGAAAGAGAGAATGGGCAAGGATCGAAGCGATGGCCATCAGGTAGCCGATGGTTGCAAAGTGCTCGGCGACAGGCGAGGCCTGGAGGATGGCAAGACAAATGATGGGGGATAGAGAGCCTCTGGCGAGCGGGTTAGCGTGAGCATCACACCGGGCACAAGGGATGGCAGGGTGCGTACTTGAACATGGCAATGAGCGTGGGCTTGTCGAGGCCAAGCTTGGCTGCCATGGTGGGTATCGTGGCCGGCCAGCACGGCGTCTTCTTTGCCTTCTTGGGCACATCTTTGGAGCTCCCTGGCGGCGGTGTGCCGCCGGGACCCCATGAGGTGGTTTCTTGCTCCTCCCGGTCGCAGAGCTCTGGAAGGGAGGGGGGGGGGGGGGGGGGAACAAATAGGGCGGTTAGGGAGGAGAGCTGTCACGGTTCCGAGCCAGGTACCTTCGGGTGGGAGGGACGTACTCTTGAAGTCGGCTTGAGCGCCATTCTGCCGAACGCCGTACCTGGACTCGACGCTGTTTAGCGCATTGAAAACGTCCGAGGCCCAGGAGGTGCGTCGCTGATTCGGGCCGCTGGGGATCGTGGCCTCCAAGCTCGCCGCCTGAGAGGCCGGCTGTTCTCTTGGGTCAACGCGGCCGCTGGATATCGAAGCCGGCAGAGCGGGAGTCCCCTCGGGAGCGCCCAGGTTCGGGCCATGTGCCATGCTGAATCGATGGACGGAACCGAGAGTTGCTCACGAACGCGGCTCAGATGCAATCCTCTTGGGCCAGGTGGTTCCATCTCTTCGAGGTGAAATGCATGGTGGAGGCGGCCGACCCTACGTATTATCGATGGGGTGATGGAATGAGGTCAAGCTCACGAGATTAGCCCAGGCCGGGGCCACTTATAAAGTCGATACGATAATAATACGAAGTACACCTTGGGAAGCATTTGCGTCACTGCCAAGTCAATCCCCGCTTTGAATAATCCAGACGCCTCCAAGGCCAACCCAGTGCCGTGGAAATGCCGATCAATACCCCGGAGAGACGGGGGACCCAGACTCATGGCGGGCGGGCTCCAGGGGGGAGAACTCCAGCAGCTCGGCAACACTGCTAGCCCACAGGCTTCCATGACTCAGGCTGAGGGTTTTCCAGGGAAGAGGCTGAGCCCTCC
This sequence comes from Remersonia thermophila, assembly GCF_042764415.1. Taxonomy (NCBI): domain Eukaryota; kingdom Fungi; phylum Ascomycota; class Sordariomycetes; order Sordariales; family Chaetomiaceae; genus Remersonia; species Remersonia thermophila. Next base: position 4,857,920 of record NC_092217.1, read on the forward strand.
ACAAACGCCGACATGGCGATGGTATCGGAGGTGCGGCGCGGCGGCGTGTAACATTTCTGAGGTTGCCGTACGCCGCATTCTTCCGCCAACGCCATTCTAGACCCAACCCGGGGGATTTCTTTTCAAGACGAGATGATGATCTGACTGATGTAGACTGGAGCATACCTGACATACCTTAGCGACCCTGCGGAACAGGCTCTCAGAAGCCGTGGCATTGAGGCAAGAGAGCGCCCCCCCTCCCCTTCGAAGGCTCGTTTCCCTTTGCCCACTTACACGGGAGGAGAGAAGCGTTCAGTTGAACCCTATCGAACGCGTTCCTCCATGCCGTTTGGGCCGTGGCAAGAAACCCTAGATGTGGATGATGGCGTTGCTTACACACCCCGTCTCTGCGTAATCCCGTCGAAACCTCAGTCAGCTTACTTCGGACAAGGTTGTGTGTTGCGGCACGCACGCTGCGTGGCACAGGTCGCTACACCGGGCCAACTCCCTCTGCTTTGTTGTCGCAGGCTGCGTCAGAAGACCGACCCGGGGGTCTCATTTTTTTTGTTTTCTTTTTCATCTTTGCGGCAATCCTCCTGTTCCATCTACCTTCCCTGGAACTGAACATCAGAAGCTTCTGCTGAAAGGAACGGAACGTACGTAGCGTTTGCAGCCTCTCCGCCCCCTGAAACATCCATGCCGTGAAGGCATTTGAAGCATCCTTCTCTCTCTCTCTCTCTCTCTCTCTCTCTCTCTCTCTCTCTCTCTCTGCCCCTCCAAGAACAACAGCAAGGCCGACTTTCGACACCAGCAGCAGACACAAACAACGCCACAGGGCGCGCGCGATGCCCGCCTACCACCGCGGCGCCGGATCCCAACGCGCCGACGGGACCGAGCGCAGGCGCGACGTCCCGTACCTTTTCCTCGGCTCCGTCGCCGCAGCCACCTGGGTCGCGCACAGGTGCTGGCCCAAGGGGTTCCCCTACGGCGAGAAGGAGGACTGGGAGCTGTCCCCGCTGGCGCTGCGGGCGAGGGAGCGGCGGCGGAGGGAGAAGGCCGAGGCGGCGGGGCGTCATCGGCTTGGGATCCTGGGCAGCAGCGGAGCGAGCGGTCGCCGCGGTGGCAGATGCGGGCCGGACGAGGAGGGGCCGGACGGCGAGGCTGCCGGGCGCGGGTGCTACGGAGATTTCGGCCGGCGACGCCGGGACGAGCGGGATGAGCGGGACGAATGCGACGGGTGTTGCACGCGAGACGAGAGAGACGGCTGGGCCTGGGACGCGAGCGGCCGCTGGAGCAGGAGGACGGGGAGGGAGCGGCACGTCGACGAGCCGCCGCCGCCGCCGCCGCTGTTGCTGCTGCTGTCACCACCGGCATCCTCGTCTCCTGCCTTTTACCGCCGCGGGCTCGCAAGTCGCGAGCGCGCCGCCGACCCCTTTCTTGCGGATGCCCGTCGAGAGCCCCTGGGCGACTACCTCGCCAACGGGACGAGTTCGCCGGGCACGTCGGGGCTCACGACCGGGTCGACTTCCTCGCGGAGAGGGCGCTACGACCATGGCTATTCCGTTCTGGCGCGGCCAACCGCGACGGCGGTCTACCTCGACCGGCATCGACCAGCGGCCGCCACGAGGGCGAGGCGAGCATCCTTTGACGCCGGTTGTGTCCGACGCTGCCATGACGACGGGCACGGCTGGACATGCCGTGAAGCTTGCTTCCCGTAGAAGCTTGAGCTGCTAGATATAATAATAGCTATATATATACCTTTGGCATACGGCGCGTTGAATGTACAGGGACGATATGAACCATGGGCTGCGTTCAGAGTAGGAGGAATGGAGAAACCCGAAATCCGGTGCGTCGCGGAGCTGCGGCTATCTAGAAGGTAGCCATCATGAATATGAGCCAAACCCAGACCTGCGTTGAAACCCGAAATCCTCAGACCGTCATTGCAGCTAGCCCCCCCTTTTCTCCCAACCGTCTCCCAGCCCTGTAGTCCAGCTCGTGGTCATAAGCCTCCCAATCATGGTCCCTATGTTGTGCGTTGATTTCTGTGCGTTTCAACACGTCCTTGTAGCTTTTCTTTCCTCCCGATCCCCGAGCTCAGCAGCCCAGCTCATCCTCCTCCTCCTCCTCCAAAAGCGCCTGGCTAGCACGCTTCTTCCCCTTCTTCACCGCAGCCTTCACCACCTCGGGGAACATCCCAGGCAGCTCCTCCTCCGCGTCCTCGGCACCCGCCAGCTCGCCCGCCAACCCGCCCGCTTTCGGCGTCGCATCCGTCTCCTCCCCCCAACCTCCGGGCTCCCACCCCTCCCCGGCCGTCTTCGCCACCAAGTACGGATTCAAATCGGCCTTGAACCACCTCTCGCCCCGCATCCCGCTCCTCGCTCTGCCCTCCAGGGCCGAGAGCGCGGCCCTCGTCGTCCTCATCCTCTTCGCCCCGCCCTGGCCGCCGCAGCTGACCAGGTTGCCGAGCTTGAGGCGGTGCCTCTGCATGCGGCAGTCGTGCGCCACGATCCCCCGGACGTAGGGGGCGACGTCGAGCGCGATGAGGTGGAGGGTGCGGTCAAAGACGGACGGGTCGAGGTAGGAGAGGGGCTGGGGGCCCGAGTCCGAGGCGGCGATGGGGTCGAATGCAAAGGCGAAATCCATGCGGTTGATGCGCAGGGTGCTCGGGAGGGGGGTGGTGAAGGAGGTTTGGAGGGCGTGGATGGCTTGGGCTTCGGTGAGAGGCGGCAGAGATGCCGACGAGGGCGTGGTGCGGAGCTGGAGGGAATGCTTGGCAAGGGACTTGATCGTCGTAGCGATGGAGGCCGGGAGGTTGTCGTGGTGTATGACCAAAGGCGTGTCGAGATGGGTGACCCCGAGGATCAGGTCGTCCTGGGTCTTGGGCGATGCCTCTGGCTGGGTCGTGTCGATGGCCTCCTGTACGTGACACGTTGGTGAGATTTTTGCTAAGGGTTTCTCATGGGCGTGGTGGCTGGTGTAAGGCTTACCTCTTGGAACGCGGCAAAGGATCCCTGCGAGTACACATCGGCCACGCTCATGGCATCGGCGAGGCCGTCGTAGGCCTCCAGGTCGCGCAGGCGGGCAGCGCGATCGCCCGGGGTCGAGCCAACAAGGCCTTCGGCCCAGCATGTCAGCCCGGTGGAATCCTGCCAGTGGCCCACGTCCAAGCCCCAAAACTCCCAGGCCTGGAGGAGCATCTCTTCCTCGGCGAGCCTCGGGGCGGTCTTGGGGTCGACGATCCCGTCCCGGCTCAGGAGGTTCATGCCCGGCAAGTAGGCGTCCTGGCTGACGACCCTGACGACGTCCTGGTTCTCGTCCAGATCCACCCCCTTGGGCCAGCGAGGATAGAACCAGCCGAGCCCTCCCTTGCGGTCGCCGACCCCCATCTGGCACCAGTACTGCAGGTCCATGGTGGCGGCGCGAAGGTCGTGCTTGCGAGAGTCGTAGAGCTGCTCCACGGCGCGCCTCGAGAGCGCGTGGCCTTCGTTGGCAGCGATGAGGATCAGCCGATCGACGGCGAGGTCCTTCGGCGGAGGGCTGAGACGGAAGATGCCGTGCAGCTGCAGCATGTGAAAGGGGAGCAGGGTCTCGTCGTTGCACGTCATGATGAACGGGCGCTTTGCCTGCGCGATGAGGCCGACGATGGTGGCCCAGAACTGCTTGTCCTCGTCGTAGAGAATGTCCACCTCTTCGAGGAGGATCAAGGACTGCCGCTGGCTCTTGGCGGGCTCCTTTTTGCCTTCCTTGGGCGAGCCTCTGGTCGGGGCCGGCGCCGATGGCACGGGCTTGGAGCTGCCGGGCTTGGCCTTGAAGAAGGCGTTCATGGTCGCCTGCTTGCCCGTCTTGGCTTCTTTCGCCGTGTCGTCGTCGTCGGCGGCGGCCGGGGCGGGCCGGCCGTCGTGGCCGTCGGCTTGGTGCTGCTGGACGTGGTGATTTCTCGTCATGTCCCCGATCCGTTCCAGCACATCCTTGCCGCTCCTCCGGCTGCTGGCGTTGATCTCAAACACCTCAAAGTCGAGCTCTTTGGCCACGGCATACACGGCGGCCGTTTTTCCGCAGCCGGGGGGCCCGCTGATGATCAGGGTGTTGAGCGTTTTGCTGCCATCCTTTCCTCGGCCCAAGCCGCCAGGCCGAACCACCGTCTTGCGGAGGATGCCACGGCTTCCGCTCGGGGCCCAGTCTTCGCCCGGATCCGACAGCTCGTAGAGCTCATGGTCCTCCTCTTCGCTGGAGACGATGAAGCCGTCGAGCTTCTTTCTGCGCTTCTTTTTGCCGCCGCCCGCCCCCTTGCCTTTCTTGGCCTTGTCCGAGTCGGTCGACCCGGTGTCGACCGACTGCACCATCAGCGCCTGGAGCCACTCCCGAAGGAAGAAGGCTTCGCGGCCCGGCTGGAGCACCTCGACGGCGCTGGCGGGAGCGTACTTTTGCACCCAGCTGGCCGTTTCGCATTGCGACATGTCAAAGGCAGAGAGCGACGTGCACACCGAATCGAAGAGGCGAGCCAGCTGGGGCGGAGGGCGTGGCTCGGCGGCGGCGGCGGCATTGCCTTGCGCAGACCGTTGGGCGGAAGGGTACGTGAGGGTTGCCAGCTCGGGGAGGATGCGGTTCCGAAGCTTGCGGCCGCTTTCAAAGTGTTTTTGCGGGAGGCGAAGCTCCGGAGGCGGCGGGATGAAGTCGTCGGTGTTGACGTCTTTGAGGGCCCTGGCCGTTGCCGACAAGTCGAGCACGCTGGCCACGAGATGGGTGACCGTCTCTCCGGGGGCTAAGCGGACGGCGTGGCCCTTGGATTTGCGGCTTGGAAAAGGGATCGGCTGGCTCGCCCCCGGGACAGGTTCGTTCTCGTCGCCTCGGGTGTGAACCATGCCTTTCCAGGGCCACGCGGGAAGTTTGGAGCCCGGAAATTTCAGACCAAAGTTCTTGACGCCGAACTGCAGCGACTGGCCTTTGGACGCCGGCGCGGCCCGGGGTTTCTTCGGGGAGCATGGCGTTGACAGATAGACGATGGCCCGGTCGCAGGCGGATGGATCGCCGGGCCTTTTCGGCTTGGGGCTGCCGGGAGCCAAATCGGCCTTTTTTGCCCGGCTTGCAAAGAAGGGATGCATGGCCTTGGGCGGTGCTGGCGGCCGGGACGCTTGTGCGTTCGCGGGGGCTTGGGCCGCGTTCGATGGAGGTCGAGGTGCTGCTGGCTCGGCAACGGGGTGTCGCGTGCGTCCGTCCAGGATATCGGCGATCAGGTTCCCCAATCTCGTCCGAGTTTCCGCCTCGGAACCGTAGGCAATGCGAACGAGCTTGGACGCTGGCTTCCTCGATCGCCTCCCGGAAGAAGAAGAAGGAAGCTTTTCGGCCTCGCTCGCCAGGTCTGTCGACTTGGACTGCTTTGGTTTGGGGGGCGACCCGATCGTTCCGGTTTTGGGGTTGAAGAGCAACAATTTGATGGGCTTCGAAGTGCTGGTCCCGTGCGTGCTGGGAGGGGATGGAATTGCTCGCACATGATTGCTCGCAGGAGGATTCTCGGGTGTTTCGGAACAACCACCGCTCGTTTGTGCTTCGGAACAGCCCGCCGGGAGACCTTCTGGGGCGGCAGCATCTTGGGGTCGACCGCAGCGTTGGGTTTCTGCCGGTTCTGGTAGGGCCTGCTCTGGCAGTGGCAGTGACGGCAGCGGCGGCGGCGGCGGCGGTGGTGGTGGTGGTGGAGGTGGTAGCGGCGGCGGCGGAGGATTCGATAGCGCGGCGAGATCGTCCCCGGCATCCCCTTGGCCAGCCTCGTTCCCCTGCGCAATCTTGACGAAGTGGCTTGTGATGTCCCCTCCTGCCGAGTTCCTCGTCCGCTTCTTGTGTGGAGGTTTGCTTGACGGCTCTCCGTGAGGCTCATCCTCCGCCTTTCGCCTCCGGCCACGAAGCGCCTCTGTGCTAGCTCGGGCGTCCGGTGGAGTGGCGGTGCTGGCGACCACGTCGAGGGAGCCATCCTCCACGATCGAGTCCGCGGTGGACGGTCCGGTCTCGTGCGTCGGGGCGGTGGGAGGAGCAGGTCGGGGCTGCGTGAAGAACGGGTGCACGGGCTTCGGGATGGTCGAGTTGATCGGGGGAGCGTCGGCCCCGGCCATGGCGACGGCAGCGAGAGCGCTCATGAAGGAAGGACGCGGGACGAGGCGCAGGACGGCGGCTCGGAACGATTCGACTCCGGCAAGCGGAGGGTGGATTGGCCAACGGAAGAACCTGCGACGGGAGGAGCGCGGAGGGGATGCGAGATGAGGGAGATGGGAGCAATTCGTGGCCAAGGAGATGCGATCATGGCGGGGAGAAAGGTAAGGAAAGCTTCTGCTAGAGCCAATCCCCAAAGGACGGGAGGTAACGTTAATAACGGTCGAACGAGGTCACCACCCGGGGGGGTTGGCAGAGAAAAATCCCCGGGGGCGCCTAAGCAGAGAGAGGAGTCGTGGTGGTGATTGGTGGTGGTTTCACGCCTGGACAGTGGCGCGTCCATCCAATGTATATTAGTTGGTTATTCGTGAACAGCGGGTGTACCAGCACGGCCTTGACCCGAACCCTTGAGCAAAGAGACGAGCGAGACGAGACCGCGACTTGACGCGCCGGTTGGCGTGTGCCGCCTCCCAGAAGGCTCCACTTGCATCATTTTGTCCCCACGGTGTGGGGCATCTCTTGTGGAAGATGGGCAGCCAGTCATGTCGTGCGGCTCGATAACCAACCACTGGTTATCGATAAGCCGGCACTCCCCAGGACCCACCCCAACTTTTTTGGGTGGAGCCGCCTCTTTTTTTCTGCTTCCTTCTTCTGCCTCCGGACGCCGAGCTCAGGTTTGCGACCGGCCATGGTTCGCATCCTTTTCGTCGCGACGGTATCCCACTCTGCCAATTGACACCCCAGGCAGATCTTCGTCCGACCATGGCGACCAAGCTGCAAATCCACGCCCCCTACGTGCTGCAAGCCCTCCCCCGGCCCCTCGACGGGCCGGACGGCCTCGGTCGCTACCAGGTCGGAGAGGTGTTCGGCCAGAAGCACGACGGGAAGCGGAGGAAGCGGACCGAGCTGGCCGTGGCCATCGACGGCGTGGCCGTCTACCTCTACGATGTAAGTCAAAGGACCCGAGACGCCGGCATCTTGTTCTGTCGGGCTGCCGAATCCCGCGGGGCTGACGCCGCCCGCAGATCCTGTCTTCGCAGGCCGTCACCTCGTACCTCGTCTCGCCCCAGTCCGTCTTCACCTGCGCCCCGTACTCGCTGCGCTGGAGGCCAGCGTCGTCGGAGACGGCCGTTCGCTTCACCTACGTTTCCCTTTCGACCGGCGCCGGGCCCTCGAGCGCCAAGCGCGAGATCAAGCTCTTCAAGGAGGAGACCACCCGGGCCGGCACAACCACCGCCACGACCGTCTCCCAGGCCGTCAGCGTCTCGGCGCCCATCGTCCACGTCTTCGCCACGTCCTCCCGCAGCGCCGTCGCCGTCTCGGCCGCCGGCGCCTCGTCGAACCACGACCTCATCGCCGTGGCTGCCGACGGCGCCCTGCTCTGCCTGGACGGAGAGACCCTCCGCGAGAAGTGGCAGAGCTCCCCCTCGGTCCTCTCCAAGGAGATCCTCTCGGGCCCCAAGCCGTCCCTTCGCGTCGACTTTGTCCAGCCCACCCAGGCCGCCGACGTCATCGACGGCCTGTTCAACGGCAAGAACGAGCTCTTTGGCATCTTCCAGGAAAAGATCCACCGCGACCACTTCAACCCCGACTTTGCCGTCCTCATCACGTCGGACGCGGCCTCGGGCGCCCGCCACCTGCACCTGCTCGCTCTGCCGTCCGAGAGGGAGTCCCGGCAGACAAACAACGAGCGCGTCGTTTCCGTCTTTGCGGCGCCCCTGGCCGCCGATGCGGCGTGCTCCAGGTACCAGCTGGACGTCCGATCCGGCACCCTGCAGACCCTGTCCAACGGCGCCGTGGCCACCTACGCGTTCAGCAACGGCCTGCCCCGCCTCGAGAACAAGCTGCAGCCTCCCGGCATCTCGTCGTTTGTTCGCCTGTCGAGGACCTCGATCCTCATCTCGGCGGCCGACGGCTTCGCCATCTACAACCCCGTCTATCGCTCTCTCCAGGCGACCACCTCGGTCGACGCGGCCGCGGCCGCGGCGGGCGCTTCCGACGGCCGCTTCGAGTTCGTCACGTACCTGGCGAGCCGCGAGATCGCCGTCGGGCTGTGCGGCGCGAACCTCACGGCGGTCCAGATCGAGGCCCCGAGGAACCGCACCACCAAGCGCCGCGCCGAAGGCCTGCTGACGGATGCCATTCGGCGCGGCATCCCCCGGGACCCGCTCTCCCAGCGCCACGCCCAAGGGCAGCACGCCGACTCGGCCATCCTGGCCGTCCCCGCCGCCGGCGACTCGGAGGCGTCGCTGCTGGAGTGGCAGAGCAAGTCGGAGCAAGCCGATGAGTTCCTGCGCGCCCACGACCTGCAGTCCTGGGAGCGCATCATGTCGGACGTCTTCAAGGTGCCCATCAAGCCGGCCGAGGACAAGGCGGACGAGGAAGAGCCGGCGGCCAACGGGGACGCGCCCCCGGCGCACCCTCCGGAGTGGCTGTGGCCCTCGTCGAGGAGCGAGTATGCGCGGGTCGACCGGCGCTGGGTCTTTTACGCCATCAGCAAGATCTTCTCCTGGGGCCCGCAGGGCCCCGAGCCCGAGGCGCCGCGCCTCGCCTGCCGCTACCCGGAGAGCAACGTGCTCAACTACCTCGTCGACGTGGGTCACCTGACCACCTCCAACATCAAGTCGGCGTTTCGGGAGGAGGCCAGGGAGGCGGATGCGGTGGAGGACGTCATCGGGGAGGAGCTGCCCGTTCTCCTCGCCCGGGTCGACCCGACCATGGAGCTTCTCGTCGGCTACATCTCGGCCACGCAGCTGGGGCCGACGGAGCTCGTGTCGTCCATCAAGCTGCTCCTCGACAGCCTGGGCCTCTTTGAGGAGTCGCCCCGGCTTCTCGCGATGCGTCCCGCCGACGGCGCCGAGGCCAAGGACGACCCGCCGAGCGATCCCGTCAAGACGGAGCTGGACCGGGCCGAGGAGGAGCTGCACATCACGGAGCACTACCTCGTCGGCCACAGGACCCGGGGCCTGGGCGTCGCCTTTGGCAAGCTGGCCGCCTGCCCGTCGCTCGCGACCGTCAAGAGCCTGCGCCGGCTCTTCAAGGCCGAGGAGATCATCGGCCTCATGAACGTCCTGCGGGCCGAGCTCATCAAGGACGGCTGGACCACCCGCTACCTCGACCGGACCGGCGCGGACCAGGACGAGGCCGAAGCCCCTCCCGACGGCAGCATCGAGCTGATCGCCAACCTCATGTCCCGGTGCATCGACGCCGTCGGGCTGAGCGGGTGGATGGCCTCCGACGCCCTGCTGTCCTCGCGCAGCGGAGGCGGCGGCGGCGGCGGCAGCGCCGGCAGCGGCAGCGCCTCCAGCAGCGCCAGCCAAGAGGGCTCGGCGACCGACTTCTTCAGCCAGTTCCAGGCCGAGATCAGCGTCGCCCTCGAGGGCATCATGGAGGCCGTCCGCCTGCAGGCCGCCCTGGCGGAGGCCGTCGGCTACGCCAGGCGCGCGAGGAAGGCCCTGCCGCCCGACCCGGCGGCGGCGGCAGCCAAGGGCAAGCCGACGACGCTGGTGCACCTGCCCAAGGAGCTGCCCATCGGGCTCAAGACGGACGCGCGCATCTCGGCCGAGAGGATCCGGTCGGGCGGCGAGGTTGTGCAGCGCAGCACGCGGCAGATGGGCCACTTTGTGGGCAAGAAGAGGGGGGTGTACTCGGTGCTCCGGCTCTCCGAGGAGAGCATGCTCGGCGGTGCAAGGAAGAGCGTGGTGCAGGAGACGAGGTGAGGCGTGCGAGCCTGAGAGGCTCTCCAGATGGCAGGCATGCCGTGGTGGGAGGTGCGGGGAATGGAATGGGTAGTACATAATTGTCAAACGCCGACGGGGCGACGGCGATTGCTACATTCAGTACGTGCGCTGGCGTGCCCGAGCAATCCCGTGCATCCCATGGATGGGGAGTTTGGTGTAGTTGGAGATGGGTTGAGCCGAGCTTGTCTTGTGTGTGTATGGTAGAGCGCAATGCATCAGGACACCCCCGTGATAGGCGACGGCACGACAAGCTTCCCTGTGAATACATACCCATAGTACACACGCTACTTAGTTACCTACCTACCCTGAGAGGATACCGAGGGCGTTGTAGGTGCCTGATAGGGCCGACGACGACCACGCCAGGGAGCCTAGCTTGAGGGGTCTTGCATCCCCATTGCCTGAAGCCGGGACGCATCTTCTTTGGCCAGGGTAGATAGGTAGAGTAGCCTGTGCGTCTTGCATCCGCTCGCAGCATGGAGGGTTTGTTGTTTGCGACCAAGCTCGACTCATCGTGGCTGGGGTTCTCAGCCTTCTGCGAAGAGCGTCGTTGGTGTACGCAGTAATTACCTGCCACACATACCACACATCCATCTCTCCATCCTTATTATCTCATCCATTCAGCGGGTGTCAGGCAGAGACCTCCTGTCGGCGTGTGTCCCGTCACGGTCCCAAAGCGGCCGCTCGCCGAGCGGCCGAGACAAGGAAAAAAGAAAAAAGTGGCTACCTACGGTGTATTCGTGTACCATCCCACAGCCCTATGGAGAGAGAGTATCCCAACATCTTACGTCCAGGAAACGCGTTTCCCTAGATGCCTACCTGCGTACCGAGGAGAGAGAGGGAGGGGAGGGGGGGAAAGGGACCGCCAGGCTTCCCACTTGGTTTGGGTCTTCCACCGGAACAGCTCGGTAGCTCCCGTCGCCGGAGCACACCGAGTTTCCAATCGAGCCAAGCTCAGCAGCACAGCCTTGCTGCGCCGAGCCGCTGCCGCTGCCGCTGCCGCTGCCGATGGCCAAGCCCAGAGCAGGTTCCAAGATCCAAGATGAATGGGGGAGATGCGGAGGTGGCGGGGAGGTCTCGCTGCCGGAGGGTGGGAGTCACTCGGGATCTTACTTTCTAGAAAAGAAAAAGGAAACATGCCCGGCAAGTTTCTTTCTGGCTTGTCTGCGTTGAGGCACCGGATAGGTTCGATGCTACGGGAGGTGTGTTGTGGAGAGCGAGGCTTTGGGTGGTGGCGCAGCGCCGAGGCATGTCGTCGGGCGGTCTTGGTCCCCCACCCACTCACGCACAACAAACACAGCAAACGAAGCAAGCCACCGTCTTGTCCGTCCGTCTTCCATTCATGGCTTGCATCGGTTGCAACAGGGTCGGTTGCATCCATCTGCCCCGCTTTCCCCCCCAAGACCCGGCGGTGGTGGAGGTGGCGGTGATGGTGGTGGTGGTGGTGAGGGGGCCGGCCCAGACGCTCGTGAGCTCCGTCGTGGGCTGCAGGCCGACTTCGATTCGAGGCCCAACCAAAACACCATCCTCATAGGGTTTCAACGCGTGGCGTGGTAGCTCCGCCTACGCAGTACTGTGCACACATGCAGCGTGCATGCGGTGGAACGGGGTTTACAGCGCTACTGCTGCATCCCGTACATCTGTACGCAGTATGCGTGTATGCAGCCTGTATGTGTCTCAGGATCAGGTTGTTCGCCTCGAGAGGCTCTCTCCATGTTGCTGGCGGGGGTAACTACCCTCTGGCATGCCGCAGGTGTTTGGATGAGATGTGAGCAGCCGGCCCGGATTTCGCCTAGTTGTTATTCGGGCTGGGGCTGGGGCTGGGCGCGCATCTCGCCGGTGGGATATCCGTCACACGCAGTCACACAATGCGGTCCGGTCCGGAAACGGGGGCGAGGCTCGTGGAGCAGGCCGGCGCTGGTTCTCTTGAAAAAGCAGCTTGAGCCATGGGATGACGATGGCTCAACCCGAGACAGCCCTAAGAGGAGCCTCGCTGCAGCCGTCTAGAGAAGCTAAGCCTTCTCCGGTTCTAGCGTAACGCCAGCATGGAACCTTGCCGGGCTGTTCCAAGGTCCGGGGCTGCGTTCCCATCTTTTCCGCGTCAACCGCCCCGGAACTGGCTGGCTGGCCTTTCTTATGATGATGGCTGGGAGCTTCGTGATTCGTCAGCAGACAAGACGCAGACTTCGAATCAAAGAGCACCAGGTGACCTTTTCGTATCATGTAGAATGTCATACATCATCCGTCCGCCTCCGAGGCGCCTCCGTACCTTGGCTGACCTGACCCCTTTTGCCTCCTCCTCCTCCTCCTCCTCCTGTTCCTGTTCCTCCTCCTCCTTCCTCCATGACCGAACCAACTCCGTGAAACAACCTCGCCGTGGGTAGCTTGTCGAGCGTGTGTGCTTTGTTGCTTGCTGCTGCTGCTGCTGCTTCTGCTGCTCGCTTCAACATCCATCGCCAACATCAGCTTACCCCCCCTTCCCTGCGTTTGCGTCTCCCTCAGGGTCTCCCTCAGATCGCAACCGCCCCTGGTTGTATCTTGAGCTCGTCTGCTCGTTGCCACCCAAAGCCAGCGTGACACACACGCCAGCCGCGGCCCGGTCGATGATCACAAACGAGGCCGGTCCGACCGTCGAGGCCGTCGGCGCCTTTGCCCAACGGCTTCAGCAACGCGCCCGGCATGCCGGCGTCGGCTTTGCCGGCCTGGCATCCGCCATCCAGGCCCTAGGAAAAGCCCTGCACCACGTCCAAGCCGAGACGGGGAACCCGGGCTCGCCCTTGCTCCAGACCGGCTCGACCCGCGAGGCGGCCGGGACGTCGGTCTACGCACGGAAGCTAAGGGACGTCGTCGAGGACGGCGACCTTGTCCTCAGGCAGGTCTGGACGTTGCTGGACAGGTATGAACACGCCGCCGCCGAGAACGGCCTCGACGTGGACCTCGCCGAGAAGGCCCGCAGGATCGACGTCGCCCAGAACGACGTCCTCTCCGTGGCCGCCAAGATGGACATGTTCCTGGACACGGTCCCGCGCCGGGCCTCCGAGGCGACCGAGGCGACCGAGGCGACCGAAGACGAGAATGATATGGAGATCCTCAGGCCCGACGTCGACGCGGTGGCTTCTCGGCTCTTTCGCCGCCCGGGCGACCTGCCGCTCGAGACGGACGAGGAGGAGCTGTGGCAGACGTTCAAGACGGAGCTCCAACGCGACGGCTGCTCGCCCGAAACGTTGCGCGAGAACAAGGTAGCGTCCCAATCATCGTTCTTCTCTCCTCCTCCTCCCTTCGTGGCGGCCACAACGGACGCTGAAAATACGACGTGTCACAGAACCACCTGCTTGCCTATATCCGCGAGCTCGCGTCTTGCAAGCGGGCCGCCGAGGGTACCGCGCCGCCTGCTCGCGGCGTGCCCGATGCCGTCGTCGATGCCCAGGCTCCGCCGGACGCTGCATCGAGACCCCATCGGGACACCGGGCACCCCGTCTCCAACGAGGGCCGGAGACGCGTGCCCACCCCCGAGGCGACCGACCCCCTCGCGCACCGGCCTCGCTCTCCCGGCCCGGACGCTCCCTCGCTCCCCCCCCTTCGCTTGAGCTTTGAGCTGCAGGACGCCTCCAAGGACCGGCCCGACGCCGGACCGACCCCTGCCACCTCCCACGCGGCCTTCATTTCCACCCGGGACCTGATCGCCCTCGACCGGCATCGTCTCGCCGAGGCTCCCCCAACGACGGATGCCTCCTCCACCACCACCTCCTCCTCTTCCTCTTTCTCCTCCTCCTCCCCCTCCCGTCCCGCAGCGCACCCCGCCTTTCGGGTCATCATCCCCGGAACCTCCCCCGTCCACCGCGAACCCGAGCCGTTGTCTGCCGATCCGCAGCCCGCCTTCCGCTTCATCATCCCGGGCACCTCTCCGGACCGTCAATCCGAGCTGTCTCGGATCCGGTCGCTGTCCCTGCCCGTGCCCGTTCACGTCGCCGACGACGTCATGCCCCCGGCGTACTGCACCAGCCCGATGGCCAGCTCGCTCCCGCCGCCTCCCTATTCCAGCTCGGCCGACGCGTCCTGGGACCCCTCCGCGCAGGGGCCCCCGGCCGCCGGCCGGCTCACAAGCCACCTCCGCCCGGACGGCGAGGGCCGCCCCATCCCGCTGGACGCCAGGTGGACCAAGATCGACCGCCGGCTGGTGTCGCCCGTGGTGCTGGACAAGGCGGGCGTGCGCTACGAGGCGACGCCGACGTTCGTCGCCGTGCTCGGGATCCTGCCCAAGGAGCAGATCGAGGAGTTTGCGAGGCAGACGGTCGAGGTGAGGGAGGCGAGGGGGGCGGCTTACGTTCCTGACGCCGGGGACGGGCGGCAGCAGCAGCGGCGGCGGCGGCGGCGGTCGGGATCCAAGGACGACGATGACGATAGTGAGAAGAGGGCCAAGGAGGACGCGCCGAGCCTCGAGACGTACGGGTCGAGCTACGGCGGCGGCGGCGGCGGCGATCCCGGAAGCAGAAGGAGGACAAGGAGAAGAGAAAAGGATGACAACGAGAGCGAGTCCGACTCGTCTGCCTCCTCCACCTCGTCCAACCCGGACATCCCCCGCCGCCGACGCGGGGAATACACCCACACCCCGCGCGACCGGGAGCGGTACAACCCGCGCGAACCCCTCCGCAGCAACGCCCGCGCCCACGCTCACGCTTACGACGCCAAACCCCTCACAGTCGCCACCGCTGCTACTTTCAGTACCGCCGCCGCCGCTGCCGCCGCCGCCGCCACTACCACCACCAGCAGCACCAGCACCAGCACCAGCACCAGCACCAGCACCGGCCGCCGCCACCGTCGAGGCAGCGACGCCGGGCCCGCCCGCGGCTCGTCCGACGAGGACGTGCCTCGGACCTACCGGCGCCCGACCATCGTTCCCTCCCCCGCGCGCACGGGCAGCCCCGGGCATAGCGACGACGGCGACGACGGCGACGACGAGAGGCTCGCGTCGCCCTCGAGCACCGTGCAGCCCAAGCCGATCCTCAAGAACCGAAACACGCACCACGTGAGGTTCGACGAGAGCGGGCCGCGGGAGGTGTCGCCGCCGGGGTCGTCGTGGCGGTCGGAGCGGCCGTCGTGGAGGGAGCGGGACAGGGAACGAGAAAGAGAGCGCGAGAAGGAGAGGGAGAGGGAGAGGGAGAAACGAGAAAAGTCCCGGGATCGGGATAGGGGGGGGAGAGAGAGGTCTCGCGAGAGGGACGGGGATCTGGACCGGCGGTCCTCCAAGCGGCAGACGGACCGGGATCGCGAGAGGGATCGGGACCGAGACCGAGATCGGGATCGCGAACGGGAGAGGGATCGGGACAGAGACAGGGACAGGGACAGAGATAGGGACAGAGACAGAGACAGGGACAGGGACAGGGACAGAAACAGAAAGGATCGGGATAGAGACCGCGACCGCGACCGCGACCGCGACCGCGATAGGGACAGAGATCGGGACAGAGACCGGGACCGGTACAGAGACGACATCGACGACCAGCGCCCAACCAGCCGGCGGGCCGCCCTCAAGGAAGCCGCCGGGGCCATCGGCGTCAGCGGTGCTGCCGCCACGCTCATCACGGTTCTGACGCAGGTGGTTGAGCACCTCTGAAAGCCTCGGATCGGATCAGAGAGGACAGGAGTTGTATGAGCTCCCCCTCTGGCCTCCTCTCCCTTCCCACCCCACCCCCCCCCCCCAAAAAAAAAAAAAAAAAAAAAAAAACGAAAAGAAAATGCATGACAAGTTCCACGACGACTTATTCACCTCTGATGATTTACGACGTTCACGTTCTCACGTTCTCACGTTTCACGACCATGAATCACGACTAAAGACTTGGGATGGATACCTGCCTGCTTACCTACCTAGTTTGTTTTCTTTTTCTGTCGCACTGATCAAGCCTGTTGAGAACCCCTGGAGGGGTTTGATGAATGTATGGTACAAGAACGAGATACATGCCATGACGCAGACGAGAGAGATGGATCTGGTGAGGATACGGGGTTGGATTCGAGATGATGGAGGCTGCAGATCTTCAGAGGTAATGGTAATCTGGGGGCATGGATGTGGAATTTGTCGAGCGCTCAGATTGTTCGACCCTACGTGTGTGTGTTTTTTTCTTTCTTTTTTTTTTTTCTTTTTGTTCTTTTCCTTTTTTCCCCCCTAGTGTCAACCAGGAGAGGAACAGCGAGGTTCAGCTTCACTCTTTGTGCGTTGCCGTCACGCCCTGAACAGGCTGTGAACAGATGTACTATAGGTATCGTGGTCTTCATGAATCCGTACCCTGACTCCTGACCCTTCTTCGCCATAGATCAGCGTGGCGATGCTCGTTGCTATCGTGATCGCGGCATGCCCAGTCCCCAAAGAACTCCTCTCCCCTTCCCTTCCCTTCCATATCCTAACCATTCTCATCACGCCAGACCCCCAAACGCAGCATTCAGCTTCTCCCAACCAGAACAGTAGGAACCAACAAACTCTTAACGCCAACGCTCCCAAACACCTCTCGAGCCAGACCTCCCCTTCCAACCCTCTCACCCTCTTGAACAATCACCGGCGCCTGCTCCTCCTCGGCGGCATGGACTCCAGCAGCCTCGTCACGCCTTGATCATATCCCCCCATCCCTGCCAGGGTAAGCTTCTCCCCCGCAACCTCCGGCTCGCCTTCCTGTGATTCCTTGCCCATCATCCTCTTCCTCAGCTCCATCTTTGCCCTCTTGGCTTCCGGGTCCTCGTATTTGAACTGCGTCGACGCCGGGGCAGGGACATCGCCTCCTGCACCGACACCAGCACCGACACCGGCACCGGCACCAGCACCGGCACCAGCACCGGCGCCATCTGCTGTGCCGGGTCCGGCTGCCGAGGTGGTGGCCGAGTCGCCATTGCTGCTCCCCGCGCTTACGTTGCTGATGGCGCGGCCAAAAATGTTGCGCTTTCTCCGGGCCGGGCGGGCCGCCGCCTCTTCGGAAGGAGGAGGAAGAGGAGGAGGTGGTGGCTGCAGCGGCGTCGACGCGTCGCCTCCGTTTCCTTCTGGATTGGGCCGGGCGTCGGTTGCCGCCGCCGAGGTCGCAGCCGACGTCGACGGGGCGTTCAGGATGGTGGTGACGAGCTTGTTCGAAATCGCCTGCCTTTCTGCGGCCGTAGCGTCGAGCTCGGGCTCGGGCTCGGGCTCGGGCTCGGGCTCGGGCTGCTTCTCAACGGGCAGCCCGGCTTCGTTCTCCGCGTTCGGATCGTCGTCCTCCGGCACGTCGTCAGGCTGTCCGATGTCGCCATCAGTGGCTTCCGAATCCGCCACTTCGCTGACAACCCTCCCGAACGGCTTGCGAGGGTTGCGAGAAGCCGCCGACGACGGCGGCCTGCTCCCCCCCTTCTGGGGGCTGGCGGACGTCTTGTTGAGCGAGTTGAAGGACGTTTCCGACAGAGGGGCCGACTTGCTCCGGAAGCTGATGTCGGCGTCGCTCGTGGCGAGGGCGTGCGTGGGTGCCGTGGCAAAGTCGGCCGTGGCCGCGGCCGTGGTCAGGGACGCGGCCGAGGTCTCGAGCGGTCGTTTCTGGCGCTCGGTCGGCTCTGGCGCTTCCTTGGCCGTGACGAAGGGGTTCTCGCCCGGATCGCTGCGGTGTCTCGGCTTGGCGCTTGGCTTGGAGGACGGCAGCAGGTCTTTGTCGATGGCATCCCGGGTGGATCGCGCGGGTCGCTTTTCCTGCCCTCGTTTCGCGCCGTCGTTCTCCTTCTCCTGGGCGGGAGCTTCGGCGAGCGCCTTCGGCCCGGTCAGGTTCTGCTTGAGCTCGGGGAAGAGGAACCGCTGGATCGGGACGTTGGACCCCGTGGCGATGCACTCCCAGAGCCAGTCGGCGCTGACAACGGGGACCTTCCAAACCAGGGCGAGCTGGAGCTTCTGCTTCCGCAGCGCCTCGAGCGAGGGGCACACCAGCAGGGACGTGTTCGCGGTAAAGCGCTCCTCGTACCTGGCGCCGAGCTGGCGGATGGACTTGTCCACCTGGTTCAGGTCGACGCCGGTGAAGCCCGAGGTGCAGATGGTCAGCTCCTCGAACCCCGGGATCGGGAAGACGGAGAAGGGCCGGCCGATGACGTGTTGCCAGGGGTCGAAGAAGTACTTCTTGTGCAGACACCTCTCGATGTAGAACTCGGTGATCTTGTGGATGCCGCTGGGCGCCGCGGGGTGCGTCTCGGGCGGCGAGGTCTGGGGCACGATGAGGAACCGGTGAGCCATCTGGGCGCCCGAGGCGGACGCGACTTCGTCTACCGACCGGCAGATCCAGCCGCCCAGGGAGGCGATCGTATTGACCAGGATCTCTGTCTTTTGGCTGGAGAAGCCGTGGACGTAGAAGCAGCACGACGCAAAGACGAGGCCGTCGTCCTGCACGCCCAAGGACGAGCGCTTCGAGGCCTGCGTCTCGAGCGATCGGCGTTGGACGGGCTGCGTGGGCTGCGTAGGCTGCGTGGGCTGCGTGGTGTGTGCCGTCGGCGCGAGCGGCGGCGGCGCGGGGGAGGCGGGGTTGTCGTTGAGGGCCAGGGTGGGCGCCGGCTCTCCCGAGGGTTGGTTTTTGCCCAGAATGTCCCCCCACAAGGTATCTCGCTGGCTGTTGAGCTTCATGCTGGCCGTCTTGCGCAGCTTGCGCTTGCCCTCGTCCTGGGCGGCAGCGTTGGATTCGCGCAGCCTTTTCCCGAGGGCCGAGACGCGGGGCTTCTGCTTGTTCCAGGCGTTCTTGCCGCGCTCGTGCTCGGGCAGAACGGGGTCGTAGAGCTTCTCGTCGAGGATCAGGCCGCGGTCGATGCTGTCGTAGACCCATTCGACGGACACGATGAAGAGGTTCCAGGTCTGGGCGGCGCGGTACTTGCGGCCTTCGGGCCTCTTGGCGATGAGGTGGGTGCATCGCCGGGTGAGATCGCCGGTGTAGAGGCCGCCGTTGGCCTCGATCAGGTGGACGAGGCGCTGGCGCTCTTCGGGGTCCTCGACACCGGTGATGCTGCAGAGAAGGCGCCCGCGCTCCGTCTCGCCGCCGTCGGGGGCGGGGTCGCCGCCGCAGGTCTCAAAGGTGCGGAGCTGCCACTGCTGCTCGAGGGCGAGGAAGTCGATCTCGGCGTCTTGGACCCAGAGGTGGCGGACGGCCTCTACCCAGCCGGCGGCCATGACGCGGATGTCGGGGCGTTCCTTGGCGACATGGCGGTACTTGGCCGTGTTGTAGTCGCCGACGATGAGGTGGGTGCAGTCGGGGGTCAGGTCGTATTTGTGGACGCCGCCGAGCTCCGTCGTCTTTGCTGCAATGTCGGTCTGGAGCGGAGCCAGCCGAGGGCCCGGGCGAGTTAGCTGTTGGTCGGCGCAGAGGGGGAGGAGGAGGAGGAGGACGGTCAAGGGAAGAAACGGACCCTTCTCTCGGTGGGAATGTTTGTGCAGCAGACGACGACGCCGCGAAACGGCTGGGCCGAGTCAAACAACGACGGGTCGCCGTGCAGGATGGGCGGCGGTGTGCCCATGGCATCTCTGCTGGGTCTTGCAGAAGGCGACGACAAACGGCGACGGCGGTGGTGGTGGTGGTAGTGATGGTGGTGGTAGTGATGGTGGTGGTGGTGGTAGTAGTGGTGGTGGTGGTGGTGGCAGACGGTGAGATGTGAAACGTTGATGTCACCCCGAACCGAAAGCCTGGAACCTGGCGTCCACGGGAACACGCAGGGCGGAACAAAAAAAAAGATAAAGAAAACGGGAAAAAGAGAAGACGCGCGTGCCGCGTCGCGTGAGCAGCTGACTGAATGGCCTTTCATGGGGATAAGGGTTAGGGTTACTTAGACAACCACAACAACACTCCCCCCCAAGTACCGCTCGCGCTTATACGCAGTGGACAGACAAAGAGACATATACATCTCTCATGCTTCATGACTGTGGTAGTAATCCCTTCGACTTTTTTTCTTTTGCTTTTTTTTTCAATTTTTCAACTCTAGTCATGGCTCCCTTTTCTTCCGGAGCTCAAACCCCTGCAACACCACCTCCCTCTGAGCCTGGGTCGTAAACTGTATCTCGACCTCTTCGGTCCTCTCACCCTCACCCTCACCCTCACCGGCATCCACCACCACCGCCACCGCCCTCCCCTTCCTGCACTCCTCCTCGGTCGCCCACACGAACCTCACATGCTCGTTCGGATCCAGCACCACCTCGGGCAGCGCCTCGTCTCCGCCCTCCGACCTGACCGTCTCGACCTCGACCTCGCAGGTCACCTTGGCCACCGCCCGCCCCCGCCTCGTCAGGAACACGTGCTCGTCGCCGACCGGCCTCACGACGCGCCGCAGCTTGAGCCCGGCCTCCTCCCACAGCTCCCGCGCCAGGCCGTGCAGCATGGTGGGGTCCTCCGGGTCGCACGCGCCGCCGGGCACCTCCCAGCGCAGCGGCATCGAGTCGTGCGGGGCGCGTTGGACGATGAGGATGCGGTCCTGGGGTTCCGACGGCGGCTGGTTGGTGCCGGTGCCGGTGCTGGCGTTGCTGTCGGTTGCTGCGGCGCTGCTGCTGCTGCTGGTGGTGACGGGGGCTCGGGAAAAGACGAGGGCGCCCGTGGCGGCGCCGCGGACGAGGGGCCGGGCGGAGAGAAAGGTGCTGGAAGGGACGTTGAGAAAATCCACGGCGGGGGTGTGGGTGAAGGTGAACCCGTCGGGTGGGAGGTCGCGAGCCATGAGGATGGTGGTGGTAGGGCTGGTGGTGGTGGTGACGGGAAAGCTTTCTGCTGCGTGGTTCTCCGAGGGGAACGGACGGAGGACGAGGATGCCAAGGTGTTCCAAGGACAACGGCAGGTTGGAGGGTTCTGAAGATATGTGGGGGGGATTTTAAGGATGGCGCGATTCAATTCAACCAGACAGTTTGACGCCCCGCTCACGCTTACGCTCTCAGCTCTCAGCCGAGCCCTATGATGTAGGAGCCTAGCTCAGCCACCACCGACCCGTCAGGTGCTCAGCAAGAGACGCCCAACGCATGCCCTCTTGCTCCGGTCCGGGCCTGAGAAACCCGGATCCGGCCGGGCGAGCCATCTGAGACGGACGGCGGAATGGATACGTTTGCTGACGTGCCGGAGCGGAGGTGTGTCTCTGAGAGCCCTCTCTCGGTGGGGTTGTCAGCCTACCTACCTACGAAGTACTACTAGTACTTGCACACATTCTGCACGGGTCCCGGCATTTCCGGCAGGCAGGGTCAGGTCAGGCCATGGAAGCGTGCGAGCGCGGCTTTCGGGTTCTATCCGAGCAGCATGCCACTTACACGGTAATATGTCGAGGGCGATTCCAGTCTCATGGCATTTCAAACAATGGGATTGTGAAACCGCATCCCTGAGGCCGTCCGGCCTGCACATGTATGCATGTATGTATGTACTGTATATGTACATATGCACTGAGAACCTCCGTACAAAGCAGACGTACTGCGTACTCTACACAGGCGCTGCGAAGCGCCGGCCTGCGCCGAGCTTCTTGTCTGTTTGACGCGATGCAGAAGCGAGGTTCGAGGGTCCGCCGTTCCAGAAAAGCGGAGCGCCGGGGGGGAAGGGGGGAGAGGGACACCGTCATTGGCCAGCAAGCGGCCGACCAACACCTGGCGCCGACCGCTACGGCCCGTCTTTCTGCCCGCGACAGGGAACAGCGCAGCAACGGCGAGCCCCTGACGTGTTTGATCTCCCGGCGATATGGCTGCTCTTGTCGCAGAGTGCCTCTAAAGCACTCACGCTCAACGGCTTGGCCGGGGACGCCTGGCTTGGCTCCCTGGGGCCAGCCGCCCCGTTTCGCGGCTCTTTGCGCAGCCGAACGGCCAAAGCCCCTCTTCCTCGGCGCAGGTTGGGAGCAGTCGAAGCGTCATGCGGAGGGCATTGGTCCAGACAGCCGCGCGTCTGTTGTTGCGCGGCTCCTGCATGCGCCCAGGATGGGTCCGTTGGTCCACGGGGGATCCTGTATTTGGAGACTTGCCTTTTGGCAACGGCGTACTGGCGTCTCGATGCGGACTGGCCTGAGACAGGCCCCCGGGGGGGGGGGGGGCTTGGTTTTGGTGTTGTTGCTCCGTAGCTCCCTTACCCTTCATCTTCCACCGGCTCGTTTTTTATTCCTTTGCTTTCATTGGGAGGTTGTTTTGTTTCTCACCAACTTCCATTCCTTTCCCTGGAGGAGTGTGTTTGTATGTTGGTGTGTGTGTGTGTGTGTGTGTGTTAGTTTGCTTTCTTCTTTTCCTCTCCATTCGCTTTCCCTTTTGTCACTCGTCGCAGGGCGTACCCTACGCATCCCCAGGGCGCCTCGACACCGCAATCGAGCTTTGGAGCCTGGTCTCCCACATATCTTCTTTTCTTCTTCTTCGCCGCCGTCGTCGTTGGCCTCTTCTTGTCGAAGACCTCGTACATGAGAGCGGCTGGCCGCTGTCCGGCGTTTCCTTTCTCTTCTTGTCTTGTCCTCCTGCCCGCCATCATCGCCCGGTGATATTCCCCCTTCGCTCTCCCCTCCCCATGCGGACGCACCCGACGTGACCCGTATCCTCTCGCCCGACGCCTGCCATGGCAGTTTCCATGCTCTCTACCTCGGCATCGGTGTTGCTACTCTTCGGTCTCGTTCACCATGTTGCCGCCGCCCGCCCGGCGTTCCACACCACCACGCACGATGAGGGCTGCATCCACCTCCCCATCATCCACTCGACCAACGTCCACGCCTTCACCAACAAGCGCGGCGTCCAGATGCAGCTGGCGAACCGTTCCGATATAGCCTACTATGCCCAGCGTACATACCACCTCTTTCCCCCCAGGTCTCTTTGTCTTGCCACCTTCTTCTGACGCGTAACCTTCCCCTCCCCCTTCCTCTCCGCTCCCCTAGTCAGCATCGGCACCCCACCGCAGCCCGTCTTCGTCCAGCTCGACACCGGCTCCTTCGAGCTCTGGGTCAACCCCGACTGCAGCACCGTCAAGGGCGCCGACGCCCTGTTTTGCGAGCGCATCGGCCAGTACGACACGTCCAAGTCGACCACCGTCACCTCCCTGGGCACCAGCAAGACGCTCAAGTACGGCATCGGCTCCGCCAACATCAGCTACGTGACCGACACCATCACCCTGGCCGGCACCTCCACGGCGCTGCGAAACGTCCAGTTCGGCGTCGCCACCTCCACGTCGGACGCCTTCGCGGGCATCCTGGGGATCGGCTACGGCATGGGCATCGCCACCAAGTACCCCAACTTTGTCGACCAGCTCCACGCCCAAAACGCCACCCGCACCAAGGCCTACACGCTCGCGCTCGGGAGCAAGGACGCGCGCGAGGGCATCATTGTGTTTGGCGGCGTCGACACGGCCAAGTTCGCCGGCCGGCTGACGAGGCTGCCCATCATCCCCGCCGAGCGGTCGCCCGACCGCGTGCCGCGGTTCTGGGTCGACCTCAAGGCCATCACGCTCACCCCGCCCAGCGGCGCGGCGAGGTCGTACGAGGGCAGCGCGCGGCCCGTGTTTCTGGACAGCGGCTCGACCATGACGCTGCTGCCGCGGAACCTGACGGCGGCCATCGCCCGGGATTTCGGGGCGGCCGAGCCCGACGTCCACGGCTTCTACCGCATCGACTGCGCCCTGACCGCCATGAACGGCACGCTGGACTTTGCGTTTGACGGCGTGACGGTCAAGGTGCCCTACAAGGAGCTGACGCGGGAGGTGCCGACGAGGCCGCCCATGTGCTTTTTGGGCATCATGGCGAGCGACAAGTTTACGCTGCTGGGCGACACCTTTTTGCGGTCGGCCTATGGTACGTGCGCGCCGAGCCTTGATCCCTCCTCCTCCCGTGACAAAGACACGCCCGAACCGAACCGGGCCGGCTGAATCAGGACCCTGGGGATGCGAGCTAACACGGGCGGAACCACCAGCCGTCTTTGATCTCGAAACCAACGCCATCTGGCTCTCCCAGGCCGACAACTGCGGCTCCGCCCCCGCCGCCCTCAGCGACATCCGATCCCTCTCCGCCATCACGGGCGCGTGCGGGCCTGTGACCGACGCGGCGGCGCCGATCACGCTCCCGAGCTCCACGCCGGAGGCGACCGAGACCGGGGTGGAGGCCCCGAACCGCGTCAGCGCCGGCACCGGCACCGGCACCGGGTCTGGGTTCGGGTCCTCCGGGGCAGGATTCGGATTCGGATCCGGATCCGGATTCGGATCAGGATCAGGATCAGGATCAGGAGCAGGAGCAGGGTCGGGGTTGGGGTCTGGATCGCAGGGCCAGGCGGCCGAGACGACATCGGGCGCGACATCATCGTCTCGGCCATGTTGGAGGAGGAGCGTAGGTGCTGCGGGGGGGATCTGGAGGGGGTTGGCGTTGCTGGTCGCGCTGCATCTGCTTCTTGGTACATGGTCGGGGGCATGAAGGGGCCCTCCACCTCCCCATTCCTCGAACATGGGGTTTGTTTTTCATACATACATACTGCGCGCGTCGCTCCAGTTCTTCTTTTGATGGTTTGCAGCAGCGGTAATACCCCCTTTTTATTCGCGTAATGTGCTCGCTTGGTCGGCACATGGTTTAATTGTACGGTAGATTCGTGGCCCCTCTTTTTTGCGTCGGCGGCTTGCTTGCATCTTCTCCCTGTCCCGACCTACCTAGTGAAGATGCGTACCGACAGAGGGGAAGACCGCCCCGAAGCTCAAGGACATTGCCCCTCCTGCTCCTACATCAGGCGCTCGGGTGGGGCATGCGTGCTGGTCTGAATCGAGGGCTCATCGACGAGGACAAGAATGTGTAAAGAGGCTCCCAGTTTCATAACCACGCTTTTGTGTACTGTGTACGGAGACACTCGAAGGCCGGGGGAGAGGGGGTGGGGTGGAAGGATGTCAGGGCCTTGCGAGGTTGGCATTTTGTACTTGATTATGGCCACCCTGCGGCTGTTCCTTTCCGAGGTTCCGCAGGCGTTTAATAATGATTGTGTCAGGTTGTTTTGGGACCGGGTCCTGTCCGGTGGTTGAACGAGTTGGTGGTGTAATTGCAGGGCAAGTTTGTGCGACTATTACTACGAGAACACGACAGCCCCTGAGCCGAGGGGGACCGGCGACCACAACCTGAACCGAACTACCCCAACCCAACCATGTGCTCTTGTTTATTGTTTGCTTGTTTGTAGTAGTTACTGTATGTACAAGACGTCGTACACTACTTGTACGCACATGTTGGGCCCGCACATGAGAGGACGGCTCGAGTTGGGATCAGGAACCGCCCGGTGAGGCGGTTGTTGCGTGTTTCATTCCGTTCCACAACACGAAACACGCTTGGCCGCGAGGGCCGTCAGTGTCCGTCGTCGTCGGCAGGGAATTCTTGTTCGCCGCAACGCGCCGTCCTGTTGTCAAGGCCGCGAACCGTGCAGCCCATCCGGTCGACGCGGCTGCTCGGCCGGCCGTTTGTTGTTTGGGTGGGGAGAGAGGGTCTGGCCCGTTCTGTGGACCAAGGTGAGACGCCACATGGGAGCTTGGGGAAAAAAAAACAAACAAAACAAGAGAGGTTGAAGGTTTGGAGAAGTCCTACTAGTAAAACAAAGCAACAAGCCAATTGGTCACCTTGGGGGGATTGCTTTTTTTTTTTTTTTTGGTTGCCGAGCGCGAGCGTTTGTTGTTGACTTTCACTGGGTAATACCTAACTAACTCGTGTACTATACACAGTAGGTAATTTGTGATGCGATCAACAGAAGTGAAGGCCGTTCGTCTGGTTTGCAAGCCGCGAGCTTTGTCCACCCGAAACGGCCCCTGAAGCTGGCGGACGCGGCCGTTCAATCGCCACCCAGGGGGCCGAGGTGGAGCCAAAAGTGGAGGCTGCAGGTAGATGCAGTCAAGGGAGTCCCGTCAGGGGGGTTTCCAGGTTGTTTCACTTCGGATTGCGGACCTGGGCAAGGCCTTCGATACGAGAAAGAGGCAATTTGGGGAGACAGTGTGCCCTGGGTACCTGACGTTGCTGCTGCTGCTGCTGCTGCTGGCTGTTGTTGTATGTACTGTACTGACTCGGTAATTATAATTGCTGTGTACCTTGGGTGGGCTGTTACTTGTGTCGCCGCAACCCGTGAGAATTCCAGCAAAAGATCAGGAATCCTAAAAAATAAAAAGGCCCAGCTGAGCGTTGAAAAATACCTAATACTGCGTACATAGACCTGGGAGTCGGAACGTGTGCTGGCTGCCCGACTTCCAGGTTGCATAGGTCTCTTGGGTTCCCGTTGTCGCATGGCCCGCCTGCTGGTGGATCGGTGCATCAGCGCATCAGGGCATCCAAGTAGTGTACACAGTAGGTGGACCGTCCCATGGGGGCTGTGCCTCCTGTCCCGACCCGCCCTTGCAGCCGCCGACCTGGGGAGCTTCCGCGCGGTTCCAAGGTTGTATTGTTCCTGCAGTCGGGTGTGCAGGGGGGGCCGCATGCTCGGGCGTCCGGGGGGTGGCAGGTCCACGCGTGGCCCATCTGCTGCTGCTCATTCCTTTTTTCATGACGCTCAACCCTTCTCTCTCTCTCTCTCTTTCTCGGCCTTTTCCCTTCTCACAACTTCCAACCCATTTGAATACCTAGCACCGTTTTTCTTTTCCTTTCTCTCTCTCGCTCTCTCTCCAACTCAACCGAAACTCTTATCGTCCCTCGTGACGCCGTCATTCCTTCACACCACTTTGTGGGTTTCTCTCTTCTCGACACTCGCTCCTCCAACCTAGATTATTACTCGCTCTGGTGACGCAATCGCCAAGTTTTCCAAGTCGTCAGCCAGCCTTCATCCCTCGGCCTCGACAACCCGCTCTACGCACTCCCCCTCGATCTCGTATCATCCATCACCATGCGTCCCACCACGGCTCTCTTCGCTAGCGTCCTCGCCTCGGGCGCGTCGGCCGAGAACTACCTCGGCTTCAACTCGGGCGCCACCCTCCCAGACTACTCGGCCAAGTTCAAGAAGGACTTCGAGGCCGAGTTCCGCACCGCCCAGAACCTCGAGAACGCCCCCGGCACCTTCAACGCCGTGCGCCTCTACACCAACATCCAGGCCTACTCGGAGACGGACCCCACCGAGGCCTTCGAGGCCGCCATCGAGACCAACACCAAGATCCTCCTCGGCGTCTGGGCCTCGGGCACCAGCAACATCGACAACGAGCTCACGGCCCTCAAGAAGGCCATCGACAAGTTCGGCACCAAGTTCACCAGCCTCGTCATTGGCATGTCCATCGGCAGCGAGGACCTGTACCGCGACTCCGAGACGGGCATCAAGAACAAGGCGGGCGTCGGCGCCGGCCCCAACGTCATCGTCAAGTTCATCAACGACTACAAAAAGGCCGTCGCCAACACGCCCCTCGCCGGCGTGCCCATCGGCCACGTCGACACGTGGGACGCCTGGACCAACGGCACCAACAAGGTGGTGATTGATGCCGTCGACTGGGTCGGCGTGGACGAGTACCCCTACTACGAGAACGGCAAGGGCAACAACATTGAGAACTCGGGCCAGCTCTTCGACCGTGCCTTCGCCGCCGTCGAGGGCGCCGTGGGCGGCAAGCCCATCTGGATCACCGAGACGGGCTGGCCCTCGTCGGGCCCCACCTGGGACCTGGCCGTCTCGAGCGTCGAGAACGCCAAGTACTACTGGGATGAGGTGGGCTGCCGCAAGCTCTTCAACAAGGTCCCCACCTTCTGGTACAACCTGCGCGACTCGAACCCGGACAACGAGATGAAGTTTGCCATCACCAGCAACCTCTCCACCAAGCCCCTCTTCGACCTCACCTGCCCCACCACCTTCCAGACCACCGCCACCATGACCTCGGCTCTTCCCTCCTCCACCGACGCCTCTTCGACCGGCTCCAACGGCGGCAGCTCCTCGACCGGCAGCTCCGGCGCCGCCTCGAGCGACGAGGCGATCGTGGAGGGCAGCGCCACGGGCAAGGCCGTTTCGGCCGTTGCCGTCCTCGGCCTGACCCTGGTGGCTGGCCTGTTTGCTCTTTTCTAAGCCATGGATGCGAGCAACGATGGGCGAGAGGGGAGGGGGTACCGGCCGGATGGGAATGGGGGGCAAGTGACTGGTGTATGGAAAACGTACCTTGCAGGTCTTTTTTTTGTTCTCCGCATATCATGTCTGGGGTTTTGTTGGCCTTCTCTGCCTTTCCGGCTTCATCGGGGTAGTAGCTGGCGAGGGGATCGTTGCATATACACGAGTTTATTTACTAGACAACTAGGCGCATGGTAGACAAGGACAGGAAGCTGGTTTCCGTTTGGACTCTCTCTCACCTTGGCCTCTTTCGCTTCTTCTGCCTGACGTGTCTTTGTGCGTGCGTGCCTTGCTGCTTCGTGACCGTTGAACCAAGCGTGTACTGCTGGGCTTCCGCGCACCGATGTCCCACCTTACGGGTCACCTGGTCTCCCTGTGTCACGTTGTAGAGCGAAAATCATCTGGATCGATCATGCTTTGGGAGAAACGAGAGGACAGCATTGTGTGGTGATGGTCCAAAGTACGGACCCAAGAATAACATTACCCGCTTGAAAACCGTGGAAACAAAGGCTTTCTCAGCCTCCAAGACTCTAGCCGCCCCCAACAACCTTGTTTCTAAAAAAAAAAAAAGATATAGATATTCGCATGCCATCATCCCGTGGTGTTCGTGGTCAAGAGGTTCCCAAGAACCTCCATGCATATTACCAGATCGTCTGGATAGGTAAGCTATGCGTCTTGGGCAAGGCCGGCTCGCCACCGGTGTGATGGATCCCTCCATCCCTCTCCCTCTCCCTCCCCCTCTCCCTCTCCCTCTCCCTCTTTTCCTCTCTCTACCGTCTTCCTCCTCTTTTGTCGACAGGGACGCTTCACAGGCCGTCGATCAACGGCGGCGTCCCCTTTTGGATGTGGCAGTTCTCGCTGACCAGGTACAGGTTGAGCCCGAGCGCCAGCGTGTACAGCTCGGCGCCGAGCTGGTCCCTCGCCCACTCGTTGCGGGTCAGCACGCCGATGTAGTCGACGAGGATCACGTTGGGCCAGCGCGCCGGGTCCATGCCGTTGACGCCGTGGAAGTAGAGCGCCGGGTTGGCCTGCTCGACGGCGAAGCTCTCGAGCGAGTAGACGGTGGCGGCCACGGCGTCCGGGGTCACGAGCCACTGCGAGATGAGGAAGCCGTCGTGGTCGCCGGGCCCGCCGCGGGCGAGCGACCGCCACGCGGCGACCTGGTCCGCGGCCACGTCGCGCGCGTGCATCTTGTTGGACCAGCGGTCGCGCAGCGCGAGGCGCGAGAGCGCGTAGATGCCGTCGGCCGGGGACTCGTGGGTCACGCCGTCGGGGAGCCGGCCGTTGAGCAGGAGGAGGACGCACCCGCGGCCGTCGTTCTGGTCCATCAGGTAGCCGGCCCGGTAGTTTTGGAAGGTGGCGTTGTTGGCGGCGTCGAGGCTGGGGCAGCGGTTGTTGACGCCGCGGAGCTTGGCGAAGAACTGGTCCACGACGGGCTGCGTCCAGAGGATGGGCCCGCGGGTCGGGTGGCGGTGCCGGCCGACCAGGTAGCGGATCGAAAAGAAGATGATCTCGCCCGGGTGCTGGCTCGTGAAGCGGTTCACCTCGTCGATCACCTGGTCCAGCGGCTCGCCCGTGTTGCCGACGGCCACGTCGGCCGTCTCGTCGTTGACGTGCAGCACCCAGAAGCCGTCGTGCTTGGTCGCGTCCCGCTCCAGGTCCGGGTGGATGCTGGCGATGCGCAGGTCGAACCAGCGCGACCCGGCGCGGAGCTGGTCGTGGATGTTGAGCGCCTGGTTCTGCGTGTTGGGCTTGCTGCCGATGCTCGCGATCTTGTGGGTGATGGTGCTCATCCCCGCGTCGTGCGTGCCCGGCAGGATGAGGTGCCGCACCGGCCGGTCGCGGATCACGTCCTTGATGGAGCTCATCCAGTTGCCCGGCCCGTGGCGCAGCGAGGACCGGAACCCGTAGCTCTCGCTGCCCGTCACGACGAGCGTCACCGACGCCTGCCCGCCGGGGAACGCGTACTCGCGCGAGCCCAGGCCCATGCCGCTCAGGTCGAGCGTCACGCGCCGCACGTCGTGGCCGCCCGCCAGCTTCCTCGTCGCGCGCACCGCGAACTGCTTGTTGTTGGCCCCCTGGACGGCGTACGTCGCCGTGGTCTTGTCGTCGGCCACGAGGATCTTGAAGCGGTACTTGAGGGGATTCTGGCGGGCGCGGCCGGGCGGGACGTCGCCAAACGAGAACTCGTCCATCTTGCTGCCGTCGACGCTCTCGAGCTTGAAGAGGTGGGGGGTCAGGTTGACAATCGTGACAAAGTAGCGCCTGCTCGTCTTTTCCACGACCGGGTTCAGCATCTCAAAGGGCTGGAACTGGCCGGCAGGCATGGCTGCGGTGCTGAAGGTGGCGTTGACGGGGTTGCAGGACTGCCCGCTCACGGCCACCCAGGCCGTGCTGGCCGCGAGGGCCAGCGTCTTGAGGATTCTCATGGTTTTTTTGTTTTACCCCTTTCTTCGCTGTGGTTCGTGTCAGGCCTTGGGGTTGAGAATATCGTCGTCCCGGTCCCTGACGGAGATCAAGGGAGCCACGAGAATATACCGTATGAAGGCCCAAGAACCCAAGACAACCCTTCGACCCGGTCGGGGTCTGCTGGCCTGGAGAGCAAAGGAGCGACAACAAGAAAAAGAGCGTAGTGTAATAAGGTGGTCACGACGGTGCGTGTCCAGCGAGCGGCATCCTCATGGCATATGGGTAGTTAACCCCCAAGGGAGGAAGCCCGTCCTGATATATCGCACACCATGTGGCGCGCCATCCTGGAACTTTGGCCCCTTTTTTTTCCCACTCTTTCTTTCTTTCAGGTCCCTTTCCCTATCTATGCCTTGGTGACGCGAGTCGTCGTCCCTCTCATCGCCCATAGGCTGCGAGACACCAGGGACAGCTCGAATCCTCCCCCGGCACTTCGCCATGTATGTCTTGGAGGGGAAATTGCCCTTTGGGGACATCTCCAACGCTGCGAACCAATCAGGTCCGGCAGCCCTCCCAAGCCACCGCCGACCCCTGGGCCCCCTCCCGAGCTTCATCCACTCCGGCCCGCCCGTTGGACAGCCGCCGCGCCGGGCCCTACGGCAGCTCGCTCTGCGAGGTTCAGCTTGTCGCCGTGAGTGGCTGGCACCTCTCTGAGCACGATTTCTTCAACCCAAGAGGTTGGCCAGGGGGGCGGGGGGGGGTCCCCTTGGGGAACCCCGCACAACCTCGTCGCCGTTGCCGGCTTTCGTCCTTCATCTCAGGGCATCGGCTTTGCGGCCTTGGACTTGGACAATAGAAAGGTGGCTGACACGAAGGTGACCCGAAAGTCATCGTGAAACGGCGTGAATGGAACCGTTGCTGTCGAGGAGGGAGGAGGCAGTTGAGCGGATGGCGAACTTGGGCTGCCGCTGGATGCCGTTCGGCGCATGCGATTGGCAAGCTGAAGCCGGACAGACTCCTGGAGGATGGCCCGTTGTTGGCGCACCTTGATTGGGAGGTGGTGAGAATTTACCACATCGCCGCCGGGACCCTTGTGGCCCAAAGCGATCGGCATCTTTTCTGAAGCCATCCGGGAGAATAGGCATAGGATGGGGCCTCTGCCACTGGAAGGTTTCCTCAGGTCATTTGCTTGCTTACAAGGAGCAGATGCATTGCGCGTACTATATGTTTGGCAGACGGGACCCTAGTGAGCTTGTTGTACTTATTGCTTTCTGACTGACGTATAGCCTTATTAGCCTACGCCTGCTTGGGTGCAGGCTGAGCCTCTCAGTCAGCCAGACGCCCAACCCAAACCCGAGACGAAATCCCCCAAGTTCCTGATCGGCCCATGATGTCAACTCCCGATGCTGCTCTCCTTAGGGCCCTGAGTGGGACGCGCCATGACGGTTGGGCTTGGCTCTGTCCGGTGGGGTGAGTGACACTTTGCTGCACGCCAGAGGCCGGCCAACATGGGGGGCGCAGGGGGCAATTCTTCCAGCCATGATCCGACGTGTCCCCCTCAGTGGCGTCATCAGGCCACCGGCAGAGACGCAACGAGAGGCTTGCATACATACGTACGGCTCCAAGATGCCGAACCTCTCGCAGCAAGGGCCACAGAAAGGCCTTCTTAAGAGACGAGGCGAAGCCCGGAAATCCATGACCGGGGGAAAGCCAGCTCTTTGCAGCTCGCAAAACACCATCCTCCTCCCTTGGGATCCCATTGGCACCGCTCCAAGAGCAAGACCCATCGAAAGCCATGAGCGCACTTACACCTCCATCCGAGTTTTTGGCTGCATGCCCCAAGTTCCGCGTGCTGGTGCTCGGAAGCCCCGAGTCGACCAAGCAAGAGCTCTTCACCAAGGTCTTTGGCGTTGATCTGGAAAAGGTTCGCGAACGTTATCATCTTCATCATCATTCTCATCATCACACCTACTAACGACCCCCCGCACGCAGAGATACGTCGACGAGGCCTTCTCCCCCTCCCACGCCATCGCCACGCCTCTGGACCTGCGCGGCCAAAACTCGCGCGTCGACATCTTTACGTGCCTCAACTTCGGCCCCGGCGGCGGAGGCGACGACGAGGCCAACTACGCGCGCGTCAGCGACTTCCTCGCGGCCCGCGCCTCGCCCGCCGCCCCGCTGCAGGACCGCCTCCACGCCATCTGGTACTGCGTCGCCAGCGAGGAGGGCCGGGCCGTCTCGGACCTGGAGCGCCGCTTCTTCGGCGTCGCCGGCCGGGGCGGCCTGTGCGACGTGGCGCCGGGCGTCCCCGTGGTGCTCGTCTTCACAAAGTACGACGACTTTGTCGAGCGCGTGCGGCTGGGCTGGTCGCACAACGCCGAGGAGAAGGGGCTGAGCAAGGTGGCCGTGTCGTACATCCTGCGGGACCTGGCGGCGAAGCGGTTCGAGCACGAGATCGGCCGGCGGTGGGACGAGGTGCTGCTGCCGAACGGCGCCTCGCCGGGCGCGGCGGCCGTGGTCCCGCGCGTGTGCGTCTCGAGCCCGGACACGGACGAGGACGCCCGGAGCTTCGAGGCGCTGGCCGAGGCCACCCTCGCGAGGCTGCGCGACAGGAGCGTCAAGTACGCGTTTGCGGCCGCCCAGCGCATCTCGGCGCCGATCTGCACGCGATGTATGTGCATTTCCTTTCCGTCTCCCCTCCCGCAAGCAAGCCTCCGCCTGGGCCTTTTCCGGTTCCGCTCACCCTGACCATGATCCCCTTTTCCAGACTGCGCCGACACGGCATCCGAGTACTTTGAGGTCTCGACGGCGCACGCGCGCAAGCTGCACGGCGTCGACGCGCGCGACATACTGCCCGACTTCTTCGCCAAGGCCGTGCAGCTCTTCAACCTGCGCGACCCGGCGTCCGTCCTCGACCCTCCCGCGCCCCCGCCGGCGCCCGAGGCGGGCCTCCTCGCGCGCGTCCTCTTCGCCACCTTTGACGCCTCCCGCCGGCCGCTCGTGCGGGACGAGCTCCTCCGCGCCGGCACCGACGCCGGCAGCCTCGTGCTCGGCCTGACCCCGCACGACCGCGCCGTGCTGCTCGCCCAGACGCTCGCCGGGGTGCTGCTGTTCCTGCACCGCCTGGCCGACGCGCAGTGGCCGCACGGGGCGCTGCCGGCGTCGTACGCCCTCGGCGAGGCGACGCTGGCGCGGCACGTCGAGGACCTGAGCGCGAGCGAGGCGGAGCGGCGCGCGGCGCTGGAGGAGGTGGAGGCGAGCCCCGTCTTCACGCAGTGCGCGCTGCGGGGGAGCGTCGCCGAGCTGCTCGTCAGGGCCATCGAGCGGGCCGACAAGATCCGGGACGGCAAGGCCGGGAGCCGGCACCCGGGCAAGGCCAGGACGCCGGTGACGGTGGAGGACGACTCGGAGCTGAAGGAGATCGCGACGCGGTTCGCGACCGACAAGACCCCGGTGCTGCCGTGCGGGCTGACGATTTTGCCGCTGACGCCGGAGCCCTAGAGAAGAGGAGAGGGGGGGAAGACGAG
Source organism: Remersonia thermophila (assembly GCF_042764415.1). Classification (NCBI taxonomy): domain Eukaryota; kingdom Fungi; phylum Ascomycota; class Sordariomycetes; order Sordariales; family Chaetomiaceae; genus Remersonia; species Remersonia thermophila. Next base: position 4,891,678 of record NC_092217.1, read on the forward strand.
AGATGCTTTCCTTGTTTGATAGTTGGTTTGTCGTGTCATCTTGGTGTTGGAGTTAGCGGAGCACATGGAATCATGGGTTTTTTTTCGTCTTTCCTCTGCTTTTTGAACCATTCTCTCTATCCATTCAGACAAGCCAAGTCTCCCATGCTTGAAGAAGAAAGAGAAAGAAAAAGGAACGATAAAAAAAATAAAAAAAAGAGGCCCAGGTAGAATAGGAAAAAAAAAAACGCGAAAAAAAGTATCTCTCCCGCCGGGAATTGAACCCGGGTCTCGAGCGATGTCAGGCAGGTGACAAGCTCACATACTAACCACTATACTACGGAAGACTTGCTGGTGTTGGCACCAGCCGTAGCGAGGAGCTGTGGTGGGACGGTGCGGGGTAAGCCCTTATCAACCCCGCACGCCATGTTTCAGGGGCACGCTGATCAAATGCCATGACGTCGCTCCCCGTCGCCACCTGTTGCTCATGAGACAGAACGTCTCAGGTTAGATAATAATCAACAAAAACACCATCGCTCGAGGGGCAGTCCCTCAGCCATGATGATGATGATGATGATGATGACGACGACGATAATAATGATGGTCAGTGGGGGAAAGTGTTGACAGAATCATAGCATCTTGATACGAATGTTGGGTGGGTTGGCTATCTAGAGATATCTAGGATAGAAACTTGAAGCAATACCCAACGCTATGCGGCTGTCAACGACTCGTGCAGGCCCTCCGAACACATCCCGACTTCACTCATCGCGACCGTCCCAAGGAACCTGCAAAACCCCTGGATCCGCTCGCCTCCGCGATCCAAAGCGCCCAAATTCCAAATCACCACCGCTTCTTTGGCCGCTATGCACAACCAACGGCACCATCCACCACCAGGCTGCAGCACCGTGCCGTATTTCCAAGCTGCCCGGCGCATCCCCCCCCAAACAAAAACAAGCCCGAGCTCGGTCTTTTCTCGCGTTTAAGCCCACGCTCCGACCAGGCTCATGCACACAGCGCCGAAAAACACCAAAAAGCAGGCCAAAACACGCTTGCGGCCGCGCAGGATGGTCCAGCTGTGGTCGCTCAAAAAGTCCTCCGACAGCAGCTCGATCAGCGCGGCAAAGGTCAACAGGCCCGACGACACGGCGTTCATGGTGCCGACGAGGATGAGGCCGGTCTCGGAGTCCGGGCTGTAGAGCGTGTGCGTGGCGAGGCCGATGGCCTGACCGATCGGGGTTCTGTTGTTTCGGGGGTCTTGTTAGCTTTGGCCGAACGAAACATGTCTCCCCTCTGAAGAGCGGTGGAGGAGGGTTGGAGGGCGGGAAGCGGGGAGGCTGCTTACGTGCATCCGTAGGCCAGAACCATCAGCCAAGGCTGCCGCGTCTTTTCGGGCCACGAGATGGAAGCGATGCGGGCGCCGAGGGCGAGGCCTTCAAAGGTTTCTGCGGGGTCGTGTCAATACGCCAACCATCTCCTTCTAAAGCGTGCAGGACCGACGACATGGAGAGGGAAAACTGCGAGATGAAAAAAAAAAAAAAAAAAAACTCACGATGAAAAGCAATCGCAATCAACAGGACCACAAAATCGGATCCCACCGCCACGCTCAGCGCCATGCCGATGAAGACGCTGTGGAAGAGGATGCCGACCTCGAGAAGCATGCACTGCAGGATGCTCTTCTTGTGCAGCTGCTCCTCGGTGAGCTCGGCGCCGAGCGACTCGTCCGCCTCCCGCAGGGCCCCTTCGGACACGGCCGGCTTCTTCTCGGGCTCGGCGGCCGACTCCTTCCCGGCGGCGGCGGCGGGCGAGGGGGCGGGAGCGATGGCGCTCGCGCGGCGCGCTCCCGACGGGCGGGTGACGGCGGCGGCGACGGCCGCGTTGCTGCAATGGCCGCCCGAGATGGACGACCGAACGGCGTGGCTGCAGCTGGGGGCGGGGGCCAGGCCGGACCCGTGCGAGCTCCGCCGGGGGCCTCGGGCGGGCGGGCAGCTCCTGGGGATGCAGTGCCTCATGGGGCTAAACACCATCTCGATGATGGACACCACAAAGATGCCCACGAGCGCGATGGCGCCCGGCATGGCGGGGTAGTCGGCCGTCCAGAAGCTCGACAGGCACGGGTTGCCAAGCGAGATGAAGGCCGTCGGCAGGAGGTGGACAAAGGCCGTCGCGAGCAAAACGCCGGTGCCAAAGTGGCGCACGGCAAAGAAAAAGCGCTCCGGGATGCGCATGAACGGGAACTTGGCGGCCAGCATGGGCACGGCGCACGCGAGGCTCGACACGGCCAGGATGATGACCAACGCGCCGACGTGGAGGGGCATGTTGTACTCGTCGGGGTTGACGACGCTGCTCTCGCAGGCGTCGCCGCGTTTGGCGAGGCGGTGGAGGGTGGTTTCGGCTGCGTGCGGTGGTGTAGGTGGTTAGCGAGCTTGCTCGTTCCCGTCGTCTGCCCCTGCCGGTGGCTTGTTGGGGGGGGGGGGGGGGGGGCGAACCTTTGACGACACCCATGACGGCCGACTTGGCGGCGGCGGCGGCGGCGGCCGTGGAAGAAGAAGAAGAAGAAGAAGATAAGATCAGCGGGACATAATGCCCGGCTGCGTTGATCAACATCGACGCAGCAACGACCGACGCGATCCAGCCAATCCAACCAACGGGGGGCCGGATTGAGCGAGGGGAGAGACAGGCTCGGCCTTCACCACCAAGCGCTGTCGGGGGGGCAATGAGCGGGCCTGGATTCCGGGGAAAGAGACGTTCAAGTCAGTCATGAGAGTTCGAGTTGACCAGAAGAGGAGGATGCTGCGGTGCGTTGGTGGGTTCGGCTTACGGTGCAGCGTCCCGCTCATTGCCGGGGCGGGTTGGGCAGGCGACTCCTTGTCGCCGCCGCCGAGCACAAACATTGCGCTGATGTGTTTTCCATCCATGAGCCAACCAGCGCTGTTGCTGACACTGGCGCACCCATGCCGGTGCTCGCGGGCGTTGGCGATGCCGTTCAGGTCCTGACGGGTGGTGAGATCGGCGGCCAGGAAGGGCGGGCTCTGGTTCCAGGTCGGGTGCTCGAGGTCGTCTTCGGTTCGCGACGGACGGTTCATGGCGGGCCAAGGGATGTCGTCGGTCTAAGGGACGGCGCTGTGCAGATATAGAGGGGAAGGGTTGAGAGATGTCTCCTGGGAGCTGGCGCAGGTAGGCGGTCTCAATGGCGTGCGAGGTTGGATGATCGAGGTGGCAGAATCAAGATCTAAAACCATGTGGTTGACAAGACAAAATGCGTCCAACCAAGTTGGCCGAAACGGTGCTTACTAGTATACATAGTACATTTGCCTTGCTTTTCGTTCCCCCTTTGTGTCCACAGGGATTCTTGGTTTCGAAACACCTTGCAGACTAGACGAGACCCACAGCCGCGATGACCGCGCCAGTCGAGCCAGTCAAGCTGGTCGAGAGCCTGTCCCGTCGAGCCTGTCGGAGCCGCCGTGGGCGGGGCCCTCTCTGTCAACGTTACAGCGCTTGGGCGTTCATGGATGCTCCCACAGATGACGTCTTGGCGCGTATTGTTAACCGAAGTGTCGGGATGTTACGGAGTCACGGCAACGAAAAAAAGACCGGGGCTGTTTTGTTTTTTTTTTTTTTTTTTTTTTTTTTTTTGGTCTCGTGACTCAAACGAACGGTGCCAACTGCGACAAGGGTTTAAAAATAGATATAAAATTCCAAAACAACACCGTGGAATACCATGTGCTTGCCGATGGGTCTCATGGTTAGGTACCTGGCTGTCCCTGCTGTGTTAGATGTTGGTTGTGCATTGGCGTATAGTAGAACATAGGACAAAGAAAGCTGGGGCGGCTCACGTTGTGATGTTCATGTGTTGAATGTTTTGGCATGCAACCCCATGGAACTTCCGGTATTTCACCGTTCAGCACAGGGGCGCAGGTTCTAGAACCTCCAACCAACCAACGCTAGCCTAGTGTCCGCGGTCACCTGGATGAACCCGGCGGGTATTCAGCCGCATGGGACGTCGCCAAACAACACCCACCGAAATCTGTGGAATGTGTGTGCGTATGAAGAGAGGAAATACGGTACCTGCATATCAGCCCGGAAGGTACTCTGTAGGTTGTGTGGAATCTACGCAGTAGAGGTCGGGATGGGGTGTCGACGATACTGTGGACAGACCTACACTAGACCATACGGGATGGATACCCGGGCGGCCCTGCAGGGCTGACGGGAGCTGCGCTGCCGCCGCCGGGCGGAAACCGTTACAACCCGAACGGGTGGAGCCCGGGGGACCGGACGTTCCCGTCTATAATACTACTATAATACGTGCTCCGTATCGACTTCCGACCCCCGGTACCGGTACACTACCTACGGTAGGTAGCCTCGGCTTGATCAAGGTTGCTGGCCTAGCTGCCTAGGTAGGTACCTAGGTAGGTAGTTTTGGTCGGATGCTCCATCGCCATGGGCTTGTTCTCATCCGCGATAGGCAATGTTCCAGGTCTCGCTTAAACTTGCCAGCGTTATCGGTCAACGCCCGGCACCCCTTACCTGCCCGTGGAGGACCGCATGTTGGTTGCCCGAGATCCAGGGGTTCGCGTGAGGCTGTGGCCGCTCCGAGCCCGTCGGTCAAGCTGTGACAAAAGGCAGATCGTGTCTGTCGCACACGAAATTGCGGTACCTGCGATGCAGGGGGATTACAAGTCACAACACACCACCAGTTGGTTTGGGAGACGAACCAAGAGCTACCGTGTAAGCAACAAGACTCACACTACGCAGCACACCCTCAGGATTCCCGCATTGGGCATCCCAGCGTCTCCTGTGTACCTGTGTACCTGTGTACCTGTGTACCTGTGTACCTGTGTACCTGTGTACCTGTGTACCTGTGTGTCTCCATGCTGCCCAGAAAATGTGGCGTCCGTCCCTCCACACCAATCACGGTGCGTCGAACAGACGAATCGGCCCGGGGATTGCCCCTCCTTCTGACCCCCCCCACTTGATACAACACGTCAAGCATCCGGAAGTCTGAGTCACCACCAACAGCAGGGCGCAGTGGCTTCGCAAATCCAAGGTCCAAGGTCCATAGGTACACAGCCAATGGCGCCGAGACCCGGGTACCTAGGTACGTAATGAATTAGACCGAGCCAACGCCTGCCAGAGACAGAGAGTACTTGTCCCAGCACCTGTTCCACACCACCGAGATTCGAAACAGAAGAGGGGGGTCTATCATTCTGAAGCTATCTAAAAAAAGGACAGTCTGTCGCAAACCACCCAAGGTAGGTAGGCAGCATCCAATGTAGAACCCCCTGACAATCTCGAGCGTCGTGAACGTTGGTATCGCACGCATCCATCTGGGCCGAGAAACAAGCAAAAACAAAACAAACATCTCGCCGCCCCTTCTTGAATCCCAACCCCGGCAGTCATTGCCGAGGCTTCCCATCCAAGCGGGGACCGGCAAGCAACAAGTCAGCGGACAAAGGACAAGAAACAACGTAAACACGGCCTCCGTCTCGGAGCGCTCTTTTTTAGCCAAGGACGATCGCCTTGACCTCAATGCTGGCCCTCCTCGGTGCGTCGAGGGGAGCCGAGGGGTCAACGAAGGCCGAGTGAGGACACACTGCCGGGGCAAAAAAAAAAAAAAAGTCAGCGATTTGTTCGCACCATCCATGATTTCCTCGCTTGCTAGCTACTGAATGTGCGGGTAGGCAGCTAGCTAGGTAGGCCGGCGGGTAGCGGGATGCCTCACCGGTCGCCTCCCGAGCCTCGCTATCAAACAGCTTGAACACGATGACGTCCTCCTGCGTCATGCCGCGCTTGTAAAACCACCGGTGCGCCGGGTTGTACCGCACCTCGTACGCCTCGTCGACAAAATGCGGGTACACAATGTCCATGGGCACGAGGTCCTCGCGGTCGACGGTGCGGAAGTCGCACATGGCGAGCGGGCAGTCCTCGACGGGGGCCGGGGAGATGGGCCGCCAGATGCTGCGTTTGAGAACAACGACGTCAGCGTTTGGAGTCGGCGGGAAAAAAAAAGATGGAAGGGAAGAGGTCAAGGCGGACTTGATAAAGCGGACGCGGCCGCGCATGAGCTCGGTGTAGTTGTCTGGGTAGTAGAGGCGCAGGCGAGCTTGGCAGGTCGATGCGCTCGCGTCTACGTGGCTGTCTGTCAGCATGGAAAAAAAAAAAAAAAGAATAACAAACAGATCTGAACGCTTCAGGGGGGGAGGGGCTTCACGAACCACAGTGTGCCCGAAGAAAGGGCGGCTTGAAGTCGTACTGCTGCCCTGCAGGTCTCTGTTGGGGATCGTAGTGGCGGAACTGCCACGAAGCGCGAGGCTTGGTTTTAGTGTTTGAACCTTTGTTTTCAAAGTTTCAGGCGGTGGAAGCGTGGGTTGTTGGCACCTCCCCTCCCCCCAGAACCCACACCACCCCTTGGCAGGGTGTATAAACGCACATTGTAAGCGTAGCAGAAGACGTCCTCGCAGCCGAGACGCTTCTTGAGCCATTCCACGATTCCGGGGAGATATCTCTCCTGGACAGCCTCGTCGGACCACTCTGGCACCGCGATGGGACACTTGGCAAACTCGAAGCCGGACGTGTTGAGGGTGAACATGTGCTCAAAGCCTGTCACCTCGGAGATGGTGACCTCGTAGTTCTCCGAGACGAGGTTGTTCATCTTGAAGCCCGGGAAGCAGTCCTTGGGGAGGTGGCACTTGTAGGGCTTCTCTCGCTCGTACATCTCCAGCGGGGCCAGGTGGTGGAAGCTCTTGGGCACCACGCAAGGCAGCTTGAGCCGGCGGATTTGGTTGTCCAACGCCTGTCTTTCCTGCTCGGCATCGCGCCGCGGAACCAGGGGTTGCCCATCCCCGGAGCGCCAGCTCGAGGCTTGACAGACCACATGGCGATGAGCTCAGCTGTCCGGCGGAACGTTCTCCTCGAGGAATTACTCACATGGCACGTGGCCAACGGCGTGGCTGGCGCCATGCACGAATGTGGGATCGGCCCAGCGGCGCCAGGGCCTGTCATACGGCCGGTTCACATCAAACCGGCACGCTAGAACTTCTGGATGCTCGCGTAGGAGCCTCTTCCACGTCTCACCCCCCTTGACGGGGGGCCAGAAGCGCTTCCATGGCTGGTCGAGTGCGAGCTGGTTGTGCATGCCAACCTCAGCCGGGGCTTGGGTTGGCTCCTGACCCTCGTCGGACGCGGGCTTCATGGTGGGCGAGAGCCGGACGAGGTTTGCAAGCTGACGGACTTGGAAGAGGATGGCAGAGCTAGGCTGTTGCGAGCATCCACCAACGGGACAACGAACCCTGGTCCCTCAACCTCAACTCCAGCGTTCACGATCACAACCCGGGGGGCCGGGGGGCGCCCTTTCATCTCCATTCACGCTGCGGCTCTGCGGGCTTGCGGCTCTGCGAGGAGCTCTTCATGATGACACACCAGCTCATACTCCTTCCTGCCCACCCACCACCCACCCGCATACCTGCCTCCCTACGGCCGCATACACACGCACGCACCTATACGCGGCCATTGCCGCCAACCCTCGGCTCTAATTATCGCATCCACCACCATCAAGAGGCGGCTCAAAAAATGCCGGAGACAGCGCGAGAGAATTCCGCGGGTAGGGGTGGGTTGCCGCGTCGTGTCGTTGGGCGAACGGTGCTGCGAAAGACAGGACGTCTTCCAATCACGACGTCGAGACGAGGGAGCCGCGGCGCGTGATCTTAGCTTTCCTGGGACGCCCGGGAGAACGCGGGCGGTGAAACAAATGCTGATCGGTACTTGAGCCGCTAGGCCTCGACGTGGGCCGTCTGGAGAGCGGGAGAGCGGGAGAGCGGGAGGGCGTGCGATCCGCCCGCGGCCGGGACGGGGCGCGTGGCTTGTGGCTTGTCCCGCCGAATCAGTTCCTGACGGCGCGAAAAGGGGGCGCGAGGACTCGGGGGGAAGCTCTACCGTCTTACCAAATCTGGAGATTCGAGCCCAACAGGCTTGGCGAGACGAGCCCAAGCGCCGCGAGCCGGATTAAAGTGTGCTTCTCAAAGCTCTCCGCCATTGCTCCGTGGCCCGAGACCTTCGGGACTCGGAGGCCCCGAGTCCCCCTGCGCCAGCGCGTTCAGAAGTGTTGTAGGATCCCTCCTCCCCTCCGGGCTGACGTGACGTTGAGCCGGCCGGTGGAGACGAGCGCATGCAGCCGCGGCAGTTCGCACGACATTCCGAGGACCGGTCAGGATGCTCTCTCCCTTGGCGAGGTTGTTGGTTGACGTGGCAAATGCCGGTTTTTAAGACTCAGCTCAAGAGAAATTGCATAACAAATAGGTGGCAGCGACCCCCATCGTCTGATATGCTGTCCGTCGTGAACGTCAAGGCCCCCCCCTGATTTTCCCAATTTGGAACCGGTCGGAGCCGTGGTGCCGTCGTTGGGGTGGGAGGGCATGCAGTGTAACCGGCTTGCCCAAAGAGCCGCATTGGGCCCCTCTCACTCAGCCTCGTCGTCGATGGGAAACACCACGTCCCCCCGAGCTTCCACGACCCTGGGCATGTATCCCTTGGGTGACCGCCGAGGCTGAGAGACATGCCCCTGATCCCTTGCCGAATTTCTGTTTTCGGAACCCAAAACTTGGCTCAACGACCGGCCGGTCTGTCTTGTTTGTTTCTTCGTGTTGGACACCCTTTCTGCTCACCAGTGGTCCACGCCACTCCCGCAAGTTTCCGTCCGATAATCTCACAGTAACCACCGGCTTCGGCCAGGATATCGGCAGGTTTCCGGCTGGAAACCTTTCCAGCGTCCATGTCGCTTGCTCCACCGCCGCAGGTTTGGGTAAGTGGAAGCATAGTTCCGTTGACTGTACCTACCTCCTTGCGGAGAGCTGGTCGGTACCTAGTCGGATCCTATTATCGCATCCTTACCGAATGGGTGACCGGGCTACGAAAGGAGCGTTCCGGTGCATGTCCAACTCGGAGGTCAGGGGCGGTGTTTGTACCATCACCGTGCAAAGAAAATGTCTCGGAGAACTGGATTTAAGCACTCCCTTTCTTCTACGAGGCCCTTTTCCTGCTCCCCTGTGCGATACGAAGCTGCTGCGTTGCCCAGCTGTTGGGTTTGTTAACAAGTCATTAACCGCTCGTAAAAATCCCTAGGCGTTGAAGCGCCCGTACCCCTTTGCCGACATGACGCAAGGAAAACGTCAACATCTGTCCCGGCCGTCTGGGGATAGCATGGGACGACAGGCTGCGCTACATGCCTATCGTCCATTTTCACCCGCTGGGCAGCGCGTAGCAATGCCGAGCCAGCAAGAAACGGCCGCTGAAACGACTGGATATGTGGAGGAGTTGAGCCCAAGCGGAGAGGGTAAGCAGCTCCGGACCCCTGGCCGTGCTCTGGTCCTTCGTGGGAAGATGCTGACCGTTCGTCTCAGAAACAGACAGCACTGATCCTGGACAAGAGGCTTCCGGCGAGAACAGAGACAGCGGTTCTGATACCGAAACTGCCACCTGGAACCGTCTAGAGGGCGATCTCAACACTGGGCTAGACAGGCTGGACGGGCTGGGCGGGCTGGACGGCAGCACTCTTGGAGGTCTTGATAGCTGGCTGAGGCCTCCGCTGACCCCTCATTTCTTTCCCCTTCTTACGCCCGAGTTGCCTCGGGACATGATGACGCAGGTTACTCCCCACTACGCAGGTCATACCTCTAGCCAATGGGCTGGTCAACACGGCGAGGCGTCCTTCCCCAATATTCCTGCACCGACACCGGCTACGGGTAGCGTTGCGATTGAGTTCGATCTCGGCCCGAACTGGGACGTGATTCAGAACGAAGAGCTCCCTCTTACCATTCCGGAGCAACCATCCAGCCTTAACTCAAGCCATGCCCGGTTCTTTCCGGGGGCAATTAGTATTCGGTCTGAGCCTCCGCGCCAAAACACCCGGCCCAACAGCGAGGGCGTCTCCAAGACCACAGACCTCCAGTTTGTGGAGGTCGACCCAACCCAGTGCAAGACGGGATCGGCTACCCGACGCCGGGGGCCGTTCAACGATCCGCAGCGCCAGGCAGAGACAGCAAAAACACGGGGACTCAAGGCCTGTGTTCGGTGTCAAATGCAAAAGATCCGCGTAAGACTTCTTCGCGAGGAGACCCCCCGAGCATTGCCTCGCTGACGGATCCGTGACTCTCCAGTGCCAACCTGACCCAAATCACCCCGCTGGCATTTGCCTGACGTGCAAGAATGTCTCCAAGCCGACGCTTCACACTCTCGAGTGCCGCCGCTGGCGGCTCGCGGAGTGCACCCTTTACAGGAAGGGAAAGCCGCGCGGTCTGGAGTTCACTCTCCGCTGGAGCAACATGACTCTGGCCAATATTACCGACTGGGAATCTCCAGACGTGCGGGTCATCGACGTTGAGTCCACTGTTTGTCCTGTTCCTTTGAGGCTGCACGTCCGCAAGTTCAAGCCCTTGAAGGGGAAAGATGCCACCCACAAAACATGGGTGGATAAAACGGGCATCAGGAAGTTTAAACCAACGACCCCATACGCTATTGTCAACATGAAGGATGCAGCGCAGCATATGAAGGCCTACATCGCCAAATACTTCTTCGCGTCGATGGAGTGTGTCCTGAAAGGCAGGGATCAATGGGTCGTCGAGACGTATTCCTTTGCCCAAAAGTACATCTGCCGGGTTGAGGTAGGATTTCTGCCAACGCAATGCGACCCTTTGTTAATAGCACTCATCGCTGATGGCCGTTTCAGTCCGAAGAGGAGAAGAAACTCCTCAAGAACTTCTTCCGGCTGTGGTTTGCCATCCGCCGCACGTCCACCGTGGAGCACATTGTCGGAAACGACACGCTCGACATGCAGCCCGAGACAGAGGATGAGTCGTTTCCATTGTTTGGCAAAGTTCCCTTACCCCCTGTCATGATCTACCAGCTCGATGCCATCTTGACGCTTGGGGTCCTGGACCCGCTCCGCAAGCAAGTGCTCGAGGACTTCCAGAAGCTGGTGCAGACAGCCAACCCCAACAACTGGATGACCGTCTACCTCATCACCTTCATGCTTCTCCACAGCTGCTCCATGATCACCCATGAAAACTACAACAACGCACGAAAGCATGGGCTGCGGGTAAGTTGCTACACCTTTCTGCTGGACATGAAAGCCCCCCTGATGACCGACAACTCTTGAAGCGGAGATACTCCATGCCAAACTTTATCTCGGAGCACCACCAGAGCGCCAACGTCATCCTTCACCACTACCACTACCGCACCGAGTCGTGCAACCCGTTCAAGCAAGACTGGACACAGCGTCACAGGACGCCCTTCGCAAACATGTCACCAGAAGACATCATGTTCTTGGAGCGGACCAAGGAGCTGCTGGCGCAACGAGGTACGATATTACTCCACGGCGACTCGTCGTGTGCTTTCAGGGAAAGCTTCTGACGCGGATTTTCGGCCCAACAGAGAGCATCATCAAAAAGAACAAGGAAATCAAGCTGTACGAGCACGAGCTGTACTTTGTGGCTCAGATGTTCGAGCAGGGATGGTCGCCGAGGGACACGGTAATTGAAGATATGGGCGAAGTGGTGATGGTGAAAAAGTACGCCGGAGAGGTGGAAGAGTCGAGGAATTAGCCCTGACAAGGCGGCCCGGCCGATGGATGAGGAGGAGGAACAAGAATAGCACACCTTGAGGGTGCAAGTGTGTTGGGGTGATTGCGGTCTCAGCAACGGTCTTTTTACCCTATATTTTCTCTTTTTCCTTTTCTCTTTTTGTTATTCTTTTCGTTGATCGGTCTGTAGCACAATCCAGGACGCTTCGTTGCGTTTGCCTAGAATAGCTCCGTGGTCCTTTGATGGCTGCCACCTGGTTGTTTTATGCCCTTGACATCAGATTGATATCAACAAATAGCCGTCCGTGATAGAGAGAGGTCCGTGCCGAGGCCAACGAAAGATACAGGGACCTAATTATGGCATCTTATTGGTGATGTATAATTGACAGCTTCAAAAGCGGTCAGTCCATTGGATAACCATTTGGACAAGTCCTTTACAGATCCCGAGAACACGACGATGTTAGCCTCGCCATCCACGCCCAAGAGAGCTACCTTTGAGCGCTGAACTGGGAACCTGGAGAGATAGGTATTTAGGCACGCTGAAGAGGGTGATGGGGTGAGATCGTCTGGGCTTGCTTCTGGGCGAGTTTCACTTGCCTACCTAGGTCGGTAGTACCTGAGGTGTAAGATCCCTAGCGTACGGCTCGACAAGGCTGAGCCGGCACCGCTACCCCAGCACTTGTTACTTTGCTATCTATTACTTCGGTGGTCAGGTGGGGAATATTGTGTCAGTGAAATACACCCAAGAAGGCCTCTTTGCCCATAAGTCGGTTTCCCACATCAATCCCGAAGAACATCTTCTTGGACCTGTGAGGGATTTGACTAGGTGATTAACTAAGCCATTACTACCAGAGCACGAGCTCCAAGGAGGTTTGCATGGCACTATTGTGTCGATACCCAGTTCTGTTTGAAAAAACCAATTTTCCTACTCTTCTGCTCGGTTACTACTTTCCGGCAAAATGAAATCAGCTGGCCAGCCTGTCCTAAGCCCCTAAATCACAGTAAGATAACGATAGCCGGTGTGAACTCTTACCCTGTTTCTCGAAGAGAAACCCTTTCCCTAGCATCGTACAATGAGCTTGGGTCTCACGTGTTGATTTACCCCCACGGGACAGGACCAACACCCCAACAGCATCTGCAAAAGGGAGGCATGGCCTTTTGAGGTATATTCCTTAGGCACCGGTACCTTTTGGTTGACAAGCCCAAGATACATACAGTTCGGTCTTGGTGTTGCCTTTTTTGGAACCGGTCTGCAGCCTTGACCGCGACTCTCCGGACCGCGCCCCTTTTGGGCCGGTCTGACAGACAGATCGCCACCGACGACATCAACCGGTCTGATATGCAGGCCGAGCCGGATTCGATCCTCGTTGGGTATGCAATGGCCGTGACAACGGCGATTAGGCCTCCCCGATCGGCGCCATGACAGCGGAAGTGTGGCGGATGCGCTTGTCCCGCTGGCTTAAACACGGATGCTTTCGGAGTTTGAGCCCTCATCGAGCTCCCGAAGGCCGATTGTGGTAACGATTGCGAGTGCGGCGGCCTAGCAGGGCTAATGGTAGTTCGTTCCCAGCATGCGGGCTGCATTCAAGGTTTCTGTTATCGGGACCTGGGTGACGTTACGCCACGCTTTCCAAAGGTTCGACATGCGCATGAGACTTTCCTTCCGATCGTTTGTCAGGATCCGAGTGACGGGTTGGTGCCCAACGTCCAGAGAAACTCGGCAACCGTGTGTGAAGCACTAGAACTGAGCTCATATCGGGTACTGTAGCAATGCCTGATCGTTGGGTTGTCAAGGAAACGCCCGTCCTACGTGGCTCATGACTTCAAACATGTCGGGACGCACGAGCCTGTACATATATATATATGTACACCAGATACCAATGATGAAGATTGTTGTCAGGACTTTCAGCGTCGTTTGGATTCAACGTTTATCCAAGGTTGCGTTCTCTTGTGCACCTCCCTAGGTTTCACACCACACTGCTTTGTATCCACGCCGCTTCTTGTCCCAGTCATCTGTTCTGGCAAACGACAGCACTACACGTTTTCAACACCGCCGCACTCTTTCAGATGCATCAAGCGACTGCTTAGCGCCATCTCCCGCATACTGTTGGACCCGATTAAGCCAAGCCGCGGGGTGTCTCACCGCGGAAACCATGAATCCATTCCTCGTCTCGGGCATGGACAGAGACTGTGGCTGCTCGGGCCAAGGTCAGCATCCCACTCTTGACGCATTCCTTAGCGATATCCAAGCTCTGCTGGGGGATCATGTTAAAGATGGGTTCCTGGATGTGGTGCTTTCAAGGGGTAATGGGCTCTCCTGTTGATGTTTCTCTCGTGTATCTAATCGTGCAGGTAGCGCCGTGTGCTTGTGTACTAACAGCATGATAATAATAGTGAATATCCCTGTTCCTCACAACGATGCCCTCCATGATCCGACGGAGGAAGCCTGGTCACTTGAAGTGCACATCGGATAGGAAAGCAGGATGTGGGACATGAGGGCACGCTGACCAGGCCCGTGTGACATCGCTCACAACGGTTCGAACCGTTCGGGTCGTCAGCCACCGCCACCTTCATGCCACAAGCACCAATCAACGACAGCTCGCCACACAGCTCAGCATCATCTGCTCCTTCTAGAAAACTCTCGATGCAAAGAAGAAAACACCCGTGCAGCGGACAGATGCCAACACTACAACGTTCCATCGCCTCAGAGGTAAAACCACTGATCGCTTGGCGTGAATCGGAAAGGTTGGCCAAAGCACGGTACCAGGCGAGGCAATATCCCTGAATGGAGGAGCGCAGCCCGAGTTCAACCTCAAAGGCTTGCAGGGAGGGAAGCCAGCGGGGTCCAGGACGTCCTGACTCTCCCAACACGCCGAGGTAGCATATACTTTTGTGGGAGGCAACAGAAGGACGACGACGCACCCGGGCACATATTACGCCAACGGTCTGGAAAATGCCCGGCTAAAGTTGCCGCAGGGATTTTTTTGTCGGCTTCGTTCTTCTCATGATCCTAAATATACGCAGTCATTACCGCCGCAGACTCTTTAAGTGTATTTCATTCGGTTGTATGTCACTTGTATCACGGGATGCACACACTTGCGGGAACAAGACGGAGAGAAAGAGCGGCATGCCTTGACAGCAGGAAGCACTCCGCAAAGATCACACAACCATAGAGGTCTCGCTGGGTGGGAGGATTGGAGGGGAGCTGACACCCGGAGAACTGCGGCTGATACTGCGACATGATGTAACCCTATCCCCAAAATTGACAGGTTCCAGATGGCGGGCGCCCACCATTGGTACGCCATAACGTTTGTTGCTCTGTATGTACGCCACACTAGTAGCAGGAGGTAGGCGAAATGACTGGGGATTCTCTCCGGGGCAAGTTTGGCGAATCGTCTGTCCCAATCAAAACCGAGAACCGTGCATCCAGACTGGCAGCTGGCCCCAACGCTGCGGAAGGTTGCCCCCCCCCCCCCCCCCCGGTGCACAGACAGCCGGCCAACCCAGTCCTGAATCAAGCAGCCATACCCAGGTACACGGTGAGTTGCTGATACGCTATAGAGCGTTCAGGGCCTCTTTGCTGTTCTGCGCGCGGTGATCGCCACCCGGAGAAATCAGGCGGTGCCCGACCAGGACCGATCGCCTTATCTTAGTGCATACTTAGTGTACCGCAGTAGATGGATCGACGCCGGGCCGCATCCGCTGCTATTATTAACCTGGAACGTACCGATACAGTATAACTATGTAGTACACAGTAACTTGACCTATCAAGTACCGGAGGTGCAACGGGGGGAAAGGCCAGGGTCTTGGGGGCTGGGAGGGTTGTTTGGTTCTCCGCGAAGAAAAGAGAGCCTTGTCTTGGCATATCCAGCTTGTGACGATCGCGAAGTCAACTCCGGATGGACACGATGGGGTTTTCGGGGCGGTGTGCAACAAAGGATTGTCCGACAATAGGAAGCCCAAGCCCCACAAGACATAGTGTGACAGCAAAAACGGATCCGCTGATGCTGCCATCAGCTAGTGCACCATGTATACCTGCTACTGCAACACATAGAAAGTCGATTTGATTTCTGGGGATCTTGCAACGCCCTTTTTGACGTTGCCAAATTGAGGCAATTTCCGACAGACATCTGGTGATATCTGTCACGGTCCCCAGCCTGGGAAGGCTGACGTTCAACGGAAGTTACCTAGCCTACTGCGTACGCAGGCCCCCCTATCTATTGATGTTTAACTACCCAAAGGGCCAACACCTGTGCTCTGGATTTTGCATACCGGTAAGTACGTGGTGGCCTTGGTCTTGATTCTCGTTCTCAAACGCGATCAAGAAGCTGCAGCTGTAGTCCCTCTGGCTCCGTGGTCCAGGTGCAGGATTCACTTTGGCGATTAGCCCTGCAGCCAGCGTGCAAGGGGCCTGAATTTGGATCGGGGAGTCGTGGTGCCCCACTGGTTTTCTGCAGGGGAGATGCATCTAGGACGTAATTACGCAGTAATTGCATATTGCTGTGTAACTACCTAGGTAGTGCCCACCGACCGGTCGGCCGGGACCTAACCTACCTACCTCATCCCGGTTGGAATGCCGCCAAGATATCCGGGTACCTGTTTGGTTGGTTGGGACGGATTAGCCATTCCCAAAGCGGTGCACTCGATCGTGTCCTGAAGAGTTTCCATTCCCCTGGTTCAGGTACGTTTGGTCCACAGAATAGTTACTGGGTTGTTCGAGGTATGTGGGGGGCCCTTCCAAGGCCCCTTGTACACAAGTACTTCGCCTACTAGGTACTTATGATTCCGATCCATACAATGTTGCTGCGAAGCAAAACGACGTGGTCAACAGCAAGACCACCTGGAAACTGCGCGGTGTCTTTTTCACGAAAAATGGAAAATGTAGTTTCAAGTCGAATCCGGAAGGACCCCTGGTCGACACCGCCAAGACAAGAGAAACCCCTTCTCCGGAACCCCTGTACCCTGGTCGACTGTCGTTGCGTCGAGCGCCCTCGATGTCAAAATCAGCCCAATGATCAAGTTGGGACGCAGAAACTGTATGGGCTGGCTTTGCTCATGCCTGTCATCATCAATACGAAGCACGTACATATCGTCGAGGTGGATTTGTTTAAGATGGAACGCATCCCGCAACAAACACTGGTCCCATTTCCTCCCGTCCTGCGGCATCCAGGGCGCATGTCTTGATTCGGCACCACCGGCAGGCTAGAAACCATACATACCTCGGCGTTTTCAAGACCTTCCCTCCTCAACGCGCCATACCATCGAGCCCATGGAATCGCGTCGGGGTCTTCTCCCAGACCTGCCTCTTGACGTCTCCAGGTTCCAGGAACCGCAGCTCAATGTCTTCCCCGGCGTCCTGGACCACCACCGACGTCAGCACCATGGTTCCTTCCACTCCACCGCCCCGATTCGGGCGGACTTGGGGAACACCAGAGAGCTTCATGGTGCAGAAAGCTGGACCCGAGACATGCCTCTGAATTCTGAACTATTATACCACCATGCTTGGGCCGACCAGGCCCTTACAATCGATGCTCCAGATCACCTCACTCACGAACCCTCTAGTCAAGGGCTTGCCCGACCCGGCTATGAACTGGCCCTACCTTATCAGAATTTTTGGGCACCCATGAACAATAGTCTCTCCAATGAGACGCATCCCGATAATGCAAGACGGCAGCTGAGCCAGGGCGGCGCCTTCGAACCGAGTTTCAGCCAGCCTTATGCGCTCGTTGAGGGCTACAAGACCGCGCCTGTCGATGTGCAACGGTTTTACCCGCAGATCTCGGCTAACACTTAAGACTATACTATACCTATACCAAGCGCTCCCCAAGTTCCACCTTATCAATTGTTGCCGAACACCAGGCCGGGTGCCGAGGGCGCCTCCTTGAATACTTTTTCCCATCGGCAGCATCATAACTACACCCAGACCATCGTGCAGGCTGAGCTTCCGCACCAATACACCATGCCGAACAACGGGAGTACCTTCTCGGATGCTTCCAGAGACGTTCAACACCACGCATCCACCTTGTCTGCGCACCCACCTCGCTCTTCACAACACAGCATCCCGTTTGGCGCAGTCCCACTTGATACCTTGCGCCAGAACAGCACCAGCTTCGGAGGTGACTCTTCCAGCAGGATTCGAACTGGAAGTGCGCCTTTCATCCGTCCCACCACCGCCACTTCATCGAGTGCAGTACCCCCAAACTCTGGTGCGTCTGGCGCGGCGGGCGCTTCGAGACAGGCTTTCCTGAACGGCGTGCGATCAAGAAGGCCGAGCGCCGCTATGCAGTCAGCCTCATCGCACGGGAACGCAATGGACAAGGTCGCAAGCACCGTTCGGAGCGTTCCGCTGCGGCCGAAAAAGCGTGCTCGGTTCGCAAGCGATAAACTGCGGTGCGAGACGGCCGAAACCCGGAGAATCAAAGCTTGCATCCGCTGTCAGGTGAAGAAGTTACGGGTGAGTCAGGTGGCCCATTCGGGGAGCGTGACCATATTGCGGTCTTGATGACGGGGGTCGGTACTGAGGCCCTGCATATCAGTGCGAGCGCGATGAAAACAATCCTGATCCATCTGGAGCATGCTTGCGGTGTCGAGGAGCGGCTTTCCA
Source organism: Remersonia thermophila (assembly GCF_042764415.1). Classification (NCBI taxonomy): domain Eukaryota; kingdom Fungi; phylum Ascomycota; class Sordariomycetes; order Sordariales; family Chaetomiaceae; genus Remersonia; species Remersonia thermophila. Next base: position 4,909,830 of record NC_092217.1, read on the forward strand.
ATGCGACCGTTATCAGCTTTCAGAATGCACCCTTTACTTCTAAAGCGGCGTGATGTTTCCATCCCGCCGGCACCCCTCGGGTTTCAGGGACATGATCGACTGGGATTCTGTGATGGCCCGGACCTGTGAGAGTGTATACGGCGGAAAGGAGTGGTTGGAAGCTGTTGTTCAAAAGAAGAAAACAACTATCTAATATACTTCTCCTGGAGGCTCCTTATATACACGATGGATGCCTAGAATAGCGGTCTAAGCAGGCAGAATGCCTGCTGGGGTTCAGGACCAGGGTATAAGTCCCTATAGATCCTGTTACACACCCCCTAGTTATTCGTAATTAGCGAGCAACTGTTATAATAGGATCCTGAAAATCAAAGAAAAGAGAGAAATGCCGTCGTAGCTCTCGTACCCTTTTTAGTAGGGTAGTTAGGAGTTGAATCCCTTTGTAGTATACTATAGGCTGTTTTGGACTTCGGGACGGGCTGTATCCGGTAATCCAAAGTCTTTATAATTAGTCGACTTTCTAAGCCCTCGAAAGGTCGATTTAAAGGTTAACAAAGGAAATTATTCTTCTTCCGGAAATGTTAATAACAATCCGGTTAACTATAATATTTTAAAACTATAATAATAAAAGCGATCTTTCTGATTATTATAACTGTAGAAATAGCCTCCTTAAATGCTATATTGATTTCCAGCTCTGTTAGTTTTTTTAGTATTGAAAGTATATTGCTAAGCAGCTTAACGAACTAGGTTACTAGCTTTCGTCGTTCAGAATATATTTTCGATCGTTTAAAACTACTCTTTTTACCCTTTAATTACAAAGGAGTAACCGACTAGTTTTCATCGCAATTATCTATAGTTTTCTAACGTATTATAATAGTCGTTTAGTTTCCTATACTGTTAAGGGCGGTAGAAAACCTATTAACGCGGGTAGTAATACTAATTTGCCTGCGAAATCGCTTTCTAATAACGCTATAGTATCCTTTAACGATAATTAGGACGTTATAGTTACGTTGCGTAAAAGTAAGGTTAACCCCGTTAAGCTTCTGCTCCTTAAGCTCCTGCAGAGGCTTAAGGATAGCTGTAGGGTTTTTAGTTAGCGGATCGAGCTTTATATAGGTTATTTTAAATCGGCTTTAAAATATAGCGACAGTTTATATTTATCGGTCGTAGGTTAAACCTACTATTATTATTATAAAACAGTAACGTCTTATAAACTCGGGTAAAACTTCCTTCTTATTATTTTAAAGTTTTAGACAACTATTATAGTAATTAGTGTTACGTTTTTAGCTAATCCTTTTAATCGCGTATCAGACCTTTTTTACTAGCGTTTACTGCTGCTTAATACGTACGATATAAGTAAGCCGGCGCCTTTAAAAATATAAGTTTATTATTTCGGAGACTTAATCTATAAGTTCTAACAGGTATATAGATTATTAATTATACCTATTATACGTATAAGGACCTGGAGGCCGGTATCGTTAAGGGTTGGTAGCTGGAGTCTCTCCCAGCTTTAAAGAAGAGTCTAAGAACTCTACTCTTCTATATTGTTAACGGTACTTTAGTACCGTTTACTTTAGCTTAGTCTAGTCCCTTTATGCTATCCGGTACTTGTAAACGTTCTTTAATAGTAACTTCCGCTCCTTCCGGCCCGGCTAGTAAAAAGAAGAAGGAGGATAAGTCTCTCCTTGCTAAAAAGACTAAGGATAAGGGTAAGGGTAAAGCGGTAGAGGAGGATAATAATAAGGATAAGGAGGAGGAGCTTTTAAAGCGTCTTCTAGTTAATGTAAAAGCTAAGGAGGATATTAAGGCGAAGGAGAAGGAGGCGGAGGCTTGGAAAGCGCGTCTGCGCGCTAAGCTAAAGAAGTATAGGTTAGATGTTTAAATTATTAGTTTATTATATTAGTTTTTAACGCTCCGCGCCTTTATTATAAAGTCTCTAGAGGCAAGTCCTATTAATTAACCCTTTATTTTAAGTTACCCCTTAGATCCTATACTAGTTTAGTAGTATTTTAAAGGTTAAGGAGCTTCCGAAAATATTTAAAATACTATTATAATAGATTCTTTGTTAATTTGTTAGCTAGCATTTATACCGTTTAAAGGTATTCGATACTAAAAGTACTTTTTTTAACCTGCTCTTTTACCTATATATTATAGATATTAATATACTTTAAAGAGGTGTTTATCTGTATTCTATCTTTAACTACTAGTCTAATTATATTAGTATTATTATAATAGATTACCTACAGCTTTTTAAGGTCCAGAGTAATATCTTTAAAGAGGCGTTGCAACGCTATAGTTTCTTTAACAGTATTTATAAATGCTATTAGTTCGGCTTTTATAAATAAAATAATAATTGTCAACTGCTTTACAGCCTTCTATACAATTATACCTCTGAAGAGTATTATTATATAGCTTTAGGTAGACTTTTAAATGTTAAAGCAATCGGTAAATAATACGTCCCTTATAATAAGGAGTATTTGTAACTCGGTTTCCTTACTAATATATATAATCCTTAGATACTTTATTTTATATAGGTAATAGATTACCTAATACGCTGTAAAGATATACTAGTGTAACGGATTTGTTAAGAAATAAAACAGCTTTAATATAATAAAAGCTACGTTTAAGCGAATTATAATAGCTATATAAAGTATTAAACTAATAAACTTTTAGAAAAGCTTAATTTCGTTGTTTAAAGCAGTTCCTTTATATTTAATAAAATCGTTGGAGGGAAGTAGAATATAAGGTATACGAACCGTAAGGTTAATGTCGAACCTTTTAGCTACCTTCTCGATATATTAGTTGTAGATTAAGAATACCCGGCGCTTCGGACGGTCCCTAATAATTCTTACGCCTAGGAACTACTTTACCTCTCTCTTTTTATAAAGTTTATATTTAGCTTTAAAAGCATTTATAATACGGTTTACCTTATCCGTATAGTTTCGATAAAAGAAGACAAAATAATCGTCGACGTAGAATACGATAATAACCTTATATTAATCGTTATAGAAAAGGTAAGACTTTTCTTTAAAAGCTTTAAAGCCTAGTTTATGTAAAGTAGAAGAGAACTCTTAGTACTAAAGGAAAGGTAACTCTCGGAGTCTATAAAAGGCTTGTAAAAGTTAAATATACTTCTTTAGCTATTTATATTCTTCTAAGAGTTTACAATATATTAGCGCTTCTAGAAAGGTATTTAAGAATACTTGTTTAACATCGAACTAATAGACTTTAAAGTTAAAGTATATAGCGATTGCTATTATAAAGCGAAATATATAAGTAGTAAAGGTAGTAGCGTAGGTTATCTTAAGGGTACTTTAGCGTTATAGATTGCCTTTAACGTAAATATATACCTTTGCTTTCTTAATATAACTATACTTATTAAACTTATATATAAATATTTATTTAAAAGGCAAAGGACGTCCTTTAGCCTTTATACGGCAAATAATACGTTAAGTCTTCCGGTTAACGAGATTCCTAATCTTTTCGTCGTAAGCTTTTAAAAATAAATATTTAAACTTATAGTTCTTAATATCTCGAAAGCGCTAAGGTACCTTAGTATTAGCTAATTCTAAGAAATATATTCTCGGTATCTTAGGAGTAGTACCTAAACGTTTTATAGACCTCTAGTTTACAGCCGCTGCTACTATGTAATAGATAGTATAAGTTTAAGGGCTATTTTCCTTATAAATAGGATTATCTAGGAAAAAGGTTATATAGAAGCTCTCTTAGTATCTTTAATTCGGTAGATATATACTATCGTCTCGATATATCCCGAATACGAATCCGATAAATCTATACTTATTATTATCGTTTTAACCCTTAGGCCCCTAACCTTTTTACTATTTACTTTAACGTATAGCAGGCCTATATACCTTCCTAACGTATTTACGTTTAATATAGGCTAGATTAAGGTCTTATCTTTCTATAGTCTACTGTTTTATTATAGTATTTATAATATAATAAACGTTTTACAACGGTTTATAAATACCGTCTGCCGGTTGTAAAAACTCCTTTTTAACTATAAGGAGTCCTACGGTATTATTATCGTAGGGGTTTAATAAGAGCGTACTAAGCTTTATAGTTCTGTTAGTAGGATATTAGTCTTTAACTGTTATACCTTTACGATAAATATCGTTAATATAAGGTTTAATATCTATAACCCTATTAAGTCTTATATAAAGCGATAGAGGATTAATAGATGGCTTTAGGGTTAGGAGTCTAGTTATAAACGATCCTGTTTTTAATAGCTTAGTAAGAGTATCCGCGGAAAGTATACTCTTTACCTATACTCCTATCCCCGAGTTCTAACCCTTTAGCTAGTTAAAATTTATCTTTAGTTTTTTAAAAGATATTAAGTATTCTAAACTCTTAGAGTTAACATCGTCGGGCTCTTTTACTATACTAACGTCTCGGTACCCTATATTGGACTTAAACAGCTCTATAATATCCCTTGTAATTTAGAACGGTTATAAGGATATATATTCCTTACTAGATTTATAAAAGAGCTTTTTATCGAAGATTACGTTCTGCGTAATAATAATTCTTTTAAGCTAAGGAACCTAAATCTAGTAGATATTAGTTACCTAGTATTTAACTAGGTAACCGATATAAGCTTTCTCGGTTATTTTAAATAGCTTTCGGTAAATATTCGCCTTTCGTCGTTTATCGAATAGGTATATTTAGTATCCGTATATATATAGGTTACTAAGGTAAAGCCTTAGATTTTACGTATAATTATTTATAAACTCGGGTTAGTATTAATAAAAGTATTGCTAAAATTATAAATATAGTTTCTTGTTTAGTGATTTCTAGTCGTTACGCTATAAAGGTGTAATGTTAATCAGCTAAGCAGCTGTTTTCGTAGCTTCTAGCTATAGGTTGTAAAGTAAGTAGGCTCCGAAAAGTATAGTAAACCCTTTTTTAATAATTTTATATCCTACGCGCTTAAATCCTTCGTTAGCCTCCGAAGTATAGGTTAAGGTAAGTTTAAGATTAATCCCTAGGTTCTAAATCCAAACCTTATAATCCGTATACCCTTTAATACCGATAGTACTAGTATCGTTATTTTATTAAATCTTATAAACTTTAAAGCTAAATTATATATTAACCTACGATACAGTATCTTTAATTTATCTAGCTATAGTATATAGTAACTTAGTTATTAGAGTTTTTATAATTACTTTTTTACTCTACTTGTCTTTAATTATAAATAGTTATTTTAAACCGTTAAACTTAGGATTAAACTTAAAAAGGTCTTAAATAATCCTCTAGAAAGGTTTTATAACGCGGTTCTTAAAGGATCGGCGTAAAATAACTCGAGTAGCGTATACCCGTATACAACTCTTATACTTCTTTTTTAGGATATTATTTACTTTATACCGAACTCCTTTAGCTACAGAGATAAATCTTTGTATTACTTTGGGCTCTATATATCCTATACGTAGGTATTATAGGCGCTCCGTATCCTTTTTTTTAGGAAGTAGCTTTTTCGATCGGGCGGTTAAACGGGTTTTAATAACGGTAAGAAATATAGTTATAGTATACTTAAGCGGAGGAACTCTCGAATAAGCAGAACGAACGTTATATTTAAGGAATACTAAATTATATTTGCGGACTAACTGTTTTATTACTAGACTATACTTTATAGGGCTGTAACGAAGGGTTCTGTCCTACCCGTAATACTAAAGGCCTACCCGCTTAAAAGCTACCTTTAATATAATATTAATGTAAAACTTATTAATAAAGACCGTATCTTTCAGAATTAGGTTCTTAGTATTAGGACCTCTATTACCGTTTAGTATATTCCTAAGCCTTTATCGCCTACGGGCTTATATTTAGAAAAAGGTTATACCCGCCCTTATATAGTCGTCTAGGTTATCGACTTTGTATTAGGATCTAGGCTTAAATTATAACTTATCGTTAACGATATAGACTACTCTACAGTTATTTAAAAGGATAGAATTATAAAGCGGGTAATAATTAGTAATAAATATAGTATAAATACTAGGGGGAAGCTAAATCCTTACCTATAAGTCGTAAAGGATTACTACTTTAACGAAAAGCCCCGAAAAGTCTTTGTTATTATTGAGTTTTAACTTAACTTTAACCGAATTAGGAAAGGGTTCTTCGCTGCCCAGTCTTAGTAATAAACGCAGTACTCTAGGACTAGAGAGTCTTATCCTTTAAACTTATAACTCGTTTCTAAAGTCCGTTTATTAAAGCTTTATAAAGTCGTTAAAGATATATTAGTGTAGGCCCTAGGATATTATACTGCCTTTCTCGCTTTTATTAGTTATAATAGCTTTAAAATTAAAGTACTTAATCGGTATCTAATAGTATTATTTAAGGATTCCGTATAGATAATTATAATAAACCTTTAACGTTCGGTTTACTTTCCTATTTTAATTATTAGACTAGTTATAGCCTCGATTATCGCCTTTTCTACTACTATTCCCGCCTTTTCCTTATTTATAGCTACCCTTTAACCTAAAAGGCTTACCTTTACCGTTACTATTATTTTTCTTATCAGACCTTTATTTTAATAAGTCTTATTAGTTAAATAACTGTTTATATCCTCCGAAAGTAACGTAAATATATAGTAAAATATATACCCCGGCTCCGTTTTAAAGGAGAAATCGGTATAGCTAATCCGTATATACCTTTATAGTTTCCTTAAAGTCGTTTCGGATAACTTTATCGGCTAGAAATATATATTTAGTATAGGCCTATCCTAGGGCAATACGCTTCTAAATAGTATTTAAAAAGGCTGTAATAGCTAGGAGACCGATTATATCGGTAACTCCGTTTATAAATATATTATAATACTCGTAGCGGAAGTTTATAATCTATTCGAAAGGGTCTATAGCTGTTTCGGCTTTATTAAGGACGTTAAGGAAAGCTTTACGAAACGCTTTTATCCTTACCGCCTAAATAAAAACAATTTAGGCTTCTAAAATACGTAGAACGTTATAATAGATCTATAGCTATTTTATTAATATAAGGAGGTTAAAAGCGTTTTCGAGCAGATCCTTCCGAACAATATTAAAGATAAAATAGTATACCGCGTTATAAGCCTTCCTCTAATCGTTTAAATCGTTTTACAAGGTTTTTAGGAAGTACCGGAGAAAGTTCTGCTCGTATACGTAATCTATATCGGACTTAAAGGGTTCTCCTGGTTTTTCCGGTTTAAAGCCCCTTTCCTCCGGATTAATGTTCTACCAGTCCTAAAGCTCTCGTTAGTATTAAATCCTAAGCTGCTATTAGACCTCTAAGTAGGCGTCTATATAAAACGGCTTTTAATTATTGTTAAGGATCTTTAGAACCGTTTTAGCGTTTGCTTCTAGTCTACAGATCTGCTATACGCCGTAGATACGAGCTTCGTTTCGGACGTAATCGAACCATCGTCCCTAGTCGCGGAAGGTCTCTAGCCGTACGACGCTAAGAGTATAATCCTTAAGGACTAAGTCCATCTTGCCGAGGAAGGTGCTTTAACAGTTAGCGACGGGTTTTAAGAGAGAGAGGAGAAAATAAACGAGCTAAGCGCCTTAAAGATTAATTTAAGGGCTTATAACAAGAAGGGGAGGTTCTCTTTCTGCGTAGCAGGAAGGTACCGGGCTTATAACTGTAATGGCCCGGACCTGTAAGAGTGTATACGGCGGAAAGGAGTAGTTGGAAACTGTTGTTTAAAAGAAGAAAACAACTATCTAATATGCCTCTCCTGGAGGCTCCTTATATACACGATGGATGCCCAGAATGGCGGTCTGAGCAGGCAGAATGCCTGCTGGGGTTCAGGACCAGGGTATAAGTCCCCATAGATCCTGTCACAGATTCCTCTGAAGACCGAACCATTGAGGTAATATTTGACCGCATTTCTTGTGAACCGCTGAAGTTGCTCGTCCGCAGATTTAACCCGATCCCGCTTCGAGACTGTCTTTTCATATCGTGGGTGGACGGAGGCGGCATCGACCGGGCAAAAGAAACGGCTCCGTACGCCATTATCGATGAGAAGAAGGCCACAAAGAGCCTGAAAGAGTATATTGCCGCGAACCGCCTTATATGCATGGGTTCTCTGCTGGCACAGAGCGATGACTTGATTCAGGATACGTACGCATATGCTGTGCAGTATATGCAGCGACACTTGGTACGTGTCCTCTGCTACCGACACAGCATCTACGCGGCCCTGTTTCGACCCGAGACTAACCTCTGCTTCAAGTCGGAACGCCAGCCATCGGAGGATGGACACCTTCTAGAGAAGGCTTTCGAGCTATGGTTCAGCATCCGCCTAACCGCCGATCTGCCGTGTCTCGGTGGCGATGAAACGCTCGGTATGGAACCCGTGAGCGTGGATGACGGGTCGCCAATGGCGGGCAAAATCCCCTTACCCGCGGTTACGATGCAGCAGATAGATGCAGCGTTGATGGAGGAGGTTCTGCCGCAACTCCGCAAGGGCGTTATGGATGGCTTCCGCGAGCTGATGTGCAACCCCAAGAGCTGGATGACTGTCTACCTCATCAGCTTCATGCTGCTCCACAGCTGTTCCATGCTTACCCGCAAGCACGACGAGGCGCGAAAGCACCAATCGCCGGTGAGTTTGGAAGAAGGCCTGTTTCCTTGATAGCGATCGATGCACGCTACAAGGCGATATGAGACGCGCCAACATACCTAACCTTTCCCTCACAGGCATGCACAGCGTTGGAAGACCTTCGGAAACTTCACACCAGCGCTCAGGTAATCCTCGCCTATTACCATCACCGAAGCGACTCGTTCAATCCGTTTGAGCATGCTTCAAGCAGCAGCCGCAATCGCAACCATCAGCCGGACAAATGCTTGACGGAGGATGACAAGCGGTTTTTGGAGCGAACCAAGGAGCTCCTGCAGCAACGAGGTATGCGTGTGTGCTGCTGTCCTTGTCTGTCCTGTCCCATAGCCGCCGGCCGCAGGACCACATATTATGGACAGACTGAAAAAGCACTGGACCTGCTAACAAGCTTCTCATCGCGCAGCGGCCCACATCAACATGATCGGAAATGATGGTCGGCGTGGTGAGGACCTGTACTTTGTAGGACAGATGTTTGACGACTTTTGGCGGCGGACGGAAGATGCACGTTGAGCAGAGCGACGAAGCTACTCAGCTTGAGAGGTATTTCGGTCAACAGAATCTGGTTCGCATTGGATTCCGAAGCCGTGTGTGCAGCGGAGCTGCCGGGAGGTTTGGATGCGAATAACTACGGCCAGGTTGGCCAGCCCGAGCCACACTGACACCCAACAGTGGCGCATGGCGAAAACGAGTTTACTATAGTATCAGTGGTAGGTCGCTAGCAATGCAAGATAACGGAGCCATCACGTTATAATATGCTCCTGCGGTGTACTTCGCCGTTTTGTCCGCTAAGGTGTGATGCAGGGCTCATTCGCCTCGTCGCCTCGTTCCCGCACGGGCTTCCACCAAGTTTGCCACTTGTCTTGGCGCTGCCAATCAGGAGCTTGCCCAAATCCTGCTAAACGACAACCGCCTCTTCGATCTCGATTCCATTTTGTCTTTTTTTCCCCATCACTCGCGTCTTTGACGCACTTGGTTCTTGTGTTGTGATTGAAAGCTAGATGGGAAGACTCCGGTCATGTCCTGCCTTCCACTTTGCAACAAGCGTTCAGGGGGAATGACACCAAACAAGGCCCCGTGTCTCTTCCGCGGAAAGTAAGGGTTATTAGTTATGATTACCAAAGCTCATGTGTCAAAAAGATCACCACTACCTCTCCAGCAGCCAACGTTTACGTCCCTCCGCATCCCCCCCCCCCCCCCAAAAAAAAAAAATTATTTATAGTACACATAGATTTACTAGAGCCTCCTGTCACGTTCGTTTGGCTTTTCGCCCCAGAAAGTGCAAATCGAAGCGTAAAACTTACTCGCTTTTTAAACCCCTCTGCACTGCCCAAATCCTCTGCTCCCCGTTTTTTAGGTAAAAGGACCTTTTGTTGCAGTAGCAGGTATATATGGTGCACTAGCTGATGGCAGCATCAGCGGATCCGTTTTTGCTGTCACAGTTATGAGCCCGGTCCTCTTCTGTTTACGCAGCGGTATGTTGATAGTGCTACCTGCACTGTAAAAAGTCATATACAATGAGAAGGCTCTGAGTTCGAAACCTGTGTTTGCACACCTGACACAAAGGACGTTTTTAGGGTGGCGTCTGATAAATAAACACCCGGGCACCCCTCGGGGGTGCGATGGAGGATAGAGATGAAATTTCCTCTAACTCCAAGTCAGGATAAATAAGTGCACCAGGGAACTCAGACCTCGACTAATCGCCTCGGTCTGGGGGGTGTGTTGCAGTAGCAGGTATATATGGTGCACTAGCTGATGGCAGCATCAGCGGATCCGTTTTTGCTGTCACACCTTTGTAGCAGGGTCCAATTGCAAAGTTGTGGAGTCGAAAAAACGCAACGAGCCAATCAAAAAGCACTCTGGAGGATTGTGCCGGTAACTAAGGCAATGCGGAGCTTCCGCTTCGATTTCTTGCTACACAGTGCGACTGTGTACCGTCAAAAAATCAAAGCGAAGCGGAAGCTTCGCTTTGACTACCTATACATTCAAGCTGGAGATTGTTCCAGACACAGATAGGTCGTAGATAACAGACTTGGCAGCGTCCTTGAATGTATTGCGGTTTGCGGCCGCTGGATTCAAGTCCTTGGTCACTTTTGGTTGCGGCTGTAAGCTTTTAGACCGAACAATGTCGTCTGGTGGAATGTGCACGACCGTACCTAAGGTACGTACCTACTTGTATGCACTGTACTATTGCAGGGTGATGATGATTGGGTAAAACAGATCCCGGGGAACGCTAAAACCTCCAACGCCCGACCCACCGAGCGATGCAGGACACCGTACCAGAAGCACCTTAAGGAAGTAGTATTCCAGAAAATGCTAAAAATGGTGTTGAATTCGATGATGATCAAGAAGAGGCCCTGCAACCACAGGTGGCTTTCCGGCCCCCAAAATGCCGTTCCTTCTCGCATCACCGAGATATGGGTTTTGGTGTGGGATCGACACCTGCTTTCCTATTACCTAGGTCGCTTAGGTACCGATCTATCGATACATGGTGTACGGTCGAGGCTGGAAGGTTCCGACAACTATGCACGTTTCCAACGCACCTGAAGCGAAGTGGCATGCTCCCTGGACCTATCGGAACACGAGCTCCCAGACAAACACCAGGCCTCTCAAGGCCCTTTGGATGCCTTGGGCTGTCCTTGCGGTCGAAGCGCGGAGGGCTTGTTCAATAATCCTCTACTCTGCGGAGCAGAGAGTTCAGGGTTGCTTGCCGGCCGGGATGGCGATCTTGGGTCTTGATAGGGGACCGAGCGTACATTGATTGGGCCTGCCCAAGTACGCTTTGACCAAAGTGTGAGATATTGATTCCTATGAAAGGAGTTCGCGGTGTGACTGGAGGGAGCTGTTGTATCGGGGGCCCGGCATGCTCCGCGGAGCGTGAGGAAGCCCTGGCGCTCCAGAATTATTTGCACAGTACCCACAGGCCGGTCAGCACCGCTCGAATGGTTGCAGTATTTCCATTCGTGAAGGCCGGCCCGATGTCGATTCGGCAGCTTCCCTTGCATTAGCAGGTACTATACATTTGTAACGCCAACTACCCAACTGCAGGGTCCAATGGCGACTGCGAGTTCGCCTAGCCCATCTCCGATGTGACGCATGCGTGCCGCGCTAGTGTGGAACTGTGTAGCAGTACTGCGTACCTAGGTACCCAACCTACCGGAAGTTGCTGCGCCCAATCAAATGCCGTTCCGAGCTACCACCGTCTGGTATGGCAGGTACATGGAAGAGGTCTTGCTTAGTCATGGTGGGTTGGTCACGGAGCCGTTGCTTTTGCAAGATAGGTACTTGTGGATTGCGTTACTTTCACGCATGCAAGTCGGCAAGCTTGTTGATCTTTGTCTCCAGGGACCATCTCTTCCGTCTATGACAAAGCTGAGAAAGTGTAGTTCAGAGGGTGCCGGAAAGCACCCGGGGTAAGGATGTCAGCCATCGCTTACATGTTCAGAGGCTGCAGGGATTTGACCGGCGGCGGTGGAGCTCCCCGGCCCCGGGCTGGCCCAGAAGAAGAGAAGCGCATCTGAGACAGCATGCGTGGCACCAGGAACAAGACGGCAGAGGGTGCTGGAAAGCACCCGGGGGCAAGGAGTCTACTGTGTAGAGCTTATTGGCGAGCATCAAATCGTTTTCTGGAGCTTGAGTCCCACTTCCTCGGTCTGGGGACAAACGTTCATGTGCCCGATCGAGAAAGATTATCGGTGAGTGGGACTAGGGGAATTACGGCGGAAGGCCCACTGTTCATACCCCTGCGCTCAATGGTTGACCAAGTTGGATGCTGGCGAAAAAATGCCGTTCACAGAGCAGGACTCCCGTCAGATCTGACTGTATCCATACTATTATTCGTTTGGATTGTGACCCGCCGGGGGGGGGGGGGGGGGGGGGGGGGAAGGGGGTTGCCATTTACTTTACAGCCCCAATGTCCCATGGGATCTCCGACTGTCTCCAAAACCATCCAAGCTGTTGTTTCTCTTCATATATATCCTCCCTCGGACTTCTGAGCAGAGGTCGGGCTTGACTCCTTGTGACGACGAACAAGTCTTGTCCGGACAACCGCCGCCCTAGCCTTCAGTCCTGTTATAGCATATCACGCTTGGTTCATTCTGTGGCACACCACTTCGCCGTCTAACCCCCCTCGCCTCCGTTGACGCATCCAATTCCTTGTTGCAGATACTCCCCTTCTTTTGTTGCCGAGTCACTCTCCCTCGACGTGTCGACACTACGACAGCGATGGCATCGTCGACATCAGAACAGACGGCCATCGTCTATGTCGAGCATCTCCTGTCCGGAATGGACCATCGGGACTGTGGCCACTGGGGAGGAGGCCCGCAAGCCAGAGATGCGGCGTTCAACGCCGACATTGACGACATCCAAGCTGCGTTCGCCGAGAGCCAGCATCAAAATCCGGCGGATAGCTCTGAGAAGGATGGCTTCGGGACGCATGACACATGAGGACGATTACGTCGATGAGGAGCCGGTCATGGCTGTTAGGCACGATATTCACCCCACACAACCCGAAAGGACCGATGCCACACTTCCTTTTCTTTGCCTCGTCGTATTCCTTCTCCCCTTGCTCTTCTTCCTCTCTCGCCTTTGATCCTTTCCTCGTCTTCCTTCTTTCATTTCTTCGTACACCAGGGAAATCAACACCTGACATAGAGGGTATATGCGGTGCTGTTGTGCAGTGAGTTCGGAGTAGGCGGCGTGCGCTGGACGGTTTGGTTGGAGTACCAATTTGGGAGCTAGTATGAGTCTGTCTGTTATTGGCTTGATGTTGGTAATTACAAATGGGGTGTTGCCAATGATGTGGTGATATGGTCAACTTGGTCTAGAAAGCCAACTCCATGAGGTCAATGCATCATAAAACAATGCCCTGAACTAGCGCGAGACGAGAATGCATCATGACAGAAAAGAAGAAAAAAAAAAAAACGTGAAAAAGAGCGAGGCGAACATACCTTGTATTCTATGAAGATTGCATTGCACAGTGGTACTTGATCACTCTCCCATCTTACCTGGAAAAACTCACCTCAGCGGCAACGTCATCTGCCGACCGCCCATGGCGACGACTTGGACCTCCTCAGCGACCGCCGCCTGGACAAAGACCGCCAGCGTCTGCGCCAACTTGGCCCTCAGCATCCTGTCCTCGACCCAGGCATCCGAGTCGACCCACACAGACTGCAGCATGCACAGCTTCGCGTGGATCTCCTTCACCACCCTCTCCATGCTGCCGTCGTCCGGCAGGTACGGCAGCGTCGACTCCCCCCGCTTGCGAGCGTGATGCACCTCGGCCAGCACCCGCAGCATAAAGTACGTGGCGTGCTCCTCCTGGCCCCAGCGCGAGGTGTCACCGCCGTCTTCATCGTCGCCGTCGTTCAGCATGGCCACGCCGGGAGGCTGCTGCGTCCACGGCCAGCGGGCATGCTTGTGGTCGAGGGAGAGGCGGATGCGGAGGACGATATGCCGGAGGTCGGGGTCAGCGAGGCCGGGCCAGTCTTGCTGCTTGGATAGGACGCCGAGGGCGTAGCGGGCAAAGTGGGTGAGGATGGCGCGGGCGAGGGCGGGGGTGCCGAGGTCGAGGTGGCGGGCGAGGAAGGAGAGGGAGGAATCGCTCATCCTGCTCTGGAGCGCGTACCTGTGTTGTGAGCCGGGGATGGAGGAGACCGACTTACCTGTAGGGCTGAGCTGTTGGGTCTGTTGGATGTTGGGAGGGACGTGTTGGGGTCATCGCTGGTTGCGAGGCCGATTGCGGTGCGGTAGTTATACGTGAAGCCGCAGGTGGTGTGGACAAAGAAGGCCGACAGAGCCATTGTTCTTCCAACGTGTTGAGCGTCAATGGGCATTGTTTTGTCGAGCCTTCTCGGGCATGTTGGAATCCGAGCCCCCGAACAAAGGAGATGCGAAAGCAGGGCTGAGGCCAAACACAGGACCAAGAATAGCTCTCGGATATTCAAAAAGACCGGTGGATTGAACGGTGCGCCTATTCTACGAGCAAGCCGGATCAGGCTGTGGACTGCAAGAGCGGAAGTCGGCATGTTGGTAATGCTGAGGGATCTCCCCAAGCTCCTGGGTTGTTCGGTCGCATGCGTTTCCGCTGTGGGCGAATTGCAGCCGAGCCTTGACGAGCCCAGGCGGCGTGAGGGAGAGCTGACATCAAGCTGGGCATGAGGATGCAAAGAGGGACATGGGGCTCTGCTCATGCCAAAGGGGGGCACTAACCCGCCATATATGCTGCGCAAGAGACGCAAAATGGCAAGGCTTCGTGTCCGGCTGAACTGTGTGATCATTTGGTACCTCCGCCTGGGCTGCAAGCCACGGCGCCTAAGATCGCTGATGAATAATCATCGCGCCGGTGCTGTATTAATAGCATGTATGCCGGGCGCAGCCTAGACCGAAGTCGATTCAGCTCCAGCCCGGCACTTCTCTGAAGGCCATGGGCATATGCGCGAATGAGATTCTTTGGTCAGCTGTGCATGCATGTGCGTAGTATGTACAGAACCGGGGCGGGCCCAAGAAGGCTGTTTCTTGACAAGACGTCTTGACCCCCAACCTCGCCTCCCAATCTCCCCCACCTACTCGCCAACCTCAAACTTGGTACAATCGTCCTGCGCCCCGCGCTGCGCAACCGGCATGACCACCGGCTGATGGTTCCTCGCCGCGATCATCGTGCACACCCGATACACCCCCGGCGGCAACCCCCCCGTCACCTCCGCGCGCAGCTCGCCGTTCTCGTCCGCCGGGTCGTCGATCCCCTTGAAGTACGCAAACCTCGTCGGATCCGGCGGCTCCAGCGTGCGCAGGCTCCCAATGTCCTGCACCGAAATGTGCGAGTGGCCGATGATGTCGCCGTTCTCGTCCAGGTCCTGGGGCGCGGTATAGTAGCTGACGCTGGGGTTGACGAGATAGCCGGCGCGGAGGTGGCGGGTTTGGACCGTCACGTTGAAGGTTTTGCGCGGGGGCACGCGGTCGCCGGGCTGGGGGTAGGTGATGATGGAGGTGATCATGTTGTTGACGGACGGGATGCGGCCCATGGGGATGCCGTTGCAGGAGCCGGCGCGGTTTTGCTGGCCGTTGGTGAGGACACGGCCGGCGCAGAAGTTGATGAAGTTGGAGCGGTCGCTGAAGAGGGGAGGCGTATCCTCATTGCCCGCAAAGGTTAGCTGGTGTGCCTTTCTTTTTTTTTTTTTTTTTTTTTTTTTTCCACGCTGGATTCCCAGCGTAGACAAAGGGGGGAGAAAAACAAAGACGTACGTCTCCGACTTGCTCAATCCCGGCCGGATCCCCGGCGTGCCATCTTCCAAGCCGTGATGGTAGCTGGCCGTCTGCAACGCAGCCGGGTCAAGGCAGATGGAGGGTCGCGGTTTATTCCCATGTCCGCGGTCGGGCCTGTTGTCATGCGCAGACCTCGTGTCCACGGCCAGGCCGTTGACGAGGCTCGAGGACAGAAGGACCAGCAAAGCGCCGGCGCCCAGGGAGAGCATGGTGAGGCGGACTGTTGCAATCGGCGGGCTGCAAACCTAGGATGGCAGGTCCTCGAGCAGTGGCCGGCGAGACTTGATGGCGCCAACGAGCGCGAGAGGCGTCCCTCTTAAAGAGCAAACGACCAGCCTGGCGGCCAAGTCCCATGATGGCTTCGGTGTTATATTTAACAGCATCACATCCTCCCATCTGACCTTGGCACCGCCGGACTGGTTATCCCGGGTGCCGTCTCATGTAGGTTGGACGCAGGTCAGCTTGATATTGATTGGGCCACCGGCGGCTAAATCCCCGAGAACCTACAGCATGTTGTGTGCGGCGCCCAACCATGTTGTGCTTGGTAGATTGCGTCGCGTGAGACCGCGTCTGCCCTGCCAAAAGCATCATTCCTCCCGTCTGCTCGAGATGAGGATTTATGCGGTTGGTGCGTGGCACAGCTTGTATGTCGGCGCGGGACGGCAATTTGCCTCCGGCTTCCCTACCAGGTTGACATAAGATAGCGTTGTACTCGCGCCTATCACTGTCGCATTGACGCGATGGTGGGCAGCTCTGAAGGAAGTGAAGACGACGGACGATTGAAATCCCAGGCGTTGTCGGGGTGCATCCCTGAATGATTCTTCGCTGTTTGAGTCCGAGTTTTGGAGTCGACGTCTGGCCCACGTTCGGGTGGCGTCGCGCCGGAAGTCTTTCACAGCATGCTTCGCCTCTGTAAGGGAATGGTAGCATCTTTGTTGGAATCCAACAAGTATGATTGTCGGTGATTTGAAAGACGATTCTTGTTGGCCACCGATTGACACCATTCCCATCGCCGTCCCGGGGTCGATCCATGGCCCATGCCGCACTGACCCTGGCATCAGAAGAACCAACCAATCGTGCGTCGAATAGTTACCGTTACGGATTCTCGGGTCGGCCCGGCCCTGTCGAGCATGACGCGGTCGTGAAACACGTTTCGACAACGAACACCGCCTTTCTGCCGGGGTGCTTGCTCAAGTACTGCGTACATGATGAGAGGCAGAACGCCCACCTGCAGGACCCCAGGTCCACGGCCAACCGCCAGATCTCTTCACAGTTTGTTGAGTGATGAAGTGATGAATACGGCAGAAAAAGGTTGCTACGGTAGAGGACCAAAGAGAGGAGCCGAAAGAGCGGGGACGAAGGATGGTGATGAAAGGCCAGGTTTACCTCGCAAGCTGGGACCTCTTCAGATGCATTTACCAGCCGTCAACGGACCCTTCAGCGCTGTTTCTCCTATATGATTTGAGCATAAGCACGCCGGCGCTTGATGGGGTGTCATGCTGATTGCACACCATACCAGCCTCTAGCATCCGAGGTGCCCTCGCTCAGGTACCTTGATACCTGGGATCCAACATTCCGAAGGCGTTGTGTGAACAGAAAAAAAAACAAGCAATTAGAATGAATGGGTAACAATCCACAATCGAGCCACCCGAGGGCGATCCGTCCCATTCCTTCAACGCGTGTGCCGATGTATCCACGTGCTTTGGCCGACATGACGTCTGGTTCATGGATCCCAGATCGATCGTGCTAGCCAACCGGGTTTCTTTCCCGAAGAAGTGCGGGGCTGCTTATCTCAGCGCATTGGAATAGCACACGACCGATGTTGGTAATACCCACCTGGCAAATGAATTACAAGAGCGGCACTCGAGGTACCTAATTATCCCTTGTCCCAGGCTCCCGGGTTTCGGACATATCCGATGCACTCCTAGGGGAGAAAGCAATGGTACACGCCACCCATCCAAGAAGCCACTCATTAGACAAAGAACAGATCAACAGAACGACTTTTCAACAAAAGACCTACTCGGGACGGGACGGGCGAGTCACAAGTGCTCTCATAATGCATGTGTGGGAGGTCTTATTCTCCTTCGCGCGGACACGGGATCCCTCGCTCGCTTCAGACTACGAGCTTCTGGGCTATCCCTCAACAACGACCAAGTAATCGTAGGCATCCAAGCCCCATTCCCGTGGTGTCCCACGGCAGGAGACACGCATGGTGACTTGTCGAAAGAGGGAGGAGGACCAATTCCGCCCGCAGAGAGAAGGGTAGATACGGGACGCAAAGCCACATGGAAATCAGGGTTGCGTATCCCCGTCTCGAACTATTATTCCAAACAATTACAATGTAGGCACCAAGACGGGCCGGAGAGGCCGACAGCCCATGGGAAAAGACGATAATTATTGGCTATGGGGCTTGCGCATGGCTTGTCAATGGATTCCAAAAAACATCTGTCCCATCTCCAGCTGCTGCTCATTCGTGGGAGACCATGGCCTGGTGACCAGGGGGGTTGATCTCGTGCAAGAGATTTCGGTCTCGAGATGAACACTCCCTCGGAGAAACATTGAAGGGGCACCAACAACAGCCACATGTCCGCACCTCGCCACCTCATACAGCGTGATCATTCGGCTCGTCCGGTTCGTCTCGTCCGGTGTTCGTTCTTGGGGCTAGCCAGCAGCTCCCTGCTGCCATGTGAGCCATCTTTGCGGCGAAGCACCTTACGTACCTTGGTGAGGCGGCCGATGTTCCGGACCCCAATTCTGCTCACTCGTTTCCCATAGGCCACCGGGTTGGTGCGCGTGTGCGACCCCACAGGAACGACGGCGTTCTGGACCTCGCTTGCGTGGCCGCGGGACGGCCAACGCGGACGCAATCCTATCAGCATCATCGAGAGAAACAGCAGTGAACCATCAAGATCCTGGAACGCCGAAGCGTCCAAGATCAATACGTAACCCCCCTTCCCCCCCTCCCCCCCCCCCCCCCTCCCCTTGTAACTCGGGCCTATCTTCCCAGCAGATGATGAGTTCTAGACTAGGTTCTATTGTTTGACCAGGCATCGCGGCATTCCTCGCAGCGCCGTGACGTAGACTGCTCAAGCATTCGCGGTACGGAACACGCAGTTCTGAGTCAACGGTTCGGAACATGGCTTCCGAGAAAGAAGACCTGAACCAGTACTCATCTGGGTTAGCCACCCATTCCCGGCGAACGGCCCGGCCCGCCTGCGAACCAACGGATGGATCTGCAGCTTAATTACCTCGGGCGGTAGTTAGCACCCGAGAACCAGATCCACGGACCCATCCCATTCCTAAGACGTGTTTAGCGCAGATCGCGAGAGGAAATCCAAAGGCCGTGTTCGTGTTTGAGCCGACCGACCCCCCCTGTACCTCAGCTGATCAACACCCTCGTTGCTGGTAAAGCAAGGCTGCCAAGGACTCCATCAAAGTCTCAAACGCTCAACGGGCTATTTCTTGAGGCGCTGTATTCTAGGCCAACGAAGGTGACATCGGTCAAAGGATCAACATCGTTTCCTTCTATCTCTCTTATTTTTTGTTTACGCGTTTCTGACGTCTTTGGAAACCTTTTTCAAAATCCATTCAGATCACCCCATCACTTCTTATTCTCTGCTCGGTGTCTCGCATGGTAGCATTGCTGGTAGTTCTTCGTGGTTAGTCAGCTGAGGTGACAGGGAGAGTCATGTCGCGTACCTGGATCACTGGGACGCAGCAGCTGGCCGCAGTGTGTCTTGGATGCGATCTTGTTAGTTCAGAGCGCTGTTTTACACAGCCTGGGCATCGAGATGATACCATGGCTCAGCGGTCCGGCCAGAGGGAATGAATGGGATAAATACCCTTCTTCTTGTCCTTGACATGGCCATCCGTCTCTCTCATTCCAACACCGGACTTTGCGCACACATCCGAGCTGCTCTTCCCAACACTCGCTTCGACCTTCTCCCCTCTTGACTCCCAACATTGTATCCCTGGTTGCCCTGCAAGATGCACCGCTACCTCATCTTCGCGGCGTCCCTCGCGTCCGCTGCTCTCACGCAGTCCACCTACTACGGCTGCTACACCGACACCCCGGCCCGGGCCCTCACCGGCTCGTTTCTCTTCGCCTCCAACATGACTCTCGCTCTCTGCGAAGCCCACTGCAAGAACTACACGCTCTGGGGCGTCGAGTACTCGACCGAGTGGTACGTTCTGCGCCCCTTGTCCATCCGGCAGCCTTTGGCCCAACCCTCACGCTGCGTACCTGACCTGACCTGACCTGACCTACCACGATCCCAACCTCATTCCCCCTCCACCTCCTCTGGAAAACACATGGATGACCCGTACAACCTTACCACTAACAACTCCGTTTTCCTCCCCCGCCGTCTAGCTACTGCGGAAATTCCCTTGGTCCCCGTTCTTTCCCCACCTTCTCCACGGACTGCTACAAGTCCTGCGGCGGCGACAAGAATGAAACCTGCGGCGGCGACAACCGCCTCTCTCTGTACGGCAAGCCGGCGGAAAACCCGGCCTCGACCCCTCACGTGTACGACCCGCCCGTGACCGCCACCCAGTACGTCGGGTGCTACACGGAGCTTCCCGTGGGCCGCGCGCTCTCCGAGGCCAGGACCTACTCGATGACCCTCATGACCGTCGGCCGGTGCGGCGCTTTCTGCCGGGACAGCGGGTTCCGCTGGTTCGGGCTCGAGTTCTCGTCCGAGTGCTTCTGCGGGGACGAGGTGCACGCGAACAGCACCCTCGCCCAGCTGGACTCGGAATGCAGCATGGCTTGCACGGGCAACGCGACCGAGACGTGCGGCGGGTCCAACAGGATCAGCGTGTACAAGTGGGTGTGAGAGCGAGATCGCTCCGCAGGACGCCCCCCAGTCCCCGAGCCTCTCGGGAAGGCTGCGCGTTTCGGGCCGAGGGGGGAGGTCGTGGCGAGGGGCTGGCGATCGTGATCGGGAGGGAGGGGTCGTGGTTCGATGGAGGTAGCAGGGTCTTTGGGCATCAGAATGCTTGTACAGTAGGAATAGGCTATTTATTGGGTTGTGACTTGAACAGCGTGTTTCCTTCGGCACCCCTTCTCTTGGAAGTATCGTGATGGTTTCCAGAAACGTTCTCGTTCTCAACATCCAACATGCACGCCGTTTCGCGTCGTGCTGCTTGCACGATGCCATGACACATGGAAAACGGTTGGGAGAGGAGCGTGCCCCATGGGAGCCTTATCCCAGGAGAGAGGGCTTCTTTTCAACATCAACGGCGCTCCTGAGATGAATACTACCCCCGGATCCCTCCGCGCAGGCCTTCAGATTCGCTAGAACGGCCGGGGCCTGCCAATCTCCACCAAGCCCTCGATCAATGCTCGCAAAACGAGTACGACCCAAACCACTCCCTACGCTTCTGAACAAGGGTGAACTTGCTCCTCTCCTCCATCAGCTTCTTGCGGTGCTCCTTGGCCTCCTCCGCCGTCATCAGGCCCTCCGGGAGCGGCCCGGCGTTGCGGATCATCGCCACCAGTTCCGCCGGCAGCTTCCCCTTGAGGCTCGCGAGCAAGCTCTCGCTCGGCCTGATGGCGTCGGCGGCGCTGCCCTCCTCCAGCAGCAGATTGAACACGTCCGGAGGGAGGTCGCCCGGGCTGGCGCCCTCGCCGGTGCCAAAGGTGGCTTCGCACCACCAGTCGAAGCGCTGCGGGGGCACGTTGGCGGTGGAGATGACGCGCTGGGTCGGGTCGACGAGCCAGAGGGCGATGAAGCGGCGGTGGCCAGGCTTGGTAGGGTCGGCGAGGCGGAAGGAGGAGACGCGGTGTTGGCTAGGGGAGGAAGGTCGTCAACGGGAAGCTGGTGGCGTCGCTGGAGGACGAGGGGGGGGGGGGGGGGGAAGGAGGAACTTACAAGACATTGGGAAAGGCGAGGAACCTTCCCTGCGGCGTCGCGACGCTCCCGTAGACCTGGACGGTTTCCACGTCGACCAAGCCAAGCGCGGTGCCGTAGAGCCGCTCGTATAGGCGGTACATGTCCTGCCCGACTTGGTCTTGCAGCTCTTCCTGTTCCTTGGCGGTGGCCATGCGGAACGAGAGGTGGCTGTCGGTGATGTTCTCCGAGTCGATGTAGTAGAGGGCCGTAGCGACGATGTGCTCGTTCACCATGCCCTCGACCTGTTCGAGGCCGTTGATTAGCGTGGCCGCCCGAGACAAGATCCCGAAGGGTGCCGCGGGCGCGGCGCGGCGCGAGTGACTTACATGCCACCCGCCGGCCGGAAACGTGGGCTTTTCCGGCGTCAGCTCGATCGAGGCCATCTTGACGATGACCTGCAGGCCCGTGTCGCGAAACCTCTCGCGGAGCCTCTGCAGGACGGTGTACTCGATGGGCCCCCGCTCGGTCGCCCCCATGAGGATGGGGTCGCGGATCTGGCGCCACTTGAGGCGCTGCAGCTTGCGCTGGTTCTTGGCTTCCTCGTCCTCCATTTGCTCCTCGACCTCGTCATCGAGCATGTATTCGGGCTCCATGCCGTCCTCCGGTTCGACGGGCCCCTCCCGGCCTTCGATCTCTGCAAGGATCTCGGGGCGAAACGGCTCGAAGTGCTCGTCTTCGTCCTCGTCGCTTGAGGAGGGGCGGGCAGGATGCGCGTTAACGCGACGGGCAAGATCTTCTCAAGGCAGGATGGGCGACTCACTCGACGGGAGGAGGATACCGCAGCCGTTGCTGATCCTGGCCCGTGTCCTTGTTGATGGCCCTGGCGCTGCACACGCTCTCCCAGGCGGGGATGGCAAGGTCGATGAGCTTCTCGATCAGGCGGTACGTGCCCGCGTGCTTCTCGGGGTGGAGGTTGTTGATGTAGCTGATGAAGCGCACGGTGCCGTCGTCTTGGAAGGCAAGGTTGGCCGGCAGCCACTGGTACGTGCGCGACCAGTACTCCTCAGGAACGTGGTTGCGGATCATATGGGCCCTGACATCGTCGGGGAGGGGGTCGCTCTCCCGGGGGTGTATCTCGATAGGCGCGCCCTTGCCCGACCACTTGCCGATGGCGTCCTCCACTCCCACCACCTCCTCCTGGAAGAAGTTGGATTTGCCTGCCAAGGAGTTTCTTCAGCCACGAGACGCAACGAAGGAAAGGCGCATCGACGCCAACCTACCGTAGACAAAGGGGTACAGGGACGGATGGACCAGATCCTGGACCATGTCATCCGTGCCGGGGTGCCAGTCCGGGCTGTCGCCCTGCTCGACGCGGAGCTTCTCAAAGGCGGCCACGAAACCCTGGCGGAGCTCCTCGTCCACCAGGGTGTCGGATTTGACGACGGTGTTAAAGTCGACCGACGACCATGTGGCGGCTCGCGAAGAGTTGAGGGTAAACGTCAAGCCCGTCTTTTTGAAGTGCTCGGCCTTGCAGCGCAGCTCAAAGATGCACTGTTGTTCTCGTTGTCAGCCTTGGGGACAGCCACCAGGAACGAGGAAAGGGGAACATGACGTGCATAGTGAAAGATGTCCTCGGTGATGAACCTCGTGCGGGTAGGCTTGGGCACCTCGCACTTCGGGTCGACGATCTCGTTGTAGAGGTCCTCCTCGGGCATGCTTTTGGCCTCCTCGAGCCACTTGGCCACGATATTGTCGTCAAAGACCTTCTCGTGCCAGTTGGGCTTGTCGGTCAGGCGGTCCATCAAGTTCATCATGAACACCTCGCGGACCTGCAGGAGGCTCGAAACGGCTCCCGGCATGGCGCTGCATGAGCCGAACCGATAAATGTCGGCGTTGGTCATGCAGTCCGCAGGGAAGCGGATGAAGCGCAGAGGCAGGCCGGCGCCGGGATAGACGGGTCCAGAGGCCATGCTGAAGGTCTCCTGAGATGCCAATGTTGACGTGGTGGATAGGTGGTTGTTGACCGTTTGGAAGAAGCCGATGCAAGGGAAAACAGCGGTGTCGGCGGGCCGTTTGCTTTGAAATCGGCTCGACCTGTGACCGAGAGGCTGGCTGGGACAAGATGGTGCCCAACTCAGCCGATGGATGTTCTCGAGGGCTTCCCGTGCTGATATTTGAGTTGTCGAGCTCGCGCTGCAAGCTGCATGCAACTTAGCCCGGCCAGGTCCTCCTCCTCATCTGCGAGAGCTGTACATACGAGAGCCGTTCCCCGCAGGCCATTGCTGCCTCTGCTAGCGCCTAGGCACAGGCTTGGCGTTGCAATGAGCTGACTACTATAGTTGCTCTGCCGGCGCCCCTTTTTCCGGATCCTTGCCGTGCGTGGTGTGGTGTTGATCCTCAACTCCACCGGCCTATCGCCAACTCCACCAGACGGCTCCAGGGGTTTAGGCAGCACATCGCTTTGAGCCTGTCGTCAATGAGTTTTCTATCCCAGTTGCTTGGCCGTGAACGCCCACGGCATCCTGATGGCTCGCGGCGACCTTCATCGCAACCCCCTCCCCCCCCCCCCCCCCCCATGACATGGCTCGAGCCGCTTAGATGACCCATCTGGGGATGCGTGGTGCATGATCATGATCACGATGCTGATGACGGTCAGAATCTTGTCAGGTTCGACGTCCATCATGAATGGATCCAGGTGTCTTGGTGAAAACCTGTTCTTGGGATGCTCTATGATTACATGCCCTGACCCTCTACTATTACTTGTGCTTGTATCGATGAGCCGACGGGCTCTCTCCGCCCAGGGATTTACTTCTTCTTCCAGCGGAACAACCCCGAGAGGCTCATGCCTCGGACCCGGAACACGTAATACAGGCCAACTGCCACCGCCAGATCAAAGGCGATGTACGCCCACATGATGCCAAAGTTCCTCCACCTGTCGCTCCAGTAGATGTCGACCGCCTTCAGGAACTGATCGGCCACGCTGAACGGACAGTACTGGCAGGCTTCCGTGGCGAGCGGGTTCTGCAGCACGCCCTCGGCCTTGCCCGCCAGCGGCGACAGGTACTCGAGGCACGTCATGCCCGCGGGGGGGTTGAACGTCAGGCTCTCGGACGGCGAGCACGTGACGGGGCGGCCGTGCAGCATGGTCGCGACGATGCCCGCGATCCAGTAGGTGAAGGGCGAGACGTAGTACATGAAGGTCCAAAACCCGGGCATGGCCTGCCGCGTCTGCAGCACGCCGCTGAAGATGGTGCTCATCATGGTGAGGAGGATGACGATGCCCGAGGCGGCCTGGGCGTCGGGGAGCGCGACGATGGTCATGTGCGCAAAGGCGCTGGCGTACATGAAGAGCTGCACGAGGAAGAGCAGGACGAGGCCCTGGCGGGCCGACGACTGCACGCCGACGACGGGGTAGTAGAAGCAGGCGAAGGTGAGGATGCCCGTCAGGATCTGGTACGGCATCTCCACCACCATGTTGGCGATGAGGAAGGCCTTCCACGAGTAGGCCTTGCTGGGGCGCTCGCGGACCTCGTAGAGGGAGCGTTGGGTGGTGAAGAGGGGTTGGATCTACGAGGGGATCTCGGTCAGCCGGTCTGCGCTTTTTTTTGTTGGATGGTCGGGAGGGATCTGATAAGGAAGAGGGAAAACAAAAACGCTCACCTGCTGCACCAACGTGGTGAAGATGGTGGTCACCATGAAGACGGCAAACACGACGTTCCGCATGCCGGCCTGGGACCCGTCCGGCTTGAAGAAGCTGAACCCGATGAACAAGCCCGACATGACGCCCAGCAGCAGCTTGGCCAGCACGTAGCCCGGCATGCGCCAGTACTGCTCAAAGATGCGCTTCGTCACGGCCCAGACCTGCGTGTGGAAGGGCATGGCGAACTCGCCGTGGTCGGCTCCCCGCTCCTCCTCCTCCTCGGCGGCCTGATCGCCGCCCCCGCCGCGGCCGCAGATGCGGTCGATCTCGGCCAGCACCGCGGCGTTCTCCGGGCTCTGCTTCCACACCTCGTGCCAGTCCTCGCCCTTGTCGTTCACCTCCTGGGCGACCATCTCGAGCATGTACTCGGCCGGGTTCTCGTCGTCGCCGCAGCGGCGGCCGCCGTTCCTCTCAAAGTAGCCGAGCAGCGCCTGCGAGTTCTTGCCGATGTCGCCAAAGTACACGGTGCGGCCGCCCTTGGCGAGGAAGAGCAGCCGGTCGAACTGCTGGAAGAGCACGGCGTTGGGCTGGTGGATGGTGCACAGCACGGCCTGCCCCGCGTCGGCCAGGCGGCGCAGGAGCACGCAGATGCTCCACGCGCTCTGCGAGTCGAGGCCGCTCGTCGGCTCGTCGAGGAAGAGCAGCAGCTTCGGCTTGGCGACGAGCTCGACGCCGATGGTCAGCATCTTGCGCTGCTCCACGTTGAGGCCCGAGCCGGGCACGCCGACGACCGCGTCGGCGTACTCTTCCATGCCGAGGATCTTGATGACCTCTTCGACGAAGGCGTACTTTTCGGCGACGGGGACGGAGGGAGGACGGCGGAGCAGGGCGCTGAAGCGGAGGGACTCGCGCACGGTGGCGGTGTCGAGGTGGAGATCTGGAAAGGGGGCGGCCGCGGCCGGGTTAGCATGCCGTCCTATGCGTCCCAACAGCCCGAGGCGGCCAGCAAGGTTGCATGAGACATCCAGGGGGGGAGAAACGTACCTTGCTGCTGCACGTAGCCGGTTTGACGCTGAAAGTCGGCCCCGACGATGCGGCCGTTGACCAGCATGTCGCCGGTGACGACGCCCACGGTGGTGCGGCGGGCGAGGACGTCCAGCAGGGTTGTCTTGCCGGCGCCCGAGGCGCCCATGAGCGCGGTCAAGGTGCCCGGCTTGACCCAGCCGGACACGTGGTTCAGCAGCCGGCGCTGGCCGTCCTTGACCTGGATGTCGTACACGACGTCCTTCCAGGTGAAGACGTCCGTGTGCGGCTCCATGCCGACGGGAGCGTTCCGGCCAGGCGCGGCGGCGTCGGCGCCGTTGGCCTTCTCCGTCCTGACCCCGGCGTCGCCGGCGCGGGCGTCTTCCTCGTCGCCCTTGCTGCCGGCGCGCTTGGGATCCAGATGGGCCGGGACCCGGCCGCGCCGGAAGACGAGCGCCTCGGCGGTGCTCGTGGTGGACGAGTTGAGCTCCACGGCGACGAAGTAGATGAGCGTGAAGCCGACCAGGAACGCCATCAGGATGCCAAAGTTGCGCCAGAGGTGCGAGAACCTGTAGCCGTACATGGCCTCGATGTAGGCATCGCCGCTGACGGTTGGGCGGCCGGCCACGGCGCCGGCGCTGGCGCAGACCCAGGAGTCGCCGCGGGGAGGGGAATAGGGCGGGACGATTTGAGAACAAGGGAACTCGCGCCCGTGGAACTCGTTGGCGATGAGCATCTCGAAGCCGTAGTAGATGGGGTTGAGCCAGCGGAGCCAGCCGAACCAAGGGTGCATTTCCGGGACGGGAATGCTGGAGGGGGAGGCGAGGGGAACGATCAGCGGGCTTTGACCGGGACGGGGACGGGATGAGCCAGAAAAAAACTTACATGTAGCCGGTGTAAACGATGAGGACCAGGACGATGACGCCGGCGAGGGCCATGGCTTGCGAGACGGTCTTGGTGACGGCGGCCAGCGTGCGGAAGACGGCCGTCATGGTGAAGGTGGCGACGTACGAGACGAGAAAGTAGAGGAAGAAGTTGCCCGGCTTCCGCTGCAGGCCCGCGAGGAAGTAGACGATGAGGTTGAAGACGGTGGCGGCGACAAACTTGACGGGGATGTCGGCCACGATACCCGCGGCCGCCTCGGTGAAGGGGTGATAAAAGGCGTACGACGCATGCTTCTCGACGATGGGCCGCTGGGCGTACAGGGTGTCGATCTCGGAGATGGCCGTCAGGGCGTTCAGGAGGATGGCCATGAACAGGACGGATCCCTTGCCGTCGAAGCCGGCGGTGGCGTTGGGGTTGCCGTAAAAGATGGAGCCGATGATGAGCGCGAGCACGAGCTGGGCGAAGAGGTGCACGCCCGTGCCGGCCAGGTTGTTCCAAAGGCGCTGGTACGCCCTCGTCGTGTTGTGGCGGATCTGCGCCGGGATGCTGATCATGTACGGCGAGCCGGGGCGGACGCCCTGGGCCTGGCGGTGGCGCTTCCTGTCACGCTGCGCCGCCAGGCTGGCCTCGCGCCTCTCGCCGGGGGCGAACTCGTCGTCGTAGCGCGCCATGTCCCGCTGCAGCGCGGCGAACTCGGGTGAGGCAAGCCAGCACTGCTCAAACTCCTCGGGCGTGCGAGGGACCTTGTGCTCCATGCCGGGCCTGGGGACGCGCTCCGACGGGTTGGTGATGCTGGTCAGGAAGTCGCCCGTCGTCTGGCGCGGCGGGCACAGCCAGCCCTGGCGCTCAAAGAAGGCCTTGGCGGCGTGGGCCGGGCCGAAGTAGATCTGCCGGCCCTCGTACAGCACCGTGGCCTTGTCGAACAGGTCGTAGATGGCCTGGCTGGCCTGGTAGATGGCCACGGCGTGGGCATGGGTGCTGATGTCGGACGACACGCGCAGCGCCTGCACGAACTTGAGGGCGCTCGCCGAGTCCAGGCCCCGGGTGCTGTTATCCCACGCGCATATGGGGGACCCGGCGACGGCCATCTCGGCGATGCTCACGCGCTTGCGCTCGCCGCCCGACACGCCGCGGATGTAGTCGCTGCCGACCCGGGTGTGGTAGACGTGCGACAGGCCAAAGACGGCCATGACCACGCGGGCGATGTAGCGGTGGTACTCGGCCCGCGGCATGGAGGCGGCGCGGTGCGACGGCGTGCGCATGGCGGCGGCGAACTCGAGGGTTTGCCCGACGGTGAGGTGCGGGAAGTGCTTGTCGACCTGGTCGAGCGTCAGCCATCTTTTTTTTTTTTGGTCCCAACAACGCACACGCTAGACACACCATCACCTCCGAGAAAAGGGGAGAGAGAGAGAAAGAGAGAGAGAGAGAGAGAGAAAAGAGAGAGAGAAGGGAGGGAAGGGAAAAGAAAAAAAAAAAAAAAGGACTGCTCAGAAAAGGGCTCACTCACCTCCTGGTTATACACCACCTCGCCTTTAAACTCCTTCCTCATGACGTCCATTTCCACGCCGTTGTAATGCACCTTGGCCTCCCTGCCCAGCATCAAGCCGTCCGTCTCGCCGCAGATGGTCTTCAGGAACGTGCTGCACCCGCTGCCGGGCCGTCCCAGGACCACCAGCAGCTCGCCGCTCCTGAGCAGGCCGTGGAACCCGTGGAGGATCTGCTTGCGCTGCTTGTTGCGCGCCATCTCGCCGACCCTGGCCGGGGCCGCCAGGACGCTCGTCACCGTCTCCTGCAGCTGCAGGGCCGAGCCCGAGCCGAACACGTCGAGGTCCCTCCAGAGGACGCCGAGGTGGCTGGCCTGGTGGCCCTGCTCGTTGAGCTGGCGGATGAAGTGGCGCACCCATTTCGTCACGTCAAAGTCGGCCGAGTCCGGGTTGAGGGCGGCGTCGGTGGCGTCGATGGTCTCCGGATGGTGCTGGGAGAGGGCGGTGGCGATGCGGCGGAGCTCGTTCTGGTCGTGCTCCTCGAGGGCGTGCTCGAGGGAGCGCCGGCGGTCCGCGTTGGGCCGCGTGAGGGAGAAGCGCCTCTGGCGGTAGGGGTCGTGCTCGCCGACGGTTTCGGAGCTGTCGTCGTAGACGCTGGAGCCGGGGGTGCCGGCGGCCGGATCGACCAGCGCGGGCGGGAGGGTTTCCGGCGGCTGGCCCGCCATGATGGGACCTGAACGAGCCGACGGGGTCCTCCGCTGTCGTGATACGTGATACAAGTAAGGCACCAAGAGGTAAGCAGGGAGTAGTAGAAAGGTAGGTAGGGCAGGTCAGGTCCTCATGGGGCACTGCTGTGGCCGCTCACGATATCGCTGGTGACTACGTTCCTCGGATCCCTCCACCGATTGCCGTTGATCGCAGAACCTCAAGAAGCCCCCGGGAGGAGGAGGAGGGGGGGAGGGAACCTCCCACATTCATATCGCCCCCTCCCCCGGCGTCGAAGCCTTTCAGCATTCCATAGTCCAAACCAACAAAGCTGCCTCCCGCTGCTCCGTGCCCGATTCCGAACACCGTTTGGGTGGGGCCGGTTATCATGGTCTAAGCCGGGATGGGTCGGAATCGTTCCGGCGGATGGTCTACCATACACCCCCCCCCCTCTCTCTCTCTCAAATCGCTGGCGTCAACCCACGGTCCTGAGCGGTCGGGATGGACCCGGAACATCGACGGCGAGGGGTCCACCGCGTATCGCAGCGTGGATGGATGTCATTTCCGGACCCCGATCCCATTCTTCCAGTGCCTGCGCGGGCGACTTACTCAGACCCGGCTCATGCGAAGCGGCGTGGCTCCATCTAGCTCGGTCCGGTTATGGTGGTGTCCTGTCCATGCCTGAGCCCGAAGGGGCACAACGTAGGGGGAGAGAGGTCGCATACAAGCAACCACAGGGCTGAATCCCGCCACCGCCACCGAGCCTCAACGTCACACATCCACTCCATCTTATAGTATCGTACTGTGTACACTACTACGGCCGGGAGGAAGCGTTGCCTAACTCTGTCTGGCCCGGGTGGAGCGGCCGCATGCGACCTGAGTGAGCACTACGCAGTAGTTAGCGTCCGTTCTCGGCCTTGAAGGGAGGGGGGGCGGACGTAGGACGTAGTGGATCACCAGGGAGTGGACCGATCGTTGCGGGCCATGAGAGAAAAAAAAAAAAAGAATCGTGATTCACTAGTCCTGTTTACACAATTTCCGTTCGCCTTCTCGAAACCCGCGTTGGCCCGAAGCCTGGGCATTCTCGGCGGCGGCCCCCCCATGGTGCTCGGTTCCAGAAGCGAACCTTCACATGTCGGTCTAAGCGTTCAAGTCCGGCATTGGGATGGCGAGCGAGCGATGGCGTCAGGGGTAAACGCTCCACCGTCACCCGAACCGTCCGCGACGGGCACGGCGTGTGAAGCGACGAACCCCCCCTCCAAGATAAAGGCACATCGGGATTCGTCAAATGTTGAAACATCGGGATCGGGGTTGAGGATAACTACACCAGGTAGGCTCGCCCGCGCAGCAGGAAGCATCGTCAGCGCCGACGAGAACAACACCACCCTGAATCAAACCGGCCAGAGAGCCAAAGCCAGGTGGCGCCAAGGCAAAACGGGCTGAGAACCATCCCAAGACGTGGGTGGGTGGTCTCGGGACCCCTGTCGCCAGCTCGCTAGCGACGTCGATCAGCCGAGTCAAGCATCAGAGACGCAACCGCTTGGCATGGGAAAGGGTCGGATCCATCCCGATGATAGCCCTACCCTGCGTAGTTGCTGTGCATGTACATACTGGACGACCGGGCCAAGGACCACGACGACGACGACGACGACGATGCTAGCGCTTACGGCACACCTTCAGCTCCCATGGTGACGGCTCCTTGCAACCCAATCCGGCAGGGTAGATATTCCGCTCTACGTGTAGCACGGTAATAATACATACAGCAATCGCTCTGCCGCTGCTCGCTCCCCTTTCTCTTCCAGCCCATCGTCCATCACGCGGCTCCCCCCTTCTTCTTCGCAATCACCCACACATACGTCAGCTCGCTCGCCCTATCCGCCTCGTCGGCCGCCTCCCTCTCCAGCACCTCCAACCCGGCCTCCTCCAGCACCTTGACCGTCTTGTCCTCCCCCCAACCGCTCAAGTACACCCACCCGTCTCTGTGCCCCAGCCATCCCGTCCTCACCTCCCCCGCCACTTCTTCCTTGGCAACGTTGATCATCAGCAACCCCTCCCTCTTCAGCCACCGCGCCGCCCGGTGCAGAAACACCGTCTGCTCCTCCCTGGGCAAGTGCACCAGGCTGTACAGCCCCACGACGGCGTCGAAGCTCTCCGGGGGGAACCGCAGGTCCATCATGTCGCTCTCCACCAGCTGAAGCGTCCCTCGCGGCGACGGCCCGCCGCCGTCTCCGTCTCTGCTGCTGCCGCTTGTGTTGTCCATCAACCTCGTCAGGTCCAGCGACGACGCCGGCGGCGACGGCTTCGTGTTCTCGGCGGCGAGCCCGAGCTGGACGCCCGACAGGTCCACGCCCACCGCGTCCAGCTTCTCGTGCAGCAGGAGGTTCAGCACGGGGAGGCCCGCCCCGCAGCCCACCTCGAGCGCCTTCATCCCGCGCAGGCTGACGGGCGGAGGGCTTTCGGCGGCGGCGGCGGAGGAGGAGGAGGAGGAGGAGGAGGAGGAAGAGGAGGGCGCCGTCACGTCCTCGAGCCCCGGCCACGAGGGGAGGCGCGGCAGGCTTGGCGGCGGGCGGAGGCCTTCGAGGGGGATGCGCCGGCGCTTGTCGCGGAGGTGGGCGAGGAGCTTTTCCACCTAGGCGACGCGCTGGGTGCGGTAGAGCATCGTAGATTCGTTGTAGCGCGGGGCCAGCGTGTTGAAGGTTGTCCTGAGGCGGGATTTTAGGTCGGGCGGCGGCAGCGTGGCGGCGGGGCCGGGCTGGGTGACGGTGGAGAGGCTTGGCTGGTCCGGGCTGTCGGAGCCGGAGGGGTCACCGGGCTTGCTGGATGCATCCTTGGCGGTAAGGGCGAGGAAATCCATGAGGGTCATGGTGGTGATGGCGATGCGGATGACGGGTGGGCTGCTGGCCGCTGCTGCTGAGGCAAAAGAACAAGACGATGATGATGAGAGAAGGATGTTGGCTGCAATGAGGATGCCGGATTCAGAACCAAGGGGAGCCTAGGAATAAGAGGACGGACGAAAGATAAAGAAAAAAAAAAAAAAAAAAAGAGGAAGAAGAGGAGACAAGACGAGGGTTGGGAGGTGTCTGTCTTGTAACTGTCGAGATTTGCAAGACCGGCCAGCCATCCAATCCAGTCCAGGTGCGACAGCATCAACAAAGAGCATGGGCGATGGAAGATGGAAGAGAGCCATGTTCTATCTTTGCCGGAGGTCACCACCGCCCCAGGGCGATCTCTCCAGATGTTCCTGCTTGCGCTGAACGGCCGCGGTACTATACCGAAGGGAGGACGCCGGCGTCCACGTTGAGATGGACGGTCGGTAGGCAAGAACGAGAGCCAGGGCGACAAGCCTGTCATTCACAACCCAAGCTCCGTGTGGCATGGTTCCCAGAAACGGCACCTGGCATCTCGTCGCCCGATGCATAGGTAGGTATGGAGCCCTGGACCTGACATGATCCAAGGCTGCCGAGGTGTATCTAGCGAGGTATGTATCTTGTAAAAGGGAATCCAAGGCCATGGTCCAATTCCTGGACTCCCCCGTCCCTTTCCAATCCCACCCAACTCCGTCTCCATCCCGGCGCCTGACCCGACCCTTTGGGACTCCGGATCGAGCGCTGGAAAAGGAAACAAGCAATACCATGACGCCTCGGGTCTTCTCCGGGAGACAACCTGACCTTCCCACCTAGCCCTCGTTCCCGGCTTCCGACGACCCCGAGGAGCTTGAGCCGTTCAGGTGGCAGCCGGCGGCGCCGTTGGTCGCCTTGGCCGTCTCGCCGTTGACCTTGACGGGGATCCCGGCCGTTGCGTGACCCGGCTCGGTCCCTTCGGCCTTCTTTTGGCTCTCCGCCTCCCGGCTTTGTTCGTTGCCGCCGTTGACTGCCGCCGCCTCTGTGCTCGTTTCTTGTTCCTTCTTCTTGGCCGTCCCGGCCGCCTTCCGCTCCATGTCCTCCTTCAGCCTCTCCAGCTCCTCGTCGGAATCGTGGCCCTTGAGCTCCTGGGCCAGCGCCCGCGCCTTCTTGGCCCTCCTTTCCCTTCTCCGCCGCTTCTTGGCCTCGGCCGCCTTGCGCTCCTTCTCCCGGGCCGCCTCCAAGACGGCCAGCTCCTCTTGGACCCACGCGGCGATGTTGCGGGCCGCGGCGGCGGGCGAGTCGCGGTGGCTGAGCAGGTACCCCTGGATCTGGGCCGGGGTGAAGACCTCGTTGGGGATGGCCCGGCTGAAGGCGAGGGCGAGCCGCTCGAGCTCGGCCTGGGGCAGGAGGCGCGCCGACGCCGAGGAGCGGTCGGCGGGCTGGCCGAGGCCGTCCGGGTCCGGGCCGAACATGCGCAGGAACATGAGCTCGCAGCTGCGCTGGGAGATGTGGCCGAGGTAGAGCATGCGGTCGACGCGGCCCGGGCGGATGAGGGCCTTGTCGAGCTTGTCGGCGTAGTTGCTCGTCATGAGCACGATGCGGCCCTCCTGCGACGCGACGCCGTCGATGACGTTGAGCAGGCCCGACAGGGTGCAGTTGGAGCGGGTGCGCTCGGATTTGTCGCCATCGGATTCGCTGTTGTCGCCGCTGTCGTCGTCGTCGTCGTCGTCGTCGTCGTTGTCGTCGTCGTCGTCGCCGTTGCGGTTGCCGTTGCGGCGGGAATCGCGGCGGTCCCGGCGCTTGATGCCGACGGCGTCGATGTCCTCGAGCAGGACGAGGCACCGCGGCGGCAGGGACGTGAAGAGCTTCTCGAGCACGCCGTCGTCGCGCACCGACGGCATGTGCAGCAGGTACAGCTCGAGGCCGAAGCGCCCCGCCAGGGCGAGCGAGAGGGACGTCTTGCCGGTGCCGGGGGGCCCGTAGAGCAGAAAGCCTCGGCGGTAGGGGATGCCGCGGCGGTTGTAAAACTTGCGGGTGTTGACGTCGAGGTAGCTTTCCACGTCGGCCACCAGGTCCGCCTTGACCTTTTCGTCAAAGTGCACCGTCTCGAGGGGCCGCAGGGGCCGCAGGATGGTGGTGTCCCAGGACTCGTCGTAGCTGCGCTTGCTGATGCGCACCGTGATGTAGGCCTCGCGCTGCTTGTCGGCAAAGTCGCGGCAGGCGTCGAGGAAGCGCTTGATGGGCTCGACGGAGCGGCCGAGGCACATGACGACGAGGGGCTCGTCGCCCTCGGGCGCGCCCGCGTACTCGTCGGGCGTGTTGGCCGAGGAGCTGCGGTAGTAGGAGCCCGCGGTGAGGATGCGCTTGACCATGAAGAGGTTGCGGTTGTGGAGGAACCAGGTGGTGCCAAAGGTGGGCAGGTACTGCACGGGCACGCGCTTCTCGTGGTGCAGGTCGTTGCGCTCCTGGTGGGAGCGGCGGTAGGACCACGTGTCGTCGTTCTGGACCGGCTCCGAGCTGGCCGTCAGGATGCGCGTGCCGCCCTTGGAGAGCACGTGGGCGCCGAGCCAGTTGAGGACCTCGCGGTTCAGGCGGTCGTTGCCGGCGATGGAGATGGAGGCGGTGAGGAAGCGGACGATCCACCAGTAGATCTTGAAGCCCGTGTCCTGGAGCGACTGGGCGCCGCTCGAGGCCGCCCCCATGAGGGCGGCGACGGTGAGGACGGTGGTCAGGTCGAGGCGGAGCCATTTCTTGAAGAAGTCTCGGAGGAGGGAAAAGCCGGGGACGCGTTCCTCGAGGTCCGAGATGGCCGAGGATCCGCCGTTGAGCACCGTGGTGCCGGCGAGGGCGAGGAGGCTGTTCATGGCGGACGAGCACCCCGAGGGGAGAGGGAGGGAACGGCAATGGGGTTGGACACCCGCTGCTTGTCTCTCACCCTCACCCTATCCGTCAGGTAGTCAATACCTTGGTTTTGGTGCGTTTCGAAAGGCCAAAGACAAACAAAGTCAACGACCCCTTTTCTATGTCCTTGACGCTCTGGGACAATGGGCGCAGTTGGATGCAACCAACCAACACGCTGTCGCACAGCTCACCCACCAAGGCGACGTTGATCTTTTTTCTTTTTTTGTTAAAACAAAAAAGATGATACCGAAAGGAAACCAAAAAAAAAAAAAGAAAGAAAACGCCGAGACGAGAGTGAAGATAAATAGAGGCGAAAATGAGGACGACCCCCCTCCCTCCGCCATCCCTGGGCCCGAAGAACGCTGCAGCCTACGCAGCATGCGACAGTTCAAGCAACCTGACTAACTGCCTGCCGGCGTGATGCGTGATGGTCCGGGTTGTTGGCTCCAGCGCGGGCTGACATCACCTCACGCCCCCTCTCTGGCTTTGTTGACGGCCGAGAGGTGCGTGCGCGACCTCCCAAGCCCTCCGTCCAAATCAGACCGCAGAAGGCGGCTCGCTACTCGTCCAGCCAAGACAACAGCCGCAGGCCTGCATCCAGCCTGCAGGTGGATTGCGCTGCTACGGTAGGCAACGTTCTGTCAAGCCGTACGGGCATTCCCTGGTCGGCACCCGCGGCGCGTCAGGCGGGATGTTGCTCATGCGGCCGCCGTCCGGATGCACGCACACCGGCCACCCGCTGGGACGGGAGAAAGGCTTTCGCAGCGTCAGGTCGGGTCGGGTCCATGTTGGGAGGCGGCTGGCTGGTTTGGTGGTGGTGGTGGTGATGGCGGTGGTGGATGTCATCCATTCTCCCGGAACTCCCTGGAACCAGCAGGACGTGCAACCAGCCGAAATGCTTTCAGCATCTCGGATGGCTCAACGTGTCCTGCATTGTCTGACATGCGGCAGGCCAGCTTGTGGCTGGCTGGGCTGGGCTGGGCTGACTAGGTGGCCCGCGGGGTAACCATGCGGTCTGGGTGTACTATACAGTACATACGCAGAACATGCGTAGGGTTGGCTGTGGGCGCCTGCGGATCCGGCTCCGGCCCCGGCCCCGGCTCTAATACTCGCTTGGCTGCTGATTGACAGGGGCCCAAGGCCTCCCAAGGCCTCCGGGGGAGATGATGCGGGTCTCTGGCAGAGCGATGACGACGACCTCCCCGGACCAGGAGAGCTGACGAGACTTTGCAGCGGGGAAGCCGTCCGGGTCCTCAGCATCTCTGAGCTGTACCAACAGGGCTGTCCTCGAATTCCAAACTTCTCCTGGGTGATGCTTATAGTAGGTATGTTCGATCCGGCCTAGGACCCAAGGAGCGATGGATGACGAAGCACTTGAGGGAACCTTTTGGAGAGGGGCTTTTCCAGGCAACCAAGCGACAAGCGACATGCGACAAGCATGGCGGGCTTCTCGGCATCGGGGCTGGGCGGTGAGAAGCAACCCGATGCATGTAGTCGTATGCATGACATCATGTCCCCAGGAGACAGACGCCCGAAAAAAGAAGCCCACGCTGAAAGACGAAAAAAAAAAAGGCCAATGAACATTCCGACAAGGTATTTCGCCAAGGTGGCTAGTCATCTAGGTGCTAATACCGTCAGTGTAGGTCACCGTCATGTATTCTCGTTGAACCCCCTATTTTGGGAGAGGGCATCACAGTACACAGCGGTACCTGAGTACATACTGCGTACATAACGACCTGATCCGGATGCCAGGGTTAGGGTCCGTAAGGCTGTTGACTGCGTAACAATGCATACGCCGTACCTCCATAACGGTGTAAGTCCCGGGAGATCCACGCGCACCCAAGGACTTTGGCAGCCATCAGCCTCAGCTCGGGCACCTTGCTCAGAGGAATCCAATTCGGATGTCAGAACCCTTGTGGGCTTACACAGAGGCACACCGTCTTCTGGATCGTCCGTCACCCAAGGTGTTTGAATGGACAGACGGTGCCCTGCTTGCCGGTGCGGTGTAAGTGAGTGTACCTTGCCAAGGTCCGTCCGGTGAAATGGTAACTCCTGCGTACTACCGTATGTACCTTAGCCACTGGTTACCCAGGTAGTACCGTATGGAAGCGTCACGCCATGACCCCGCCATTGGTCATTGGTCCAGCCAGTTCCTCCCCCGGATCACGGAACCCCGCCATTGGCTTTTTGGACATTTTTGATCATCTTCAGCCATTCCACCATGCCCGCTTCCCATGACATGATGAGACGGCATCGGCCCTGAGGCCCATGCAAACAACATCCGCGTTCATCTACCCTCTGGTCAACAAGCCACCCGGGGTTGCTTTGGACCTTGGTGCTCAACGAACAAAAGGGAGCTTGTCCAACCGTCTCCCCGTCCGTCGAGAGGTTCATCTTGTCTCGTCGCATCATCGCATCGTCGCTCGCACAACATCTCGCTCCTGGAACCGCAACCCCCCCTGAGCGATAGTCACCTTTCCATCCAACCCCCTTCCCCACCACCTCCCCCGCCGCCATGCGCTTCGCCTCCAAGAAGCAGACGCTCCAGTCCGTCGACGGCGACGATGGCGTCTCCCTGCTCATCGTCGAGCCCGAGGACATGTGGCACGCCCACAACCTCATCGCCGAGGGCGACACGATCCGGGCCCCGGCCTGGCGCAAGGTCACCCTGACCACCGCCACCGGCTCGTCCGCCGCCAAGAGCGTGCGCACCAACCTGTCGATCCGCGTCAAGTCCACCTTCTTCGACCCCCTCGTCTCGGAGCTCAAGGTCTCGGGCACCGTCGTCAACGAGAACGACTACGTCAGCGTCGGCCAGCACCACACCATCACCCTCCGCTACGACAAGGCCGACGTCAAGTTCACCCTTTGGAAGCACGCCGGCTGGGACTCGGTCGCCCTGCAGCAGCTCAAGGAGGCCCTGTCCGAGGACCGCCCGGACGCCATCGCCGCCGTCGTCATGCACGAGGGGCTCGCCAACGTCTGCCTCATCACCGAGTACCGCACCGTCGTCAAGCAGCGCCTCGAGGTCAGCATCCCCAAGAAGCGCTCCGCCGCCTCCGAGGCCTCCAAGGGCGCCGAGGCCTTTTTCGACAAGACCCTCGCCGCCCTGCGCGCCAACGTCGACTTCTCCATCCCCCGCACCCTGCTGCTCGCCAGCCCGGGCTTCGTCGCCCAGGACTTCCGCGCCTACGTGGCCGCCGAGGCCGTCCGCCGGGGGGACAAGGAGCTGGCCCGCATCGCCAAGGACGCCCTCGTCGTCCACTCCAGCTCCGGCCACGTCCACGGCCTCAACGAGGTGCTCAAGAGCCCCGAGGTGCTCAAGACCATCGGCAACGCAAAGTTCACCGCCGAAACCACCCTCATGGACACGTTCCACGAGAGGCTGCGCAAGGACGACGGCCGCGCCTGGTACGGCACCAAGCCCGTCGAGAAGGCCGTGGCCGAAGGCGCCGTCGGGAGGGGCGGCGGCGTGCTGCTCGTCAACAATGCCTTCTTCCGCAGCTTGGACGTGGCCACTCGGAAAAAGTACGTCGCCATCGTGGACAAGGTCAAGGAGGACGGCGGGGACGTGAGGCTGCTGAGCAGCGACCACGAGAGCGGCAAGCGGCTGGACGCCCTGGGCGGCATCGCCGCGCTGCTGACCTACCCCATGTACGACCTGGATGAGGACGACCCAGACGACGGCGACGACGAGGAGAGCACAGCCGCGGCCCCCGAGCAGGCGATGGCCGCCATGGTGATTTGAGAGACGACGGAGGAAAACGACGTGTTGGAAACGGGGGGGAGCCACCCGGTACCCAAGGATCAAGGGCTGAGCCTGAACCAGAACCCAGCGATCCACGGTAGTGTACCAAAGCACCCTCCCTACACACATATGTACGCATGGCGTGGCATGGCATGGCATGGCACGGCATGGCATGGGACGCCAGCTGCCGTTGGCGGCATTTCCCGCTCGCCACCGCCGCGCCGGGCTGGGCGGAAGCGGAACCGCAGGGCTGATCATGCGTCACAGACGTCATCGGTTGCCCCACGCTCCAGGCTGCTTGGGAAACAGCGGGAAGCGGGGAAACGGGAAACACATGGTCTGGTGTATGTATGCTGCTTGATCCCGAGAAAAGTCAATGGAGAGGGGGCTGATGGGTTTATTTTTTTTTTCTATTTTTTGGAGTGGAGGGGAGGGGGGGGGAGAAGGGGGGTGTCCCCGACGCTTTTTCAGAGGTCGGAATTCGAGCGCTGCACGAGGGAGACCCCAATGCTTCAATGAATGCTTTAATACCGGTCCCCCTCCTCCCCACATTGGAGGCTGTATTGCAGGCCCTGACCATGGCGAGGGACAAGGGGCGGGGGAGGAGGGAGGAGTGTTGTTGTGCGCGCGCATACGAGGTCCCGGCATCTCAAGGCCGGAAATTGTCCGAGTGCGACGGCCGGTTCGATGATGCAACGCGGCCGCGACTCGTTACAACGTCAAACGAGGTGGCTACCAAGAGTTTCAACGAAAACAAGACTTGACCCTCGTGTTGCAAGCGACCATGACAAAAGCGTCTCCGTTAACCAAGGCCCTGGGGACACGGTCATGACGATGACCTCGCACTCAGATCCAGGCCCTGTTCCCCCCTCCCCCCCTTTTTTGTTTTTTTGACGATTCATTTCTTTTGCTTCTTCGATCACCTAACTACACAGTACACCCCCAGCGGCTGTCTCTCCTTGAAGTTGTATTGTTTCTCCTACGACTGGCGACACCCCTGAACGATCGGCCCCCCCCCCCCTCCCCCCTGTTTATGTACCCCCTAGCCCCCCCCCCCCCCCCCCCCCCCCCGGCCCCCTAGCGCACTGAAGCTTTACTACTGCTCGTCGCCGATAAACGTTCAACTGCTCGCAGCGCCAAGCCGGATTCTCCAAACTCTCCGAAGACCTACGACCTACCTACCAATCTCCGACCACCACGAAATCCGACCGTCAACGACGGGTCTTGCAGCCCACTGCTGTTGTGTACACCAGTAACGAGGGAACCACTCCCCTCCCTCCCTAAACTGCAGGCCGGCGCCTCAACGGTCCCAAGCCCGCCAGTGCCCGCTCGTGTTGCGCGAGGGGTTCGCCCAGGAGGACGCCATTGGCGGCCACGAATCACCGGCGCACATGCTGCTACGGAACCTGGCTTTCCTTGTGAACAGGACACACATATCATGGCGGGGATATGGTCCGCGATCAAGTCGGTGACGCCCGGCCTTTCCGCGACGGCGGCAGCGAACGCCCGGGTTGCTTCCGCTGCTGCCGACGATGACGACGACGACAACAACAACAACAACAACAACAGCAACAACAACAATAACGGCGACGAAGGTCTGGGGTCTCCGGCGCATGCCGGCCAGCCTTCATCGCCAGCGCCAGGAGGCACGGCGGATCCTAGAGACCTCAGCACGCCCCCCGCATCTGCGATGTCAAGGGCGCTGCCCAGGAGACAGTCGAGTTTCCGAGATGGAAGAGGTGAGCCCGAGGGACTTGTCTTTTTTTTTTTTTCTACCTGCTCTCCTCGTGACCGGCCCTTGGGGGGCCGCGTGCACAAGATGCGGACGGGCCCTGCCTGGAGGCCTCGTGTCTCTTGTCCCCTGCTCCTGTTCCGTCGTATCCGAGAGATCCCTAGGTCCCTAGGTCCCTAGGTCCTTAAGCCAACGCTCACGCTTTGGGTTCCCTGCAGGAGCAGCAGCAACAACAAAAGAAGCCTCCACGCCGCCATCTTCATACGCCCACCGCCGAACCCCTTCCAGGCTGTCGCGCAATGGCAGCAGCACGGGCATTTCGCTGCTGAGAGGCGACAAGGGACGGACGAGAGATCGAGATCCTCCTCCCCCGCTCGAGATTGTTGAGAACGGGGACAGAACAGGCCCCCCGACCCCGATCCCGATCCCGACGATCACGACGCCGACCACGACGACCATGACGACGACGGGCGCCGCCGCGGCCACCCCCGTTCCCGATACCCCCACCGCCGCCGCGCACACCCCCGGCGCCCACTCGGGCATCGACCCGCTGTCGCAACAAATCTACCTCCGCAGGCCCTCCGAGCCCTCCATCCCGCAGCGCCTGTCCCAGATGGCCGAGGGGTTCGCCGCGCGCGCGAGCAACGAGCTGGCGAGGGGGAACGCGCAGCCCTCTCCCGGAGGAGGCGACGGGGGCAACGATACCAAGAGGTACGCCGCATCATGAACCCTGAGCAAGCCCGAAGCATGAACGAGCATGACTCGCCTCGCGCTCTCGCGGTACCTGCACACACACGTACATACATACATGCATACATCATACATACACACACAGACAGACAATCACCGCCCCCTTTATCGCCAGTCCGGCGTACGGGGGGGGGGGTACCCAAAACAAAGCGCGAGCTGACAGTTGGCGGCCTTGGCCCGCATCCCCCTCGCAGCAGCAGCGGCAGCCGACGGCCCATCTCGTTCCTCTCCAAGCTCAACCTCCGCCCCAACCGCAACAGCGGCAGCCACGGCGGCAGCAAGAAGGACACCCTCTCCATCCCGGACTCGGACTCGGAGATGGGGGGCAGCCTCCGCTTCCTTCGCAGCAGCGCCGCCGCTGGGAACAACAACAAACCCAAGCGCGTCTTCAGCCAAACGAGCCTCGCCAGCGGCGGCGGCGCCTCCTTGCCCGGCGGCGGCTACGTGCCCCGCCACAAGGAGCCGCCGCGCTACGTGCGCGTGCGCGCGAGCAACAAGAAGGAAAAAGAGTTTGGGAGGATGTTCCTGGCCCAGGAGCTCGTCGGGACGAGGCCTCTCGACGCTCAGCGCGAGGGCGCTGCGGTTGGTGCCGGCGATGGTGCTGGTGCCGCTGCCGCTGCCGGTCCTGGGGAAGGAGAGGATGCGAAGGCAAGGGCAAATGGGAATGCGCCGGTGCTGGTGCCGGCTGTGGCGGTGAGCGTGCCAGAGGACACGGGAGGAGGCGGCGGTGCTGCCTCGGAAGCGGCGGCACCGACCTCGACAACGACGACGACGACGACGACGACGACGACGACGACGACGACGACGACGGGCGGCGCCATCTGGGCAAGCGAGTTCAGCAGGGACGGAAGGTATCTCGCGACCGCCGGGCGCGACCGCGTGGTGCGCGTCTGGGCCGTGCTGTCCACCCCCGAGGAGCGAGCCGCTCAACAGGAGAAGGAGGACGACGACGATGACGACGAGACCTCCCCCCTCCGCGCGCCCGTCTTCCGCGACAGGCCGGTGCGCGAGTTCCACGGGCACGCCGGGGAGGTGCTGGATCTGAGCTGGAGCAAGAACAACTTCCTGCTGTCGTCGTCGATGGACAAGACGGTGCGGCTGTGGCACGTCAGCCGGGCCGAGTGCCTCTGCACGTTCAAGCACAAGGACTTTGTCACGCGGCTTGCGTTCCACCCGACAGACGACCGCTTCTTCTTGGCGGGCAGCCTGGACACCATGCTGCGGCTCTGGAGCATCCCGGACCAGGCGGTGGCGTTTTCGGCGCAGCTGCCGGACCTGGTCACGGCGGTCGCCTTCTCGCCGGACGGCAAGGTCGCCATCGCCGGCCTGCTCAACGGCATGTGCATGTTCTACGAGACGGAAGGGCTCAAGCTCGGCTCGCAGGTGCACGTCCGGTCGTCGCGCGGCAAGAACGCCAAGGGGAGCAAGATCACGGGCATCCAGACCCTCCGGGTGCCGCCCGACGATCCGCTCGACAACGGCTCGCAGCCGGCCGAGGCCGCCGACGGGCCCGACCGCCGCGAGGTCCGCGTGCTCATCACCTCCAACGACAGCCGCATCCGCATCTACGGCCTCAACGACAAGACCCTTCAGGTCAAGCTCAAGGGGCACGAGAACGCGTGCAGCCAGATCAGCGCCACCTTCTCGGACGACGGCCGCTACGTCATTTGCGGCAGCGAGGACCGCAAGGCGTTCATCTGGAACCTCACCGCTCCCGGCGGCGACAAGACCGCTGCCAACAGCAGCAGCAACAACAACAACAACAGCAGCAGCAGCAGCATGCTCATCGTCCAGGACAAGGACAAGTGGCCCGTCGAGTACTTTGAGGCGCACGGAGACATCGTCACGACCGCCATCTTCGCGCCCACCAAGACGCGCATGCTGCTGGGGCACAGCGGCGACCCCATCTACGACCTGTGCAACCCTCCTCCCGTCGTCCTGCAAAGCCTCGAAGAAGCCGCCCAGGCGAGCCAAAGCCAAGTCGCCCTCGTCGCTGCAGACGAAGACCAACAGCAGCAACAGCAACAGCAGCAGCAGCAGCAGCAGCAGCAGCCGCCGCCGCCGCCGGCCAAACGCCCGGAGCCCTCCCCGGCCTACATCGCCCGATCGACCCACTACGACGGGCACATCATCGTCACGACGGGCGACACGGGCGTCATCAAGGTCTTCCGCCAGGACTGCGCCTTCGCCAAGCGGCGCCACGAGACCACCTGGGAGACGCGCAGCAGCGGGTACTTTGGCGGCGCCCGGCTGGGACGCAGCGCGAGCGTGCTGACGAGGACGAGCGCCAGCGCGAGCACCACCGCGCACAGCCGGCGCAGCTCGCTCAGCCAGCCTCAGCCCGCCGTCGCGGCGGGCGCGGGTGCCGCGGCAGCGCACGGGCAGGAGAGGATCCTGAGCTGGAGGCTGGGGATCGAACATGGCAACGGGAGCTGGAATGGGAACGGGAATGGACACTGGAATGGGACCGGGAACGGGAACGGCAACGGCGGCCGCGGCGAGAGGGCGTCCACGCCGGTGGGGAGCCTGCGCTCGAGCAGCCCCGCCCAAGCCAGCCGCACGTCGCTGAACTCGACGTACAACGGGCTGGCCAGCGAGGCGAGGCGGCAGCCGTACGCGGGCGTGTCGCCGTCGGCGACGGCGCGGACGCGGGACCGCGCCGGGTGATGGTCGTCGTCGACCTCGAGCCCTCTGGCCGCCGCCGCCGCCACCACCGCCCATTTCGCGGGCCAGGGGGATGCCGGGTTCGTGCCGAGGACGACGACGACCATCACGGCGGGGGCGGCGGGGACCAATGACAACGATGGCAACAAGCTGCCCAAGAAGCCGAAGCAGCCCAAGCTCCGCCGTCAAGACTCGCTCTCCCTCTCCAAAAAGAGGCAGCTCCTCCCGCAGGAACAGCAGCAACAACAACAACAACAGCAGCAGCAGCAGCACGACGACGAATCGACGGCCCCGCCCGTGCCGGGCTTCACGTTCCGCTCGGCCACGGGCGAGCTGGCGCCCGCGCTGCCCTCGCCGCCGCCCGGCTCGCCGGGCAGCGGCGGCAGCGGGGGGAACGCGTCCTTTTGGCACATCAGCCGGTGGCGGGGGATGGGGTTCCGGAGCGCGTCGTCGGGGTCGCCGTCCGGGCTGTCGTCCAAGGCGAGAAACGCGCCGGCGTCGCCGTCTTCGTCGTCGTCCTTTGCGGATAACAGCAACACGGCGACGCCGCGGCCGCTGCAGGTTGACGGCGACGAAGCTGGCGCCGGGGCCGGGGCCGGGGCTGGAGCTGGAGCCGGAGCTGGAGCCGGAGCCGCGGCAGCCGACAGCACCAAAATCAATAACGGCCATCCCGCCCAGCCACGAAACCTGCTTGCGCCGACGGCCGGCCGGCCGCCGGCTGCTCTGCACTTGCCCCTGTCCGATCGCGAGGGCGGCTCGGACGTTGCGTCGTTGCCGACGAGCGGGGGCTTGGAGAGGGACGGCGTGGCGGCTGCTTCGGGATCGCG
Source organism: Remersonia thermophila (assembly GCF_042764415.1). Classification (NCBI taxonomy): domain Eukaryota; kingdom Fungi; phylum Ascomycota; class Sordariomycetes; order Sordariales; family Chaetomiaceae; genus Remersonia; species Remersonia thermophila. The sequence goes on from NC_092217.1 coordinate 4,954,722, forward strand.
CTAGGCCTGCTAGCGGCCGGCTTGCTGGGCGGATTCACGATGGCCGGGGATTGTTTTGTTGGAAGGGCTGTACATAGAAGATGGTACATCGGTATCGTGTGGTCCAGCTGAGGAGAACGTTAGATGGCTAGGCTGGGCTGGCCAGCTGTTGAGGGATACATCATGCAGATAGATCCTTTGTGTTTTGTGTTTTGAGATACCAATACTAACTAACTGTGCAAACCGCCGCGGCGACACTCTTCCTCTCCCTCGCTTCTCTTGACGATTGCGGATTGGAGTGTATATGTACGGTCGGAGCCCAAGATGTCTGTTGCTGCAGCGTCCCACCGGTTCCTCTATCGTCCATGTATGGTTGCTGGGGTGCGGATATGAGCTGTACTGCCCCATACACAACCGCACCGACTGCATGGCCCATTCCTGTTGTCCCTACTATGATGTATTCATACACAGTTACTAACTATACCTAGGATACAGCCAGTGTCTGCGGCTGACGACATGCGGCGGCGGCAGCATGGGAGCTCAGGGGGGGGGCTCAGGGGGGTCTTCGTTGTGGCGCTGATTTGACGAGATTGCTGTGTGGGCACTTCGCTTGGCGCAAACTCGGACCGCCCGCAGGTCTCTCGCAACGTGCGGTGTGAGGTCCAGGGCGTGCTCGTTTCATCATCCGACACGGCGTCAAGCTCATCCTTGAACCTCCTACCTAACTGCTGCACGCAACCCGTCAAACGGCGGGTGCTTGAGGCAGGATTTGACGCCGGCCTTCTGAACATCCAGCCAGCATGGTCAACGTATCCGGGGCGCGCCCGCACGTTCTGAGGGTCGCGGCCGTGGTCGCCCTCGTGCTGACCGTGTTCCTCTTTTTCGACCCCGTCGGCTTCGCTCCCTCCTCGGCCGTCGGCGCCGTCAAGAAGCTCGCCACGCCGAGCACAACGCACGCCGTCACGCACCTCGTCTTGTTTGAGTTCAAGAAGGACGTCGACGCCGCCAAGGTGTCTGAGGTTTGTCTCGTCGAGCTCGGCTCGCTTCCCCGTCTGTCCCGGAGCCCAAGGCATGATGAGAGCAGCCTGACCGGTCCTCCTCCTCCTCCCTGCTCTATAGATGTGTGCCAAGATGGTGGCCCTCAAAGAAGCCTGCGTGTCGCCCAACTCGAACCACCCGTACATCCAAAGCATCGCGGGCGGCCGGGATATTTCGATCGAGGCCCTCCAGGTGCGTCTGCCCCGTTCACCCCAGGTCTCCTTGGATCGTGGCTCGTGTGCGATCTTTGCTGCTGACAGCTCTTGGCAGCACGGGGCCACCCACGCCTTCGTCGTGCAGTTCTCCAACACCGACGACAGGAACTACTACGTCGACCACGACCCGGCGCACCAGGCGTTCAAGAAGGAGGTCGGGCCCCTGGTGGAGAAGGTGACGGTGCTGGACTTTGCCAATGGAAGCTTTTAGGAGAGGGTTTTTTTTTAATAAAAAAAAAAAAAAAAAAAAAAAAAAAAAGGGCATCGGTAGACGATGCTGTCGTGCGTGAGTGAGCAGGCCGGGTGGGTGGATTCGATGAATCGGTGCGTCGCACTCCTTTGTGCTCCTCACCCTATCCTGCCTCTAATAACGAATGAAGAAACCAATGCAAATGTTGAACTTTTGTGTATCCCGGCAGCATGCACCCGATATGTTCCCCAGATCCTGTCGTAAGCGTGCCAGACTCCCAAGCAGAAATACTACCACACTCCTCAGCCCTGCCACGACGCCTCCCGCGTGTACTTGGAACCCCTCCTCCACCGCTCGCCGTACCTCAGCATGAGCAACGGGATCGGCGCCAACAGCAAGCTCCCCGCGGCAAACGCGGTGAAGGCGCCTCCGTACCCCAACCTGCCGATCAGCGGCACCGTCGTCAGGGGCAGGAAGGTCGACATGAGGCAGCGCGTGACGATGACCCCCGTCATGGCCGAGGCCGCGTACAGGCCAAAGGCGTCGACGACATACGCCATGACCGGGATCAGGGCCAGCATGGTGGCCGCGCCGATGACGCAAACGGAAAAGAGCAGGAACAGCAGATGCAGCCGCAGCTGCGCGGCCCAGCCGTAGGTCGCGACGGCGAGCGGCATGAGGAACGCGCCCACCGCCGACAGGGGCAGCCGGAACTCGGGCTGGCCGACGCCCTTGTGCAGCAGCGTCATGCGCCGGTAGATGCGGTCCAGGAAGCGGTTGCAGATGCAGGTGCTGAGGATGGAACCGGCGGCTGGGAAGCTTTGAGTCAGCGGGTATGGTTCTCGGCTGGGCGCGAGGCCGAGGCGAGGCAGGCGGAGCGAATTACTCACAAAACACGCAAAAGCACGACCCGACCGCGACGGGCGACAGCTTGTACACCTCCTGCAGGATGGTCGGGAAGGTCGTGCTGTAGGTGTAATAGTACGAAAAGATGACGGAGCCGTACAGGCTGAGCAGCAGGAGCACGCCGCTGCCGCACATGACGATGGCCGGGCGCAGGATCTCGTCGCGCAGGCGGCCGCCGCCGCCCGCCCGGTCCTGCTCCTCAAACGCGGTCGTGAACCGCGGCGCCGCCTTGCCCTCCGGGTCCGACGCCGGGGCCTCGGCCTCGAGCCTCCGCGCCCGCCGCTTCAGGATCGCCACCTTGTACGTCTCGCGGAACCCGACCAAAAACATGCCCTCCGCCGCGACCGCCAGGCCCACGTTCATCCACACCACGGCCCTCCACCCCCAGCGCTCCGCCACGGCCGACCCGACCGCCGGCCCCAGCGCCCCGCCGACGAGCGGCGCGAGGATGGTCAGGCTCAGCGGCGCGCCCCGCTCGTCCTTGGCGAACAGGTCCCCGACGACCGCCGGGTTGAGGACGTTGGCGGCCACGGCCAGGCCGCTGAGCATGCGGAGGAGGATGAAGCGGGTGACGGCCGAGGCGGACGAAGCGTCGGTGCCGGGAACGGAGGAGGAAGAAGAAGAGGAGGAGGAGGAGGAGGAGGAGGAAGAAGGCAGGGCGGTGGTGCCGGCCAGGACGCCGGCGAGGATGAAGAGGAGGTGGGCGCCGTGGAAGACGCGCAGGCGGCCGACGCGCTCCGAGAGGGGCGCGATGACGAGGGGCCCCGCGGCCTCGCCGAGCTCCCAGATGGTGACGAGGAGGACGCTCGCCGAGGACGTGGGCGAGTCGCTCGACGCCGGGGAGAGGTCGCGCACGATGGAGGTGGACAGGGGCACGAGGGAGATGCACGTCATGGTTCTGCGGTCGGAAGGGGGGGGAGTCAATAATTACATGCGGACCAAAGGCAAAGGTTGGCTCAGGCTGGTAGGCGGAGGAGACGGGTCGTCGGGGGGGTTGAGGGGGCGTACACTGTGAATGCCATAAAGGCGAGCATGCTCACGATGAACCATTTCAGAGGGTGGGCCAGTCCAGGGGGTTGTCCGGGTCGCCATCGGGGTGGAAGTCGACGACGACGGTCTCGGTTCCGTCGCGGCTGCGTGCCGAGTTTGCGTCGCAGCTGGTGAGGGAAGCTGTGCTGTCATCTGTGACCGAGCATCCCAGGCTTTGGTACCCCTGGTGGTGGTGGTGCTGGTCGACGCTCTGCAGCAGCGGTTGGGTGTCCCCAGCCGTGGGATCGTCTCCAGGCGACATTGCGGTGCCTGCCGGCTCAGGGAACGGATGCCAGGAAAACAGACACGAGAACCACAAGAATCACACAGCAACGGACCACGCAGAGAGGGACATGCAACTCATTATTAGAGGTGGAGGATCACGGGTGGAGGTGGACAGGTGGATAGCGGTAAGATTTTGTATCCATGGGCCCGACGGATCCGGGACTAACACGGACATGTAGCTAGGATTTTTTTTTTTTTTCTGTGTTATTTTTCTGGACCGGCCCCGCTTCCAGGTCGCCGGCGTTTCTCCAGAAGCAGTATGCCGGCCAGCCAGGGACCTTGATGATTCCTCTGAGCAGAGAGACCGTCATCGGAGAGCATCCTGGCATCCCATTACGTATTCTCCGCATGCGGATGGATGCGCCGTCTGGACGGAGGGTTGCCACCGTTGGAGCTCTGTTATCTTCACGGCGCGTGCCAGGGGTTCGAAACTTTGAGATGTGCGTGCAGTGTGCGTGCAGTTGAAGAACCGGGGGGGAAGGGGATCCAGCCTTGGCTGGGCCACATCCGATGCTGACCGGATGCGGGGCATGGCGGCGTTCCAAGGCCATGGCATGCATCGGCCATCCCTGACGGTTTGGATCCTCGAGCGCCGGCGCGCTTCGGTAAAACCAAACATGAGCTGCCCGGCAGCGCTGGGCTGCATCCGCGGTGGCTGCATGGTTATCAACGCAAAGCGCGGCTTCGTGTTTGATATTTCCATGACTTGTGTACCGTACGTACCGCACTTTCAGGGGGGGTTGCGCCGAACCACTTCCAACCTTGCCTCTCCGCTGCGGGACAACTTGATGTGCAACCTGGGCATGTAGTAATTCTCTGTTGATGGTGGCGACGATGTTGGCCGATACCAACCGATGGCGGTCTGGTGGTCGGCCGAGCGGGTGCGATCAACGCCTCGGGCCACCCAAAATCTGCGTCCGGCGTCCTGAGGTGATATTCTTGGCGGTTACGCGCATGGGGTTCGTGTTATTGACCTAGAAATGCAAAGCTTGATTCGGGATGGGGATGCTGGCGATGTCCGAGACAAGAGGAATCAGGTGACTGGAAAATGACTGCCCGGCCGCCATCATCAGGAGCCTACCTTGCCTCGGGTGGTCTTTCAAGAAGAGAATTCATGCCTTAGCTCCGGTATACGGGATAGAGTCTCGGACAACATCCAAGCGCTGTCGGGCGTACCTAGACGACCTAGTTACTGGTAAGTAGGTCCTTAGGTGCAGCACACCAAGGTAAGGTAAGCGGTAATACGGAGGTCGAGGAGCGGGGAGGGGACTGGGTCAGGTCAGGGACTTGGGAGGGGGGGTTGTCAACACAACGCGGCTGCATCCTCGGGGTTGAACCTTCAAGGTTCCAGTGGTTTTTCCCGTTTGCAGATCTCTCGAGGCAACCTACTATAGGAGGGAACCGCGTGGCGTTCGAGAATGGCATGCCAGAGCCAAAGCCAAGTCCAGACCCCCCGACCTACCTATCCCCTGCAAGCGGCCCTAGCTCCGGCTCGTGCCGGGGTCCCGGCCAAGAGTGGGGTTTCACCTCTGCTATGTAACTACTAGTATGAGTGACTACCTCGGGCCCGCGTCCGATGCCGCCGTTGATCCTTGGCCAGGTGAGACGGGAACCGCCTTGGACAGGGTAACCGACGTTGCAGCCATTGCCGGCATACACATGCCCCCTCGGCATGGCGGTTTTGTTGTAAGACACGCAACTCTTTCCTGTTTTCTTTTTCTCTGCATCGCGGCCGGTGAGGTGAGAACGGGAGGACAGGCCAACCTGCGATTAATACATACCCAAGCATGAAAAAAAAGAAAAAAAAAAAAAAAAAAGAAAACACAGTTCGGTTCCTTGGCTACTTGTCCGGTACATCTGGGTTCTAGGCCGCCGTCTTATCGGGAGGAAGGAAGCTGGACGTAGCCAGAGAGAGAGAGAGAGAAAGAGATTAATTATCTCTCGGCTCCCGTCGTCCGGAGGGCGAGTTGCATCATGGGAGGGATCTAGGCCAATTCCATAAAAGCCACGATCGTGCCGGCCTCCAGCCTCGACCGAAACAACTCTGGAGCGGGTCGTCTGATCTTGGGTCAGCCCTCAGCGATCCCCGGAGGCTCGCCATGTTTGAACCACCGGCCCGGCCCCGGCCCGGAGTGGGGCCGGGCCGCAACGGACGGCCTGGGGGGGTTCGGACTCTCTCAAGACCCGTCGAACGGGGTCCCATAGCCCACACTGATGGAATGGACATTTGTGTGGTTGAACCATGGGAAGTCGATTGGTCGCAAGGGAAGAACGCATCCTTCAAAGCTTGACGAGTACAACCAAGCCACAACGCCCTCGGAGACTTGTCTTGTACCATGCTACGTAAAGATACCTAGGTCCTAGGTGTGCTCCGCCGGCCTGCAAGTAGGCCGCCCGAGCCTAGAGACCGTCGCTCCAGTCTCACGTAAGGAATTGACGGGGCTTGACCAGGTCGGGGCCCCAGAGAACAACCCTGTCCGTCCAAAGAAGGACCTGAGGCCAAAGAGGCTTGAACGTCTTTTATACAGCCGTGGATTTCAACATCGTCGGCCTCCTCTCCCGGGACTTCATAGATAGACGACGTACGTCGTGTCCTCACCGCTCTGTGTCCTCCAAAACTGTTGCATCAATAGTCCACAAATCATCCTGGCTCGTTCTGCTCTTGCGGATTGCTGTCCGTCCTCTCAGACTTCTCAGACCGCACTCTCTCAGTTGACTCCTCAGCCAAGGCTTTGCATTCAGTTACCACGACCATCTAGATCCCAACCCCCCCCCAAGATGAAGGTCATTACGTTCTTTCTCCTAACCCTCCTGTCCCTGACCACGGCCAGCAGCATCCCCAACCCCATCCCCCACCCCGCCACCGCCCTGCAAGCACGCGGCGGCCCCTCTTCCAACACCCTCCTCCAGGCCGCCTCCTCCAAGCGCGACGAGCACACCTACGACGAAGACTCGGACGGCGAGTGCGAGGAAGAACCCCCAGGCGCCCTCCCCGCGCGGCGTGATGATCTGCACATCCCCGAGAGGGGCATGCCCGTCCCCGAATCCCACCTCTTCCGGGAGCGTAGCGACGACGACCCCAACGAGAACCAGGACGACCCTGGCTGCGTGGATGACGACTCGGACGATGAGGACGACGACGAGAAGAAGAGCGAGAAGCGCGCGCCCAAGAGGAAAGTCAAAGCCGGCGGTAAGAAGGCCAAGAGCAAGGGGAGGAAGAGCAAGTCGAGGTGCAAGAGCGCCGCCACCCAGCCGAAGGGGAACGGGGTTGTGGGTGGCATGGAGAAGCTGAGCTGGGGGCTGTTGGCGGCGGGGGCGGCGGCTGCGGTCGGCGGGATGGTGCTTTGAGCGTGCAGATGGAATCGCTGGTGTGCTTCGGCGTGCTCATGGGGTATGTAAACGCTTGTTGCGTTGACAGCGCATTGATGGACAGACCGCAACCGGAAGTTTCTAGGACGAGCGCCGACCGGGTGGGGAAGAAACCAGGTTAGAAAGTCATAGGATACCAAACTAGTGATAGAAGCGTCTTTGGGTGCAGGTCAATTCGAGATCATTCATTAGATGGCGTCGATGGACGTGCCCTGGCATGATTTCTTTCCAGTGGCACCACAAAGTAGAGCGTAAGGCCTGAGACCTCCCATTCCCTTCGGTTAGAGTCGAGGAGCAAAAAGGGAAGCTCGGGTAGGTTGGGGAGTATTTCGCTGACTACCCTAGAACTAGTTCTGTCCTGCGGTTCATGTCTGAGGATGGATAATTACATATTTTGACACCTTGGTAAAGCTAGTCTCGGAAAAGACGTGAATAGTCTACCTCTAGAGAACTTGCTGAGGTGTGTCCAGGACATGCCCGCTGCGGTGGAATCGGCAAAGCCAAACCGCAAACTGAAGGGCTATAACAGACAGCGAGGAAGAGTCATCAAGGAGAGGTTTGCGGTTTGAAGAGTGCCCATTATATGATGGTGCAAAACGCAAATTGTGGACTTCCAGAAAGTACACAAGCAGCCCAGGAGAAAACGTTAGAACAGCCAAGCCAGGGCGCATTCCGGTTGTGCCCGCTAAGCAAGATAATTATTCGATGGTCCACGCTCACGGCCACAACGACTCAAACATAAATAGCCAGTCCTCCCAATAGTGCTCGTAGTGTCCCGCGAGCCAGCTCCTCCCGTCGCCCTCGCCGCCAATCTTCCACGGTCTCGTGTACAGCCCCTCCTCTTTCAAATGCCTCTTCCCGGCCACGTTGATGCTAAACGAGCTCGGGCTGACCCCCAAGAAGTAGTCACACTCCAGCAGCACCACAAAGTCCACCAGCGCCTGCTGGTCCCACGTCAGCGCCTCCAGCCGCGCAAGGTCGCCCCTCGCCGCGCCGTAGTCCCTGAGCAGCTCGTGCTTCGTTGTCACCGCCATGCCGTGCTTTTCCCTCGCCGCGTCGGCAAACCTTCTCGCCTCGGTGGCGTTGCCCGTCGCCAGATACGCCGCCGCGAACCCCATCCCCCGCTTTCCGGCCCTCTCCAGGTACGCGCCGCTCTGCTCCTCAAAGTTGGGCCACCGGCTCAACGCATCGCTCTCGGTGCGCAGGTGAAACCCCGCGAACCTCTTGTTCCCCTCCCCGTGCCTCGCCGCGTGCTCCCGCATGTACTCGACCGTCCGCATGCCCAGCTCCAAAACATCCCTCCGGAACCTCAGCAGCCCGCCAAAGGTGGCCACAAACTCGGGCCCGTCGCGGAGCACGGGCCAGTCCCACTGGACGCCCCAGTTGAACCTCACCACCCTCGGCCGGTCCCTCGTGGCCGGGTACGCCAGCCTCCCGTCCGACTCGGCGGCCGTCTTGTTCAGCCACGCGTGGAACCGCGCTCCGAACACGCCCGTGTGCTTGTTCAGCTCCCGCCGGTCGCACCCGCCCCTCCGCCCGAGGTCGTGCGGGGTGAGCATCTCGGGCCGGCGCGGCGCGCGCGGGACCTGCTCGAGGGCGTCGTAGAGCGCAAGCTGCGGGCAGGCGGCCAGCAGGCCGTCGCGGAAGTGCGCCTCGTCGAAGAAGTAGTCAAACCCCCGGACGGGCTGCCCGTGGAGGTCGGCGAGGTTCTTCTCCGACCGGGTGCTGATGGTCGGCATGACCAGCCCGCCGGCCCCGGCCTCGATGGCGTAGCGGACGCAGGTGAGGATGTAGTTGCGGATGTTGCCGATGCCGCCCGAGTTGTTGTCGCAGAGGAAGACGATGGAGGGGTTCCAGGCTGTGGTCTCGCTGCAGGCCCGGGCGAGGGGCCAGGGGATGAAGGGGGAGTCGGCGTGGGAGAGGTCGACGGCGGGCTGGGGGGCCACCGGCGCCAGGGGGGTGCGAGGGTGGCTAAGGGAGGTGTCACCGTGCAGGCACATCTTGGGGAGGCGGGAGATCCAGATGTTGAGAAGGGTGATGAGGCTGACGGTGAGGAGGACGCCGCGCGGCCGGGCGAGGAAGCCCGGCGAGGCGGGGAGCCGCGGGCCCATGGTCCATGGAGTCTTGGCGTGTTGGTTGATGGCTGTGGATGTTCAATATGGCGATGCGAATGTGCGGCCAGGAACAAGATTCAAGGGAATGAGACTCATCATGAAAGTATGGATGGATGTATGTGATGCAGCGTGGCCAGTTTGTGGATCGCGCACATCCCGTTCGGTTTCGGAACCAAGATTCCGAGGCGCTAGAACCCGGATACCACCAGATCGGCCTCGGCCTGATCCCCATGCATTCTGGGATTTGATTGCCCTGATCCAGCAGGGGCGTGAAAAGTTCAAGATCATGGATCATGTGGAATGAACTATTACTATGTTGGGCGGCGATGGCGGCACGTTGAACAGAGACCCGGCATTCCGCGTGTTGTTTCTTGGACATTGCTGTCCTTTGCTGACAGTTTTGGAACAAGAAATCGATAACTCCTCTCTACAAACCTTCCTTGCAATGAACCAGACCGGCCTCTGTTCTTTTGTGTGTAAGCAGATCTCGCGCGTGCGAGGAATGGAGAGAATGTGCAGCAGGACTTACTTGAGGTAATTACCTAGGTACCTAGGTAGGCAAGCTGGATGTAGATGGTTCCATGTCCTTGACGGTATGCCACCTCGACCTACACATTCCTTGCAAAGATTACACCCCGTGTAAGTTCGGCGCTTCAGGTGGCTGCGCGCAGTTACATCCAGCGTCCGCTCAAAGCACTCTTGTGTAGTACAGTGAACGAGGCGGAGAAGGCTGGTCTCGGACTCGATTGTAACTAGGCTTCGTTAGCTTATCAAGCAGCACCTTTCGCTCAGTTTCACAAGGATTGATCAAAGCAGCGGGATCCGTATTGCGAAGAGGGCCGAGTGTGGATAGCCGATCCGAGTGCTGGCCATGAAATGCCTGGGTACACTCGTTTGAGGTGGTATGACGATCAACCTCGGAGAGGATTCCCCTCAAGAGTCTGAAGCTCGAGTACAAACCGTTTCGTATCGCTAGGGGCATTCTTCAAGTCGAAACATAGTAGTAGCTTGCTGTAAAGCTCAAAAATCCGAACTGTGACGCCGATTACGCCGACAGTTCCCGTTGCCTCTGCCATTTCCCCAAGCACAACGTTAAGGTCTCTCTGAAACGGAGATGCTATTGCATGATGGGTACAGAACGGAGTTTGGAACTTCGAAGACGGTGACCAGAGGACGGGGAAGCAGGATGTATGAAGAAAAGGAGAGAGGAAGCTCGCGGCTCTCTCTTGCGGGGACTTTCTCAGCAGTGCGGGTCGTGGGCGACACAGTACACAGTATTAGTGAGGTGACTTGTGTGGCGCACGACGTGCGGGGGCTGTGTCGTAGGCAGCTGCAGGAGGGGCTACTTATTAACAAGGCTGTGAGGGGACAAGCATTTTGAATGTGTTCAGGAAATGATTAGGTGCACAGAAAGATAACGTACTAAGCTTTTTGGTATAGAAGGGCAGTTTACGTGGTCCGGGAGTGATAATGTTGAAGCAGGAATGGGGAGGAAAAGAGCTGGAAAAGAGAGGAGAGTTATGTTGAAAACGTTGGAAACTAAAATGACTTGATAATAGACCTGGCTAGTCTATGACAGGATTGCGCTGTGGGAACGTAGGCTATCTGCCAAATCGACTATTAATGAGCAGAGCACGTGACTTTTGGAGCCCTTTATTGTTGATCACCGCTGTCATGTATGATTTTCCTCCTGAGCCATCTTGTTGCAGCGTTTTGAGGGCCTTTAGTACATCAACCGAGTCCCCGCTGTAGGAAGTAATAAGTTTCGTTAATGAGCAGCTGATGTTGAACGGGCTGGGCTGCCGAGCGTAGGAATGCGGGTTAGGGTTGGTGATAGGTTCTTATCGCCGTGCGATGCGGGGTGATAACGAGCCCCACTAAAAAGTCCCAATCCACAAAATTTGATAACCCCAACTCCCCTCGTGAATCCAACGCCGACGACCTTGGTGACACATCCAAATCGCAGTTCCGTGTTCACCTGCTCCACGTAGCCCACAGCCATGGCAAAGCGCACAGCAGAGGAGGAAAAGGCCACCGGCCCTCTCAAGGCCGGCGAGCGCCCCGATGCCATGGACATCGATGACAAGAACGACGACATGGGCGAGTTCGAGGACGAGTTCGAGGATGAGTTTGAGAGCGAGGACGAGATCATTGAGGCTGGCGTCGATGGGAGGCCAGACGCCGAGCGCGAGGCCGAAGAGGCCATGGACGTGGATAAGAGCGCCCCGGAGACCTTCATCGTCGGCAGGACCAAGCTCGAGCCGGGCCAAACCCTCACCCCCGACCCGACAACCTACCGGATGCTGCACAACCTGAGCACGCCGTGGCCCTGCCTCTCGTTCGACATTGTCCGCGACCAGCTCGGCGACAACCGCACCGTCTTCCCGGCCACCATGTACACCGTGGCCGGCACCCAGGCCGACCGCGCCCAGGCCAACGACAACTCCATCCTCGTCATGAAGTTCAGCGGCCTGAGCAAGATGCAGGGGGCTGACGACGACGACAGCGAGTCGAGCGACGACGATAGCGACGAAGAGGACTCGGACCCCATCCTCGAGCACAAGAGCATCCCCCTCAACTCCACCACCAACCGCATCCGCGCCCACCAGACCCCCTCCCAGGACCCTTCCAAGCCGCCCGTCACCCTCACCGCCGCCATGACCGAGTCCACCAACGTCCTCATCCACGACATCACCCCGCACCTCGCCTCCTTCGACACCCCCGGAACCGTCATCACCCCGCAGCAGAACAAGCCCATCTGCACCGTCCGCGCCCACAAGTCCGAGGGCTACGCCGTCGACTGGTCGCCTCTGCACGCCGCCGGCCGGCTCCTGACGGGCGACAACGACGGCCTCATCTACATGACCACCCGCACCGACGGCGGCGGCTTCGTCACCGACACCCGGCCGTTCCAGGGCCACACGTCGAGCGTCGAGGAGATCCAGTGGAGCCCCTCCGAGGCGTCCGTCTTCGCGTCCGCCTCGGTCGACGGCACCATTCGCGTCTGGGACGTGCGCAGCAAGGCCCGCAAGCCCGCGCTGTCGATGCAGGTTAGCAACGTTGACGTCAACGTCATGTCGTGGTCGCGCCAGACGACCCATCTGCTCGCGTCGGGCGACGACGCCGGCGTGTGGGCCGTGTGGGACCTGCGCCAGTGGAAGCCCAGCGCCGGCGGCGCCGCGGCGGGCACGACCCTCCAGAGGCCGAGCCCGATCGCGAGCTTTGACTTCCACAAGGAGCAGATCACCAGCGTCGAGTGGCATCCGACCGACGACAGCATCGTCGCCGTCTCCGCCGGCGATAACACCGTTACGCTGTGGGATCTGGCCGTCGAGCTGGACGATGAGGAGAGCAAGGATACGGCTGGCGTGCAGGACGTGCCGCCGCAGCTGCTGTTTGTGCACTACCAGAACCTGGCCAAGGAGGTGCACTGGCATCCGCAAATACCGGGCGCGTTGGTGGCGACGGGAGAAGAGTTTAGCATATTCCGCACCATCAGTGTATGATGGGACCCCGAGTAATATACTTTGGAGGCTATCTTTTTGTGTGGGGTCATCAACATTCTCTCATCCATGCTAAGAGTCTTGATATCGCAGAGAATGCCTCTTTTTATTCGTTTCTCCATGGCTGCCAGCACCAGCTGCTCCGAGACACCCCGTAGACTGTCCAGCCCTCTCCCTCTTCCTATTGCCATGCCCCCACGCGAACACCCTCCTCCCTCCTCTCCCTTGCATCCTTCCACTCTTTCCTTTTCCTCCAACGCCCCTTTTCTCCCATTATCATTTTCTTCCTTGCGCTCCACCATCCACGCAAACTCCTCTCCGCAACCATCCTCCGCCTTACAAAGAACAGGAATGAACCACGGACACATTCCCAAGCGCGTGTACACTTGCCCACCGTACAGGAAGTGCCTAGCCCCTTTGTATCCCTGAAATTGTGAGAGGTCAGCCACCCTCTATCGACCTGATCAGCGCAAGCCCTTCACATGCGCGTGACTCCCAATCCAATCCGATAACAACAACTTACATCCGGCCTTGTTACGCTCTCGTCTTCAACAAGCCAGACCCTAGGGGATCTTGAAGCGAACCGAGACCGACCGAAAGTCCTTGAATCGAAAATCGCGATGAAATGTCCTTGAGGCCGGAGCGTGGCATTGTGAGTCCTTGAATCGAATCGAAGCCGATCGTCCTTGAGAACCGGGAAGCGAAACCGATCGTCCTTGGGAACCGAGCGAAGCCCTTGGTAAAGCAACATAGCAAGCCCCCCTTGACAACCTTCGCAGAACCCCCCTGGTATCCGCCCTTTGTCCTTGACCACGCTTTTTCTCTTCTTCCTATCGATGGTGAAAACGAGATACGAGCGAGCTTCCGCGCTATGCGTTGGTTTCACTCCCTTTTCTTTTGACTTTTCGTACACGTCATGGATAGCTGGGTGGGAAGGTAAATCATCTACGAGCTGTTCGGCCCGCCGAAAAAAACGTCACTTAGTCTCGTGGTCGCGGTTGTTGGGGTCATGAGGGTCAAAAAGATATTGGAGCGCTGTGTACGTACCTGGCGGCGAAATACGGATCCGGTGACGCAATGCCGCTGTAAGGGCTGGGATTGGCTTTTTGGCTGGCCGGTTGTTGTTGTTCTTGTCGCTGTTCCTCCGGGGTATGCCATCAGCCGCAGCTCATGATGATAGGGTTGGGGGGATCGAGAGAGTTTGGGTGCATCGACTGCTTACCCCTGGAGACGTCGTAGGAACTGGTGGTGATAATGCCGCTGGAGTGAAAGGAAAATAAAAAAAAAAAAATAAAAAAAAACCTTGCTGCGTGGAATCCTAGGCAGTGCGTTTTGGAGGCCCGATGCAACGATAGAGACGATCAAAGGCGAGAGAGCTAGACGATCCATATGCGCGACGTGGGCGTTTTCGGGAACGCATGCCGGGCACTTGCACGATGGGGCCGAGGTTTTGGTTTGGTCTTGGGCCTTGAAGAGACAGGCCAGAAGAGGGCCGCAAAGAAATAGGCCAGAAGGAAGAAAGGGATGGAGGCGCGGACGGGACGGGTGAAACCAAAGAGAGGATCAGCACCGACTGTCAAACAAGCCAGAATGGGTTCTTGAAAAATCGGCGTGCGTGCCCCTGGGGCGTTTGGCGATGGGGTTGGAAGGCTGAAAGGAACGGCTGGGACGTGGCGTTGTTACTCGGGGTGGTTTGAGCTTGAATCATGGGTTGTGGACGGATCCGTGGAATGAACCCGGGAGGGGTGAATAGAACAAAGATGGGATGCTTGTCGATGTGTGAACCCTGGCGTGGTCGAACCGAACTGGCCTTGAGCGACGGCATCTCCGAAGGGACGGCGAACTCGAGGGATCGAGGAATCGAGGGATCGTGGGACCGAGGGACCGAGACACCGAGGGACGAACGGGCAGGATCGCACACACACGACGGCACCGCAAAAGAAACGTGAGCAAGCACGAAACCTCCCCCTCCTCCTCATCACGCACACGTATAACCCCAAGTCACACGAGGCACAAGGCAAGCAAAGCCGAGCGTTAGCAGCAACAGCCTGCGTCGACATGGCGCACCGGGAACCGGAAAGGGGAGACACGACACGAAAACGCAACGGGACGAAGCGGGCAGGAAAGACATCGCAAGAGACGCAAGGACCTTGATCGCCGCCGCCGGAAACCGTTTTGTCTTGCTGCGTCGTCAGTAGCTCGTCAGCAACCACGCCGAAACTTACCGGAGGACGGGCGCGGGCAGCAACACGGGGCTGGCCGGCGTCGCTCGCGGCTTGTTTGGTTCGGGGAGAGGTTCGCCTGTCGAGAGGAGGGCCATGTCAGTGGTGCTGCATGGTGGCTGGTGGCTGTGCCATTATGGAGGTCGGAGGAGCCTCGTCACGGTCCGTGGCCGGTTGGAGGGTGGATGGGTGCTGGGGCGGTAGTCATGGTGTTGATGATGGTTAGGTGAGGATGGGTGTATGGGATGGTGTGGTGCGGTGCGGTGCGGTGTGGTGTGGTGTTAGTTGGCGGGATAATAAAGGAGGGTAAGGTAGTGTGGTGAGAGGGGTTGTAGTATGATGCAAGTGGAAAACGAGCCAAAACAGAGGAAATGAGCGGACTGGAAGGAGAGGAATATGAAAAAGAAACGGCCCTGGCTGAACCCAAAAAGATGTTGGGGGTGGCCCCAAGGCCAATATGTAGCTGGAAGATGTCGCATGATCGGGTCACGGGGATATCGTGAGCCCCTCCCCCCCCTCCCCAATCCGTCATCGCCATGATGGGGTCGTGGCGCCACCATCACCATACCGTATCCCAGGGCCACGAATCAGGTCCACAGTGTCTGTACTGGGCCGCAAAAAGACGACCTCATGAGAGACGCCATCCCCAACACTTGTCGGCGGTGGCAAACGCATGGTCTCGTTGCACTCTCCCCTATTGCGAATGGGCCGTGTCGCCTAGTCGGGATCGGCACATGGTTCGATCACGGGCGCGCGGGAGGGTGTCACGAACCACCTCGATGTGGAACTAGACTTGCGCAGTGTGGACGATGTGATTGGATTCTCAGATGCCGGCATGGTTGCATACTATAGTACATGCCTTGCCTTGGAAGGACAGAGTGAGGAGGAACCAGGTCAACCAAGCCCGATGGCAAACCAATGCGAGATGGGTTTCATTAGAGATGACTACTAGAGGCACTGGTGGTACCAATCATTGAGCTTGGTGCAAGTCCACGGCGACTCGCAACGTGTAGGACCGGTCCAGCCGTTGCCGCCGCACTGCTCCCAATGGCCGGCGACGGGACCTTGGGTCGGCGTCGGGGCTGGCACGACGGCGGTCGACGTCGGGGTGGGTGGTGGCGGGTTGCTTGGGTTGCTTGGGTTGCCGGAGCCCATGTCCATCTTGAAGCTCTTGACCTTGATCTCGCCGCCGAGGGACTTGGTCGCAAAGTTGAACACGCCAAACCGATACCCGGTAAAGTACCTCCACGAGTTGGTCATGGACACGGCCGGGCCCAGCCTGGTGAAGGTCCTCCCTCCGTCCAGGCTGTACGAGAAGGTGGCCGTCCGCTCCGTGTTCGTCCCGAACGCCGGCGTGATGTCCGCCTCGATCCGGAGCCACACGTCCTGCTGCGCATTCGCGTCCAGCACCGGCCCGTTCGTCGCCACCCTGCCCGTGGAAGCCGTCGTCCACTGCCCCTCGGTCAACCGCAAGTCATCCACCACCACAAGCCTCGCCTCGCTGCCCTGCTTCCACACGCCAATGTACCCGGCCCGGTCGCGGAACAGGACGGCGCCGGCCCGATCCCCGTCCCGCATGCCGCGCACGTCCACGCGGAACGTTCCCCTCGACTTGGGGCCCGCGATGCGCCTCGTCAGCGTGTTGCGCGCCGCGAAGAGATCCCCCGTCACGCTCGCCGTGCGCAGCACCAGGCCCCCCCCGGCGAGCGCGAACCTGCTCGTGTCCGGGTTGTGGTTCCACTCCCAGTGCTCGCTCAGCCTCGACCCGCGGAACTCGTCCAGGTCCGTGCTCTGCAGGATCCCGCTCCCCGTCACCGTCTTGCCGCTCGCCACCGGCAGGGGATAGCTCGCGGCCCACCTCCCCTGCGCGTCCGTCACCAGCTCGGGCCAGCCGTCGCTCGTCCACCGCAGCGGCGCCACCACGGGGATCCGCCCGCCCGGGTACGCGTCCATGAACGCGACGTAGTACCACTTGCCGTCGGGGGCGTCGACGATGCCGCCCTGGTGGGCGAACCCGGCGTTGGCCAGCGGGCCCGAGATGCGCGAGACGAGGGTGCGCGACTCGTAGGGGCCAAAGGGCGAGCCCGTGGTCGAGCGGAGGACGTACTCGGCGTCGGCGGGCCGCGTGACCAGGATGTAGTACCGGCCGTTGATCTTGTAGAACCGCGCGCCCTCGACGGTGGTGCCCGAGGGCGGCGAGTAGACGCGCTGCTGGTTGCGCACCTCGCGGGTGCCGTCCGCCGAGAGCTGCGCCACGTGGATGGCCGGGTTGCCGTAGGCGATGTACATGGTGTCGTCGTCGTCGATCAGCAGGCCCGCGTCGTAGTAGCAGCTGTTGATGGGCTGCGACGCCGGCTGCCAGTTCCATGCGTCCTGGGGCACGTCGCCGGCGTTGGACGACGCGTTGCCGCCCGGCGAGGTCCAGAGGTAGGTCCTGCCGTCGACGCAGCCGTACCAGTAGAAGCGGTCGTTGCTCCGCCGGTAGCGGAGGGTCGAGGCCCAGATGCCCTTGACGTAGGCCCCCGGGGTGCCGTTGGGCAAGTCATAGCCGGAGCCAAAGTTGAGGCGCGGGACCGAGTGGGTGACGGGGGTCCAGCGGACGAGGTCGTAAGACTTGAGCACGGGAGCGCCGGGGGAGTAGGCAAAGGTGGAGGAGGAGTAGTAGAAGACGGAGCCGACGCGGAAGACGTCGAGGTCCGGATGGTCTTCCCAGAGCACAGGGTTGGTGAACGTGCTGGATTGGCGCGGTGTGAGCGGCGTCGATGCCGCCGTGCCCACAAGGGCCGACAGACATAAGAAGCCAGCCGGTGCCAACATGGCGATCCTGTGAAGGGACTCGAAAGAATTACCCTGTCCTGATCGCGGCGCGTTCCTGGGGAACCGGGTTGGGTGCTGAAGCGATCAACGCGACGGTCCCGACGCTTGACACCGCCGGGTTAAAGTACACAATCCATCGTCGAACGCGATCAAGTCTCGCAAAAACATCCTCACCGGGCTCTATTCAGTCTGCCTCCGTCGTCGTCCAAGCGCACCCGCATCATTGGCGCAAGAATTGGCGTTCCCGAGGCTTCGGCGCCGGTGCGGGTGTTGCATCGCCGTCAAGCGCGCCAATCGTGCTCGCTAAGATCATCGGGTCGGTCCGTTCGCAACGCGGACGTATAGCCTCCATGAGACAATGCTTCCGAACCTTCTGGATATGGACATGACAACAGCGGTCATCAGTCTCCGCGAACTCGGTACAGACCGGCAGTTAGGGAGTCATGTGAGGTGCATCGCCGTTCAGCGCCGTCTCCCTGTTGCACTTCGGCCCTCGGTCCAAACTGCGATCGAATTATTCGTCATGAAATCATAGCATCCCTTAAGCAACACTCCTCAGGGTATCTCTCGTCCCTGCATCATCATAACGCTTCTCCATCCAACGCCGTATCCCCCCAAGTTCCCCATTGATCCGTCGCCCTCGAACCTCGCGACCCTCCTCAGCACGTATTCAACATGCTCGTCAACGCCGACTTCTCCGCCGACGTGATGCTCAGCCCGTAGCTGTACTTGACCGTCACCCAGCTCTTGGCATAGGTGCAGTAGAAGGACGTGAGCGGGGGCTTCCACTTGTCGGGCGACTTGTCGCCCTTGGCCTGGTTCACATCGTCCGTGACGGCCCACAGCTGGGGCGTGCTGATGTCGTTGGCGAACTGGGTCCGCTTGGTCGAGGTCCAGTTGTTGGCGCCGGACTGAAAAGAGGACAAGGAGAGAGCTTTGTAAGCTTGGGTCGGAAACAGGCAGAAAGATGAGTATCAGCAAGGACTTACGATCCAGGCGTTCTTCAGGGGGACCATGTGGTCAATGTCGACATCCGACGCGGCCGTCCAAGTGGCGCCGTCAAAGGGCGAGTACCACGTCCCTGAGGTGGCCGAGCAAGCCGAGTTGGTGACCACGTTGACGCCGTCGCGCTTGAGGACGTATTCGCTGGTAACGATCGTCAGAACCCGCATCGGAAGCCCCGAGGGCTTCAATGCCCAGGGGACCTACCGAGTATTGCAAGCACCGCTGACGGTGTTCCAGTGCGGGAACTTGTCACGCTTGTAATTGCCATCGTCATAGGCCGCCTTGACCGTCAGAGCCGCCAGCTGGCTCTGGGCCGTCGATTTCGAGGGGATGCCCGGCTGGGAAAGAAAAAGGTACGTCGGGTCAGAGGCGGCCATCTTTGTCAAGTCACAGCGACGATTGGAGGGAGGATTGCCCGGTCGAGCGCTTACAGGAGCAGGCATCGGCGCCGGCGCCGGCGCTGGCATAGGAATGGCCGAAGCCACTGCCGCGAGGAGCGAGGTAATGAGAAAGGCCTTCATGTTTGCGACGGGTGTCCTCGAGGTGCAGAGCTACAGCGTCAGACCTCCGCTGGAAGACGTGTCCGGCGCTTCTCCTTTTAACTTGTTTCCAATCCAACGCGGACGCTCACGACGTCGTTGTTTGCCCACTTCCTCTCTCCCCTTTTTGAAGCCCCATGTCACCCCTCCCGCTGGATAATACACCAACCACACGACGCAACAGACAGATAGCCACGGTCCCTTCCCAAGCCACCACGGCGCGCAACGGCCGACGTCACCAATCCCAGATCCCAGCGCTCCATGTGCTCTGAAACCCTCATTGATCCAGCTGCCAATTTTCGTCAAGGGTGCTGGATAGTTACCTGGTGTCACTCCGTGCCCACCACACCGCAGCAGCGAATGCCGGGCTGGAGCATGCCTTTCTCGGATCTCGGTCAGGGGTTGTGGCCACTGAGGATGCGAGATAGCGTAGCGCTCGGGGCGGGCTTGCGGGGGGGGGCGCCGTGGGTGTGGTTGGTCCCCTCAGATCTGGGCCGGGCGTGTTGCTCGTTGGGCCTGGTGAGTGGTCCGAAACAAGGCCTCCGTCTCCCGGCCAAACCCCTGAAATCATCGACACTTCCACCCACGTGTCGGACCGCTGCAGACCCGCGCGGGAATAGACACAGCACGCTCAACTCCCCGCGCTTTGTGGGCATCGCATTTCCCGGCTCTTCCATTACCCCGTGCCCCGTCGTGTGGTGGTGACGGTGGGTGGTATTCGGTGCCCCCACACTACCGGAGTCGATCATCACGAACTTCCGCTTTGGAGTTGGGGCTATCTCGCGGCCCGCCATCCAATGGCTTCAGCACATGCCAGCATCCGGAGAAACTCCCGCTCTTGATTGCTCCGGGGTCGTCTCAGTGATGTTGCGGTAAGCGGGATTTTTGTCGATTGGTTTCTTTCTTGGGCACATGGGAAACACCGCAGTCGACGCAGCTGCTAGCTGGATCGAGTTAGAAGACGGCCCAACGGTGAGGAGAGGGTGGGATGAACCCGCCGCTCGGTGGTTCCAATATCAACGCCAAGAGATACATGGGATATCATGCTGGTGGCTGGCTTCGTGGCAGCCCACCAAGAAAGTTGACAAAGATGCGGGTCTCGGCGAGATTTCGGTAGTCAACACCTTGTACACAGCTGCATGTGATGGTGATGTAACGCAAATAGCTTGCTTGTCTGTCTATCTGCCATTGCTGTCTTGGGCCTTGGATCTGCCATTGGCAGATGTGGAAATAGCACCTCTACCCCAGGCATTACCTCCCTTACGCTGACTAACCAGGGATGGCGCTGCCTACCATGGATTATCGAGTCGAGCCAAAAGCGCAACTTCGCTTCGTTTTCTTTTAGACATGGATTATTCGTCACGCGTTGAAACAAGGAGAGGAAAGCCACGTTTGGCTTCCCGACAAGGTATGGCCGCATGAGAGCTGCTTCGACGGCGACCGGAGTTCGAGGCACAGAACTGAAAATGACTTTACAGGACAGGATAAAACAAGAATACCCGACCGTCAAAGTGGCTCGCTATGAAG
Organism: Remersonia thermophila; assembly: GCF_042764415.1. NCBI lineage: Eukaryota > Fungi > Ascomycota > Sordariomycetes > Sordariales > Chaetomiaceae > Remersonia > Remersonia thermophila. Next base: position 4,975,460 of record NC_092217.1, read on the forward strand.
AAGCACTTGGCGAGGCAGCATGTACGGTTGACCCAACAACAAGGCAACCTTGATGTGGTATCAGTGTAGGGAGGTACCATATTCTCTCGGAAGAAGGAAGAGATCCAGCATATCTTATCTGCTCCCATCTCCTGCCTTATCTCTGACCAAGCTCTTGCCCGTGAGTTCTCGCATTGACCAGCTAAGAGCTAAGTAGAGGCATGGCCAACCCCTCGATGAGGGGTTCGTTGCTGGCGAGGACACGAGAGTAAGAGATAAAACGGCAGCATCTTGCAGGCATCGAAAAGACCAAAGATGGGGATGAAACAGGATATGAGGGTGGTGTGATGGCCCGGACCTGTGAGAGTGCATACGGCGGAAAGGAGTGGTTGGAAGCTGTTGTTCAAAAGAAGAAAACAACTATCTAATATACCTCTCCTGGAGGCTCCTTATATACACGATGGATGCCCAGAATGGCGGTCTGAGCAGGCAGAATGCCTGCTGAGGTTCAGGACCAGGGTATAAGTCCCTATAGATCCTGTTACACACCCCCCAGTTGTTCGTAATCAGCGAGCAACTACTATAACAGGATCCTGAAAATTAAAGAAAAGAGAGAAATACCGTCGTAGCTTTTACGCCCTTTTTAGCAGGGTAGTTAGGAGTTGAATCCCTTTGTAGTATACTATAAGCTGTTTTAGACTTCGGGACGGGCCGTATCCAGCAATCTAAAGTCTTTATAATTAGTCGACTTTCTAAGCCTTTAAAAGGTCGACTTAAAGGTTAACAAAGGAAATTATTCTTTTTCCGGAAATGTTAATAATAATCCGGTCAACTATAATATTTTAAAACTATATTAATAAAAGTAATTTTTCTAATTATTATAACTATAGAAATAGCCTCCCTAAATACTATATTAATTTCCAGTTCTATTAGTTTTTTTAGTATTAAAAGTATATCGCTAAACAGTTTAATTAACTAGGTCGCTAGTTTTTATCGTTTAAAATATATTTTCAATCGTTTAAAACTATTCTTCTTACCCCCTAATTATAAAAAAGTAACCGACTAGTTCTCGTTACAATTATCTATAGTTTTTTAACGTATTATAATAGTCGTCTAGCTTCCTATACCGCTAAGGGCGATAGAAAACCTATTAACGTAAATAATAATATTAGTTTATCTATAAAGTCGCCTTCTAATAACGCTATAATATCCTTTAACGATAATTAGGATACTACAGTTATACTATATAAAAGTAAGGTTAACCCTATTAAACTTCCGTTCTTTAAACTCCCGTAAAAGTTTAAAGATAATTATAAGGTTCTCAGTCGGCGGATCGAGCTCTATATAGGTTGTTTTAAATCGGCTCTAAAGTATAATAATAACTTATATTTATCGGTTGTAAATTAAACCTATTACTATCGTTATAGAACAGCAATATTTTATAAACTCGGGTAAATCTTCCTTCTTATTATTTTAAAGTTATAGACGACTATTATAGTAACCAGTATTACGTTCTTAGCTAATCCTTTTAATTATATATTAAACCCTTTTTACTAACGCTTACTACTGTTTAATATATATAATATAAATAAGCCGACGCCTTTAAAAATATAAGTTTATTATTTCGGAGACCCGATCTACAGGTTCTAATAAATATACAGATTATCGATTATACCCGTTACGCGTATAAGAACCTAGAGGCCGGTATCGCTAAAGGTCGGTAGCCGGAGTCTTTTCCGGCTCTAAAGGAAAGTCTAAGGACTCTTCCCTTTTATATTACTAATAGCGTTTTAACGCCGTTTACCCCAGTTTAGTCCGGTCTTTCTACGCTATCTAATATCTATAAGTATTCTTTAATAATAACTTCCGTTCCTTCCGGCCCGGCTAGTAAAAAGAAAAAAGAGGATAAATCTCCCTTTACTAAAAAGACTAAAGATAAGAGTAAGGGTAAAGTAGTAAAGGAGGATAATAATAAGGATAAAAAGGAGGAGCTTTTAAAGCGTCTTCTAACTAACGTAAAGGCTAAAAAGGATACTAAAGCAAAGGAGAAGGAAACGGAAGCTTGGAAGGCACGTCTATATACTAAGCTAAAGAAGCGTAGGTTAAATATTTAGGTTATCGGTTTATTATATTAGTTTCTAACGCTCTATACCTTTATTATAAAGTTTCTAAGAACAAATCCTATTAATTAACCCTTTATTTTAAATTACCCTTTAAATCCTATACCAGCTTAGTAGTATTTTAAAGGTTAAAAAGCTTCCGAAAATACTTAAAACGCTATTATAATAGATTCTTTATTAATCCGTTAACTAATATCTATACCGTTTAAAGGTATTCGATACTAAAAGTACCTTTTTCAACCTACTCTCTTACCTATATATTATAGATATCGACGTACTTTAAAGAAGTATTTATCCGTATTCTATCTTTAACTACTAGTCTAATTACATTAGTATTATTATAATAGATTACCTACAGCTTTCTAAAGTCTAGAGCAATATCTTTAAAGAAGCGTTATAGTATTATAATTTCCTTAGTAGTATTTATAAGCGCTATTAGTTCGGCTTCTATAAACAAAGTAATAACTGTCGACTACTTTACAGCCTTCTATACAATTATACCTCCGAAGAGCATTATTATATAGCCCTAGGTAAACTTTTAAATATCGAAGCAATCGATAAATAATACGTCCCCTACGATAAAGAATACTCGCGACTCGGTTTCCTTACCAGTATATATAATCCCTAAATACTTTATTCTATATAAATAATAGACTACCTAATACGCTGTAAAGATATACTAGCGTAACGGATTTATTAAGAAATAAGATAGCTTTAACATAGTAAAAGCTACGTCTAGGCGAATTATAATAGCTATATAAAGTATTAAACTAATAAGCTTTTAGAAAAGCTTGATTTCGTTGCTTAAAGTAGTCCCCTTATATTTAACAAGATCGCTAGAAGGAAGTAGAATATAAGGCGTACAAACTGTAAAGTTAATGTTAAACCTTTTAGCTACCTTTTCGATATATTAGTCGTAGACTAAGAATACCCGACGCCTCGGACGGTCCTTAATAATTCTTACATTTAAAAACTACTTCGCCTTTCCCTTCTTATAAAGCTTATACTTAGCTTTAAAAGTATTTATAATACGGTTTACTTTATCTATATAGTCTCGATAAAAGAAGATAAAATAATCGTTAATATAGAATACAATAGTAACCTTACGTTAATCGTTATAGAAAAAGCAAGGCTCTTCTTTAAAGGCTTTGAAGCCTAATTTACGTAAAGTAAAGGAAAACTCTCGGTACTAAAGGAAAGGTAACTCTTAAAGTCTATAAAAAGCCCGCAGAAGTTAAATATACTTCCCTAGCTGCTTATGTCCTTCCGGGAGCTTACAGTATACTAACGCTTCTAGAAGGGTATTTAAGAATACCTATTTAATATTAAACTAGTAGACTTTAAAGTTAAAGTACGTAGTAATCGCTATTATAAAGCGAAATATATAAATAGTAAAGGTAGCAGTGTAAATCGTTTTAAAAGTACTTTAGCATTATAAATTACTTTTAATATAAATATATACCTTTGCTTTCTTAATATAATTATACTCGTCGAACTTATATATAAATACCTATTTAAAAAGTAAAGGACGTCCTTTAGCTTCTGCGTAGTAGATAATACGTTAAGTCTTCCGGTTAACGAGATTCCCAATCTCCTTGTTATAAACTTTTAGGAATAGGTATTTAAACTTATAGTTCTTAATATTTTAAAAGCGCTAAGGTACTTTAGTATTAACTAGTTCTAAGAAATATATTCTTAACATCTTAGAAGCAGCATCTAAACGTTTTATAGACTTCTAGTTTACAGCCGCTACTACTATATAGTAGATAATACGAGTTTAAAAGCTATTACCTTTATAAATAAGATTGTCTAGGAAAAAGGTTGTATAAAAGCTCTTCTAATATCTCTAATTTAATAGATATATACTATCGTCTCGATATATCCCGAGTACGAATCCGATAAGTCTATACTTATCATTATTGTCTTTACCTTTAGACCCTTAACCTTTTTACCGTCTGCTTTAACGTATAGCAAGCCTATATACCTTCCTAACGTACTTATATTTAATATAAGCTAGATTAGAGTTTTATCTTTCTATAGTCTATTATTTTATTATAGTATCTATAGTATAATAAGCGCTTTACAACGGTTTATAAATACTATCTACCGGTTGCAGAGGCTCCTCCTTAACTATAAGGAGTCCTATAGTATTATTATCGTAAGAGCCTAATAGGAGTATACTAAGCTCTATAGTCCTATCAGCAGAATACTAATCTTTAGTTATTATACTTTTATAATAGGTATCGCTAGTATAAGGTTTAATATCTGTAACCCTGCTAAGTCCTATATAAAGCGATAAAGGACTAATAAACGGCTTTAGGGTCGGGAGTCCAGTTATAAACGATCCTGTTTTTAATAGTTTAATAGGGGTATTTACAGGAGGTATACTCTTTACCTATACTCCTACCCCTAAGTCCTAACCCTTTAACCGATTAAAACTCGTTTCTAGCCTTTTAAAAGATATTAAGTATTCTGGACTCTTAGGGTTAATATTATCGGGCTCTTTTACTATACTAGCGTTCCGGTATCCTATATCGGACTTAAACAGCTTTATAATATCCCTTATAATTTAAAGCGGTTATAGGGATATATATTCCTTACTAGGTTCGTAGAAGAGTTTTTTATCGAAGATTACGTTCTGTATAATAATAACCCTTTTAAGCTAAGGGACTTAAATCCGATAGATATTAGTTGCCTAGTACCTAACTAGGTAACCGATATAGGCTTTTTCGGTTATTTTAAATAGCTTCCGGTAAGTATTTGCCTCTCGTCGTTTATCGAATAGGTATACCCAGTATCCGTATACATATAGGTTGCTAAGGTAAAGCTTTAAATCTTATATACAATTATCTATAAACTCGGGTTAGTACTAACGGAAGTATTACTAAAACTATAAGTATAGTTTCTCGTTTAATAATTTCTAGTCGTTGTACTATAAAGGCGTAATATTAATTAGTTAGGCGGCCGCTTTCGTAGCTTCTAGCTATAGGTTGCGAAGTAAGCGGGCTCCGAAAAGTATAGTAAGCCCTCTTTCGATAATCTTACGTCCTACGCGCTTAGATCCTCCGTTAGCCTCCGAAGTATAAATTAGGGTAAATTTAAAATCGATCCTTAGGTTCTAAATCCAGACCTTATAATCCGTATACCCTTTAATATTAATAGTATTAGTATTATTGTCCTGCCGGATCTTATAGACTTTAAGGCTAAACTATATATTAATTTACAATATAATATCTTTAATCTGTCTAGCTACGGTATATAGCGACTTAGTTATTAAAGTTTTTACGATTACTTTTTTACTCTACTCGTCTTTAATTATAAGCAGCTATTTTAAACCGTTAAACCTAGGATTAAACTCGAAAAGGTCCTAAATAATCCTTTAGAAGGGTTTTATAGTACGGTTTTTAAAGGGTCGGCGTAAGATAACTTAAATAGCGTATACCCGTATATAACTCTTATACTCTTTTCTTAGGATGCTATCTACTTTATACCGAACTCTTTTAGCTATAGAGATAAGTTTTCGTATTGCTTCGGGCCTTACGTATCCTATACGTAAGTACTATAAACGCTCTGTATCCTTTCTTTTAGGAAGTAGCTCTTTCGATCGGGCAGCTAAACGGATTTTAATAGCGGCGAAAGATATAGTTACGGTATACTTAGGCGAAGGAACCCTCGAGTAAACAAAACGAATATTATATTCGAAGAATATTAAATTATATTTATAGATTAACTGTTTTATTACTAGACTACGTTTTATAGAGCTGTAACGAAGGGTTCTGTCCTACCCGTAATACTAAAGGCTTGCCCGTTTAAAAGCTACCTTTAATATAATATTAACGTAGAACCCGTTAATAAAGACTGTATCTTCCAGAATCAGGTCCTTAGTATTAAGACCTCTATTACCGTTTAATATATTCCTAAGCCTTTATCGCCTATAGGCTTATACTTAGAAAAAGGTTATACCCGCTCCTATATAGTCGTCTAGGTTATCGACTTCGTACTAGGATCTAGGTTTAAATTATAATTTATTATTAACGATATAAACTGCTCCGTAGTTATCTAGAAGAATAGAATTATAAAACGGGTAATAGTTGGTAACAAATATAGTATAGATGCCGGAGGGAAGTTGAATTCTTACCTATAGATTGTAGGGGATTACCGCTTTAACGAGAGGCCCCGAAAAATCTTTATTATTATCGAGTTTTAATTTAACTCCGATCAAACTAGAAAAGGGTTCTTCGTTGCCTGGTCCTAGTAATAAGTATAGTACTCTGGAACTAAGGAGTCTTATCCTTTAAGCTTATAACTTATTTTTAAGGTCCGTTTATTAAAGCTTTATAAAGTCGTTAAAGATATATTAGCGTAGGCCTTAGGATATTATACTGCTTCTTTTACTTTTATTAGTTATAGTAGCTTTAAAATTAAAGTATTTAATTAGTATCTAATAATATCGTTTAAAAATTCTGTATAGATAATTATAATAAACTTTCAGCGTTCGGTTTACTTTCCTATTTTAATTATTAGACTAGTTGTAACCTCGGTTACCGCCTTTTCTACTATTATTCCCGCCTTTTCCTCGTCTATAGCTACCCTTTAACCTAGAAGGCTTGCTTTTACCGTTACTGCTATTTTTCTTATCAGACCTTTATTTTAATAGGTTTTACTAGTTAGATAACTGTCTACATCCTTCGAAAGTAATGTAAATATACGGTAAGATACGTACCCCGGCTCCGTTCTAGAGGAGAAATCGGTATAGCTGGTCTATATATACCTCTATAGTTTCCTTAGGATCGTTTCGGATAACTCTGTTAGCTAGGAATATATATTTAGTATAGGTTTATCCTAGGGTAATACGCTTCTAAATAGTATTTAGGAAGGCTATAATAACTAGGAAACCGATTATATCGGTAACTCCGTTTATAAGTACGTTGTAATACTCGTAGCGGAAGTCTATAATCTATTTAAAAGGGTTTATAGCTATTTCGGCTTTGTTAAGGACGTTAAAGAAAGCTTTATAAGACGCCTCTATTTTTACCGCTTAAATAGGAATAATTTAGGCTTCTAGAATATACAGAACGTTATAGTAGATCTATAGCTGTCTTATTGACGTAAGGAGGTTAAAAGCGTTTTTAAATAGATCCTTCCGAACGGTATTAAGAATAAAATAATATATTACGTTATAAGCCTTCCTCTAGTTGTTTAAGTTGTTTTGCGGAGTCTTTAGGAAATACCGGAGGAGGTTCTACTTATATACGTAATCTACGTCGGACTTAAGGGGTTCTTTTAGTTTTTCCAGTTTAGGGCCTCTTTCCTCCGGATTAGCGTTTTGCTAATCCCGAAGCTCTCGCTAGTATTAAATCCTAAACTACTGTTAGACCTTTAAGTAAACGTTTATATAAAACGGCTTTTGGTTATTGTTAAGGATCTTTAGAACCGTTTTAGCGTTTACTTCTAGTTTACAGATCTGCTATACGCCGTAGATATAAGCTTCGTTTCAGATATATTCGAACTATTGTCCCTAGTCGCGGAAGGTCTCCAGCCGTACGACGCTAAAAGTATAATCCTTAAGGATTAAGTCCATTTTACTAAGGAAAGTACTTTAATGGTTAACGACGGGTTTTAAAAGAGAGAGGAGAAAATAAATAAGCTAAGCGCTTTAAAGATTGATTTAAAGGCTTATAATAAGAAAGGGAGGTTTTCTTTCTGCGTAGCAGGAAAGTACCGGGCTTATAACTGTAATGGCCCGGACCTGTAAAAGTGTATACGGCGGAAAGGAGTGGTTGGAAGCTGTTGTTTAAAAGAAGAAAACAACTATTTAATATGCTTCTCCTGGAGGCTCCTTATATATACGATGGATGCCTAGAATGGCGGTCTGAGCAGGCAGAATGCCTGCTGGGGTTCAGGACCAGGGTATAAGTCCCTATAGATCCTGTCACAGGTGGGGGCAGTGCTTAGCTCTGATAAGAGTCTCTTAGTGAGCTTAATGTCACGAGGCAAGACCTTGCCTTTCCCAGCGAGGAGGGAGAGTACCGCCGATGAGCCAGCTGAAGAATGTCATGGAGCGACGCAAAGCACCCGGTCGTTTGTTGTCTTCACGCTTTACATTCTATAATCATTCGACGCGATAGCACTCTCCTACCTTGGAATTTGCATTCATAACATCGCTCTGAACGAGATGGATAATACACCCCTCCGGTGACCCGGCCGTGCCTCTATCGGTAGAGTATTGTACCTCCTGCATCCAGGAATGCGGCTATGACCGGTCGCACTTCTGTCACAGGCGTTTAGGTAGATACCTGGCTGGACGATCTGGAGTACCCAAGGAAGGGGAGGATATCGTGGAAGAGGGCACGTTGGATCGATCACATTTCTTGCCTGGACCAACTTTACAACACATCTTCGGCGCTGCAAGGATCCCGGTAACCCCTATGCCCTCATCATGCCAAGCACCCCGGGCAGAGAAGAACATTTTGCAAATAAGACCGAAACTCTCGCCATACCCCCATAACTTGTCTATGATGGATTCTGTACAGAAGTAGATTGTTATAACATCAAAATGCCAAGCCGATATCCATCGAGTTCTAATTTTTATTGTTGGTCCTACACCGTTGTGCCCTTGGCCAGGGCTCGCCGGTCCATCTACCGCTGGTGCATAGGAAAACCATGCCCTGGGGCCGGAGGAAAAACCTATACCTCTCCTTCAGAACCACTCTCAGACCCCACGTACTACTAACCATCGAGTTCTAAGTCAACACAGAGGTGCCAAGTAAACCTCGAATTCTCGTCACTATTTGGAGCCTGATCTTTGGTCGAAGGACTGCCAGGGCTAACCTTAACAAGAAAAAAACCGACAGAGATCTTGTTAAGAGACGGACAAGGTAAAAGAACAGGCCCCTCTTCCTCTGCTCCACGTGGTGTTTATTCCGGAATTCGACGAACTGGTTTATCAGTTTCGGGAGGAAGCTTTGTAGCTTTTGCCAACGCCAAAAGCGACCCGGGACCCCCATCTCCGGCGAAAGCACTCGGATTCTTTCTTTGTCGCTGACAACCTGACGCAACATGGGCGCCTTGTCTGCAGTGATGAGGAGCGACCCATTTCGGCAGCGGGGCAGATGAGGCGAGCTGTCGAAGCCGACCCAGAAGCTTGCGAGGTCCGGGTCTCTGACCCTTGCATCCGAGAAGACGTCATGGCTGTTAAAGTCCTTGAGAATAATGATCCATTCCCCCTGGTGTTTGGACAGCGCGTCAAGCACTTGCGACGGCACGATGGCCGCGGGATGGCACTGGATCTGCGGAGCCATCTTCCCGGCCATGTCTACAAACCCACGTCGCATGCTGGCGTACGTGCCAGCGTGGATTTGGAAAAGCCAATGTGTCCGAGGGCGATTCCCGACGGACAAACTCGGCGTATGCATCGGCCAGCCGCGATGTGACCGAGCCTGGGCCCATGAACGCTCGCCGGCGGTAGATTTGCGGGTTTGACAGGCGCTGGATGACTTGCTCGAGGACCTTTAGTTCGGCATCGTTGCCGGGAAACGCTTCGTCAAGATCACTTACGCACAACATGCGTCACCACCTCCCTTGAGGCCACTTTAGTCGTCTGGTTGCGCCGGTACCGTAATATCTGTATCTTCGGGGCTTGTTAGGGCCTAGCTCTAGGACTAAGTCGCTCCTAGTTGCGTAAAGGTCCTGGGTCGATAGGTATAGGCCTCCCTGGCTCTAGCCTTAACCTTGGCCCTGGTAGGGCATCTCTTATCCCTGGCTGAGTGCTTGACTCCGCAGGTGGGGCACTGGGAAGGCCGGAGTCCTTTGCGGGCTGGGCACTCAGCATTGGCTTCCCTGCCGCCCTAGCCGTGGGCCTTGGTGCAGGGAGAGGGTTTCCTGTCGGAGCCAGGGCTCTAAGGGGGGAGAATAGCTGAAATAAAGAGAACATGAGTATAGACTACAGGATAGGTGGACCAGTCTGCGCCCAACAACAGCTCCGCCTTACTTCTCCGGCTTACCTCCTCCGCACCCAGCGCGCGCCTGGCCATCTGATGTCGGCTCAGGTCAGGGCCTTTCCCTGCGGCTGCTTCGTCTACGCCCGGGTCTTACCTCGCACCCGGCCCGCAGTCGACCCCACATCCGATCCTGGACCTACTTCCGTCCCGGGATCCACACCCGGCCCTTCGGCCCTGACAGATACTTACAATCTTAGGACCGCGGGCTAAGAAAGGAGCTGAGACACGTGTTGGAGGCGTAGGAAGCAAGCGGGAAAGGCAAAGCCGGGTCGAGAAAAGCAGTGTCATTAGGGGCACGGGTTAGCTTGCAAAGGCTGATGGCTGGAGGATAAAAGAGGGCTCATTTGTATTCGAGAGGAGCAGAGTGTAAGATACTACCTGACCCCCCCTCACCGGGTCACATCGTACCCACTACTCGGCTAGCCTCCTCCTGCGCCATATGGATTTGCTTAATATTTGCAACGACCTCGTTGGGATCCAAACGCACCCTCCTTCTTCTAGTCGGCTCCAAGGCCTCGATGCGAGTCTTCAGTTCCCGGTTCTCCCGTTCCAAGCTAACTGGAAGTCTTTTTCGTCAAGGGCCTTCTGGATTTCGCAGAATAAAAGCCTGTGTATAGGTGACCCGCTGAAGTAAGGGAGAGCAAGATCATGGATTGCGAAGTCGTTACGCAGTGGGTACGGTAGGACCAAGTTAGGGGGCGGGGGGGGGGGGGGAAAGGTAGTATCTTGAACTCTGTCCTCCTCGAATACAATGCCTATAGCCTCCTCTATTATCCTCCAGCCTGCAGCCTTCCTAGGCTAGCCCGTGCCCATCAACATCCCCGCTTTGCCCGACCCCGCTTTACCTCTTTCGCCTGCCTCCTGCGCCTCCGATGCGTGTCAGATCCTTTATAGCACGCGATCCGGAAATCACGAGCATCCGTCAGTGAGTGCGTGCCTCCCGCGCCTTCAGCGCGTGCCTCAATTTCCCCATTAGCCCGCGGTCCCGAGGTCACAAACATCCCTTGGCCAGTGCGTGCCTTTCGCGTTTTTTGCTCCTCTCTGGCGTGCACTTCCACTCCTCCCCTAGCCTGCAAGCGGTCCCAAGGCTGATACTGGGCCCAACTTCCGGTCCCGGACCCACACCCGGCCTTTCGGCCTTAATATCGTGGCTGTGGAGTCTGTATTTCTTTCGCTGGGTTGTTCGAGTTTTCCAGCGGTAAACGGCTCAGAGGCTCGGAAACACAGACTGGCCACAAACCTGATGCTCGCCACCCAGACTTAATGTTCTGGCTCGTCAACGCGTCTTTGCGTGCAGATATGAGGTGCCGAAGCATCATCCGTTTGATAACAACAGATGAATCCCGCCCAGAAGCCTCGCGGTTGAGCCATTTGCTGTAAGCCTCTTTAAGAGGATAAAATATCGTCCAGCTAAGAGGCTGGAGTATATAAGAGGTTTGCGGCGGGAGGTAAAGAAGCTGGATATTGTTAATAAAGCATTCCCATATAAAAGTGTCGTCATTATACGTATCGTAGCTGTTTAGTACTAATAGACGAAGCTCGTTTGGATCCGTAGGTGCTGTACGTGGGATAAAGACCTTTTTAAGCTAGTAGAGGGCAACAGTCATATTAGTCCAGCCTTTCTTAGTTGTAATGAAGAACGGGTCTTCGCAATCGAGGTCTTCCATAGGAAAACATTGTTGTTGAAGGTTTTCATCTTTAAAGATCACAGCAGGGGGGAGATGTACCCCTGTTGCCGAGATACATTCGATAAATAAGGTCCAGGTCCTAATGCGTAGCTGTTTCCGCTGAATAGCACGGATTTCAGCATTGCCGACCACTAGACGACCGGTACGAATATCTCCCATAAGGCCGTATTCGTCTATATTCCAACGGTTTGCTGGTTGGATCCGGTTAATAGGCGAACTATTAAAGCAACGGAACCACGGCCGAATAACCTCTGCTGTAGCCCCCTTAATATAAGCCGAGTCGATGTGCTGAAGCCTCTGGGTGTTCGGAGCAGGATACTTGCGTAAGTAGCGTTGTATCTAGCTAAGGTCGACGGAATCGTAAGATCCCGCGATATATAATAGTCGGTGAGCAAAGTCCCGGAGTTGTTTAAAAGTTAGAGGGTAGCCGAGGGCTTGTTGGTTCGCAGCCCATCTTGCAAGACGTTGTTGTTCTTGGACAGGACTAAGGGCCTGTGACATCTCGAAGGCCTCACCTCGCGGAGCAGGGAGGTTATTATACCGATTGGAGAGGGTTGGTACTCGTATATCAAAGTCGCGGGCGATCTCGCGTTTGCTGGACTTTCTACCCGTTGCTGAATCCGCGTCACCAGGGTTTGAGACATCGTTGTCCGGTCGAGGTGGTTCAGAATCACGAAAGTCTAAGAAGATGTTAGCTTGATTAGTATGGAAACATTGATTGTTTCTAACGTCAGAAGCATTACGCACAGTAGATGTTGTAATGGTATTGGAAAATGTTCCCGTGATGTATATTTGCGGTTGCGCCACCATTGTTATCACCGAAGCTCGTCTGGTTTTCTTTGGCGGCGAAATTCATTTTCCTGGGGTTTATCGAGGGGGCCGCCGATGAAGAGGTGACTGAACTTCTCTGCGTAGGACTCGTGAAAGTTGGACGGTTCTGGCGAAGGGGAGCAAGACTGTTGCCGATGAAGAGGCGGTGGAATATCAGGACCACAGTTGTCCCGCCAACAGTTATTAGTCGGCCCAGGACTACGGTTGTCCCGCCAACAGTTATCAGTCGGCCGGGATCCTCTCGGCCTATATAGTTACTGCGTATAGTAAAAGCTTGTCTCGAAGATCCAACGCCACACATACACGACAGCCAATAGTACGTAGGGCCTTTGAGCTGCAGAGCTAAGTAGGTACGCAGTAGTTACTAGTTCAGCTAGGCCGAAAAGGGGCTGCCTTGCAGCGCTAACTGCTCGGTGTATAGTACTGCGTATTCATTGGTTGTGTTACCGCTTGCTTTTCCTCCGCTGTAGGGGCCGCCTTTCCTAACACGGAGGGGATGGGTTAGCTGCAAAGGTTAGAAGCGTCGCGGCGACATACCCGTTGAAGTATACTGTAGGCGGGCTATTAAACCTTAGCAAACCCGAAGCCGCAAATGCCGTAGGGGCACCGGGCACTTAGTATTATTTTAAATAGTATTGCGTTATAGCAACGTTGACGAGTAGCCGCTGTAGGCTAAGGTCCTCTACATAAGGTCTAGTCTTAGGGCGGTCCTTAGTTGTATTATAGGGCGGTAGAGATAGTATCCGATTCATTATCTATATCTGTCGTATACAACGTATTTTATAGGAGCAGTAGGAAGGGGGTAATATAGCTAACAATTTGAATTCTCTTTATAGCTGTAATAAACAGGTAATAACAAGTATAGCACTCGTATCTAAGAGATCTATATCAGTAATAGCAAATCGCTACTCCTATAATAGCGACGGCAAAGAAGGTAGCAACTTGCTAGGCAAAGGCATCTAAGTAATCTAAGTTATGGTTAGATAGCTACTTTGGAATTCCTATTTGAATAGAGCCGACTATTACGAAACTCTGGAATCTTTTATCTAGATTGTCCCTAAAGGTAGTCGTATTGTTCTTTATATCTAGGTATAGGCCTGTAGAAGCACTCTGTAATGTCTTGTTTCCGGGACCTCCCTAGGGTACTTCGGGATCTGTTACGTTGCTGGAAGTTGATTTAGGGTGCTTCCTAGCTAGGGACGTGCTGCTGTTGTCGTTAGGGGTGTTTCCCGGCTTTTAAGGCTTGTACTTTACTATCTCGCCTTTACTGCGGCTGTCCGAGTTAACTTTAAGGTCTTTAGCCTTAATTACAGGGTTGTGTTGGGTCGGTATAGCTAGTTTTAATTTGTCGATAGTACGCTGTTGTTGGAAGGTGTTGTATTTTAAGATTAGGTCCCCGGTTAGTACTTGTAACAGGATCTATAGGGACTTATACCCTAGTCCTGAACCCTAGCAAGCATTCTGCTTGCTTAGACTACTATTTTAGGTATTTAATATATATATAAGGAGCCTTTAGGAGAGGTATATGTAATGGCCCGGACCTGTGAGAGTGTATACGGCGGAAAGGAGTGGTTGGAAGCTGTTATTTAAAGGAAGAAAACAACTATCTAATATACCTCTCCTGGAGGCTCCTTATATATACAATGGATGCCTAGAATAGCGGTCTAAGCAGGCAAAATACCTGCTAAGGTTTAGGACTAAGGTATAAGTCCCTATAGATCCTATTATATACCCTCCAGTTATTTATAATTAGCAAGCAACTACTATAATAGGATCCTAAAAATCAAAGAAAAGAAAGAAATACCATCGTAGCTCTTACACCCTTTTTAACGGGGTAGTTAAGAGTTAAATCCCTTTATAGTATACTATAGGCTGTTTTAAACTTCGGGACGAGCCGCATCCAGCAATCCAAAGTCTTTATAATTAATTAACTTTCTAAGCCCTTTAAAGGTCGACTTAAAAGTTAATAAAGGAAATTATTCTTCTTCTAGAAATATCAATAACAATCTAATCAACTATAACATTCTAAAACTATAATAATAAAAGCGATCTTTCCGATCATTATAACCGCAGAAATAGCTTCCCTAAATACTATATCGATTTCCAGCTCTATTAGTTTCTTTAATACTAAGAGTATATCGCTAAGCAGCCTAACGAACTAGGTTACTAATTCTTATCGTTTAGAGTATACTTTCGATTGTTTAAAACTACTCTTTTTACCCCCTAATTGTAAAGGAATAACCAATTAGTTCTCGTTACAATTATCTATAGTTTTCTAACGTATTACAATAATCGTTTAGCTTCCTATACCGCTAAAAGCGATAGAAAACCTACTAACGCGGATAGTAATACTAATTTGCCTATAAAGTTACCTTCTAGCAACGCTATAGTATTCTTTAACGATAATTAGGACGCTACAGTTACGTTATACAAAAGTAAAATTAACTTTATTAAGCTTCCGCTCCTTAAGCTCCTGCAAAGGGTTAAGGATAGCCGTGAAATTCTTAGTCGGCGGATCGAACCCTATATAGGTTATTTTAAATCGGCTTTAAAATATAACGACGGCTTATACTTATTAATCGTAGGTTAAACCTACTACTATCGTTACAAAATAGTAACGTCTTATAGACTCGGGTAAAACTTCCTTCTTATTATTTTAAAGTTTTAGACAGCTATTATAGTAACCAGTATTATATTTTTAGCTAATCCTTTTAATTATATATTAGTCCTTTATTACTAACGTTTACTACTACTTAATATATATAATACAAGTAAGCTAAGGCCTTTAGAAACGTAACTTTGTTATTTCGGAGACCCGATCTGTAGGTTTTAATAAATGTATAGATTATTAATCGTACCCGTTACGTATATAAGGACCTGGAGGGTAGTATCGCTAAGGGTTAGTAGCCGGAGTCTTTTCCAGCTCTAAAGAAGAGTCTAAGGACTCTACTCTTTTATATTACTAATAGCGTTCTAGCGCCGCTTACCCTAGCTTAGCCTAGTCCCTCTACGCTGCCTAGTACCTATAAACGTTCTTTAACGGTAACTTCCGCTCCTCCTAGCCCGACTAGTAAAAAGAAGAAGTAGGATAAGTCTCTTTTTGCTAAAAAGATTAAGGATAAGGGTAAAAGCGAAGTAATAAGGGAGGATAATAATAAAAATAAAGAGGAGAAGCTTTTAAAGTATCTTTTAGTTAATATAAAGGCTAAGAAGGATACTAAAGCGAAGAAGAAGGAGGCGGAGGCTTAGAAAGCGTATCTATACGCCGAGTTAAAGAAGCGTAGGTTAGATGTTTAGGTTATCGGTTTATTATATTAGTTTCTAACGCTCCGCGCTTTTATTATAGAGTCTCTGGGAGTAAATCCTATTAATTAACCTTTTATTTTAAGTTACCCTTTAGATCCTATATTAGTTTAATAGTATTTTAAAGGTTAAGGAGCTTCTAAAAATATTTAAAACGCTATTATAACAGATTCTTCGTTAATCCTTTAGCTAGCATCTATACCATTTAAAAGTATTCGACACTAAAAATACCTTTTTTAACCTGCTCTTTTACCTATATATTATAAATATCAATATACTTTAAAGAGGTATTTATCCGTATTCTATCTTTAACTATTAATTTAATTACGTTAGTATTATTATAATAGATTACCTACAGCTCTCTAAAGTCTAGAGCAATATCTTTAAAGAGGCGTTACAACGCTATAGTTTCCTTAGCAATATTTATAAGGGCTGTTAGTTCGGCTTCTATAAATAAAGTAGTAACTATCGACTGCTTTACAGCCTTCTATATAATTATACCCCCGAAGAGCATTATTATATAGCCCTAGGTAAACCTTTAAGTATCGAGGTAATTAGTAAATAATATATCCTTTACGATAAAGAGTATTCGTAACTCGGTTTCCTTACTAGTATATATAATCCCTAGATACCTTATTCTATATAAGTAATAAACTACTTAATACGTTGTAAAGATATACTAATATAACGGGTTTTTTTGGAAATAAGATAGCTTTAACATAGTAAAAGCTACGTTTAAGCGAATTATAATAGCTATATAAAGTATTAAACTAATAAACTTTTGGAAAAGCTTAATTCTATCGTTTAAAGCGGTCCCCTTATATTTAATAAGATCGCTAAAGGGAAGTAAAATATAAAGCTTGTAAACTATAAAATTAATATTAAACCTTTTAACTACTTTTTCGATATACTAGTCGTAGACTAAGAATACCTAGCGCCTTGGACGGTCCCTAATACTTTTTACGCCTAGGAACTACTTCGCTTCTCTCTTCTTATAAAGCTTATACTTAGCCTTAAACGTATTTATAATACAGTTTACTTTATCCGTATAGTCTTAATAGAAGAAAATAAAATAGTTATCGACGTAGAATATAATAGTAACCTTACGTTAATTATTATAGAAAAGGCAAAGCTCTTCTTTAAAGGCTTTAAAGCCTAGTCTACGTAAAATAGAGAAAAACTCTTAGTACTAAAGGAAAGGTAACTCTCGGAGTCTATAAAAGGCCCGTAAAAGTTAAATATACTTCCCTAGCTACTTATATCCTTCCAAAAGCTTACAATACACCAACGCTTCTAAAAGGATATTTAAAAATACCTATTTAACATCGAACTAATAAACCTTAAAGTTAAAATATATAGCGATCACTATTATAAAGCGAAATATATAAGCGGTAAAAGTAATAGCGTAGGTTATTTCAAAGGTACTCTAGCGTTATAGATCGCCTTTAACGCAAATACATACCTTTACTTTCTTAATATAACTATACTTATCGAACTTATATACAAATACCTATTTAAAAGGCAAAGGACGTTCATTAGCCTCTACACAGTAGATAATACGCTAAGTCTTCCAGTTAACGAGATTCCTAATCTCCTCGTCGCAAGCTTCTAAAAACAAGTATTTAAACTTATAGTTCTCGATATCTTAAAAGCGCTAAGGTACCTTAGCATTAGCTAGTTCTAAAAAATATATTCTCAGCATTTTAAAAGTAATACCTAAACGTTTTATAAACCTCTAGCTTACAGCCGCCGCTACTATATAGTAAATAGTATAAGTTTAAAGGCTATTATCTTTATAAATAGGATTATCTAGGAAAAAGGTTGTATAAAAGCTCTTCTAGTATCTTTAATTCAGTAAATATATATTATCGTCTCGATACATCCTAAATACGAATCTGATAAATCTATACTTATCGTTATCGTCTTTACCCTTAGGCCCCTAACCTCTCTGCTATTTACTTTAACGTACAGTAGGCCTATATACCTTCCTAACGTATTTATGTTTAATACAGATTAAATTAAAATTTTATCTTTCTATAGTCTACTATTTTATTATAATATATATAGTATAATAAGCGTTTTACGACGGTCTATAAATACCGTTTACTAGCTATAAAGGGTCCTCCTTAACTATAAGGAGTCCTATAGTATTATTATTATAGGGGCTTAATAGAAGCGTACTAAGCTTTATAGTCCTATTAGTAGGATACTAGTCTTTAATTATTATACTTTTACGATAAGTATTACTAATATAAAGTTTAATATCTATAACTCCGCTAAGTCCTATATAAAGCAGTAGAGGACTAATAAACAGCTTTAGGGTTAAAAGTCTAGTTGTAAGCAATCTTGCTTTTAACAGCTTAGTAAGGGTATCTATAAAAGGTATACTCTTTGCCTATACTCCTACCCCTAAGTCCTAACCCTCTAGCCGGTTAGAACTCGTCTTTAGCCTTTTAGAAAATACTAAGTATTCTAGACTCTTAAGGTTAATATCGTTAAGCTCTCTTACTATACTAGTATTTTAGTACCCTGTATCGGACTTAAATAACTCTATAACATCCCTTATAATTTAGAACAGTTATAGAGATATATATTCCTTACTAGGTTTATAGAAGAGCTTTTTATCGAAGATTACGTTCCGTATAATAATAACCCTTTTAAGCTAAGGAACCTAAATCTAATAGATATTAGTTGCCTTGTACCCAACCAGGTAACTAATATAGGCTTTCTTAATTGTTTTAAACAGCTTCTAGTAAGTATTCGCCTTTCGTCGTTTATCGAATAAGTATACTTAGTATCCGTATACGTATAGGTTACTAAAGTAACGCCTTAGATCTCGTATATAATTATCTATAAACTCAGGTTAGTATTAACAAAAGTATTACTAAAACTACAAATATAGTTTCTCGTTTAGTAATTTCTAGTCGTTACGTTATAAAAGTATAATATTAATCAGCTAAACGACTACCTTTATAGCTTTTAGCTATAGGTCGTAAAGTAAACGGGCTCCGAGAAGTATAGTAAACCCTCTTTCAATAATCTTATATTCTATACGCTTAGATCCTCTATTAGCCTCCAAAATATAGGTTAAAGTAAATTTAAGATTAATCCCTAGGTTCTAAATCCAAACCTTATAATCTATAGACCTTTTAATACTAATAGTACTAGTATCGTTATCTTGCCGGATCTTACAGACTTTAAAGCTAAACTATATATTAACCTACAATACAGTATCTTTAATCTGTCTAGTTACGGTATGTAGCGATTTAATTATTAAAAGTTTTAAGATTACTCTCCTACTCTACTCGTCTCTAATTATAAATACCTATTTTAAACTATTAAACCTAGGATCAAACTCGAAAAGGTCCTAAATCATCCTTTAGAAGGGTTTTATAATACGGTTCTCAAAGGGTCGGTGTAAAATAACTCGAGTAGCGTATACCCGTATACAACTCTTATACTCCTTTCTTAAAATACTATCTACTTTATACTAAACTCCTTTAATTACAGAGATAAGTCTTCGTATTGCTTTAGGCCTTACATATCCTACGCGTAAGTACTATAAACGCTCCGTATCCTCTCTCTTAAGAAGTAGCTCTTTCGATTAGGCAGCTAAACGAGTCTTAATAGCAGTAAAACATATAGTTACAGTATACTTAGGCAAAGGACCTTATAAGTAAACAGAACGAACGTTGTATTTAAAGAATATTAAATTATATTTACGAACTATCTTATTACTAGACTACGCTCTATAAAACTATAACGAAGGGGTCCGTCCTACCTATAATACTAGAGGCCTACCCGCTTAAGAGCTACCTCTAATATAATATTAACGTAGAACCTATTAATAAAGACTGTATCTTTTAGAATTAAGTCCTTAGTATTAGGACCTCTATTACCGTTTAGTATATTCCTAAGCTTTTATTACCTATAGGCTTATACTTAGAAAAAGGTTGTACCTACCTGTATATAATTATCTAGGTCATCGACTTTATACTAATATCTAGGCTTAAATTATAACTTATCGTTAACGATATAGACTACTCTATAATTATCTAGAAGAATAGAATTGTAAAGCGGGTAATAATCGGTAATAAATATAGTATAGATACTAAAAGGAAACTAAATTTTTACCTATAAGTCGTAAAGGATTATTACTTAAATAAGAAGCCCCGAAAAGTCTTTATTATTATCAGGTTTCAACTTAACTCTAACTAAACTAGAAAAGAGTTCTTCGCTACCCAGTCCTAACAATAAGTACAGTACTCTAGGACTAAGGAGTCTTATCCCTTAAACTTATAACTCGTCTCTAAAGTCTACCTATTAAAGCTTTATAAGGTCGTTAAAGATATATTAACGTAGGCTTTAGGATATTACACCGCCTTTCTCGCTTTTACTAGTTATAGCAGCTTTACAATTAAAGTACTTAATCGGTATCTAAAAGAATTATTCAAGGATTCTGTATAAGTAGTTATAGTAAACCTTCGGCGTTTAGTTTACTTTCCTATTTTAATTATTAGACTAGTTATAGCCTTAGTTACTACCTTTTCTACTACTATTCCCGCCTTTTCCTTATCTATAGCTACCCCTTAACCTAGAAGGCTTACCTTTACCGTTACTACTATTTTTCTTATCAGATCTTTGTTTTAATAGGTCTTATTAGTCTAATAACTATCTACGTCCTTTAAAAGTAGCGTAAATATACGGTAAAAAGCGTACCCCGGCTCCGGTCTAGAGGAGAAATCAGTATAGCTAGTCTATATACACCTTTATAGTTTCCTTAAGGTTACCTTAGGTAACTCTATCGGCTAGGAATATATACTTAGTATAAGCCTATCCTAGAGCAATACATATAACGGGCTGGGCCCTAAGGAGGCCTCGGCGGCCCTTAGCTAGGAAATACGTAGTTCTGTATTTAATAGCTAAGACCGATCCAGGCCGCCAGGCACTACTGCTGTCTAGTCGGACTTAGCAGAGCCGTAGGAATAAGGTTTTCTCTTCTCTTTCCCTTCCTTCTTTAAAATAGATGTACTTGTAGAGTCGTTACTAATTTTAGTTACAATATACTCTTAAGACTATTATATTATATCTATCTTCCCTTTTTCGTCGTTTAACTATAAGAGAGGTACTATAGAAAGCCTTCTAGCGTCTAATTGTATTGTAAAGCATTATAAAAAGCCCTCTAGTACTAAGCCGTCGAAGTAAAGAAAGAAGCTTTCTAACACCGAATTACGTTACAAGGTATTAAGTACGTTTTACTATTTAAACTAAACGAAGGGTTACAATCCTATATTTTTAATTATTACGCCGACAAAGGTTACAACTTTAAGCCTAAAGGAGCCGAGTAGCTAGGTACAACCGGAATACCTATAACGCGATCCGAACCAACTAAATACAGCTTAACGTAGTAAAAGCCCTTTACGAGTAAGGTACTAAAGGCCGTCCCCCTAACTAGATAAAGGTTATAAACGGCGATATAAAATAACCTACGATAGGCTCTTAAAGGGAGCCTCTTTAAATCTTAAGCGTATTAGCTTAAATAATAAACTAATTAAGTAAGATACGTATTAAATAGGCGTACGAGCGGGAGGCAATATATAAGTAGATTAGAGTACTCTAAAAGACGATCGTTACGCTATAAAATACCCTAACGATTATCCTAACGACTACGATACTGTTTACTCTACCGCTACTTATTCCCCTACAGCCCGAATCTATACCCTACCTTATATCCTTATCTAGCTAAGGAAGGAGAGACCAACCTTACTAAACCCTCCTTATTTTAATAATATAAGGAAAAAGTTCCTTATATAGATCCTAGAGATATAGTATAAGCTCTAGATAAACGGACCTACTATTAAGGGACGAAAAGACTAGTTCGCCTACGTCTTTTCCTACTTAGAAAAGGGAGTTTACTTAATAGTAACGATGTTTATATAGGAAGGGAGTAATAGAGGTATATACGACTTTTACAACTTTCTTACCTATTTAAAGCGTATTTACAGCAACCTAAACTAGAAGTAAGGGGCCCTTAGACGACTAGCAAAACTATATTAAGGAGAAAAGGAAAGTTTTGCTACCCTCCTTCCTAAGTTTAAAAGGGAGCTTATTAATAACGGCGGTACTACTTAGCTAGATAACGTTAAAATTAACTATTTAGAGAGAGCTCTGAACAGGGATATAATAGACCTTTTAGTTACCTAGATCCACCTATCTATAGATTTTACTAACTATTACTATACCCTTATAGCTTTAAATAATAATCTAGAGCGGAAGCGTTACTAAGCTATAGATTTTAAGCTATAATAGTCTAACTAGAAGGGGAATACCCTAAGGCCCCCCTTATACGCTACTGCTACCGCTATTAATATAATAGATTAGGAGCCTATATTTATAAAGGTTAACTAGGCTATTTAAAAGTAGAATAAAGAGCTTAAGAGTAGGAGAGCGAAGTAGGTGGACTAAGAGGAACTAGACTATTATAAGAAGGAAGGGCTATACTTACGTTATAGTTGTAAGGGTTACTGGATTACTAAGTGCTCTTTTAAGCTATTAAAGCGGCCTGATCCGTACCTATGTATTAATTATACCTACCCGAAGCTTCCCTTTATTAAGGAACTAGTTAAAGCTAATCTAGATACCTCCAACTAAACGAAAAGCAAGGACGAAGAGTTAAAAGAGTAGCTCCTAACGGAAGTTATTATTAGAAGCGTTTAAAGGCTAAGTAAGCTTAGAGGAGGGTAAAAGAGGAGATGGATATAAAGCTAGTTTATATTAATTTTAGTATTAATAAAGTCTTTTATACGAAAGCTTTCGTTAATATTAGCTACCTATACTATAGAACCGTCTGCAATACCTTTATTAAAAAGTTATACCTCCTACGTATTCTAATTACTCTTCGCGATCTCGAATAGGTTAATACTACGGCTAAGAACATTATTAAGTACGTTATATACCTTAATATAGATATCGATAGGTATAAATAGCAAAGGGTCTTCCTTTACATTGTATTAAGCTAATCGGACGATATTATCCTTAATCGACTATAGTTAAAGGCTAAGCAGATAATAGTTGCCCCGGCCCGGAATAAACTATTAATCAGCTTTTTAAGATTCGTAGTTAAGGAATAGGGCCGCTATAAAGACCCCTACTCCGATATTAAAGGTATAATATCCTCGACCTTTGTAGCTGTCGTTACAAAGGCCTAAATATCCCGTTCCACTAACTAGACAGAGGATAATATATAAATATTTACTACGAGCTTAGCTGATATTAAAAGGGCTCTAACCCTAAAAAAGAAGAGTAATCCCTAGGAAAAGCTTCCGAAATATTACTATAATTACCTCCCTTTATTCGACTATAAGGCAGCCGACTAACTACTACTTTACTATAAAGGTATAGACTACGAAATACTACTTAAGAAGAATATAGAGGGCTAGGATAAGGTCCCTCCCTATAAGCTACTATATAGTATATCTCGCAAAGAGCTTATTATATTATAGAAGACTTTAACCGAGCTATTATTTAAAAACTTTATCCGTATTAGCAGCTCCCCTATATTAGCCTTAGTCTTATTTATTAAGAAGCTAGAAGGTAGATTATAATTTTACGTTAACTACTGTAGTTTAAACGCTATTACTAGGAAGGACTATTACCTATTATTATTTATCTATAAGACTTTAAGGACCTTATTAAAGGCTAAATAGTTTATAAAGCTAGATATTATTATAATATTTTATAAGATACGGATTAAAGAAGGCGATAAGTAAAAAACCACCTTTTATACGCGTTACGGTTTATTCGAGTGGTTAGTAATACTGTTTAGCTTAATAGGCGCCCTAGCAACCTTTTAACGGTATATTAATACTACCTTATAGGAGTTCTTTAACGACTTCTGCTTTATATATATCGACGATATTCTGGTCTATTCGAATAGCTCTCTCTCCGATTATAGGGAGAAAGTTAAGAAAGTTATAAAGTAGCTTTAAAAGGCTGGGTTGTAAGCCGATATCGATAAATGCGAGTTTAAGGCTAAAAGCGTTAAATACTTAGGCTTTATTATAGAAGCCGGCTATAGTATTTAAGTCGACTCTGAGAAGATTAAAGGCGTTGAAGGCTAGGAGCGCCTTTATATTGTTAAGGGTATTAAAGGCTTCTTTAGCTTTATTAACTATTACTGTAAGTTTATCTTAAGATTCTCTAATATTATTATACTGCTGACGGCTCTAATAAAGAAATATACTGCTTTTATATAGTTAGACTAGTATAAAGCAGCCTTTAAGAAGCTAAAGGCGATATTTATCGTAGCGTTTATTTTAGTATAGTAGGATCTAAAGTAAAGAACTATGTTGGAAGTTAACTCTTTAGGTTATATAATTAAAGGTATCCTATTCTAATACAGCGATAACAGTTTACTATACCCTATAACGTTCTTTTTTAAGAAGAACCTCCCTGTAGAATACAACTATGTAATCTACGATAAAGAAATGTAAGCTATTATTCGCTACTTAGAATAGTAGGATACTAAACTATATAGCGTACCTTCCTTTAAGATTTTAATAGACTATAAAAATCTGGAATACTTTTAGAAGAAGTAATAGCTAAACGAATAGTACGTCTAGTAGGCTAAAGTGCTAGCCTAATATAACTTTATACTAAAATATCGCTTTAGGAAAAAGATAATTATATTAGATGCTTTTTTAAGGAAGGAATAGGATATACTAGTATATAAGTATAACGAACGGCTAGCTAGCCGTTACTTTTAGTTGCTAAAGACCTAGCGAGGCCGTATTAACGTATATTATACGTAGGTTAGATTAATAATAGCTATTATAAAGGGGCGGAAAAGAGGCGATAAGGATTAGGAAACTAATAAACTAGCCGACTATTTTAATCTACTAGATAACCCGTTTAAGGATAGCCTATTATACGACCTTTAGGAAGAGGCCTTCCGCTAGAATAACCGCTATTAAATAATTCGCTATCTAGTTAAGGAGGGGGAAAGGTAATTTCCTTTACAATAAAGCCTCCTGATTAGTATTTTAAAGTGCTCGATCGATAATAGGAAACGCTTTCGTTGGAAAGACCGAATCTAGGTCCTAGCTTTTAAACTGTTATATATAAAGATTATCTAACAAACCTATAATTCTCTTCTATTTAGTTACCTAGGCTACAACTTAACTAAGCTATTAATTATATAAGATTTCAGCTAGCTAGGCCTAAGCTAGGATATTAGGTAGTTCTTATATAACTACGATATATATAAGCGTATAGTAGTATAGAGGGAGAAGCGTTATAGACTTTTAAAGCTGTTACTGATCCTTAGGAGGATTTGGAGCGAGATCTCGATAGACTTTATTACTGGGTTACTAACTTACAGTCCTAACTAGGTAAAGAATATTATAGTAATTATAGACTATTTATTAAAGAACGTAATCTTTAAGGCTATAGTATTAATTATAGTAAAAAGGGTAATAGACCGGCTATTATATTATTTAATCCGCTATTATAGGATCCTAACGGTAATAGTTTCCGACTAATAACTCTAATTTATAAGCCTAATATAGAAACGTATTTATAAACTCCTAAAGATTACCTAGCGTTTATCGATAGCGTTTTATCTAGAGACTAATAATACTATTAAGTATACAAACCAGGTTATAGAGTAGTATTTACGCTATTTCGTTATATACTTATAGGATAATTAGGATCGACTACTGTTAATCGCTATATTAGCGATTAATAACCGTATTACAATATTTATTAGCCTAAACCCGTTCTTTATAACGTATAGTTATAATATTAACCTCTTCGGCCTAACTAAAGGGCTAGACGATAAATTAAAGAGCGAAGGGTAGTCCTTAATCGTTAAAGGTAAAGCTTTTGCCTAATATTTATAGGAGGCAACTAAATTTACGTAACCTGTAATAGCTATAATACAAAAGCGTTAGGAATAATATATTAATAAGGACCAGTAGGCTGCTAAGTAGTTCCGTGTTGGAGATAAGGTTTAGCTATATTTAAAGAATATTAAAGCTAATTAGCTGTTAAAGAAGCTAGACTAGCTTAACGCTAAATATATAGTTATAAAGCTTATTAGTATTTATTCCTATTGCTTAGATACTTTACTAGGGATCTACTCTATATTTTATATCTCGCTATTAAAAAAGGCGAATAATAATCCGTTACCTTCGTAGGAATATAATAATGCCTAACCGCTAGCTATCGTCCTAGAAAACTCTAGAGAACTAGAGTAGCTAGTAGAAGAGATCCTATAATATAAGACGATATAGGGTAGGACTACTTTATAAATAAAATAGTTAAACTATACCTAACTAACCTAGGAACTGTTTAGTACTTTCTTAGACTTAGAAGCTTTAGACTGCTACGAAGTAGTAAATAGTAAGATCCCGCTAACTAGCTAAACGACCCTAAACCCTTTACTATACTATAAACGACGATAGCGCTAGCGAGCGGTAAGTTAAACCCCCTTATAGAAGGAGGGAGGTATTGTAACGAGCTAGGCCCTAAGAAGGCTTTAGCAGCCCTCGGCTAGGAAATATATAGTTCCGTGTTTAACGGCTAAACCCGATCTAAGCTATTAAGTACTACCGCCGTCTAGTCGGACTTAGCAGAGCCGTAGGAATAGGGTTTTCTCTCCTCTTTCCCTTCGTTCTTTAAGATAAATATACTCGTAGAGTCGTCACCAATTTCAGTTGCAGTATACTCTTGGGACCGTTATAATACGCTTCTAAACAGTATTTAAAAAGGCTATAATAGCTAGGAGACCGACTATATTGGTAACTCCGTTTATAAGTATATTGTAATATTCGTAACGGAAGTCTATAAGCTACTTAAAAGGGTATATAGCTATTTCGGCTCTATTAAGGACGTTAAGGAAGGCTTTATAAGACGCCTCTATCCTTACTATCTAAGTAGGAATAATTTAGGCTTCCAGAATATACAGGAGGTTACAGTAGATCTATAGCTGTCTTATCGATGTAAGGAAGTTAAAAGCGTTTTCGAGCAAATCCTTCCGAACGGTATTAAAGATAAAGTAATATACCGCGTTATAAGCCTTCCTTTAGTCGTTCGAGTCGTCTTACAGGGTCTTTAAAAAGTACTAGAGGAGGTTCTGCTTATATACGTAATCTATATCAGACTTAAAGGGTTCTTCTAATTTCTCTGGTTTAAAGCCCCTTTCCTCTAAATTAGCGTTCTACTAGTCCTAAAGCTCTTACTAGTATTAAATCCTAAGCTACTACTAGACCTCTAAGTAGGCGTCTATATAAGACGGCTCTTAGTTATTGTTAAGGATCTTTAAAACTATTTTAGCGTTTACTTCTGGTCTATAGATCTGCTATATACTATAAGTATAAGCTTCGTTTTAAACGTAATCGAACCATCGTTACTAGTTACGGAAGGTCTTAAGCCGGACGATACTAAGAGTATAATTCTTAAAGACTAAGTCTATCTTGCCGAGGAAGGTACTTTAATAGTTAGCGACGGGTTTTAAAAGAGAGAGGAAAAATTAAACAAGCTAAACGCTTTAAAGATTAATTTAAAGGCTTATAATAAGAAGAGGAGGTTCTCTTTCTACGTAGCAGGAAGGCACTAAGCTTATAATTATAATAGCCCCGATCTATAAGAATATATATAGCGGAAAGGAGTAGTTAGAAGCTATTATTCAAAGGAAGAAAACAACGATCTGATATGCCTCTCCTGGAGGCTCCTTATATATACGATGGATGCCTAGAATAACGGTCTAAGCAAGCAGAATACCTGCTAGGGTTCAGGACTAGGGTATAAGTCCCTATAGATCCTGTCACAGTATATTAGATAGTTATTTTCTTTCTTTAAATAACAGCTTCTAACTATTCCTTTCCACTGTATATATTTTTATAGGTCCGGGCTATTATAGTTATAAGCCTGGTGCCTTGCTGCTATATAGAAAGAGAACCTTCTCTTTTTATTATAAGCCTTTAAATTAATCTTTAAAGTGTTTAGCTTGTTGTAACAGTAAAAACGGATCTGCTAATGCTGCTATCAGCTAGTGTATTATATATACCTGCTACTGCAATACACCCTCTAGACCGAGGCGATTAGTCGAAGTCTGAGTCTCCTGGTATACTTCTTTTACCCTAACTTAGAGTTAAAGGAAATTTTATCTCTATCCTTTATCGTACTTTCCAGCGGGTGCCTGGGTATTTTATTTATTAGACGCTACCCTAAAAACGTCCTTTTCTAGGTATCAAGGGTATAAATATAGGTTTTGAACTCAGAGCCTTCTTATTGTATATAACTTTTACAGTATAGATAATACTATTAATATACCGATACGTAAATAGAAGAGGACCGGGCCTATAACTATAATAGTAAAAACAGATCCGCTAATGCTGCTATTTGCTAGTATACTATATATACCTGCTACTGTAACAATGCACTACTCGAGTTATTTTATACTAACCCTTTAAAAACTATGCTATAAAACCCTTTTAAAAGATTATTTAAGACCTTTTCGAGTTAAATCCTAAGTTTACTGGTTTAAAATAGCTATTTATAATTAGAGATAAGTAGAGTAGAAGAGTAATTGTAAAAACTCCAATAACTAAGTTGTTGTATACTACAGCTAGATAGATTAAAGATACTATATTATAGATTAATATATAGTTTAGCTTTAAAGTCTGTAAAACCTAGTAGAATAACGATACTAATACTATTAGTATTAAAGAGTATACAGGTTATAAAGTCTAGATTTAGAACCTAGAAATCGATCTTAAACTTACTTTAACCTATACTTCGGAGGCTAATAAAGGATTTAAATGTATAAGATATAAAATTATTAAAAGAGGGTTTACTATACTTTTCAGAGCCCGTTTAGCTTATAACCTATAGCTAGAAGCTATAAAAGCAGCTGCCTAGTTAATTAATATTACGCTTTTATAGTATAACGATTAGAAATTATTAAACGAGAAGCTATATTTGTAGTTTTAGTAATATTTCCGTTAATATTAACCCGAGTTTATAAATAAGTATATATAAGATCCAAAGCCTTACTTTAGTAACCTATATATATACGGATACCGGATATACCTATTTAATAAACGATAAAAGATAAACATTTACTAGAAGCTATTTAAAATAACCGAGAAAGCTTATATTGGTTACTTAGTTAAATACTAGATAACTAATATTTACTGGATTTAAGTTCCTTATTTTAAAAGGGTTATTATTATACGGAACGTAATCTTTAATAAAAAGCTTTTTTTACAAACCTAGTAAAGAATATATATCTTTATAACTACTTTAAATTATAAAGGATATTATAGAGATATTTAAGTCCGATATAGAGTACTATAACGCTAGTATAGTAAAAGAGCTTAATAATATTAACTCTAAGAATCTAAAATATTTAATATCTTCTAAGAGGCTAGAGATAAGTTCTAACCGGCTAAAGGGTTAGGACTTAAAGGTAGGAGTATAGATAGAGAATATATCTCCTATAGATTCCTTTACTAAACTATTAAAAGCAGGATTACCTATAACTAGACTCCTAACCCTAAAGCTGTTTATTAGACCTCTACTGCTTTATACAAGACCTTACGGGGTTATAAATATTAAACCCTATATTAACAATACTTATCGTAAAAATATAATATTTAAAGACTAGTATCCTATTAATAGGACTATAAAGCTTAGTACGCCCCTGTTAAACCCTTATAATAATAATACTATAGGACTCTTTACAGTTAAAAAGGAGCCTTTATAACTAGTAGACGGTATTTATAAACCGTTGTAGAACGCCTATTACACTATAAATATTATAATAAAATAATGGACTATAGAAAAATAAGACTTTAATCCAGCTCGTATTAAATATAAATATATTAGGAAGGTATATAAGCCTACTATATATTAGAGTAGACGGCAGAAAGATTAAAGGCTTAAAGGTAAAGACGATAACGATAAGTATAGAATTATCAGATTTATACTCGGGATATATTAAAATAATAATATATATTTAGCGAATTAAAGATATTAAAAGAGCTTTTATATAACCTTTTTCCTAAACTATTTTATTTATAAGGATAATAGCCTTTAAACTTATATTATCTACTATATAATAGCAGCGGCTGTAAACTAAAGGTCCGTAAAACGCTTAGGTACTATTCTTAAGATACCGAGAATATATTTCTTAGAACTAGTTGATATTAAAGTACTTTAACGCTTTTAAAATATTAAGAACTATAAATTTAAATACTTATTCCTAGAAGCTTACAACGAAAAGATTAGGAATCTTATTAACCGGAAGACTTAGCGTATTATCTACTATATAGAAGTTAAAAGATATCCCTTACCTTTTAAATAGGTATTTATATATAAGTTTAACGAGTATAGTTATATCGAGAAAGTAAAGGTTTATATTTATATTAAAGGCGATCCATAACGCTAAAGTATTTTTAAAATAATTTACACCGCTACCTTTACCGCTTATATATTTCGCTTTATAATAGTAATCGCTATATACTTTAATCTTAAGGTCTACTAGTTCGATATTAAACAAGTATTCTTAAATACCCTTCTAGAAGCGCCGGTATATTGTAAGCTCCCGGAAGGATATAAGTAGCTAGGGAAATATATTTAACTTCTACGGGCCGTTTATAGACTCTAAGAGCTACTTCTCCTATAATAGTAAAGGTTTTCTTCTACTTTACGTAGACTGGACCTTAAAGCCTTTAAAGAAAAGCCTTACCTTTTCTATAACAACTAATATAAGGTTACTATTGTATTCTACGCCGATAACTATCTTATCTTCTTTTATCGAAACTATATAGATAAAGCAAACTATATTATAAATACTTTTAAAGCTAAATATAAGCTTTATACAAAGGGAGAAGCAAAGTAGTTTCTAAGCGTAAGAATTATTAGGGATCGTCTAAAGCGCCGGGTATTTTTAGTCTATAACTAATATATTAAAAAGGTAGCTAAAAGGTTTAATATTAACTTTACAGTTTATATACCTTATATTCTACTTCCCTTCAGTAATCTTGTTAAATATAAGGGGACTGCTTTAAACAATAAACTTAAACTTTTCTAAAAGCTTATTAGTTCGATACTTTATATAGCTATTATAATTTATTTAAACGTAGCTTTTACTGTATTAAAGCTCTCTTATTTTTTAATAAATCTGTTACGTTAGTATATCCTTATAACGTATTAAGTAATCTATTACTTATAT
The DNA here is from genome assembly GCF_042764415.1 of Remersonia thermophila. NCBI lineage: Eukaryota > Fungi > Ascomycota > Sordariomycetes > Sordariales > Chaetomiaceae > Remersonia > Remersonia thermophila. The sequence continues at coordinate 5,006,619 of NC_092217.1, forward strand.
AGAATAAAGTATTTAGGAATTATATATATTAGTAAGGAAACCGAGTTACGAGTACTCTTTATAGTAAAGGATGTATTATTTACCGATTGCTTTAATACTTAAAGGTTTACCTAGGGCTATATAATAATGCTTTTTAAAAGTATAATTGTATAGAAGGCTGTAAAGCAGTTAACAGTTATTACTTTATCTATAGAAGCCGAATTAATAACGCTTATAAATATTACTAAAGAAACTATAGCGTTATAATACTTCTTTAAAGATATTACTCTAGACTTCGGAGAGCAATAAATAATCTATTCTAATAATACTAATATAATTAAACTAGTAGTTAAAGATAGAATACAGATAAGTACCTCTTTAAGGTACGTCGATATCTATAATATATAGGTAAGAGAGTAGGTTAAAAAAGGTACTTTTAGTATCGAATACCTTTAAACGGTATTGATACTAGCTAACGGATTAACGAAGAATCTATTATAATAGTATTTTAAATATTTTTAGAAGCTCTTTAACCTTTAAAATACTATTAAACTAGTATAGGATCTAGGAGGTAATTTAAAATAAAAGGTTAATTAATAGGACTTACTTCTAAAGACTCTATAATAAAGGTATAAAGCGTTGGAAACCAATACAATAAACCGATAACCTAAATATTTAACCTATATTTCTTTAGCTCGGTATATAGACGTACCTTCTAAACCTCCGCCTTCTTTTCCTTTACTTTAGTATTTTCCTTAGCCTTTACATTAGTTAGAAAACGTTTTAAAAGCTTTTCCTCTTTACCTTATTATTATCCTCCTCTATCGCCTTACTTTTATCCTTATCTTTAATCTTCTTAGTAAAAGGAGACTTATCTTCTTTCTTCTTTTTACTAGCCGGGCTGGGAGGAGCGGAAATTACTGTTAAAGAACGTTTATAAATACCGGACGATATAAAGGGACTGGGCTAAGCTAGGGTAAATAATATTAAAACGTTATTAGTAATATAAAGGAGCAAAGTCTTTAAACTCTCCTTTAGAGCCGGAAAAGACTCCGGCTACTAACCTTTAATAATACTAGCCTTTAAATCCTTATATACGTAACGGGTACGATTAATAATCTATATATTTATTAGAATTTATAAATCGAGTCTTTAAAATAATAAACTTATATTTTTAAAAGCGTTAGTTTACTTCTATCGTATATACTAAACAGCAGTAAACGCTAATAACGAAGAATTAATATATAATTAAAAGGATTAGCTAAGAATATAATACTAATTACTATAATAGCTATTTAAAACTTTAAAATAATGAAAAGGAAGTTTTACCCGAGTTTATACAACGTTACTATCTTATAATAATAGTAGTAGGTTTAACCTATAACCGATAAATATAAACCGTTACTATACTTTAAAGCTAACTTAAAATAACCTATATAAAGCTTAATCCGCTAACCGAGAACCCTATAGCTGTCTTTAAGCCTTTACAGGAGTTTAAAGAACAAAAGCTTAATAGGGTTAACTTTACTTTTATATAGTGTAACTATAGCGTCCTAATTATTATTAAAGGATATTGTAATACTGCTAAAAGGCAACTTTATAAGCGAATTAATATTATTACCCGCATTAATAGGTTTTCTACTGCTTTTAGCAGTATAGGAAGCTAGACGACTATTATAATACGTTAGAAAACTATAGATAATCACGATAAAAACTAGTCAGTTACTCCTTTATAATTAGAAGGTAAAAAGAGTAGTTTTAAACGATCGAAAATATACTTTAAACGATAAGAACCAGTAACCTGGTTCGTTAAACTATTTAACGATATACTTTTAGTACTGAAAAAACTAATAAAGCTAGAAATCGATATAGTACTTAGGAAGGCTATTTCTACGGTTATAATAATCGGAAAGATCGTTTTTATTATTATAGTTTTATAATATTATAGTTAACTAGATTATTATTAATATTTCTGGAAAAAGAATAATTTCCTTTAGTAACCTTTAAATCGACTTTTTAAAGGTTTAAAAAGTTAACTAATTATAAAAACTTTAGATTGCCGGATACAGGTTATCCTAAAGTCTAAAACAGCTTATAATATACTATAAAGGGATTTAACTCTTAACTACCCTGCTAAAAAGGACGCGAGAGCTACAACGGTATTTCTTTCTTTTCTTTAATTTTCAGGATCCTATTATAGTAGTTACTTGCTGATTACAAAAACTGGGGGGTATATAATAGGATCTATAAGGATTTATACCCTGGTCCTGAACCCTAATAGGCATTTTGCTTGCTTAGACCGCTATTCTAAGCATCCATCGTATATATAAGAAGCCTTTAGGAAAGGTATATCAGATAGTTGTTTTCTTCCTTTAAACAGTAGCTTCTAACTACTCCTTTCCGCCGTATATACTCTTATAGGTCCGGGCTATTACAGTACTTCAATTTAATATCCCCCCCCCCCCCTAAAAAAAAAAGAAAGAAAAAAAGAAAGAAAGAAAAAAGGTTGAAACAAAAAGTAAAAGAACAGAAAAAGGTAAGAGATAAGCTCAATTTATATAGAAACTTAAAAGGTCGCCGTTGAAAACACCGTATTGATAGCACTCAGCTCGCGGTCGAGCTCCTTGTTGATCGACTTTATTTGTCGTTGCTTGATGAACCCGATGACGAAGCGTTCCCAAGGAGTAATGAAATCCTTGTCCTTTCTGCAGCCCGACTGCTGGGCCCAACGACTAAGGATAGCGCGCACCTCGTTGCACGTTTTCTTGCAGGAATTGATGGCGATGCGAGAATCGTAAAGAAGGCGCTCGTTAACTAGACCCCACTGTTCGTCGGCAATGGTTTGTAAAGACTCGAGGGCTCGTTCCAGAGAGGCAAGACGATTCCTCAAGGCATGAAGTGTTTTCGGGGCGTCTTTGATGCTGTCGAGGTCATTCAACACAGCACGTATGGAATGCGCGCTTACAGCCGCGATGCTGAGGATGCTAGCGGGGATGCTGATGGGATCGGCCATGGTACGATTGTCGTATCTAAATATCTCTAAGACATGGCGAGGAAGGTTAGTATCCGCGCATCAATCCGTCCATGTTATGGAACGAAACGGCAGTAAGGCTCCGATTGTACGACTGTACAAGGCTGTGAGAGCTCGGCAGCAATTGGATCCGTCTGCACAATATGCATGAAGAATTGGGGTGTTGTTGGGTTGTAAATAGTTTTAGTTGGGGGTTGTTTGGGCGCGTGGCTCGTAGGAATGCCGTCGTCGAATGAAGTAAGCCGAGGAAGGTGCTGATATTTGTGCCCAAACGCAAAGAAACCCAACGATGTGGTAATACCGGCCTCAGCACCACCAGGGACGTTTCACACCCTCGAGAACAGTGGAAAAGACTGATGATGGCCGATGACAATTCCAGGGAGCGGGATGTAAGGATGGCCGTTGCCGTTGGTCATGTCTATGTTAGAAATCATGTCAGCTACGAGAGGACCGTTAGGGAAGGGTATTAGCGCTGGAGGACAGCTCAGTCGTATACCTGGGTACCTTATAGTAGTATCTCGTACATCAAGCAGCCATGTGCGCCGCTGTGGCGCCTACAGGCTCGACTGCCGGAAGCTGCAGGAAAAAGCGACGCATGCGCGCGATCCACATATAAATACACAACATCGCTGACCGACAGGTCCTCGTACCAATCCGTGTTCAGGAGGTGACACAGCCTCACTGCCTGCGGGAAAAAGACATTGGGATTCGTTGTAGAGGGCAGATTGTCAGACATCTCGTACTACCTCACCCCCTTAGGCAGTCCAAGGCCTGTACACGCACCTTTCCGGATTCACTTCACTCGGCATAAGCACCGCAAACCTGGTTGGACCTTTGGTTTGGATATATTGCCACGACGACCGGGTAAGTTCGTTTCCAAGCGGGATTTTGATTCCCCTCTGGGGGCTCCGTGCATTCCCGTGCAACAAGGTGTCGCACGCACCACACCGATTATCTGAGTGACGTTTCATTTTTACATTCGTCAGTGCTCCAGCCTTGTGCAAGTTCGGCGCTATCGTGTGTTACAACACCACCCTCTCAAGATAGTACATGTCACCGCCGGTTGGCCACAGATTGTATTCGTCCACGTTGGCGGCCAATGGCTCCTACAACACCCGTGAAGAAAGTTGTCAACCACCATTGTGTGACTTTACTCCTGGTCTCGCATGTCGCTGACAGGCCCTGCATCGACGTTGGACTCCTCTACCCCCTCCTCTTTCACCTCGCCCAATCCAGGGTCCGCGCGCGAAGCTTTGGAGAAAGGATAGATGCGCGATGGAAAGCCGACATTCGGCAACGTTGGCATAGCGGGCAGACTGACGGCGGGCATCGATAGCTTGGGCATCTCCATAGCAACCGTAGGGATCGATGGCATGTATGACCGCAGCCGGGTGCCTGTCTGCTGGGCAATTCCCACGAGCTGCTCCAAGTACGCTCGTTTTCGTTCCGCCGCCTCGTCCTGGGCAAAGGGTTCGCCTGGTGAAGCCTGGTCCGCAATATCGATATCGGTCTCGTCGGGTAAGGGGACAAGGGATGCTGCGGCGGCAATGTCCAGGGGAGATTCGTCCGGGATTTGGCCACCGTCGGCAACATTGTCGTCCAGCATCATCTCGCCATCATCTTCGTCCCGCGCGCGCGAAGCGAGCCCGGCTTTGGCCTCTCCCTCCAAGATAACCTTCTCTGCCTGCGCAACGCCCCCATCTCCGTCAACCGCGCGGGTAATGGCGTCCATGTCAGCCATCTCCGCGACCATCGCTTCTGTTGACATCTCCTCTTGTCTTGTGCTCTCTTCCTCCGCCACTGTTGACCCCGGCTCGAGCTCTGGCTCCGGCTCATAAACATCCCTTTCGTCATTTGCCCATTCAACAGCCCACCCCGCTGCGTTGTTCACCATCCGATCGTACTCCAAGTTGCGCTCTCGTCGGAACATTCCCACATGTGCGGCAATCTCATCTTCCGCCCCGGCGATGACCTGACGCACAAACAACCTCTCAGCAGAAGCGTTGTTGCCGTCGTTGCCGTTGACCGCGACCCCGTCCAGGGTAACGCTGCTGCTCCTACTACGTTTCGCCGTGCCCCTTCCATCCTCCTCTTGACCCTCCTCCTTTCTCTCCCCGCCTGCCTCAGGAGATTTCGTTGTCGGTGTCCGGGTCGGCACCGCACAAAACGTCCTCTCGGGCACAAACAGCCCGCCCTCCCAAACCCCGTTCTCCCCCAGGCTCGCGTAGACACACCTCACACCGACCCCTCTCACCCTCCCAAGCCTTTCCAGCCGTCCTGCCAGCTGCCCCGGCCGCAACAACGGCCCGACAAACGCAAAGTGGTCCGCCAGCCACGCGAACGAGGCCCCGACGTTCCCGCGGTTGAGGTACGCCAGCCCCTGGCCCAGCGCGTCGATCGAGCGGCGCACGCGACGTGTCACCTCGGCGCGCGCGGCGGCCGCGGATCCGCCGAGGCCGTTCCGTCGCGCGTGGCGCGCGGCAGCGAGGAGGGTCCGGCGGTGCTGGAAGGCGAGGACGCCACCCGCCGCGACGACGCCGGCCGCGCCGGTGCGCAGGGCTACGAGCTGCCAGGCCTTCCAGGCCGGGTTGGAGCGTCCTCCGGCGCCGGCGGGCTTGCTGATGCGTCCGGCGGCGGTGGCGAGGGCGCGGCGGGAGGCGAGGCGGGAGAGGGCGGTCGGGGTGGCGGCGGTAAGGGCCGTCATGAGGTTGAAGACGGAGCTGACCTTTTGGTAGTTGGAGAAGGCGCCGTAGACGAACATGGAGCGAGCGAGGCCGTTGAGGGGGGTATCGAAGGTGAGGATTCCGTGGATGAGTGGGAAGCACGGCGAGGAAGAGGCAGAAGAGGAAGAGGCGCGGCGCTCGTCAAGGATGCGGAGGAGAGTGTCGGTTGCGATGAAGCCACCCATAGAGTGCCCGATGAGGATGACCCCGACATGACGGTCGTTCGGTGGCCATGGCGAAGGGAGGTGTTGTTTGCGGAGCTCCAGAACACGCTCCCTTAGCCTAGGAGAAGGTGTTAGGGCTTCTGCCTTTTGAAGGACGACGGGCGACACATCCTGGTAGCAGGATGGGAGGTTTACCATTCCAGGAAGGCTTCGGTGATCTGGGTGAGCTCGCCCCGCGTCTCATACTTGGGGTACACGATCGATAAGATCTCGGTGTCAGGCAGGTTGTTGGCGACGGCATCCCTCAAGCGCGCTGGAAAGTCGCCAAAGGTAAAGTCACCCCCCTGGTCAGACAAATGATTGGTCAGAAACTTGATCCGAGAGTGACGGGATGATTCCAAAAGCAAGAATCACCTTGAATCCATGAATAAAACAAAGCAATAGGATTCGTTTCATTTCGATGCAAGCCCTCGGGGTATCATTGAAAGATATCCTTGGCCTTGCTGTTGGCGGTGTGGTATGATGCTGAAGACCAATGGTGGGTATTTGGTTTGTCGCAGGGAAAATTGTGGGTTTCCAGGGGAACTTGATGCACTCTTTAACACGGCCGAGTAGCGTTTTGTAGGCGTCATAATACGTCACTAGCAGCGTCAACACCAGCTGGCCCTTATTCGAACAATCCGAAAAAGACATTTTCTTGATTCCAACCTTCTGATTCTGCCGATCACTGCTACATTCATCGTTCTTTGCAATCTTTAAAAAATTCAACCAATGTTTCACACAACCTTATCCTGGTGGAACCAAACACACTTGAGATGAGCTCGGTCTCATTTACGATACTATGTGCGCGTAACCTTTGTCCGCATCATCTTTCTTTGCAGCTGGAAACCCGCGTCGGATCAAGGGCTCCGGAGAATAGGGGTAATAGCCAGGGACATAAACATTCATGGGAATAAGTGGGTCAACGCCCCTGACCAACGAGTAGCTGTAGTACTGTGTAGTAATGCCCGCCACCGCTGGCGCAGCTCCCCATGCCGATGACCCATCGCGGCCTGGCATTTGGTAATAGCCTTACTATCGCATGGAAGCTCTCCGTTACCAACGTATCTAGGGCCGTCATCAGGGGACGGTTCATCCTACCAAAGCTGCCCAGCCGGAGCCATCTTGTTAGTCACGGTTCCCGCAACGATCACGGCGTCGGCCTCCTGCGGGCTAGCGCGGAATACCCAGCCCTGCCGTTCGCAGACGTAGCGAGGCATGAAGCAGTGCATCATCTCCACGTCGCAGCAGGCCAGGCCAAAGGTCAACGGCTACAGGCAGCCACCCCGGACCCAGGCGATCAAGGCGTTGATGCTTGTTCTGCTCCACGGTCAGTGTATCCGGCCTTTGCCAGGCGTCATGGACAGGCCGGTCTGTTGGACGCACAGGGCACATTCGACGAGAACTGATGCGAGAGAAAGGCAACCTGAGGACCGGAAAGCCACCTGTGGCTGCAGGACCTCTCTTTGCGGCTGCAAGGCCTTTCCTTCCGGCTGCAAGATCCTCCTGCCGGCTGCACAGCCTCTGCATATGGCTGCAGGAGCTTCTTTGTGGCTTTGATCTCTTTGATAAGGCTTCCGATAAGGAGCTTTGGCTACACTTGCTGTACATATTCCAGACTGCCCTACGTAAGAGGGCCTTCCTCATCTTGACGATCATCGAATTCAACACCATATTTGGCATTTTCTGGAATACTACTTCCTTAAGGTGCCTCTGGTCCGGTATCCCGCATCACGGCGGGAGTGGTTGACGTCGGGGCTGAAGCGTCGAGGGCGTCCAGGTGTCCTCAGCGGCCAGCAAGCTGCATGGTACGGTCGGAGTGAGACATGGCATCCAATGACTCCACGGACGCTCCGGGGTAGTACAGAAGCAATTATGCCCAAACAATCTGGAAGAATGCCACGGGCCGCATGGGGGGTGTTACCTGGCGCAAGATGCCCTTCTCAAGAAGCAAGACTCCACAAGCGGAACGATGAAGAGCATGAGAAATGTCGCATAGCCCTGACTAGGTAATATACTTCTCGCACAGATTTGAAAAGATATCAGATGGTCGCAAAGGATATCATTGGAGTCCATGTCCTTTCTTCACCGTTTAGCACAGGCAAGGGGCCGTCCAAAGCTCCCGACATCCGGGTGTTCAACACCCTTCTCAGCCATATGCACAGGCCGGGTTGACACTGTTCTTGCAATATCTCTGCCGGCTAACGCACTGTGAGTCCCATCTGTTGTGTGACTTGGCCGCCTCCCGCGTCTTCCCGATCCTAGCCATCAAGCGACGCCGACCCAATACACGGGCCCATGCCGCTGCCCTTCGGACTCAACCCACCTCGGATGGAACCCACCAGCTTATAAGCTGTGTTGCATGCGGGTGAGAGGAAAGATGCCACCACCCGCCTCTTCTCAGGAGTTCAAGTGCTCATTCTGCGACCGGAAATACAGTCTCAATAGTCACTGCGTTGTTATGAAGCTACCCGTAAGTCACGCTCGTCTCGTTGGCCGCTTCTGTGGCTGTTCCATGAGACCGCTCCCACGCCAGGGCGACGTGCTGTGGCTGACCGACATATCCAGATTGCTGAACGCAAAGGTTTACCTGTCCGTACTATAGGAAGGGGTTTGGACGCAGGTTCGCACCCCAAGGGACCCAAAGGTACCAGTTGCAGAGTGCATGAGGGCACCCCTCGAGAAAGCCCCAGCGTTCCCATTCTGCCTCCGTCTGACATCTCCGCAGAGACGTGTGGAGGAAGCATCATCTGAGCTGCCCCGAGAATCGCACCCATGACGTGCCACCTCCCGCACGCCACGGGCAGCCGGCGGGCGCATGCGACGCTTGTTTCCGCAGCAAGCTAGCTTGTGATGGCAACTTGCCCTGCGAGCGACGCGGGTCTCGCCAGCTGGGCTGCATCCCCTGCACCAGCCCAGCACACAAGGGTCAGCAGGGAGCCCTCTATTGCGGCAGTCCAGGCCGAGTCGTCAACCCCGGACTCGACCTCGCCCAATCATGGCTAGGAAACGGAGACCAGCATCCCCGTCTCTTTCCTTTTGAGCCTTACGAACCCCGAGACCGAGTCCATGATGTGTGCGTTCCTCAACGAACCTAGCCGCGATGCCGACATAGATCCGATGCAGGACATTGCTGCCATGGAGCCCGGCGCCAACGCCTCGTATGCCACATGCTCTGCTCGAACCAACGGCTTCGGCGTCCCCTGGTTTCTGACCGACGCCAACTTTCCCGACATCGACCCCTTTGCCGACAAAGCCCTGTGTAGAAGCGGGTTTGCCCGTTATTATGGTGAGTTCCACTGGCTTACTAGTACATTGCTTAACGGGGCGACCGGAGGTAGAGACAAGGACCTGCCGTATTTCAAAAGTATAGGACATGAGACGCCGAAGGAGCTGCATGCTTTGTTCGGGGAGCTTAGAGATACGCTTGTAAAACAAGAAACGACGGAGAAAAGAACCCAACACTCTTGGGTTTACTTTCCCTAAAATAATACCCCACAGTATCCCAGTATCATACCACCCAACACGTTTGAGCCGATCACAATCCAACCACTCCAATCCTCAGGAAGTGCTCATCTGCCTCAATCCTCGCCCTCGCAGGCCCCTTGGTCAGCTCGTCCACATCCCACCAGACCGGCAGAAACCGTCCGTGCAAGAACTGGGCCTCGTCGGTGGATAACCACACCGCCAACTGCCCCGGGAGATCCTCTGAAGGTATCAAATTAGTACATCGCCCCTCGTGCCGCCAAAGGCATATTGGTTGCTGGGGTTGTGATTCAAATTACACTCACCGTGATCCCAGTCCATGGTACTCTCGTCGTAGCCAGCGTTCTTTGCCGCCTCGGAGAGGATACCTCCCGGGTGGAAGCTGACAATCTGCAGCTTCGTTGGGTTTGTATCCTTGGCCGCGAGCTGGAGAGCAAGGGTGCCAGCGTTCTTGGTAAGGCTGTAGGTTGGGTGGGCGGCGGTTTCGATGTTGAAATGATGGATGCCGCTGGTTGAGACATTAACGAGATACTAAGGCATTTTGGTGAGTACATGTGAAGCAAGATATGGAAAGGAGGTGTGCTAGGGAGGTGGGGACATGAAGATACTACACCTCACAATGAGGACTTGCATGACGTGTGTGGTCGAGAGAGCTGATAGGGCGGGCTCACCTTTTTACCCTTCCCCTCCTGCTTTTCAAACCTCTCCGCATAATCCAGCAACCCCCGAACATTTGTTCCAAATGCCTTCCACACGGACTCTACGCCCGCCTCGAGCAACGGCTTCGCCTCACCGATGGCCATGGCATTCAACACCAAGACGTCCACCACAACGCCTTCGTCGCGCAGGCCATCCCATAGCTTGGCGCTCGCCTCACTGTCGGCCAGGTCCGAAACGACTCCTCTCACAGACGTCGACCCATTCGAATGAACCTCGGTCTTTAGACGGGCGACGGCGTCGGCCAGGGCGGAAGGACGGCGGCCTGTGATGATGACGGTCGCGGCGGAGGCGTGGATAAAGGCGCGCGCAATGGCGAAGCCGATGCCAGCGGACCCGCCTACGATGACGACGGTGCGGCCAGCCTGGCTGAGAGATGGTTGATGGGGGGAGATGCGGGGGTAGGGATGCTTGTGGTAAGTGGTGATCTCGGGGATTGTGAGGGTGATGGTGGAGGGGCCCATTGTGATGTGCTCTTGAACAAGGAGGTGATGGAAAACTTGGGCTTCGAGGATTTGTGATTGCTGTTTCCTTTCTATGGGCAGATGGCTGGATACCAAGAAGACTAGTGGAGGTAGGACGACGGTCTCGTTGCGTTCGATGGTATCCTTTTCATAGTCCGCGGCGTCGTTTCTGCTGGGGCTATCACGCTCCGTCGCAATCGCTGCCGCGGATTCTGTAGGTTTGGTCCAATGTGAGGAATGCCCCTGTAAATCTGCAAAAAAAAAAAAAAAAAAAAAAAAAAAATCGTAGTTCCTTCTTGTCGTCTTGTTGTGCATGCGTGGTGATCCTTAAGCGCGAGCATTATCCGTCATGGCCCGCATATAAGTGAAGCCAATCGTGAGACCCATTATGTGGGAGCCTAGAGGCTCTTAGTAAGTGACACACCATCATGTCACACACACGGCCGTCTATGCAGAAAGACGTGACAGCGCAGCCCTGGCTCGGTCCAAGCTCTACTAAGATATCAAGCCCGGAGTTGCCTTCGTTAGTCCGGCTTGAAAGCTCCCGAGCCAGGTTCTCTTCGAAGCTGAGAGATGAGTGGACATGGTGTGGAGCCTGCATCATGATATCGGAGCGCCAGAGCGTGATGACAAGGCCCGGCAGGAGTAAGACAGACACGGCCAAGGCCCTGTCAGCGGGCATCACATCTCCAAGCTTAAAATCTGACGCTCCACTAATGATAATAACCCAACAACTTGACTCCGTACACAAGGTTGCCAAAACCACCCACTCAATCAGGCCGAAAATACAATTGGTATTGAGACGCCAACAGCTTCAACATTCTGGGCGCCCCATGCCAGCCCGCGTCTTTGCAGTGCGCGCCGTTCAAACGATGTAACGGTCAACCAGACATCTTCCAACGAGGGTGCTCCAATAGCCAAACCATCTTCTATTACCAAGATGGGGGCGGATCGGTACCATGGAATGTCTACAGCTGACAAATTCCCACCTAATAGCTCACTAATTAGAGCAACGACCAGACAATGTCCAGAGCTAGAGCTCAGAGTGCTGGGTGCAATACGTTGATCATGTAATTACCTATGAGTTGATGGTGATTGGATGAGGCAAGTCAGGGGACTTATGTTTGCCTCCGCAATGTTGAAAGGTCCAAAAACGTCTGGTACGTTGTCATCAACAGAAAGGGAAATGGAACAAAGGCGTTACATGGCAAAGGAACGATATTGATCATAGAGCGCAGCCTAGGGCGCAAGGCTGCAATGCAATCCCCCCAGTGACACCGTAGAGGCCGGGCCACGACTGGGATTGTGCTACAGCGCGTCTCGAAGCCGTAGGAGGAGACTGATCCTTCGGGCAGCAGACCGCGTAAGAGAATCCATGGGACGACGTTAGATCGGTAGACTCGGAGGTGATAGTTCTACGGACTTGGGAACTTTGATCCGTTGGAACCGGAAATTGGAAAAGCAAAGTGACTCCGAAGAGAACGCCATAAAAGTTTGATGTCCATCTCGCCATGCTCCCGGATCGATTCGCCAGACCAGACTCGACAGTCCCCCGCCACATTGAAGCAACCAGCCCTCCAGCCAAATCAACCACCCAGCTTCCGGCAACATCACGACACAACAGTTGCAGTCCAACGACAATGCATACCCGAACCGTCATCGTCTTCCTCCTCTCCGCGATTTTCCCTATCGCAGCCGCGCTCGCCTTCAACGGTACCGGACAGGTTCGCACGCTATACAACCGTCAGCCACACGATGACCTGGGCTGCTTGACCAAGGATGGCAAATGGACCGTCGACGAGCCCCTCTGCGGCGTGTTCACGGCTCGTCGCACTGGTAATTACAACGACTACACCCTCAGCGCCGAAGGCGCTGGGGCATGCGGCCTTGACCATATTTACTTTGTGTGCGGCGAGGATGTTGCGCCGTATATCTTCAGCGTGAGTAACGGACAGCTTCTGTTGCTTGCGCCCTCCATCTAGCAGACTCTTCACAAGCAGTACGCACCAAGACTGTAGCTGACGCATACCTTGCCCTGCAGACCTGGGGCGACAACTTCCCGGCGGCCGGGTTGACGGTCCTCAGGTACGGCCAATATGGCGTGTTTGCGACCGATGCGCCGGATAGCCCGCCCGCGCCGGGCGCTGAGCCGCTGCGAATTCGCCTTTACAGTGCTAGCGACAAGGGGAAGTGGGCGTGGCTTGGGTGGAATGAGCTTTGAGATGTCATGGGGCGACGGGGAGAATGGATGCGGCATGTAATCACATCCCACCACAAGGTGGAATAAGGAACCAGGGAGGGGTCGGAGATGACGTTGAGCACGATGATTAGGCAGCCTTCGTCGCACATAGACAGAACAAATAGCACGTTGATCCTAACACGCTCTTCAAAGGTCCTTACTTCGCCTCGTGGGAAACCGGATTTCCCGCGTTTCAGCCCTTGAAGGCCTTCTCCAGCTCGGCAATGTTCAACTTGACCTGGCTGCTCATGGCCTGAGACACCCTCGCCGCAGCCTCCTTGTCCTCGCTGGCCAGCATGGTCTTGAGCACCGTCGGCACAATCTGCCACGACACGCCGTACTTGTCCGCAAGCCAGCCACCTTATCCACGTCAGCTACACGACTGCCATCTCGGTCTGCAAGGTACCTCGTCCAATCTAGACACAAGCAGCAACATGGGACTTCATCACTCACAAACTTGCTTGGATTTATCGCCGCCCTCGCTCAGCTTCTCAAAGTAGTAATCCACCTCTTCTTGGTTGGCGCAGTCGATCTGGAACGAGATGGCCTCGTTGAACTTGAACATCGGTCCGCCGTTGAGGCCGAAGAACTGGTTGCCGTCGAGCTCGAATGCAACGACGAGAACGGTCTGGTTCGGATCGATTTGCTCGTCGCATTTGAGGTGGTTCTGGACGTGCACAATCTTGGAGTTGGGGAAGATGGATGTGTAGAACTCGGCTGCCTCTTGGGCCTGGCCATCAAACCAGAGGCAGGTGGTGAGTTTGAGTTTGCTGGAGGAGAGGGACATGACGATGATGATGAGCGCCAGATAGTTGCGGTCTTTGATCCTGGAGCGAACTCTTAATTTCTCGTGATTCAGCTTGGATTGGGTTGGTGAGTGATGATCAAGTGACCTCCTCTGCTTGCTCGGTCGTCGGTCTTTATGCCTGAACCTCAGCTCGGAGATCGGGGATCTTGACCTCCATCTTCCAGCATCACCCCAGGACCGCCTTTTGGGCAACCATGCATCCTTTGAACCTCTGTCTAACCTTCTACGGACAAGCGACAATTGGCATCCAATAAGCGCGTCGTGGCGTTCTGGTCGCGTCGACGACGCCGAACACCAGCTGCACCTCGACCGTCTTGGCAATTTTAAGAACGCGTCGGTAGCGCGAAGTCAGGTGCCAGGAGCACCAATCCGTCCGAAGAGCTATTACTGTGTACACAGTATGGACTTTGTATGGCGTGAACATGGAGGGCTCGTCTCCAGAGGAGGACGGGGGGAGAGGAGGTCAGGGTCAACAAGGGGGTAGAGAACCGCTCAACGCCCAGCTGAGGCGCACTTGTACAACATCCTCCTCCTACTTATCACATCGGGCAGAAAAGAGTTTTCAACTCGCTGGCAGTGCTTGTCACCGCTGCCATCTGCCTTTGATCCGCGTCTCATGGTCGGTTGAACCTCAAAGAGATAAACCACAGCTCCAGGGCCCGTGATCCGTCTGATGTATGCGTCAAGTCTTGGCTTTGGCAACGGTACATTACTAAATATGGGGGAAATGTCATAACGTATCGATGCCACAAGGGAAAGGCAAAAAGCTCTTGGGTCTGTAGGGGCCATGCGATACTCTTCCGATGCGGACACAAGTCCACCGCCGTGTAACCACGAACGTGGAGCAATCCAACGTAGCATCCGTCCTGCTACAGCACCCAGCTGTGATAACATTGGACAGCACCGCCACATTATCACAGGTCCCGCGCTGACCAACAGCCCGCCATGCGGGAGAAACCACGAACGAGAAAGTAGCAAACTAGACAGACGACCTGTGGGTCTAGACTCGGATATTCAACAGCCCTCGTTGAGGCCCGTTACGATATAGTTGAGGCTCGTACTATGCTCGCGGCATACCCGCACTGTTCTCAACAGGTATCAAAGTAACTAAACATGGGGAGCGCGAGCGATCTACACCCTCAACCATGACAAACCATCAGGACACAGTGCAATCCCAAACGGCATCTCGGCCGTTTTTCTATCGCAATGTTTTCTTGAAGCCACGCTCCTGGCGGCCGGGACCTCGACCGGACTGCCCCGCTGAAGACATCCCGATTCTCCCTTGGTGGCTTACAGCCGCCGCACGCGGCATGCTCGGTATGCTGGAGATTGCGAGTCTCGTCTATGTTGTGGTCTACAGAGATGGCATGCAGCGGGACGGGCGGAACCCGCACACCGGCATCCCTATTGCAATCGTGAGCTACTTCCTTTGACCCTGTTGACCACTGTTCTCAGCTAAGATTCCTTTTTGAGTTGTGATCAGTTAGGCGTGGGGCTGGCCTTCGACTTGCTCGTCGTGCTCGTCTCCTTCGTTGGGCTGTACATCAGCGGGATTCTCTGGTCCTGGGTCTTCGACATCGCCATCGCCGTAACCTGCCTAATGAGCACCATGCGCTTGGGACCCGGGGAGTACAGTCCCAGGCCAGACCCGTGGGAGGTTGCCAGATACAATTCAGTCAGCTTGCTCTTGGCTGTTGGGTGAGCTTTTTGTTAGTTCTCCTTGGGCTCAGCAGGGCCAGCAAAACTGACAAGCGCTCCCAGGGTGTTTCACTGTGTGGCTACCTTTGCTGCCTGCGTTGGATGCTGCATGTTGGCGATCCGGGACCGGGCTATAACGCGTGAGAGGCAGCGGAACGTGAGGCGAAGAGCGGCGGAAAACAACGACGCGAGTGCCGCTGGAAATGCCTTCACTCCGGCCTCCAGCGGCTCACCAGCCCTTAGGACTCACGACCAGAGCCATGAACTGACGAGCATGGGCGGGACGCGTACAGAGTAGCGGAGGGAAACACAAATTCACCGGGTACGTGGGAATGCTGCCGGATCTGGACTGGGACAGCGGGAGCTGATCAAGACCTGTGGCCACAGACGTCTAACTGAGAGTTAATTACCTGCTGGTTGGAGCAGTAGGCGTTCATCCATGCGCCATGGTGCTGTTGTGATGGTGGCCTTTCTACCTTTTGTTCTCAGACCTGGTGTGACAGGATCTATGGGGACTTATACCCTGGTCCTGAACCCTAGCAGGCATTCTGCCTGCTCAGACCGCCATTCTGGGCATCCATCGTATATATAAGGAGCCTCCAGGAGAGGCACATTAGATAGTTGTTTTCTTCTTTTAAACAACAGCTTCCAACCACTCCTTTCCGCCGTATACACTCTTACAGGTCCGGGCCATTACAGTTATAAGCCCGGTACCTTCCTGCTACGCAGAAAGAGAACCTCCCCTTCTTGTTATAAGCCTTTAAATCAATCTTCAAAGCGCTTAGCTCGTTTATTTTCTCCTCTCTCTTTTAAAACCCGTCGCTAACTATTAAAATACCTTCCTCGGTAAAATAGACTTAGTCCTTAAGGATTATACTTTCAGCGTCGTATAGCTAGAGACCTTTCGCGACTAAGGACGATAGTTCGATTACGTCCGAAACGAAGCTTATACCTATAGCGTATAGCAGATCTGTAGACTAGAAGTAAACGTTAAAACGGTTTTAAAGATCCTTAATAATAATTAAAAGCCGTTTTATATAAACGTTTATTTAAAGGTCTAACAGTAGTTTAGGATTTAATACTAGCGAAAGCTTCGGGACTAGTAGAACGCTAATCCGGAGGAAAGGAGCCTTGAACCGGAAAAACTAGGAGAACCCTTTAAATCCGATGTAGACTACGTATATAAGCAGAACCTTCTCCGGTACTTCCTAAAGACCCTATAAAACGACTCGAACGACTAAAGGAAGGCTTATAACGTAGTATACTATCTTATCCTTAATACTATTCGGAAGGATCTGTTTAAAAACGCCTTTAACCTCCTTACGTTAATAAAACAGCTACAGATCTGCTATAACGTCCTACGTATTCTAGAAGCCTAAATTATTTTTATTTAAATAATAAGGATAAAGACGTCTCGTAAAGCCTTCCTTAACGTCTTCGATAAAGCTAAAATAGTTATAAACCCTTTTAAATAGATTATAGACTTCTGCTATAAGTATTACGATGTATTTATAAACGGAGTTACTAATATAATTAATCTCCTAGCTATTACAGCCTTCTTAAATATTATTTAGAAGCGTATTACTCTAGGATAGGCCTATACTAAATATATATTCCTAGCCGATAAAGTTATCCAAGGCAATCCTAAGGAAACTATAAAGGTATATATAGACTAGCTATACCGATTTCTCCTTTAGAACGGAGCTAGGGTATATATTTTATTATATATTTATATTACTTTCGAAGGACGTAGACAGTTATTTAACTAATAAGACCTGTTAAAATAAAGGTCTGATAAGAAAAATAGTAGTAACGGTAAAGGTAAGCCTTTTAAGTTAAAGGGTAGCTATAAATAAGGAAAAGGCGGGAATAGTAATAGAAAAGGCGGTAATTAAAGCTATAACTAATCTAATAATTAAAATAGGAAAGTAAACCGAACGCTAAAGGTTTATTATAACTGCTTATACGGAATCCTTAAACAATACTATTAGATACCGATTAAATACTTTAATCTTAAAGCTATTATAACTAGTAAAAGTAAGAGAAGCAGTATAATATCCTAAGGCCTATACTAATATATCTTCGACAACCTTATAAAGCTTTAATAGACGGACTTTAAAGACGAGTTGTAAGCTTAAAGGATAAAACTCCCTAGTTCTAGAATACTGTATTTACTACTAGGACCGGATAGCGAAGAACCCTTTCCTGGTTCGATCAAAGTTAAATTAAAACTCAATAATAATAAAGACTTTTCAGAGCCTTTTATTAAAACGGTAATCCTTTACAACCTATAGGTAAGAATCTAGTTTCCCTTCGGCATTTATACTATATTTATTACCGACTATTACCCGTTTTATAATTCTATTCTTCTAAATAACTACGGAGCAGTTTATATTGTTAATAATAAGTTACAATTTAAGCTTAGATCCTAATACAAAGTCGATAACCTAGACGATTATATAGGGGCGGGTATAACCTTTTTCTAAGTATAAGCCTGTAGGCGATAAAGGCTTAGGAATATATTAAACGGTAATAAAGGTCCTAATACTAAGGACCTGATTCTAAAAGATACGGTCTTTATTAACGGGTTCTACGTTAATATTATATTAGAGGTAGCTTTTAAACGGGTAGGCCTTTAGTATTACGGGTAGGACGGAACTCTTCGTTACAGCCCTATAAAGCGTAGTTTAATAATAAAATAGTTAATCTATAAATATAATTTAATATTCCTCGAATATAACGTTTATTTTATTTATTTAAAGGTTCCTCCGCTTAAGTATACTGTAACTATATCTTTTACCGTTATTAAAACCCGTTTAGCTGCCCGATTAAAAGAGCTACTTCTTAAAAAAGAGGATACAGAGCGCCTATAATACCTACGCGTAGGATACGTAGGGCCCGAAGTAATATAAAGACTCGTCTTTATAACTAGAGGAGTTCGGTATAAAATAGATAGTATTTTAAAAAAGGAGTGTAAAAGTTGTATACGGGTATACGCTACTCGAGTTATCTTACGCTAACCCTTTGAGAACCGCGTTATAAGACCCTTCTGGAGGATTACTTAGGACTTCTTTGAGTTTAATCCTAGGTTTAACGGTTTAAAATAACTGTTTATAATTAGAGACGAGTAAAGTAGGAGAGTAATTATAAAAACTCTAATAATTAAGTTACTATATACCGTAGCTAGATAAATTAAAAATACTATATTATAGGTTAATATACAGTTTAGCCTTAAAGTTTATAAGATCCAGCAGGATAACGATACTAGTATTATCGGTATTAAGAGGTATACGGATTATAAGGTTTAGATTTAGAACCTAGGGATCGATCTTAAACTTACTTTAATCTATACCTTAGAAGCTAACGGAGGATTTAAACGTATAGGACGTAAAATTATTAAAAAAGGGTTTACTATACTTTTCGGAGCCCGCCTACTTTACAACTTATAGCTAGAAGCTACGAAAGCAGCCGCCTAGCTAATTAATATTACGCTTTTACAACGTAACGATTAGAAATTACTAAACAAGAAACTATATTTATAGTTTCGGTAATACTTCCGTTAGTATTAACCTAAGTTTATAGATAATTGTATATAAGATCTAAGGCTTTACCTTAGTAACCTATACGTATACGGATGCCGGGTATACCTATTTAATAAGCGACGAGAAACGAATATTTACCGGAAGCTGTTTAAAATAATTAAGAGAGCTTATATTAGTTACTTAGTTAAATACTAGGCAACTAATATCTACCGGATTTAGGTTCCTTAGCTTAAAAGGGTTATTATTATACGGAACGTAATCTTTGATAAGAAGCTTTTCTACGAACCTAGTAAAGAATATATATCTTTATAATCGCTTTAAATTATAAAGAATATTATAGAGCTGCTTAAGTCCGATATAGGGTACCGGGACGCTAGTATAGTAAAAGAGTCTAACGATGTTAACCCTAAGAGTCTAGAATACTTAATATCTTTTAAAAGGCTAGAGACGAGTTTTAACCGGCTAGAGGGTTAGGACTTAAGGGTAGAAATATAGGTAAAGAGTATACTTTCCGTAAATACCTTTACTAAACTGTTAAAAGCAGGATCGCTTATAACTAGACTCCTGACCCTAAAGCTATCTGTTAATCCTTTATCGCTTTATATAGGACTTAGCAGGGTTATAGATATTAAACCTTATATTAGCGATACTTATCGTAAAGGTATAACAGTTAAAGACTAGTATTCCGTTAATAGGACTGTAAAGCTTAGTATACTTTTGTTAGGCCCCTATAATAATAATACCGTAGGACTTTTTATATTTAAGGAGGAGCCTCTATAGCTGGCAGACAGTATTTATAAACTATTGTAAAGCGTTTATTACACTGTAAATACTGTAATAAAATAGTAGACTATAGAAAGATAAGACTTTAATCCAGCCCGTATTAAGTATAAGTACGTTAGAAAGGTATATAGGTTTACTATACGTTAGAGCAGACAGTAAAGAGGTTAGAGGCCTAAGGGTAAAGACGATAATAATAAGTATAGACTTATCGGATTCGTATTCGGGATATATCGAGACGATAATATATATCTACTGAATTAAAGATACTAAGAGAGCTTCTATACAACCTTTTTCCTAAATAATCCTATTTATAAAAGTAATAGCCTTTAAACTTATATTATTTACTACGTAGTAGTAACGGCTGTAAACCAAAGGTCCGTAAAACGCTTAGGTACTGCTCCTAAAATACTAAGAATATATTTTTTAAAACTAGCTAATACTAAGGTACCTTAGCGCTTTCGAAATATCGAGAATTATAAGTTTAAATACCTGTTCCTAGAAGCTTACAATAAAGAGATTAGAAATCTTGTTAACCGGAAGACTTAGCGTATTATCTGCTACGTAAAGGCTAAAGGACGTCCTTTACTTTTTAAATAGGTATTTATATATAAGTTTAATAAGTATAGTTATATTAAGAAAGTAAAGGTATATATTTACGTTAAAGGCGATCTATAATATTAAAGTATCTTTAAAATAACTTACGCTGCTACCCTTACCGCTTATATATTTCGCTTTATAATAGCGATCGCTACGTACTTTAACTTTAAAATCTATTAG
This sequence comes from Remersonia thermophila, assembly GCF_042764415.1. Lineage (NCBI taxonomy): Eukaryota > Fungi > Ascomycota > Sordariomycetes > Sordariales > Chaetomiaceae > Remersonia > Remersonia thermophila. Next base: position 5,027,069 of record NC_092217.1, read on the forward strand.
TTTAATATTAAACAGGTATTTTTAAATGCCTTCCTGGAAGCGCCGGTGTATTGTAAGCTCCCGGAAGGATATAAGCAGCTAGGGAAGTATATTTAACTTCTACGAGCCCTTTATAGATTCCGAGAGTTACCTCTCCTCTAGTACTAAGAGTTCTCCTCCACCTTACGTAAACTAGGCTTTAAAGCCTTTAAAGAAGAGCCTTACCTTTTCTATAACGACTAACGTAAAGTTACTATTATATTCTACGTCGATAACTATTTTATCTTCTTCTATTAAAACTATATAGATAAGGCAAACCGTATTATAAATGCTTTTAAAGCTAAGTATAAGCTTTATAAAAAGGAAGAAGCGAAGTAGTTCCTAAACGTAAGAATTATTAGGGACCGTCCGAGGCGCTAAGTATTCTTAATCTACAATTAATATATCGAAAAGGTAGCTAAGAGGTTTAACATTAACTTTACGGTTTATATACCTTATATTCTACTTCCCCCCGGCGATCTTATTAAATATAAGAAGACCGTTTTAAGTAACGAAATTAAGCTTTTCTAAAAGCTTATTAGTTTAATACTTTATATAGCTATTATAATTCGCTTAAACGTAGCTTTTACTACGTTAAAGCTATTTTATTTTTTAATAAATCCGTTACATTAATATATCCTTATAACGTATTAGGTAGTCTATTATCTATACGGAACAAGGTATCTAGGGATTATATATATTAGTAAGGAAACCGAGTTGCAAATACTCTTTATTGTAAGGGACGTATTATTTACCAATTGCCTTAATATTTAAAGGTCTACCCAGGGCTACGTAATAATACTTTTTAGGGGTATAATCGTATAGAAGGCTACAAAGCAGTTAATAGTTATTACTTTATCTACAGAAGCCGAACTAACAACGCTTATAAATACTACTAAGGAAACTATAGCGTTATAACGCTTTTTTAAAGATATTGCTTTGGACCTTAGAGAGCTATAAGTAATCTACTATAATAATACTAATATAATTAGACTAGTAGTTAAAAATAGAATATAGATAAATACCTCTTTAAAGTACGTCGATATCTATAATATATAGGTAAGAGAGTAGGTTAAAAAAGATACTTTTAGTATTAAGTATTTTTAAACGGTATAGATACTAGCTAACGGATTAACGAAGAATCTGTTATAATAGCGTTTTAAATATTTTCGGAAGCTCTTTAACCTTTAAGACTTTACTAAGCTAGTATAGGATCTAGAGGGTAATTTAAAATAAAGGGTTAATTAATAGGACTTGCTTCTAAAGACTTTATAATAAGGGCGCGGAGCGTTAGAAACTAATATAATAAACCGATAACCTAAATATCTAACCTACGCTTCTTTAGCTCGGCGTATAGATACGCTTTCCGAGCCTCCGCCTCCTTCTCCTTCGCTTTAGTATCCTCTTTAGCCTTTACGTTAATTAGAAAACGTTTTAAAAGCTCCTTTTCCTTATCCTTATTATTATCCTCCTCTACCGCTTTGCCTTTACCCTTATCCTTAATCTTTTTAGTAAGGGGAGATTTATCCTCCTTCTTCTTTTTACTAGCCGGGCCGGGAAGAGCGGAAGTTATCGTTAGAGAACGCTTATAGGTACCGGATAGTATAGAGGGACTGGATTAAGCTAGGGTAGGCAGCGTTAGAATACCGTTAGTAATATAAAGGGGTAGAGTCTTTAAACTCTTCTTTAAAGCCGGGAGAGACTCCGGCTACCGACCTTTAGTAATACCGGCCTCTAGGTCCTTATACGTGTAACGGGTACGATTAATAATCTGTATATTTGTTAAAACCTATAGATCGGGTCTCCGAAATAATAAACTTACGTTTTTAAAGGCGCCGGTTTACTTGTATCGTACGTATTAAGCAGTAGTAAACATTAGTAAAGAGGGTTTGATATATAATTAAAAGGATTAGTTAAAAATGTAATACTAGTTGCTATAATAGCCGTCTAAGACTTTAAAATAATAAAAAGGAAGTCTTACCCGAGTCTATAAGACGTCGCCGTCTTATAATAATAATAGTAGGTTTAACCTACAACCGATAAGTATAAGCTGTTGCTATATTTTAAAGCCGACTTAAAATAACCTATACAGAGCTCGATCCGCCGATTAAGAACCCTACGGCTGTCCTTAAGCCTTTATAGGAGTTTAAGGAGCGGAAGCTTAGTAGGGTTAACTTTACTTTTATATAGTATAACTGTAGTATCCTAATTATCGCTAGAGGATACTATAGCGCTGTTAGAAGGCGACTTCGTAGACGAACTAGGATTATTGCCTGCGTTAGTAGGTTTTCTACCGCTCCCGGCAGTATAGGAAGCTAGACGACTATTATAATACGTTAGAAAACTGTAAATAATCGCGACGAGAACTAGTCGGTTACTCCTTTATAATTAAAGGGTAAGAAGAGTAGTTTTAAACGATTAAAAATATATTTTAAACGATAAGAACTAGCGACCTAGTTCGTTAAGCTGCTTAACGATATACTTTTAGTATTGAAAAAACTAACAGAGCTAGAAATCGATATAATACCTAGGGAGGCTATTTCTACGATTATAATAATCGGAAAGATCGCTTTTATTATTATAGTTTTAGAATATTATAGTCGACCGGATTATTATTAATATTTCCGGAAGAAGAATAATTTCCTTTATTAACCTTTAAGTCGACCTTTCGAGGGCCTAGAAAGTCGACTAATTACAAAGACTTTAGATTGCTGGATACGGCCCGTCCCGAAGTTTAAAACAGCTTATAGTATACTACAAAGGGATTTAACTCCTAACTACCCCGCTAAAAAAAAAGGGGCGCGAGAGCTACGACGGCATTTCTCTCTTTTCTTTGATTTTCAGGATCCTGTTATAGCAGTTGCTCGCTGATCACAAATAACTGGGGGGTATGTAACAGGATCTATAGGGACTTATACCCTGGTCCTGAACCCCAGCAGGCATTCTGCCTGCTCAGACCGTTATTCTGGGCATCCATCGTGTATATAAGGAGCCTCCAGGAGAGGTATATTAGATAGTTGTTTTCTTCTTTTGAACAACAGCTTCCAACCACTCCTTTCCGCCGTATGCACTCTCACAGGTCCGGGCCATCACACCTGGACAGACCTTTCAGGCCAGCCCTGTTCCCTCACAGGCTTGTAAATTGCCTCTCTTACAGGTGCAGCTTCGCCTTCGTGGTCATTCCTTTGGTGTTGCAGTACCAGTGACACCGGGACTTCGGTGAAGGTACGTTTCGAAACCAACTTAAATATTCCTTGAAAAACTTCAGAAGAAATGTATCGGATGCTACCTTGATGTCAGATGATGTACATTAAACAAACGCCAAGTTTCGTGAGGCGAACTCTCATGACTGTGTCCATCCAGGGTGCTTCAACCTAAGACAATCAATGGCGAATTGTTCAGAGCCCAGGAGACACTTGACTCCCTCCCGCTAAGGATGGGGTATGCTTCCGTAGAACGACAACCCGCGTTCCATCCTCTCCCTCTCGTCTTCTGTGTCTTCCCCCGTGATGACCGGCCCTCGATACCCACGACTCCCGTTGGGCGAGTACCCGTTCCGCCGCCGGCCGGGCGAGGCAAGGTTTCGTAACCATCCCCAGCGCCGACCCTGACCAGCTTTACCGGAGCTACCACTTCCCGGCAGACAACCACTGTCTTCCTCCTCTCTCGCCTGGGAATCCCCATGCCTCGCAACCTTGGTGCCGAGCTCCGCTATAAAACTCATTAGCCGACCCAGCATACGCTCCCACAATGCCGAGACACCGCCGGCACGATCCGCACCACCATCTCCGCGGGCCTGCCGCCCAGAACGACAGGTCAGCCCCAGCAAAGACCGCTTACACCGGCACCAACGACCTTTGCTCCCACCCTTGACCTCCCTAACGCAGCTCTTTCCAGCAGCCGCAGCGGCGGACGCAGAAGCAGAAGCATCATTCCCCCTCGCCACCAGCACGAAGAACATGCACGCCGCCGCCGCCGCTCCCAACGTCGCCCCCAAGGTCGCCACAACAGCCGATGTGAGCAGGTACCTCGTCGCAACCGCCGTCGTCGCTCCCGGTGCGTGGCTCGCGGCCGCCAGCACCACCGCCGTCGGCGTGGCGGCGGATGCGGTCGTCGCCGTCGATGCCATCGCGGTAGCCGCGGTCGCGGTTGCAGAGATCGCTAGCCCAACCCCGTCTGTAGGTCCTGCCAGCCCGGCCTGCGGAGCAGCAAAGAGGACAGAAGAGGGCGGCGGAGGAGCGTTGGGGAGCCAGTCGTGGGGGAGCAAGAGGATGAGCAGGCCCGCCATGAGGAGAGCGAGGGGGATGGGGAGGAGGAGCGAGAGGATGATGGCCAGTGCCGTTGTTGTTGGGTTGGCATTGCCGAAGAAGCTGAGGAAGGGATGGGTTGTGGGCGGTGGGAGGTTGGGCATGGGGGAGGTGGTTTGGATCTGTTGTTGTGAGAGAGAGCATCAATGGTTAGTTGGGACACAGTCAAGGTGCAAAGGTCGTGTAGGGAGGTGCGCGCTTGCTTACCGTCTGGATGCGGCTTTTGATGGTCTCAGCCTGTTGGTGAAGGTCTTGCTGAAGGGCGTGGAGGTCGCGGATGTTGTTGTCGATTTCTCGAATCAGGGCCTTGGTTGCGGGCGCCTCGATGGCAAAATAGGTGGGCAGGTCGGTCTCTTGGAACCTCTGCCAAGCAGACAGAGTCCCTCGAAGGCCTTGGATGAGTTGCTCCAGAGCTTGGATAGCTTGGTTGGCCTGGTGGGCATCGCAACGTTGTGCCTGACCAACCGCCTTCAATACTTGCCGCCCGGTATTCTTCCACTCGGACGCAACCTCCCGCACGCATCCATGCATGGCATGCAAGAAGTAGCTCCGTGCGTCCCAGACGGTGGCGGCATCAGGAAGCGAAGAGCCTGACGGTTCGAGCATCAGCTGTCCACACGTAAGCGGATCCCTCATCACGCCTCCCTGCGTCGATTGGTACGACAGCACGTCCCGCCGACCGAAACGAAAGTGGCCCTCATCAGTCACGTCCCGGTCCTGGTACGTGTCAAAGAAGCCGTAGGCTGTCCAGTGTCGGTTGTCGAGGCCGGCGACCATGCAAGAAATTTGCGCTTCGTGAAGGTAGGTTCCGGGTCGGTTCTGATGCTGCTGCTGCTGCTCTTCCTGGATGTCTTCGTTGTCATCATTGCCAACGCCGTTCTCGAGGTGTGGTTCCAGAGCGCTCAGATCATGGGTACGTCGTAGAGGCGCATTGCCCCTGCTCCCGCTGGCATTCCTAAGACGGGTGTCGAGCGCCGGCGTAGTTCCCTGTCGCCATGCGAGATAGGGGAAGTGGAAAGAGAGGTGGAAGCCTTGAGGTCTGGTTGCGGAATGCTGGAGGAGTGTGAGCGAGCACAACTGAGCCAGACCGGTTTGGAGAGGAGAAACCACGTACTTCTATGCTGACCTTCAGGCTGGACTGCATCGTCAAGTGGTTGTACACAAAGTCTTGAAGAGCCCAGGCCTGGCGTTCCGAGGCCGTCGCCACGATGGCTAAGGTGCTAAGGGCGTCAGGATTGGTCACGTAGCTGTAGAGTTAGCATCCGGGAGAGCAAGACGGCCAGGGAGACTTACAGGAGACGCCTCCGCGGGAAAATGTTGTCACTTTCCTCGGTGTCGATCAGCTGCGGTAAGGATCTCTGTTTGACGTCAGCAGGGTAAGTTCCCCATGGCCTAGAAGCATGTCGACTCTTCATAGCCTACCTGAACCAAGGCCTCATACAGCTCTGTCCTGTTCAGAATCCGAACCTCGTTCCCCGACAGATGCCTCTCATCCAACACCCGCTCGTCCAGGATCGCCACGGGTTCAGGATGGGCATCCCGCCCGCTAACCAGCGCTTCAAAGCTCGCCGGGGCGCAGAAACCCTCGATCTCTTCCGAGATGTACCGCGTAGCGGGGCCATCGCCTTGCAGGAAGGCCCGCAAAATCCGGTCAGTCTTTGAAGCGCCATCCTGAGGTAGCAGCTCGGCCACATTGAGACAGTAGGGCGTGTCCTCGAGCTGGTAAGCTGCCGTGCGGTCACGTTGGAACAGCTGCGGCCACTGCGACGCCGAATCTGGACTGGCCTCCTGCGCGCAATCGCTGGCGCATGGCCTACTCCCCTCTGACGCTCGGCTAGACCCCGCTGTCTCGCTTCGCTTCTCATGCTCTACGCCCTCCGCATCTTCACCAGGGTCCCCGCCGCCCGTCAAAGCCCTCCGAAACTCCGAAATGTGATTCCTTCCCGTGGTGTACGCAATGAACGACATGGCCGGCGATGGGGCCAACATGTTCCAAACCGCCAGCGGCAGCTCCACGATCAGCACTGTCGAGAAGCCCGGATAGATGGCTGACAGCTGGATCTTCCTCGCCTGCTCTGGGGCGTTCAACAGCCATTGCCTCCACCGCTCGACCTCCACGCGCGGGTCGCGGAGGCGGCAGGTCACGAGCACCCCCGGGCTGTTCGTCTCTGGTTCCGCGGGGGAAGGGCTGGCCGGCGGATGCAGCATCACGGCGGAATTCTCTGACGGCTCCTTCGCCGGGTCACGAGGCGCTAGAAGCACAGTTTGGGGACGATTCGCTTCGTACTTGTGGATCGGGATGCGGCGCGTGGGCGAGGGGTCCATCATAGGCTGGCCGGTCTGCCGATCGATCTGGACGAAGGAGTAGAGCGATTGGTGGAACAGGATGCCCGAGGACGTGCTGCTGCTGGATTGGAGCCGATGGATGAGGCGCCTGTGCAGCTCGGCGCCGGTCAACCACACGCCGGTGTGGGCTGCGTGCGCGAGCTCTTGGATCACGGCGGTGGTGAACCAGTTCTTGGGCGTTTCCGAGTCATGCGATGGGACGTCGATGCTGCCGGCGGAGATTGTTTCGATCAGGCCGTTGCCTGCGAAGGAGTTCTCTGGCTTGCTGGGCCGTGGGGTGTCGAGGCAATCGTGGAGAAGCAGAACATGGCAGTCGACCTCGGTGAGGAGCGAGTGCAAGACGGAAGAATGGACAACCGGCGAGTCGCGCGAGGGGGTGGCAGCCCAGATGGGGCTGCTGCTACGCTGGTCGCCGGTGGCGGGGCGAGCGTATCCGATGTAGTAAAGAATGACGAGGTTGCCCTCGCGGCCGTGGACGTCAAGCACGTCGGCGACCTTTCGGGAGAGCTCGACGGCGGATCGTCTGGAAGGGATCCTCCAGCTTTCCGTGTCGTAGTTGTAAAGGCCGTGGAAAACGGACTCGAGGGCGCGCAGATCTTGATGGACTTGGGGATCGTCCTCCCTGTCCCAGCTCATGAGCAACACCTTGACGCTCTGATAGTGCGGCACGGAGCTACCGTCCGGCCATGCCGCTGAGACGGCATCAGAGAGCTGGCAGAGGAATGAGGGGAAGTCGGTCATTTGCGAATGCGTTCGATGAGGAGCTGTGTAATTAGAAATTAAGATGGGTTCAAAACAAAGTCGTGAACAGGGGCAGCCAAGGGGAAAGGTGCGAGAAGAGGAATTGCGGTGCTCAAGAGTATATAGCAAAGAATGGAAGCGGCAGAACCACGAGCGTACTCCTTGATTAGGTGTCGTGCCAGATCGACCGTTGAATCTCTGGATAGTATCGCTCTGCCGGGGCAGGGCGTCATTTCTATCTTGTTCCCTGTAAACACAGCCATCCTAAGAATAGGTCTCATTTTGTCAACGTGGAAGTCCGCCCTGGGTTCATCCATAGGCATCCAATGGCCTGCCGTCGCCATGTTCGTCCGTGTTATTTTTCCTGTGTGACCGGTTGGAGCCCGATACCCCTGAAATCCAGGGCGTTGGTAGAAACGTGGGCTGGTGCCAGGCGATCGGGTCCGAAGACAACAAGCGGGATGTCAACGCCTGGAACACCACGAGGCTGCGTGTGTCGTGTCGTTCTGCCACTGAATGGCCAGGAGATGCTGTCAGCTCGGAACGGGGCTTGATTGGGCCCACCAACGCCTGTCCACGTCGTCGTGGCAGTACAGGGCCCAGTCACCCCAGAGCGGATCGGGGAAGACACGGTGTGATGTTATTATACGAGGTGTGTAGGGTGGTACATTTCCCCTACCATCGGCGCGTGTGTATGGTTTTGGCGACGATATTATCGGGAAGCATCCGGAGATCTCAGCCCCTGAAGATCAGGTACCTATACAAGGCGCAGGGGGGGCTTGGAACGGCGGATATGCAGACTAATGCTTGTTGCATATAACTAACTAGTTAGCTTGCTGCATGCAGCGATGCGAAGGCCAATCGAACGATTGTTGACCTTCGACTCTTGACGTCGGTCCAGCCCTGGGCAGCACGCTACGCATGCTATGGCTGAGTTGCGTGAGGACTGGTCGGCCCGCATGCTCTCGGCCATTCCATTCTCAAGTCTCAAGCTTTCAATGCCGCACGACACGGCTTGAAGCCATGCAAAACGGCACATGGCGAGCGGTTGAGCGGCCCTGATATCCTTTTTGCTATTCCGCTTGGATTCTGTGTGGGTCCGTGCTGTTTCAGACGGCACTTTCGGGACATCACCACGCGGACGGCCTGGCCCCGTCGCGGGAGCGGCGGTCAGTCTTCTTCATTCCTGGCATTTCCAGCCCGTTTGACAATGGCCGGAGTCGCGGCGTTTGCGGAGGCTCCGCGACGGAACGATGCCGGCTTGGGTAACTCGGAGGTGGATGGACGGGCCAGCATGGCGTTCACAAAACAGCGCACCAGAGACTCTCGTACAGCGTCGCCGGGCCGTTTGTGGGGAAGGCGGCTAGCCTCAAGGAACGGAACGGGTCAGAGTGATGGCTCGAATGCAAATGGGGAACAGTAAAGCAGGTTTGTGAAAAGTAGATATATCATGTGAAAGCAGGCAGCGCTCAGCACCGGCGATGGCGGTCCAACAGGGTCAGAGGGATTGCCAGCCACCACAATACCATCGACAACATGGGGCGGCTCACGGTAGAACTCACGTTCCTCCTACTCGCCGCCGGCGCCTCTGCCCGGCCTCTTCTGTCACAAAACATCCCCTGGCCCGAGCCGGTCCCTGCCTCCTCCATCGGCCCCTTAGACTGGTCCATCGTCCCTGCGCCTATCTACGCCGGCCGACCATCATCGTCATCCACGCTCAAACCCGCCAGCAACCAGCCCAATGCCCGTCCACTCCAGGCAGCGTCGGGCGGCTCCGGTCCGCTCGACAACGATAACCCCCCACCCCCGCTCGCCGTGGACTGGCGCAACCGCTCCGGCCTCAACTACATCACCACCCCGCAAGACCAAGGCGTGTGCAACAGCTGCTGGGCCTTTGCCACCACCGCTCTGATCGAAGCCATGGTGCGGATCGAGCACGGCGTCTGGACCAAGCGCAGCGAGGCCGACGTGCACGCGGGCGTGGGCGCCGTGTGCGCCGACGTCGGGAACGCCGAGAACGCGCTCGGGTGGGTGGCCGGCACCTATGGGGGCGCGCAAGAAGGGGAGGGACGCGCTCCGGGGATTGCGGATTGGGCGTGCGAGCCGTACCAGGCCTGGGACGTGCCGGACAGGTTTCAGTGCGCGGACAGGGACGGGAGGGCGACGCATATCCCTGGCTTTTGGGCGCTGGGGAGCATTGAGGACCAGAAAAAGTGGCTGGACCGGCACGGGCCTATCGTGGCGACCTTTGTGTTGTATGACGACTTTGGGCCGTGGAGGCCGAAGGAGAAGGGGACGGTGTATCGATGGGATGGGGTGTCGGAGACGAGGGGGAATCATCTGGCGTTGGTGGTGGGGTATGATGATGCGAAGCAGGCGTGGATTATCAAGAACTCGTGGGGGAGGAACTGGGGAGAGGATGGGTTTGTATACTTTGGGTGAGCCCCCTGAGCCATCATCCGCTTTTGTGTCTGCTCTGGGATCATTGACACGGCACCAGGTACAACGAGGCCTTCATCGACCACTGGACCAAGTACGGCGTGGCGAACGTGGATCCGGACCCCTGGACACGTCGGCGACACCAGAGCGGTTGCATGCTGCAGTCCGGAAACGGCGAGACGCATCGAAACTTTGAGCTCCTGCTCCCCAGACCCAGCGCCGCAGGGCTGTACCACGTCTCGCGAGACGGAGACTCGGGGAAGTGGACGGAAGCGCGGCCTGTCGACCGCGAGACCAGGCTTTCAGGCCCGCCCGTGTTCATCGGGACTTCGTTGAACCGAGATTTCCACGCGGTTGGCCTGGAAGCAAACGGCACCTTGCGGCAGTGGGCGTATGGACAAGCCTCGAGGACGTGGGAGTTGTGGCCATACAGCGCTCTGGGAGAGGTTGCAGGAGAAGAGATCGACGGCGTCCCAGGTCTGGTCCAGAGCGATGGGTCATACCTCATCATGGTCGTGAGGCACGCCGACGGGACGATCAACGAGGTTCGTTTCTATCCCATGCATCTTTCTTGTTCGCTCTCTTTTTGAGGTCCACCACAAGACATATGAAGCATTCTTGCTGATGAATTATGCCGTGTTAGTGGCGTCAATCCCCCAACACCACCTCTTGGAAACGCATCTCGCCTCCCATCGCCCACGGCGTCTCCCAAAGCGGTCCCTCTCTCGTCCAGTCCAACGTCAACTTGGATGTGTACAACATCCAGGGCCGCTCGCGCGGTAATCTCTACACCGTCGCCGTCCGCGCCGATGGAAAGCTGCAGCTCTTCTGGCGGCCGGGAGATGACAGCCCCACCCGATGGTCCGCGAGTGAGGTCTTTGGGGAGAGCATCCCCGCCGACAGCCCGCCCGTCATGATCCAAGACTTCTTCGACACAGCCGACGAGACGAGCGTCGGTGGGTTCCAGCTGGTCGTTGCCGCCCGTGGCCAGGTGCAGCACTGGGTCCGGGAGAACAGCGACCTGGGCGAAAGGGCGCCGGCGGAGGGGGCTCAGGGGCGTTGGCGGTTAGTGGAAACGGTGGGTGGCTCTGTAGCAAAGGTATGGGCGCTCGTGCAGGGGAGCTTTGGGGAGCGGATGCACATGATCACGGAACGGCTTGATGGAAGGTATGAGTACTGGGAGTGGGATGGGCGGTGGCGAGTGATGGAGACGTTGCCGGCTGTTGTTGGTTGACCAGTACCTGATTATTGCTCCGAAAGGGGTTCGAGACGATGTCGGTGGTATACGAGTCCCAGGACCGGGGGAAGGTTTCCTAAGGTAATACCTCACGTACCTTTAAAACTCAGACTATGGACCTCACTAGGTGTAAACATGGACAAGGATGACTCAAGGTTCCCTGTGAGTCTTGGGTGAACATAGTTCACCCAGTACAGCTTGGCACTAAGGCTCTTGTTTGTGGCTGCATGCATAGTATATAGTAATAGTGTGCTGTTGCAACCCCCCCCCCCCCCCCCCGCCTCGAACCTGGACGGGCAGTTCCTGCATGAGGCCCATTGGGTGAATGCATCGCATTGCCCTGTAGGCGGAATGCGGGGCGTTCTGTGAGGGCGGCCCCGTGGACGGCGGTTAGCTGCATGTCCATGTCATGAGCCCAGCCGGCTTGCAAGTGACTTTTCAAACGCTCCCGCGCCAGCCCAGTCGTGTTCACCCACAAGCTTCCGGGTCACCACCGAGATACTATGATCCTGCCTATCCCACCTCGATAACCACCTCAATTTGTTCTGCTCCTCAACGAAGTGCTTATCGCTATGAGACTGATCAACGTCCACACCCTCGAGCTTGAAGAGTTCGTTGGCATGCAGAAACCGGCCTACGCGATCCTGTCCCATACTTGGGGCGACCAAGAGCTCCTCTACACCGACATGGACGACCTGGAACGCGCACGTAGAACCAAAACGGCCGGCTTTATGAAGCTGGAAGGGTCGTGCGCCCTCGCAAAGCAACAGGGGTTCAACTACGTCTGGATCGATACATGCTGTATCGACAAACGCAGCAGCTCGGAGCTTTCGGAGGCTATCAATTCCATGTTTAGCTGGTATCAGCTGTCGCATGTATGCTACGCCTACCTGTCGGATGTCCACGACTGGGATGAGTCGGGGCGAGAATACGGACGAAGCGAGCTTCTCCAGCAGCTCGACCGCAGCCGTTGGTTCCGACGCGGATGGACCCTGCAGGAATTAATCGCGCCTCGATGCGTTGAGTTGTATACGGCGAACTGGACTTGCATCGGCAAAAAGGATGACGACGATCTTTTGCCTCTCCTTTCGCGGGCTAGCCTCGTTGACGAATGCGTCCTCGGAGGCGTTATCCCCGTCTACGCAATGAGCGTTGCTAAACGAATGTTTTGGGCTTCGAAACGAGAGACAACAAGAATCGAAGACGTTGCCTACTGCCTCCTCGGTATCTTTGGCATCAACATGCCGCTTCTGTATGGCGAGGGAACAAGGGCCTTTGTCCGCCTGCAGCAAGAAATCATCAAGGCAACAAACGACCAGTCCATCTTTGCGTGGTATTGCGTCACGCCAGTGCCGGGACCTCATTTCGTGGACGGCGGGGTTCATAGCTACCAATTCCCGGGGGCGCTTGCGGACTCGCCAAAGTGCTTTGCTCTCTCGGGAGATATATGGCCGCACAAGTCTGCGTCCAACGGCATCCCCCTCGAGAAGCAAGACATCGAGTGTCCCCACGACGCACCGAGGTTCTGGGCCGTCACCTGCTTCGATGCGCCGCAAGCGGACTTTGACCTGGTTCTCTTGAACTGCCAGCTCGGGCCCGTTCCAGGAACCTTTCCGACCTTGTTGGTCAGGCGCGGCAATCGTTGGCGTGATGGTACCCCGGCCGCTGTCACACGATACATCACGCCTGGCGAGGTAACCCGGGTATCCCTGGGAACCCCCGACGACTTTTGGGACGGCTTTCCTGAGTATTTCGGTTTCGAGGAAGACCTGCCGGAGGAGCCTGAGTGCGCAGCTCCAAGAGTCCCATCTGAGGACGCCCGATCCGAGGGCGATCAGCATGTCACGCCGCTCCGTATACACCCGGAGTTCCTCCAACGTAAGCATTCCCCGACGATACATAAAGTACAACCCCTTGTTCGTGTGTCATGGAAGCTCAAGAAGCATGGCTAGCGGATCCCAACAATTCGAAGAGGGCCATTCGCTACAATACCCTCCCGGGCCCCATTTCGCTGCAGCGTATTGTAATCACCACCACGTCGACGCTATCCGGGACTCGCCAGCCGCTTCCTGCACGCCGCTCTTCCCCTAGCGCCAGGCCCTGGATACGCCAGTCTGTCATCGACCAGCTGATGCACATCCCCTTCTGGATTCTTGTGCAAGCAAAAGAGAATTCTGGGAATGTGCTTGGAGTAAGCGATGCGTTCCCCAGGAGGTTGTGGAACGGTGGCTCCCACCGCTTCTACTGGGGAAGGTTGGAGCTGGAAGGCTCAGAGCAAATCCAACCTGGGGATCCGATATGCCTTGGCGTGATACGCATCAGCCTCGGCCACCGAAACAAGCCAAATCAATCGCCCTCTGGCATTGGTCTTCTCTTCTTCGGGGTCAGGCTAGACAACAGCAACCATCAGCCGATCTGGACATCGGCCGGGGACTTCATATGGACCACCCAACCATGGTGCTTTTTGAAAGAAGACAACGGGGAAGACCTTGGGCAGGCCCACAGAAACCCCAAGCTGAGAGACGGGCGGTATGTCGAATCCCAGCGGCAATCCATCTCCCTCGATGGGGGCTGGAAGCTCAAGGCGGTAGTCCAGGATACGACGATCCATGGCGAGTCGTGTTTTCTCACCCATGTCCGCTTCTTCCGCGAGGAGGATGCGTAAACCGACCTCCCGGGATCGGACCACGCATCCGGGGTTGGCGGACTTGTCAACGTCGTGGGAGGAGCAGCTCAGAGGAAACCACGGAGACCGGAACGGGGGAACCAAACGCAAACGCTCGACGCATGCGTATGGCCAAAATAGACAAACAAAACAGGCTCCGTCCAGCGCCATTCTGGAACACCGATATCCATTCTCTGATGGGTTTCAAGACCCACGGAGGCACATGGCAGTTGGCACTTTGTGAATGCACGGATGCTTCGTACACCTGAGGTTCTGTACACCCATCCGGCGTGCGCTGTGTTCGCACCCGTGCTTGTGGAGATTATGGAGCGACGGGCTCAGGTCGGACGACACGGCTCAACGAGCTCAACCAGCTTCGTGCAATACGATGTGTGCCTAAGCCAAGTGGCACTGGGACTGCCAGCGTCGAGCACGTTGGCCCATGCGTGCGCTGCCAAGTTCGTCCGAATCCGAAAGTACGCCCCGTCCCCCCCAGGACCCGGTCCAAGGAAGAGGCCCGGACGGTGCCAGCGGGTTTGTTTTGGTGGGGTGTCGACTCCCACAGGCATCGAGTCATCATCCCTGAGCCTCTGACGTCGTTCTTGTCGGCGGTGATTTGTCGAATGCCGAGGGTCGTCCGTCGCTCCTCGTTGTTTGCGAACGCATTTCCGACAAACCAGAGAGGTCATGACAACCAATCCGAGCAAAGAAACGGAGGTACCCAGCCTCAGGTAACGACCGACCTATGGATTCCCGATCCCAAATCCCAAGCGAGACTCTCACCTTGGCTTCTCCTCCTAAAGCGGGAAGGGAATACACAGTAATCTTGTCACGAGGGGAAGAGAGGCGGAGAGCATGAGAATGGACGGCTCTGGCTTCCTCGAGGCATGGCTTTCCAAGGGACCGCAGAATTGTTCTTTTCCTTTCCACAATTTCAGCCCAGAAACACGCCACCGTTTTTATTTTCTCTTCATGCTTGCATCCCATCGGTGGCCAAGCCGGAGACGTCAAATCGGCGGCGCGGGAGCGGAAAAAAGTGGAGCCCTGGCATGGCGCCGCCCGAGCCTCCGGTTTCTCCATCTCCTCGGAGCTGGGACGCCATGGGAACATGCTCCCTCCTGTCTCCGAGCCGAGACGTGGCCGGCACTGCTCGCTCCCCTCTTATCGCTGTCGAGCCTGCCGGCGCCGGGCAGCAGGTCCAACCGGGGAAACACCTCCAAGAGACACCTCCTGGCGCGGCCCGGCCGGGAGACGGCCATCGGGGCTTGCTCCGGTGACTTGATGCTTCACACCTCCCAGAGAGGCTTTGTTCAGGAGCGTCCAAGAGAGCCAATGCCGGCTTGGATCTGGCTCCGCGGAGATATCCCCACACTCCGGGGGGGAGGGGGGGGGGGCGGATCGGCCGGGCCACGGGCCACAGCAGAAGCCTCTCCCAGAGCTCCCCGTTGAAAGGCTCGCGGCGGAGCTCCGCATGAAGCACCGGTTTGCCCTGCGAGTAGCGGTTTCGCGGGCGCTAAGCCCTTTCCGGAGTTTCTCTTAGCAAATCTGACGTTCACTTCCCGGCGTCGTCATACACCACCGCCAGGTCGCGTTCACCAAGCCCGAAGCCCAGGCGCGTTTGGGCAGGCCGTTGAGCTGCATCCGCCATGCGCTGCAAGCATTTCATCATTTTGGGGGTCATCTAGGCCCTTCCTTGGCGGCTTTGACTGGTCGCAGATGGCCAAAAAAATAAAAGAGGTTTTCCGAGGTTCGTTGGGTGCTGTATCTCTGGCTGCCGGCCGGCGAGTCCGTCGGACGAGCACTTTGGATCGAGCTGCTGTGTCAACACGACATGACAACGGCACTTGCCGGGCGAAATGATGGTAGTGCAAAAGGCCGGTCGTGCCGAGATGGTATCATCAGGCAGGGGCTGGGAAATCCGGAGCTCTATGTAGGGCAGCCGGGGACCGAGGTATACATGGTATAATTACATACCTGGGTACTGATGGGTCAACGTGTTCCTTGACATGGCCGCTCGAGACCTCGCTTTCCGGAGCCAAGTACCTACCAGAGTACACAGCAAGGCGAGGTTGCGTCTGTGAACATCCTGGAAATTCTCCCATTTCTAGTTTGTTCTGCCGATCCTTCTACCAGGTTGTTGCTTGGACGCCGTAATCCTTGCCTGCCAACCATCGGACGACGGCGATCCGTAACGTCTCTTGCTTCCTTGGCCATCAATTGATTCTCATTCTCTCGGACGGCCCGCTCCGTTTTCACGGCTCCGACCTTCCTTGCCCGCCGCCAGCAACGGTTATAATCTTTGCGAGCCGGTCACGCTTCTTGGTCACGCTCGGGCGTCTCTCTCGCCTCCAAGTTTCTTCGTCCCAGCCAAAGCAACGTCCGCGGCGCGCGCCTGGCCGGCACCCGAGCATCAACCGTGCCGCCAACACCAAGCACCCGCGCAGCCTCATCAGGAACGCCGCTCTCCTTCTACCCATGGGCCCGCCGGGCTACCCGCGCCGCCGCGGCGGGCCGTCGGGATGGAACTTTGACATCGACAACTACCTGAACCCGCTCTTCCCGCCGTTCCTCCTGCACCGCCTCCCCTCCTTCGTGTCCCATTTCCTGGGCCACCGCACCCACGCTCCGCAACGGCCCCTCGGCAACCTGGTCATGGTCCTGTGGGCCGTCGTGGGCGTCTTTGCCAGCCTGGCCTGCATCGGTGCGGCCAGCAGGTCCATTCCCGCCTTTGAGGACCGCGGGGTGCCCGCCATCATCGCAAGTTTTGTAGGTTCCCTCTCCTGCGGTGGGCGAGACGGCCTCGTCTGATGCGCACCGACGATGAGACGGAAACGGCGTGAACCGCTAAGCACGGGGGGGGAGGTGACTAACCACACGCTCTATTTTTTTTCCATGTCCAGGGCGCGGCCGCCGTCCTCGATTTCTACGCGATCGAATCCCCCCTCGCCCAGCCTCGCAATGCCGTCCTGGGCCAGGCCATCTCGGCCGCCGCCGGCGTTGCGGTCTGCAAGCTCTTCGCCCTCTCCCCGCGATTCGACGACGTGCGGTGGCTAGGCGCCTCCGTCTCGTGCGCCTGCGCCATGGCCCTCATGGCGCTGACGGGCACCGTGCACCCGCCCGCGGGCGCGACCGCGCTGATGATCGTGCTGGACCCGACGGCGGCGTCGCTGGGGTGGTTCATCTTTGCCCCGCTCATGCTGGGATGCGGCATCATGCTCGGGGTGGCGTTGCTGGTGAACAACATCCAGAGGAGGTTCCCGTTTTATTGGTGGAGCCCGGGGGAGACGGGGTCGTTTTGGAGGAGGAAGTTGGGGGCGTGGCCCGCGAGGGGCGCAAGGGAAGAAGAGGGGGTGGAAAAGGAGGAGGAGGGTGTGCGACACGGTCGAGCTGGGGAGCTGGATGAGGGGACCGGCGGAAGGGTTCGACCGACGAAGACGCCGAGCGCCGAGTCGAGCGGAAGCCTGGTCGACGAGGAAAGCGACGCGGCGACGCTGTCCAGGATGGTGTCGGTGCTGCGGGGACGAGAGGGCGAGATCGTCATCCGGCGAGGGTACGTCACCATCCCCGAAGGGTTGGGCCTCCGGCCCGAGGAAATCTTGTCGCTGGAGACGCTTAGCGAGCGGTTATAAGCCAGCTGTGACAGGATCTATAGGGACTTATACCCTGGTCCTGAACCCCAGCAGGCATTCTGCCTGCTCAGACCGCCATTCTAGGCATCCATCGTATATATAAGGAGCCTCCAGGAAAGGCATATTAGATAGTTATTTTTCTTCTTTTAAACAACAGCTTCCAACCACTCCTTTCCGCCGTATACACTCTTATAGGTCCGGACCATTACAGCTATAAGCCCGGTACCTTCCTGCTACGCAGAAAGAGAACCTTCTCTTCTTGTTATAAGCCTTTAAATTAATCTTTAAAGGCGCTTAGCTCGTTCATTTTCTCCTCTTTCTCTTAAAACCCGTCGCTAACTATTAAAGTACCTTCCTCAGCAAGATAGACTTAGTCCTTAAAGATTACACTCTCGGCGTCGTACGGCTGGAGACCTTCCGTAACTAGGGACGATAGTTCGATTACGTCCGAAACGAAGCTCGTATCTATAGCGTATAGCAGATCTACAGACCAGAAGCAAACGCTAAAACGGTTTTAAAAATCCTTAACAACAACTAAAAGCCGTCTTATACAGACGCCTACTCAGAGGTCTAGTAGCAGTTTAGGATTTAATACTAACGAAAGCTTCGGGACTAATAAAACGCTAATCCGGAGGAAAGGGGCCTTAAACCGAAAAAGCTAAAAGAACCCTTTAAGTCCGACGTAGACTATATATATAAGCAGAACCTCCTCCGGTATTTCCTAAAAACCCTATAAAACGACTTAAACGACTAAAGGAAGGCTTATAACGTAGTATACTATCTTATCCTTAACACCGTTCGGAAGGATCTACTCGAAAACGCTTTTAATCTCTTTACGTTAATAAGACAACTACAGATCTATTGTAACGTCCTACGTATTTTAGAAGCCTAAATTATTCCTACTTAAATAGTAAAGATAAAGGTATCTCGTAAAGCCTTTCTTAACGTCCTCGACAGAGCCGAAATAGTTATAGACCCTTTCGAATAGATTATAGACTTCTATTATAAATATTACAATATATTTATAAACGGAATTACCGATATAATTAGTCTCCTAGCTATTATAGCTTTCTTAAATACTGTTTAGAAGCGTATTGCCCTAGGATAAGCCTATATTAAGTATATATTCCTAGCTAACAGAGTTATCCGAAGCAACCTTAAGGAAACTATAAAGGTATATATAGACCAGCTATACCGATTTCTCCTTTAGAATAAAGCCGGGGTATATATTTTACTATATATTTATACTACTTTCGGAGGACGTAAGCAGTTATCTAACTAGTAAAACCTATTAAAATAAGGGTCTAACAAAAAAAATAACGGTAACGGTAAAGGTAAGCCTTCTAGGTTAAAAGGTAGCTATAGATAAGGAAAAGGCGGGAATAGTAGTAGAAAAGGCGGTAACCAAGGCTATAACCAGTCTAATAATTAAAATAGGAAAGTAAACCAAACGCCGAAGGTTTACTATAACTACTTATACGGAATCCTCGAACGATACTATTAAATACCGATTAAATACTTTAATTTTAAAGCTATTATAACTAATAAAAACGAAAGAGGTAGTATAATATCCTAGGGCCTACGTTAATATATCCTCGACAACCTTATAAAGCTTTAATAGATAAACCTTAAAAACAAGTTATAAGTTTAAAGGATAAGACTCCCTAGTCCCGGAATACCGTACTTATTACTAGGACCGGGCAGTAAAGAACCCTTTCCTAGTTCGGTTAAAGTTAAATTAAAACTTAATAATAATAAAGACTTTTCGAGGCTTCTTATTAAAACGGTAATCCTTTACGATTTATAGATAAGAATTCAGCTTCCCTCCGGTATCTATACTATATTTATTACCGACTATTACCCGCTTTACAATTCTATCCTTCTAAATAACTACGGAGTAATCTACATCGTTAACGACAAGTTATAATTTAAGCCTAGATCCTAGTACAAAATCGATAACCTAGACAACTATATAGGGGCAGGCATAACCTTTTTCCAAATATAAGCCTGTAAACGATAGAGGCTTAGGAATATACTAAACGGTAATAAAGGTCCTAATATTAAGGACTTAATTCTGGAAGATACAGTTTTTATTAACGGGTTCTATATTAATATTATATTAAAGGTAGCTTTTAAACGGGCAGGCCTCTAATATTATAGATAGGACAGAACCTTTTGTTACAGCCCTATAAAACGTAGTCTAGTAATAAAATAGTTAATCCGTAAATATAATTTAATATTCCTCGAATATAACGTTTATTCTATTTATTTAAGGGTTCCTCCGCCTAAGTATACCGTAACTATATCTCTTATTATTATTAAAACCCGTTTAGCCGCTTAATCGAAAAAGCTATTTCCTAAAAGAGAGGATACGGAGCGTTTATAATACCTACGCGTAGGATACGTAGAGCTCGAAACAATACGAAGACTCGTCTCTATAGCTAGAGGAGTTTAGTATAAAGTAAATAGTATTCTAAGAAAAGAGTATAAGAGTTATATACAGGTATACGCTACTCGAGTTATTTTACGCCGACCCTCTAAGAATTATACTATAAAACCCTTTTAAAGAATTACTTAGAACCTTTTTAAGTTTAATCCTGGGTTTAACGGTTTAAAATAGTTATTTATAATTAAAGACGAGTAGAGTAGAAGAGTAATCGTAAAAACTCTAATAACTAAGTCGCTATATACCGTAGCTAGACAGATTAAAGATACTATATTATAGATTAATATATAGTTTAACTTTAAAGTCTATAAAATCCGGTAGGACAACGATACTAATACTATTAACATTAAGGAATATACGGATTATAAAGTTTGGATTCAGAACCTAGGGATCGATCTTAAACTTACTCTAACCTATACTTCGGAGGCTAACGGAGGATTTAAGCGTATAGAATATAAAATTATCGGAAAAAGGCTTATTATACTTCTCGGAGCCCGCTTACCTCGCAACCTATAGCTAAAAGCTACGAAAGCGGCTGCTTAGCTAATTAATATTATACCCTTATAATGTAACGACTAGAAATTATTAAACGAAAAACTATACTTATAGTTTCGGCAATACTTCCGTTAATACTAACCCGAATTTATAAATAATTATATACGAAATCTAAGGCTTTACTTTAGTAACCTATATATATACGGATACCGGGTATACCTACTCGATAAACAACGAAAGGCGAATACTTACCGGAAGCTGTTTAAAACAACTAAGAAAGTTTATATCGGTTACCTAGTTAGATACTAAATAACTAATATTTACCGGATTTAGGTTCCTTAGCTTAAAAGGGTTATTATTATACGGAACGTAATCTTTAATAAAAAGCTTTTCTATAAACCTAGTAAAAAATATATATCCCTATAACCGCTTTAAATTATAAGGGATATTATAAAGCTGCTTAAATCCGATATAGGGTACCGGGATACTAGTATAATAAAAGAGCTTAACGATATTAACCTTAAAAGTCTAAAATACTTAGTATCTTCTAAAAGGCTAGAGATAAATTCTAACCGGCTAAAGGGTTAGGATTCGGGGGTAGAAGTATAAGCAAAAAGTATACTTCCCGCGGATACTTCTACTAAACTATTAAAAGCAGGATCGCCTATAACTAGACTCCCGACCTTAAAGCCGTCTATTAATCCTTTATCGCTTTATATAGGACTTAGCAGGGTTATAAATACTAAACCTTATATTAGCGATATTTATCGTAAAGGTATAACAACTAAAGATTAGTATTCCGCTAATAGGACTATAAAGCTTAGTACGTTTCTGTTAAGCCCTTACAATAATAATACTATAAAACTCTTTATAGTTAAAGAGAAGCCTTTACAGCTAATAAACGATATTTATAAACCGTTGTAAAACGCTTATTATACTATAAATACTATAATAAAATAGTAGACTATAGAAAGATAAAACCCTAATCTAGCCCGTATTAAACGTAAATATGTTAGGAAAGTATATAGGCCTACCGTACGTTAGAGTAGACGGCAGAAAGGTTAGGGGCCTAAGGGTAAAGACGATAACGATAAGTATAGACTTATCGGATTCGTACTCGAGATATATCGAGACGATGGTATATATTTACTGAATCAGAGATACTAGGAAAGCTTCTATATAACCTTTTTCCTAGATAATCCTATTTATAAGGGTAATAGCCTTTAAACTTATATTATTTATTATATAGTAGTAACGGCTATAAACCAGAGGTCTGTAAAATATTTAGGTACTACTCCTGAGATGCCGAGAATACATTTCTTAGAACTAGCTAATACTAAGGTACTTTAGCGCTTTCGAGATATCGAAAACTATAAATTTAAATACCTGTTTCTAGAAGCTTATAACGAAGAGATTAGGAATCTCGTTAACCGAAAGACTTAACGAATTATCTGCCGTACAAAAGCTAAAAAACGTCTTTTACCTTTTAAATAAGTATTTATATATAAGTTCGACGAATATAGTTATATCGAGAAAGTAAAGGTATATATTTATATTAGAAGCGATCTATAACGTTAAAGTATTTTTAAAACAATTTACACTGCTACCCTCGCCGTTTATATATTTCGTTTTATAATAGCGATTACTACGTACTTTAACTTTAAGGTTTACCAGTTTAATATTAAACAAGTATTTTTAAATACCCTTCTAGAAACGCCGGTATACTATAAGCTCCTAAAAGGATATAAGCAGCTAGGGAAGTATATTTAACTTTTATAGGCCCTTTATAGACTCTAAGAATTACCTTTCCTTTAATACTAAGAGTTCTCCTTTACTTTACGTAAACTAGGCTTTAAAGCCTTTAAAGAAGAGCTTTACTTTTTCTATAACGACTAACGTAAAGTTATTATTATATTCTACGTCGATAACTATTTTATCTTCTTTTATTAAAACTATACGGATAAAGCAAACCGTATTATAAATACTTTTAAAGCTAAGTATAAGCTTTATAAAAAGGAAGAGGCGAAGTAGTTCCTAAGCGTAAGAATTATCAGGGACCGTCCGAGGCGCCGGGTATTCTTAGTCTATAACTAATATATCGAAAAGGTAACTAAAAGGTTCGACATTAACTTTACGGTTCGTATACCCTATATTCTACTTCCTTCTAGGGATCTTATTAAATATAAAAGGACTGCTTTAAACAACGAAATTAAGCTTTTCTAAAAGCTTATTAGTTTAATACTTTATATAACTATTATAATTCGCTTAGATATAGCTTTTACTATATTAAAGCTATCTTATTTCTTAATAAATCCGTTACGCTAGTATATCCTTGCAGCGTATTAGATAGTTTATTACTTATACGGAACAAAGTATCTAGGGATTATATATATTAGTAAGGAAACCGAGTTGTAAATACTCTTTATTGTAGGAGACGTATTATTTACCGATTGCTTTAATACTTAAAGGTCTACCCAGGGCTATATAATAATACTCTTCGGGAATATAATCGTATAGAAGGCTGTAAAACAGTCGATAGTTACTACTTTATCTATAGAAGCCGAACTAACAACGTTTATAAATACTACTAAGGAAACTATAGTATTATAACGCTTCTTTAAGGATATTGCTTTAGACCTTAGAGAGCTGTAAGTAATCTACTATAATAATACTAATATAATTAGACTAGTAGTTGAAAATAGAATACGGATAAGTATCTCTTTAAGGTACATCGATATCTATAATATATAGGTAAGAGAGTAGGTTAAAAAAAGTACTTTTAGTATCGAATACCTTTAAATAGTATAGATACCAGCTAACGGATTAATAAAGAATTTATTATAATAGCGTTTTAAATATTTTCGGAAGCTCCTTAACCTTTAAAATACTACTAAGCTAGTATAGGATCTGGGGGGTAACTTAGAATAAAAGGTTAATTAATAAGACTTACTTTTAAAGATTCTATAATAAAGGCGTAAAGCGCTAAAAACTAATATAATAAACCGATAATTTAAATATCTAACCTACGCTTCTTCAGCTCGGTATATAGATACGCCTTTTAAGCCTCCGCCTCCTTCTCCTTCGCTTTAGTATCCTTTTTAGCCTTTACGTTAACTAGAAGATACTTTAAAAGCTCCTCCTCCTTATCTTTATTATTATCCTCCTTTACCGTTTTACCCTTACCCTTATCCTTAGTCTTCTTAGTAAGGGGAGACTTATCCTTCTTCTTCTTCTTACTAGCCGGGCCGGAAGGAGCGGAAGTTACCGTTAAAGAACGTTTACAGATACCGGATAATATAAAGGGACCGGACTAAACTAGGGTAAATAGCGTTAAAACGCCGTTAGTAATATAAAGGGGTAAAGTCTTTAGACTTTCCTTTAAAGCTAGAAAAAACTCCGGCTACCGACCCTTAGCGATACCGGCCTCTAGGTCCTTATACATATAACGGGTACAATTAATAATCTATATATTTGTTAAAACCTATAGATCGGGTCTCCGAGATAATAAACTTATATTTTTAGGGGCGCCGGCTTATTTATATCGTATATACTAAGCAGTAGTAAACGCTAATAAAAAGGGTTTAATATATAATTAAAAGAATTAGCTAAGAACGTAATACTAATTACTATAATAGCCGTTTAAAACTTTAAAATAATAAAAAAGAAGTTTTACCTAAGTCTATAAGATATTACTGTTTTATAATAATAGTAGTAGGTTTAATTTACAACTAATAAATATAAACCGTTACTATACTTTAAAGCCGATTTAAAATAATCTATATAAAGTTTAATCCGTTAACCGAGAACCCTACAGCTATCCTTAAACCTTTACAGAAGCTTAAAGAACGGAAGCTTAACGGAGCTAACCTTACTTTTACGTAGCGTAATTATAGCGTCCTAATTATCGTTAAAGGATATTATAACGCTATTAGAAAACGATTTCGCAGGCGAACTAGTATTACTACCCGCGTTAATAGGTTTTCTACTGCCCTTAGCAGTATAGGAAGCTAAACGACTATTATAATACGTTAGAAAACTATAGATAATTATAATAAAAATTAGTCGGTTACTCCTTTATAATTAAAGGGTAAAAAGAATAGTTTTAAACGATCGAAAATATACTTTAAACGACGAGAACTAGTAACCTAGTTCGTTAAACTATTTAACAATATACTTTTAATATTAAAAAAACTAATAGAGCTGGAAATTAATATAATATCTAAGGAAACTATTTCTACAGTTATAATAATCGGAAAGATCGCTTTTATTATTATAGTTTTAAAATATTATAGTTAACCGGATTATTATTAATATTTCTGGAAGAAGAATAATTTCCTTTATTAACCTTTAAATCGACCTTTTAAAGGCTTAGAAAATCAATTAATTACAAAGACTTTAGATTACCGGATACAACCCGTCCCGAAGTCTAAAACAGCCTATAGTATACTATAAAAGGATTTAACTCCTAACTACCCTGCTAAAAAAGAACGTAAGAGCTACGACGGCATTTCTCTCTTTTCTTTAATTTTCAGGATCCTGTTATAGCAGTTGCTCGCTGATTACGAACAACTGGGGGGTATATAACAGGATCTATAGGGACTTATACCCTGGTCCTGAACCCCAGCAGGCATTCTGCCTGCTCAGACCGCTATTCTGGGCATCCATCGTGTATATAAGGAGCCTCCAAGAAAGGCATATTAGATAGTTGTTTTTCTTCTTTTGAACAACAGCTTCCAACCACTCCTTTCCGCCGTATACACTCTCACAGGTCCGGGCCATTACACCAGCCTTACGCAGCAGACGTAATTCATCAGCGTGTGACATTTTTCTACGACGGGATGGGCTCTGCAATCACCTATTCCACGCATTTCTCCGATGTCTCTTTGAGAAGAACTCTAATGAGAGGGTCAAGGAGCCGGTGGTGAGTGATTTCGTATAGTCCTGCCCCTCCCTCCCCTTCCTTTTCAGCTATCACAGGTCCTCCAGGCCCTGCTTTATACTCTTTGGCACAGGAAGAGGAAAGGCTACCTGCGTATCAACCGTCTGTTATTCGAGCGGAAACCCCATGAGCAAAGGTTGCCGCTCAACACGTCCATCGTACCTCGTGTTGCATGCACAATGCAGCTCTCCATCATCAGCTCCATCATGCATACCGATCCAGCTTGTTTTTCTTGAGGAAATCATCCAACAAGTCGGCGATCTTGTCGCTATGTAGGTCCGCAAACGCAATGTGCGTCGTTCCCTTGAGCCCCAGGTCCTCTCCCAGCTTGATGACCTGAGCATTCCCGCCATACTTGTTGATCATCGCCGCCGCCTGCCGCGACTGGTTCAGGAAGGTGAAGCTCTCCTCTCTATGGTCTCCCCAAAGAAACTGAATCGGAATCTTGGCCAGCTTCTTGAAATCCTCCAGCGGCACCACGAACGGGCCAAACGCGTCGCCCGGCTCGATCCCGGCGTTGTCTGGGAAGACGTACCCGTAGCCCTCGTAAGCCACGATGCCTTTGATGTTTGACGAGTTGCTCTTGACGGCCGTGAGCTGGGCGCGCAGCCCCGACGCCGAGTTGCCAAGGTAGACGATGCTGTTGCCGAGCTTGCCAGAGTCGGCGGCGATGGCCGCGGCGTCGGTCTCGAGATGCACGTTCTTGACGGTGTCGTGCTCGACGTAGCGGGAGCTGGTGGCGATCCGCCAGGCTTCTTCGTTCTCGGTCGGGAACTGCACATCAGGCCCTGTGGCAGTGTAAGCCGTTTTTCTCCTCGAATCGTATTCATTCCTAGCCTGGAGAGGGATGAGGAGGAGGAGGAGGAGGAGGACAGGGTATGACCATGGGCTCGGACGCAGCTCATAGCAGGGGTCTAGACGGCGACAGAGCGCATCGTTTGCTTACACCACTGGGGATACGCCGGGCCAAAGTTCCAGGCTATAAAGTTGATCTGGTCTCGGTAATCAGGGGCGTACGTCATGGGCTCGCACGCCCAGTTGGCTCTGCCCACGCGCGGCCCATCCCAGAGGAAGACGGGATAGTCGCGGCGTAGGAACTTGTCCTTGAAGCCCTCGCCGCCGTCCCAGCGGTTCTGGAAGCTCTGCGTGCTGGAGCTGTGCCACACGAAGAGACCCGTCTTTCGGGGCGTCCAGGGAGTGAAGTACTCGACGTAGCCGTGGTCGCACGACTGCGTCGTGTTGGGGTTCAATGGGTTGCGGATGACCTTGCCTCAGATTGTGAAACCCCCGGACTGCCGCAGCAGGATAGGCTTGCTGGGCCCGTGTTGATGGGCATCGTCGGCGAGGGCTTGGTGCGCCGAGCTTGCAACTAGGAGCCCGAGGAGAGGCCAGGAAGCTGAGGAACCCAACATTTTGGCCGTGGTCAACTCGGGGGGCGTTTTGTCATAGAACGTTGAAGATAGCGAGTGGATGACGGGTAATATTGTGGAGGAGCGCAGAGCGATTCAATGATGGTTTATACCCGTCGATAGTGACGAGGTGCATGAACCGTCTGTCTTCTTCCCCGCCTACGAGGTACACCACGGGAGTGAAAGCTCGCGTTCGCCAAAAATTGCCAATGCTGACAGGTACAGCATGCATCCTGTACAGACGGCGGATAATACAGAACCCCTTGCTTGGATTGAAGACGCCAGGCGTTGTCAACTAGAACGCTTCCCCTCGTGTTGCACAACATCAGCAAGGGACTGGATGATTGCATTGAACAGGAGCATGGAACCATTCTGCATAGATTGATATTATAGTAGTATTGGACTTTGTTTCTGAGAGACGCGACCATCCTCTAGGACGTTCTGTGGGTGCCGGGTCCCATCTCTGGGGCTTGGGTCGCACGCGGTTCGAGGAGGGCATTATGCGGGTGGTGAAGTAATGACAGCGCTGACGCCAATCGAGAATACATTTGCAGGGAGTTTCATTGACTTCCAGATACAAGAGATTCGATCATCATGGGTGGACAGAATCTGAAGCACCGTGGAGGGGGGGACATATGGGAACTGGATGGGGGATATTACTGAATTATATATGTGACTAGTGTACGTGGGTAATGCAGGCCCTAGGCTAATTGTTTCTACTCCCTTTCTTTCCTCCTCCCTTGACACGCACTATTCAGCACCCCGTTTCCTGCCTCCAATTGGACCCCGAGTTTGAAGACCGGGTTTCTAGAGTTTCGAAGAAGATGGTGTTGGATCATGCACATCATCGCCTTCTTCCTTGAGCAATTCTGTGGTTTCGTTGAGTGATGGTCCAAGGACCCGGTTCTATCGAAAGGATGGACAGAAAGCAGCAAGGTTGATGGTGAATATGAATGGAATCCTATCGTTGATCCAATTCCTACGTACCTAAGCAGCCCTAGTCTCTCTCCCCTTCTCCTCTCAGCACCTAGCCCATCATCCCTCCTTGATCATCACAAGCCTTGATCTGACGGTTGAATTCCTCCTCACCCCGCGCCCCTCTCCGATCCAGTCGTACATACACCGGAGCGCTATTAACCAGGCCAGATAAAGTTCCTCTGAATGATCCACTCAACATACTCGAGCGCAAAGTTGCACCGGATGAAGCCCCGGCCCCCAATGCGGCCGTCGCGCCCCCACTTGGCAATGGAGTCGCGGATGACCCGCTGGACGTCCTTGTCGCCGATGAAGGTGGGGATGCCTGGCACCTCAGGGATGCAAGACATGAGCCGCACCACAAAGGCGCAGGTGCCGTTGACGCCGTAGGGACGGTTATACCCGTCGACCTCCTTCTCTCCGGCCCCGGACAGGCTGTCGGCAAGCCTTTGGCAGTCCTCGATCGAGGGGGCAGTGCCCCCCATCTCAGCCTGCTCCCAGAGGTTTTCGTAGCAGTGCAGACCCGCGCGGGCTTGGAGGAGAGAAGGAGCGCTGTTAGGAGAGCTGACTGGCGCAGCGATGGTGGTGGTGGCGCTGACCGCAGAGGCTGCGGCCAGGACGGTGAGGAGGGAGGGGATTTGCATTTCGGAAGTTTCGCAGCGGTGGGTGAGTCGGGAACTTCACGAAGGAAGGGGGGGGGGGGGGGGGGGGGGGTTATTGTGAGTACGCTTGACGATATCTCCCCGCTGGTATGAAGAGTGGTCAAGACGGCGCCGATGAGGAAGGCCGATGCCTGGTCTTTTATCCTCCATCTTCGGTCGGCTCGGCTCTCGCCCGAGCCTTCTGTGGGCAGGATGGACGCAGCCGTCAATCATCGGGAACATTTTCGCAGTACAGTTTTCATTGGGTGAGTACGTGATGGGCGGCGTTCAGCAACGTTGCCCCATACACAACTTGCTCGTGTCCGTGACATTTGGTTTGCTCGAGGTGTAAGCGGACCGTTCTGCGAGCTCGGCATCGGAACTTTGAAAGTTGATGAACCTCGTTTTTCCACCAACCCACGAGGAAGTTCAGAAGCTAGCCAGTGGTTGATTCCCCCATCCGGTGTGTTCATGCGGTTGGCAGGCTGCCGTCCCTGGATACTTGCGTCGGCGCATAAGGCGGTCATTGAGCTATTAGCAAGACATTACTGAGCAAGAAGGTTGAGCTTTCATATGTCCACCAGCGATGGGCGATATGCGGGCAACTTCCTTTTGGGCATCTGACCTATGGATTCGTAAGCCTAACGTTGTACCCTGGTGCACCCAAAGATATCAGTGAACGGTCGTCTCTGAGCCGCTCTAAACACCGACGGCATGTTTGCCCACAACAACACCAACAACATGCTGTCGCTGTATCGAGTCAGCGGCTACCTATGTCTTGCCGGCTTCGCTTTTCATAATGTCGTGGACAGTACGGGGTGTCTCTTGTCGAATGGTCTTTAGGCCTTCTCCCGGATGGCTCGACTCTGGGAGTATTAGTACCCAAGATAATGCCATTGCCTCACAAGCTGGGAGCATCCGGCGTACATACGGTCATTCCATGGCCTGTTGGTTATGGCATATTCCGGACAACCAGAACTTTTGGGAGAGAAGGACGTTTGTCTGACAGTCTTGAGCAGACCTGACCCAACCTTGTTGCCGATACACCAAATAAACCCACAGACAACCATTCCTACTTCTGCAGGCAAAATACTCATGCCAGACTTCCTCTGTCCCCCGTGCCCTGGCACCTGGGAAGGACAACCTGGTCAAGTCAGCTCGACCTGGCCCATCATCAATAACGCGATGCGAACCAAGCAGCCCGGATTGTTCTCCTTCTGTGGAAGCTCTGCTATGAGCTGCAGCTCTCGTCTCTTTTTCTGAAGCTTGATGCTGTTGTAAAAAGCCAGATGGATACCAGCGGAGTCACGGTGTGCCATAGCACAAGCCGACCTTGAGTATCAAATCAATACTTGGGGATGCTCCCTGCTCCTGCTCTCCGCGGCTCGAGACTCAAAATTGCTGACCTTTTGCATCGTATAGCTCTGCTCCTGGCATGCCGTGCTTGGGAACAGAGCCGCTGGCTGGTCGATTTCTACACTTTCCAACTTTGCCACTGGGCTGCTGAGCAACCCTCGGCCGGTGAGGCCGGCGGCAGGATATCATCGGCCGGGATACATTTTGGTGGCTGAAATGCGCGTCAAGCCCATGTGATTGTACGGAAAGGCTGCAGAATACGGTGTCGGGGCAGTCGGAGGAGGAGAGCAAGACCATGAGCCATGCGTCATGCTATCCCAAAGACGTGGACGCGGAGCGGGGGTGGCTTGTACACAAGCGCCCCTTTGAACACGGCGCTTGCCTACCCGATGAGGACAGCCACATGTGGGTGGCTTGTGATCAAGGGGGCTGCGGCTGCTGTTGCGTGGAGGATATGACACCCGAATAACTAGCTGGGCGACAAGGCGGCTTCATAGAGCGGTCCGTCGGGGTTGAAGGATACAAGGCAGGATCTTTGTAGGGGATTGCTGTAGCCGGGATGCCGGGGACGGCATGTTGGCCTGTTGTATGGTCAAGGCTGTTGTTGCTTTTGCCTATGTCATGCAGCCTTGGGGATCTTTGCAAGAATAGACCCGGGCGGAGCAGGGGACTAACGACGGACAATGATACTATCTGCAACAATTATTTTATGGTTTCCCACCATTATCAACTCGCTGACAACCCGGTCTACTAGTAGGAGTTTCAAATGATAGATTGTATTGTTTGGTGAAGAGACGGGCATACGCCACAAGCAGCAGAGACGAAATCCGGCTGGATGGACCCAGAACAGGCAGAGGAGCGTCATTGGTCCCGCGTAGCTCTCGTGATATCAAGATGGCTGAATAATTAGCCAATATCCTTTGCTTCATCGATTTTCCTGGTTATGATTTTCTTTTCGTGTTGTTCCTCTGCATCTCCTAATTACTCAGTTCTGAGATGGTTCCTCCATGGGCACGAATGTGAGCGTCGGGTCCTTGGTCCCGAAGCGCCCAGCTGAACCTAGTGAACGGAGAGGAAGCAGAGCCGACCGAATCACCCAAAGTGGACAAACGTTTCTCCCGTGCAGATACACTCGCAGCTGGGCACAGGAGTTCGACAGCGATCAGCAAGGCCACCATTTGCGGTCGCCTGTCTGAGGCACGCGTGACCGGCGCTCGAAGGATGGACAATAGTTTTGCTGTGTGTCTGAGATTGTCTCACCTGTTGAGAAACCTGCCTGCACGATGGGCTTGATGGTTGTGATGTAAGGGATGTGATATAGATGGGCTGTGCGGCGAGCTGGACGCCGACCGGCTCCCGGTGGCGGCTCAGCTGAGGCTTAGGCATGTGGAGATGCTTCACCACAAAGGCGGCGGTCAACCCAATCCCCGAGCCATGCCGTTGCCGTGGCATGCAGCATCCTCGGGCGCGCCAAAGTCACTGGGGGGGAATAACTAGTTATCAGCTCATCCTGATGAGCCCGAACGCTCAAGGCTACTATGTAGCACACAAGAGGATCCCCGGTGGGGTCCGGACGGCCCCGACCTGCTTGTCAGCGGCGGTCCCCGAGCCCGGCCGGCGCGATAGGTCTGTGGGTGGGACCACCTCAGGATAACTATCGGGGTGATCGGGGTGAAACAGCGCCCTATGGCGGCGGGGAGGTGGAGCGGGGTGATAGAAGAAAAAAGCAACAAGAGGCGTGTTTGAGGGTTGCGTGGGCGGTTCGCATGGACCCACGCAGGAGCATGCAGAGGAGCGCCTGGTGCTGCCGAAACGACAAGGGATATGCAGGCTTGGGTCTGACGATAGGTGCTAGTTAGTTCCTGATCCGCCGGAGCACATCCCTGGTCGGCCTGTTGGTGCTGACGATAACTACAGAGTAGTAGTATGTACTACGTACTACCTGATAGGGGAAAAAAAAAAAAACCAATAACAACCTGATATGTACGGTCCGTGTCGAGCCTCGGCAGACCTTGGAACGAGAAGTATTACCAAAACGATAACTACATCACCTTACAAGCCCTGGCAGATGGCCAGCCAAGGTGCTTTGCTTATACCGTGCACGTACGGTACACGCTGCAACCTTGCCCTACCTGTCTGTCGCCGAGCCACGGTCAATCCCGGCCCCATGCGGCACGGCGTTCCTTGTTCCATTCCCACACACCCCCTTACACAACTTGACGCAGGGTTGCATGGACAGTGTCGTAGTCGTAACGAGGGAAGACGCATCCCGGTCCGAATGGAAGGAGGATTGGTCTCTCCTATTTGATGCTTGGAGGAACAAACATTCCGGAACCTGAGGCTTGCTCTTCTTCTTCCGTAGTATGGGCTTGTCTTATGAACACGACGAGTTTCATTCCTCGGTCCTTGAGGCCTCGGCATGAGACAAAAGGAGAGCAAAAAAAAAAAAAGGGGGTGAGCCAGAAGACTCTTTGTTGTAGCTCATGCCGTCCGCTGCCCGGAACGGACACCCCCCCGGTGACTAGGTCGTCCCGTTACCCACCATGCTGACATCCGTGAGCTGTTGGTTGCTAGCTTCCTTGTGCGCCATTTCTCGACGGTGCTATCTGCACTCCTGGCAGGTGGACAACATTGCCACGGCGGCAGATCCGACACTTCAGGCTCCAAGGTCCCCGAAGTGTGTGTGTGTACTGTATGTACGCGCGTGCGTATATGTGTGTGTGCGTATGTGTATATGTGTGCGTGAGAGCACAGTGCATGACCTGAGCACAACCTGGCGTAGGTCGGCTGTCATCTCACCACCTTTGCGGTTCATCAGACCATCCCGATCACAGAGATGGTATACAAGTACCCTGGAGCACTCGCCCGTCCTGGAGCGCTCGCTCGGCTCGAAAGGCCAGCCAAACGTCCCCAGAGCCAGGTCTTGACTTTCCCCGCGTAGCTGTATTCCCACTGCACACACCTCCGTGGGGCCAACCCATGGGTAAAGAGAACCGCAGAGAGGCAACCTGGAACCCGGAACTCTTCAAAACGAAGTGATTCGACAGTCCCTCCCGCCCCCCCTCCCCCCGCTCGCTTCTGTCCCCATCCCCATTCGAAACCACCCCCTTGTCTCGGTCGCCATCGCACTTCCACACCATGGCCATCTCCGCGATCGTGCCAGAACCTCCGGCCCCGACCCCGAGCCCTAAGCCGGTGCTCATCATCGGCGCCGGCGTCAGCGGCCTGCTGCTGGCCCAACGCCTGCGGCGCGCCGGCGTGCCCTTCCGAATCTTTGAGCGTGATGCCGACCTCGACACGCGCGGCCTCGGATGGGGCCTGACCCTGCACTGGTCCCTGCCCGCCTTGCGGGCGTTGCTGCCGCCTCAGCTCGTGCGTCGCCTGCCCGAGTCCTACGTCGACCGGGCGGCCGTCGAGGCCGGGAGGCCTTCCACGTTTCCGTTTTACGACGTGAGCACGGGGCTGCTGGTGGCGCGGACCCCGCCCGCCTCGGAGACCCAGAGGGTCCGCGTGTCGAGGCAGAAGCTGAGGAAGCTGTTGGCCACGGGATTGAACATTGAGGTGCGTCGGTTCCGCGTCCGCTCCATCCCAGGCACTCTAGAAAAAAAGACAAACAAAAGAAGCAGCGCTGACACCGGCCTCTTTGCAGTGGAACAAGGCTGTTAAGACGGCCATCACGGGCCCCGATGGAAGCGTCACGGTGACGTTTGACGACGGCAGCGCCGCCGAGGGCAGCCTCGTGGCGGCTTGCGATGGTGGCAGCTCACGCCTGCGCGCCGCCCTGTTCCCGGACCAGCCCAAGCACTTGATCCCTGTGCGTCTGCTGGGCGTCAGGATCGACTGCACTCCAGAGGAGATCGCCCCGCTGCGGGAGCTCGACGCGTATTTCCTCCAGGGCACGTCGTCCATGACCGATGTCTTTGTGTACTTTAGCAGTGAGCACCTCCCTGTCTTCCCGCTGTTTTCCCCTGGGGACTTGCCGCCGGCTTTGCAAGGAAGGCTGACGCCGGAGCAGTTCTCGACACCCCGCACAACCACCCCTCCGGCAACGGCAACAACGGCAAGTACACGGTCCAGATGGTTGTCTCCTGGCCGGTGCGGTCAGGATTCCTCGGCCGCGAGGAGCCGCTAGCCATCCCGGACGCCGACGCCGACCGCATCGCCCTGATCCAAGGTCTCGCGGAGACGTGGGCTGAGCCGTTCCGATCCATCGCCCGCCTCGTGGCACCCGATGCCTCGGTGAAGGCGCTCGAGCTCTACGATTGGCCGCCACCCAAGGGGCTGAGGACCCAGGGGCACGTGGCGTTGGTGGGGGATGCAGTGCACCCGATGACGATGTGTACGTCCCGTCCCCTTTCTCTCTCTCTCTCTCTATATATATATCTCCCTCAAAGCGCACGGATAGGGCTGGCAGATGCAGGGGATGAAACGTCTCGTGCCAGGCTAACGCTCCCGGCACGGAACAGACCGCGGCGAAGGCGCCAACCACGCCATCGTGGACGTTCTGGACCTCGCGGAAAAGGTCATCCTGCCGTGGTTCCAGGGACAGAGGCAGAGACAGGCGCAGCAGGAGAACGGCAACGAAAAGGCCGCCGCTCTTCCGAGCCTCCGCGCGGCCATCGACGCTTACGAAGACGCCGTTGTGGCCAGGGCTCGCCCCGCCGTGCTGGCCTCGCGCCAGGCGGCTCTTGACGCCCACCGCTGGCGGCGGATTACCGACAAGAGCCCGCTGCTTACCAAGAGGGGCATGTGTATCCAGTTTGATGAGGAGGGTATGACGCCATGTTGATCCCCTTGGTGGTGTTGGCGAGAGGGCAAGAGACAGGTGATGATGATGCCCTGGTTTTTTCCTTTTCTCCTTTTCCAGTGTAACGTTGAGCAACACACATTTTGTCCATGCAATACGATACGTCTCTTCCGGCGAGATTGGCACGTGAATGAGACCTCCCGCGGTCGCGACGGCGCAGGCATTCGCGGTGGGGGTAACACATTGTGCGGACGATTGTGGTGCAGACGCCGCTGCAGGTGCAGCAGCGCGGGAAATGGAGGGAGGCGTGCAGCGCTGCGGAGCATCCTGCGCCACTGTTTGCATTGCGCATCGTGGGATATCAAGCGATCGGCCGAGCTGGGGTTCATGTTTGGTCACCGAGACTGGTAGGTAGGTAGAATAATTATCAAGACGAAAACGACACTGACACCTTGGGGACAAAACCAGGGGGGGGGGGGCGTGAAGCGAAATTGGGTTCACGTTGCGAAGGGAAAAAAATAAAAAATAAATCAAAAAAAAACCCCCCAAAAAGGGGGGGGGGGTGCAGGAAGACGGAGAGATCCCGACCTCCCCCATGCATAATACCGGCGTTAATGCAGGGCTAGTTTAGCCGTCCCGTCTCGCCAACGTTGAAGAAAGGAGGGGCCGGACACGCAGGCGAGCCATCCGGACGATCATTCAACAGCACCATTTTTAGTCGGGAGCTTATTTGGACGAACTTTTGCGATTCGATGTTACAGTTCCGAGGATGTCGAGGTAATTTGGTAGCTGAATCGGGTTAATATAGCGATTTCAAAGTTGACGAGGATAGGCTTCCCGTCCCATTCCACAGCGTCTAGAAGCCGCTCGCTTTTTGTCTTTGCCGTCCAGGATTCACGTACGGATGATTCCCGGGCCTGGTTCATGGGCACGGCAGTAATGGTGTACATTGGTAATAATCAAACGGACCGATGATGAGAAATGCCATCCATTTTGGAACCCCGAGGAGCCCTGTTTCATTTTGACCGTACCCCGGTGCCCATGTTTGCGAGAGAGGGAGAGAGAGAGAAAGAGAGGGTGGGAGAGGGCAGTAGACTTGTTTTTGGGAGGGAGGGGTACTTTTGTTTTTCCTCTTCGCGTCTTTCATGATTCTATCGCACCGGATGTGTCGTTGAGGTGATACACAGCAAAGAAAACGGCATTTCGTAGCCAAACAAGAAAAAGACGACAGGACAGACCGCAACCAAAAAAAAAAAAAAAAAATACAGCAACAATCAAGAGCACAGCACAAACGCTGCTCAGTCCACCCTCACGCTATACGTGACGCTCTTCATGATGGAGTTTTCCGGGCTCTGCTTCAAGATGTTCTCCTCGCTCCCCGTCGGGGGGATCGCCGTGGCGTACGCGCCCCTGCGCGGGCTCGACGCCACGCTGCTCAGCTTGTAGGCGCCGTCGTGGTTGCCGCTGGTGAGGCTATCGAGCCGGCTCCCGGACTTGGAGCTCCGGAGCTTATCCGACACCATGGCCCCGAGCCGGCTGCCCACGCTGCGGCCGCCGGAAGCGTAGTTGCGGCTGTCGCTGCCGCTGCCGTACTTGCCGGTGTACTCGCGGGCCTTGCGGAGGAAGACGGGAGCGAGGAAGGGGAGGGACGAGACCATGTTCTGGAGGGGGGGGAGGAAACGATGCGCGTTAGCGATAAGTTACATCGACGAGACGGAGGGGGGGGGGGGGGGGAAACCCAAACCACCTACCCCGACGCAAAATTCAATCACGCCCCAGAGGATGAGCATGGTGGTGTTGCCGTCGCCGTACTGAATGCGGTCGATCTGCTGGTACCGGAAGACGGAGCACAGCGTGGTGAAGAGGCCCAGCAGGAAGATGACGATCAGGCCGATCTTCCTGCTCTTGCTCACCTTGAGCTTGAGCAGCGCGGGGATGGGGATCACGGCGACCGCCACGTCCGACACGATGGTCACGATGGCGTAGGCCGTGAAGGACGGGCCGGGCGCGAGGCACTTGCCGGGAACGCTCGGGTTCCACGACTTGTGCACGGGCTGGCAGGCCAGGATGAGGGTGAGGGCGCAGCCGACGTGGCCGGCCACGATCAGGACCATCGAGATCCACACGATGCGGCGGTACACGACGTAGCTGGTGCCCTTGAACAGGCGCAGGTAGCTGATGAGGAGGGCGACCTTGAAGAAGCTGATGCCGACCTGGTAGATGGGCCGGCCGGCGTAGTTGCTACGGGTGTAGGCGATGACGGCCTGCTTGGGGCGGTCAGCCAGGGGAAGGCCGAGGCCGTACTTTGTTTCTGTCGGAAGGTGAGACGTGAGCTTTGAAGGCGAGACAATGTGTTCGACAGTTCAAGGGGTCGGTCAACCTACGGGCGATGCACAGCGCAGCGTAGGCGTCGCAAAAGATCATGGACAGGATGGACATCCAGTCATCCGCGGCCATGCCGTGGTTCTTGTTGCGAATCCAGACGCGGGTCAGCACGACGGCGGATGAGACCACCGACAGCGAGATGCAGATGGCCATAATCATCCGCCAGTCCGACTTTCGGTCGATCTCTGGCGTTACGTGGTCTACCCATTGGCCCATGGTGACGGTGGTTGTGGTGGGAGTGGTGGGAGTGGTGGTGGTGGTGGTGGTGGTGGTGGTGTGTGTCGTCGTCAAGGTTGTTTACTACTACGGTTACGGCGGAGCTAATGCCGTTGCTGTCGTTGTCGTCGTCGTCGTCGTCGTCGTCGTTGTCGTCGTCGCCGCCGTGGTCTTGGGTGTAAGCGACCTGTCGGGGGGGGGGGGAGGCCCGACAGCGTGGGAAGGAGGTTTAGCGTGGCCTGAGCGTACGCAAGTGGGAGATCCGTGCGGACGGGAGGTTAAGCTTGTACCTGCGTCGCGGCCTGCAGTTGGCGATCCCCAAGGTGCCGAGCCGGAAGGCACTGAGAAGGGGACAAACCAACCGGAGACAAAAAGCCGAGACAACGAAAAAGGAGAAAGTCAAAGACGCCTGATGATCGTCGGCTCGCGCGTCTAGTGGGTGGGATACATGGAGGGATATATCCGCAGTTCGCGGGGCGGGAGATCAACGCTGCCAGTGTCTCGAACCAGGCGGAGACCGATCACCCATGAGCATCAGCGGTGTGTTTTGTCTGGCAGGCCGTAGGGTGCGCGCCCCAATGTGTCTCGCCAATCCATGTACTGTACCAAACTCCCCATGTCCTGCTGAAGAACCCTATGGTGCCTGAAAAGCTGCCGGAAAGCCCCTCTGCCGTGCCCTCGCGCCGGCAGCGGGCTGGCTGGGAGAAAGGGAGGTGTTCCATCCAGAGGCACGGTTCAGCAGGTATCATCCCACCCGTCCATCCGTCCATCCGTCCATCCATCCATCCATCCGCTCAGGGACAGGACCAGGCCTGCCGCGGATTAGGGTTACGGCAACAACCGACGGTGCGTGGGATTGATCCAGCCAAGTGAAGGGAGGAAGAGGGGGGGGGGATGTAAGAGAAGAGAAGATCATGGCTGGGAACGGCAGATGCATGGGGATGTGCGATGCGAGGGAGACAAGCTGACCCCACGAACTCCGAGGCGTATCGTACTCGGGCTTTTTCCACCCTGCTCGCTGTCGCCTTGCATCCGCCGCAACCACCAATGTGAAGAATTACGCCTCGCAAGGCACCATTTCTTTTTTTTTGTTGTTTCCTTTTGTCTCAGCGAACCGGCCTGTGGTTGGTCGCCTCATACCCAAAAAGCAATACCGGCTGTGGCCACGAGGACTCTTCAAGCACGGGACTCTCCTTGGCCTGGGTGCTCCGCCACGCCGGCCCAGAAGGCTCTCCGGCTTCATATTTGCCCGGAGCCTCCCGATAGGCGTGCTTACTGCGTACTGCAGCAGGCGTTCTTGATGAACCGCTTTCCCTTACTGCGTACTTTTTGCACCTTCATTTCAAATACGGTACGGTGCTTTTCAACATGCTGGGTAATAAGGCCGGTTCCCTGAAACGCCTCCGAGGTTTCACTCACGATGCCTGAAGCCACCGCAGCACGAGCCGCGGGTCGGCCAACGCCATTGTTCTGCCCTTGAGGTTTCATCCCTCCCTCCAGATCCCATAAAGATTTGCAAACCGGATCGTTGAGCTGTGTCGCAACCTCCCGTTGGAACCAAGCGTCGTCAGCTTGGATCCCCGGTTTCGAGTTGCTGGATCTGGCGACGACGACGACGACGAGAAGAAAAAACGAATGCGCAGGGAGAGGAACTTTGGTCGACCCGATGAACGGCTCTCGTTCCGTCCTTTCGCTCGGCCGGGGTATCTTGCAGCGTGATTGGTACGCCGCGCGGCTGAAGGGTTGCAAGCGAAACTGCCGCAAGCCTCCCGCGGTTGGTTTCCGGTAATGCAATGGTTATGGGCTTGCTTAGGTCCATATTGCACGGTGTACCGCCGTTACAGCATCTACATTTGGGTGGCTTACAAAAGGGTGGGCAGATGTTGGCTTGAAGTTCCGGGGGGGCAAAAGGCAGGGGTCTGGACTCGGGCTTAGCTTCCGATCCCCACCGTCCGATCCTGCCGGGACGAGAGCGGGAGGGGAGGGGGGCGAGGCGGGGGAGGGGTGTTCCGGGGGTATCTTATGGGGGGATGGGGGAGGGGGGTGGAGGGGGGTGTTGGAAGCAAGGGAGTACGCAGTAGTACCTAGGGTAGTATACTGACTATACTACATAGGTACGAGGGAGCGGTAAGGGCGGGGTTCACCACATGCTGAACGGTGTGGGTGGACGAGTGGGAGTCGCCGACCTCGATTCCGCGACGGGCTGCTGCCATGCTCAAGGTGGTATCCAAGTGGCCCCGGATGCTGTTCCCTGGTGCTGCGGTGGGATCCGTGCCTTGTTGACATCTTTTGTCAGTGTTGCAGACTGCAACATGGTCTCAACCAACAACAGAAACCACCAGACCAACAAGACCAACAATGCAGCAGGGCGACGTACCCATTGGCCCGTCGTGTCTTGCTTGCCATGGTGTTCCGCAATGCGCCGGATAGCTTTAACTTGACCGTTGGGTGCAACCTCGACAAGCCTCCCGAGAGCTTTGTCCCTTGCCGCAAGCAACCCCGGATCTGGGCTTACTATTGAAGAGGCTGCAGAATGGCTTCGCGAGAAATCGCATCATCACGTCCGCGGTGAGGAAAAGAAAAGGCCCCACGGAACGCCCTGCGCACGTCCAAGTCAAGTCAAGTCGTCCGGCCTGTCCTCGACCCCTGGATTTCCCTACGTCGGCCCTCATCGTACTCGCTTCATGCCTCGGAGCTCTTCCTCCTCCTGGCCCCCTCTCTCCTCGGTGACTCCTTAAATTCGCCCGCCATCCTGCATATCGGCCCACGTTTCATCGCATCCTGTTGCTTGGATGTTGGTTGATCTTGTCCTTCCCTTCTCATCCACCCTCCATCTGACTTTTCCCGCTCACCCGTGTCCTCCCCTCGGCACCGCGTCCCGTTCTCCTGGGTGACACCCACCAACCACTCTTGACAACCAGGGCGCTGGTACTCCGGTCCGGCCGATCAGCAGCACGTCTTTTTTTTTTTTTTCTTTCCTCAGGCACGGCACCTTTCGAATCTTCTCTCCCTTGTCCTGTCCGGGTCCTGATCCGCCGTGCTGCTGCCGTGGACGCTGGCCACGCTTCGCTGCCGTCTATTCTATCCTTCCCCCTTCCCGGCCCGTCATAATTGGCCGTCCCCTTTGACATCCCTTCTCTTCCCGCAGCCACGCGCGCATCCAGCTGAGCCTCCCGTCCAACTACTCGCCAGCCATGTCGATCTCGGACAAGAATAGCGCCAAAGAGGAGCGCATCCACGGCGACAGACCGTCGTCGGACGGGGGCGAGAACGGCGCCGGCGCCGGCCCCTCCAGCGACTTTGACACGGCCTGGAACTTCCTCAACGCCCACCGCGATGCCACCGACGACACGTCGTCCGTTGACATTGCGGCCCTGCGCCGCAAGATCGACCTGCGCATCGTGCCGCTCATGTTTCTCTGCTACACGCTGCAGTTCCTCGACAAAGTCATTCTCAACGTGAGAGCTCTCTCCTCCCCCTCCCTCCCTGCCAACATCCTCGCCCATGGCCAAACTTGCTAACACGACGTCCCAACCATCCATAGTACGCCCGTGTCATGGGCATCACCAAGGAGCTCAACCTGGTTGGCAACGACTTCTCCAACGTGGCAACCTTCCTTTTTGTCGGTCTGCTGTGCTTCGAGATCCCCAACAGTAAGCCCTCCCCTCCACCTCCAAGGTAAAAACCCCGGCCATTGACGCCCCCCTCTCTTTCTCTCTCCAGTCTACTTCCTCCAGGCCGTCCCCGCGGCCAAATGGCTCGGTCTGAACGTCATCCTCTGGGGCACGGCGACGGCCTGCGGTGCCGCGGCCACCAACTACACCACCCTCCTCGTGTCCCGCGTCTTCCTCGGTATCTTCGAGGCCACCATTGCCCCCTCGCTCATGCTCATCAGCAGCATGTGGTACACCAAGTCGGAGCAGGCGCCGCGCTTCTCCCTCTGGTACACGGGTCTCGGCATCGGCCAGATCGTCGGCGGTCTCGTGTCGTACGGCTTCCAGCACATGGGCCCGGGTGCGCGCCTCTCGGGGTGGCGCACCATGTTCCTCGTCCTCGGCGTCATCACCGTCATCGTCGGCGCTTTCGTCATCTTCTTCCTCCCGGACACGCCGATGAAGGCGAAGTGGCTGTCGGACAAGGAGAAGGTGGCCCTGCTCAAGCACGTGAGCGTCAACCAGACGGGCGTTGAGAACCGCAAGTTCCGCGGCAAGGAGATCCTCGAGGCTTTGATCGATCCTCAGATCTACCTCCTGCTGCTGTCGGTTGTTCTGGTGAGTCGCTGGCATCCGGCATGAGCCCGTCCATCCGGAGCCTCGCTTCGTGCGCTAACACGGTTTCCCCTCCCCTCCACGCAGCTCTCCGTCTCCAGCGGTGTCGTCACCAGCTACTCGGCCACCCTGATCCAGCAGCTCAAGTACGACTCGAAGACGGCTGCGCTCATGAACATGCCCTCGGGCGTCGTCAGCATCTTCTTTACTCTGTTTGTCGGCTGGGGCATTCGCTTCCAGTCCCACCGCTG
Organism: Remersonia thermophila; assembly: GCF_042764415.1. Taxonomy (NCBI): domain Eukaryota; kingdom Fungi; phylum Ascomycota; class Sordariomycetes; order Sordariales; family Chaetomiaceae; genus Remersonia; species Remersonia thermophila. The sequence continues at coordinate 5,068,579 of NC_092217.1, forward strand.
GGCTTTCATCATTGTCTGCATCATTCCTGCGTACGTTTACCCTCAACAGATTTGCGCAACCGCCCCACGGGTCCCCTCCCCCATTTCCCAACCCCTGACCCCGGACTGACTGTCGACCACAGGATCATCGGCGGTGCCCTCATGTCCTTCCTCCCCAGCAGCAACCGCCCCGGTTGCCTGGCGGGCATCTACCTCGTCAACGCCGTCGTCGCTCCCCTTGCCATCTTCTACAACGTAAGTCCATCTCTTTTTTTCTTTCTTCTCTCGCAAGACAAAGGGTGCTAACGTCCCCCTTCCCAGTGGACCATGGCCAACGTGGGCGGCGGCACGAAGCGCGCCTTCGCGGCGGCCATCATCAGCGGCTCCTTCTCGCTCGGCAACATCATCGGCCCCCAGACCTTCCAGGCGCGCGACGCCCCCGAGTACCGCCCCGCCAAGCTGGCCGTCATGGGCACCCAGTCCGGCTGCGCTCTCACGACCTTTCTGCTGTTCCTCTACTACGTCTGGCAGAACAAGCGCCGGACCTCGGAGCGCGAGAACGAGGACAACTACATGTCGTCCGAGACGTGGGCCGGCATGACGGACCGCGAGAACAAGCAGTTCCGGTACTCGTATTAAAACGATGGTCGTTGTACAACAGGGGGGGTTTGGGTGGGTTGCGGTGATGAGACGCACCTTGCCTCTCAGGGGCGAGAGATATGGGACTCTTGGACTGGATTTGGGCAGGATGTTTGGGTGGTAAAAGCTCCCTTTTTTTTTTTGTCTTTCCTCGTTTCCCCGTGTAGTATGTAAATATCTGGGGGCCTAGGTTGGCCATATTGCCAACCCCCGGTTTGTGTGGTGTTGGGCATGGTCCTGGCACTGAAAGCGTGGAGATGGGTCTTTGTCGCACCGACAGTACATAGTAATGGCATTGTTTCCATATTACCGCATCCGTACGCTTTTGCTTCCCATCATGAGAACTACTTGCTGAGGAGACTGAACCAAGACGGACGTCGTTTCTTGTTTTCCCAGCTCCTTCAAACTCGTGCGCATCGCAATGTACGCTCTCTTGGACGGCGGACGGCGCTGCACGCACGCCGTGAGTAACCTACATTACCTTACCTTCCACTCGTGACGGGATCGTCGCGACGAGCATGCTGAGCACCTGGAAGCCGGTCTCGATCGGCCCCTTGGCCACACTGTGGTATCCGATCCTCGGGTCTTCTTCGATGCCGTGATCGCCGGAAAAGCGAACGGCGATCCCTTCCGGCGCTGTTGCTCACGGCAGCGAGAGGGACGGGGCCCGCTCGTAGCGAACGCTGCACGTCATGCTTGCGCGATGCTCGCTTACGGTGCCTCGTGGTAGGCGTCCAATGTTGATGGATACCAATGCATCTTGACAGCCCGGCGTGTTGGAAAGCCTCCGTCGGCGACCGGGGGTTCAGCAAGGCTTCCGAGAAGATGGCGTGAGACGGTGAGGGGTAGAAGCGCTGCATGTCAACTTCTCCCGGAAACATCCATATGATGTGCAGCACGGCAGTGCCAGGGACGAGGAGGCGGGTGCGTCTTTCGACATGTTCAAAAATAGGCCATAGCAGAGAATGAACAAGATCCGTCCGATCAAGTCTCCAGGAGGATCGCAGTCGACCTCAGCCTCTCTCCTTATCGCTGGCATGGCAATATGCGCATCATCAGGACCCGCGTCCCTCCACGACCACGGATGTGAGGAGCGGCACGATATTGTGTGCTCGCACATGCCTACTGCGCACATAACTCAAGAGAGCGCTCCCTCTGCCCAGACCCCAGGAGAGCTCAGCTTTCGCATACTGCCTGATTACCCTCACCACACCTGTTGAGCTTTGGGTTGGCCACCTGCCTTGTCTGGTCGATCTGTGCTAGCACGACATGGCGATGTGCTCAACGTTTCCCCGTTGGCCAGCGGCCTCGGGTTGTCTTGGATCGGCAAAACTCGTCCAAGGAAACCCAAAGGACCACGGCATGCAGGACTCCTCCGGCGCCGCGCCCGGCCATCCGGACGCCACGCATCCAGCCATCCCACCCATAGAAACGCCGAGGAAAATTCCTTCGCCGTTGACAACCACACCCCAGCCAAGTCTGGTCCAGCATCTTGGTACCTGGCCCGGTTCCGTACGACAGCCGGACGCTGCGCTGACCTGCATCTCGGGCCGACTGGCAATCTCCGATGACGGGCCTGCTTTCCGGTCTCCATGCAGTCCCCCCCCCCAAACCTGTCAAGTGTGGTTCATCCCAGCAAGCCCTCCAACGCGGCGCCACAACGGACCCGCGTGGAAGACGCATGCATGGGCGATTCGGCCGGTTTGGAATACCGTTGCCACGTGCATACCGTCCTAGGTACTGCGTACATGGCAAAACATGGAGAGAGCCTGGGCGCTTACACAGTACTGGACTTTTTGCCGGGTAGTATGTATACAACGGCGCTTACCAAACAAGATCCATGACGCCTCCCAGCCGGAGGAAAACCTGGAGCCGAGCCCCAGCCACGCTCTAGCATCCATCCACACCTGGGAGCCACCCGGCGCGCAGTTACCTTACACATGTACGCACAGCGCATGGCTCGACACTGTCAAACCCTCCTCCTCCACCTGTCACGTCGGCGCTAGAAGAAGTAACGGGAGATCTGCCGGCCTTCTCTGTACGACCCAGCGCGGCCCATCCGCCGGTACGCGCTACCTACGCAGCCTTGCAACAGAGCGTCGCATTCCGTCCAGGACAGCCTAAAAGACCCCAGGGTCACCTTACCCAACCTGGCTCCGACCTTGGAAACATCCTCGAGGTACGCCTCTGAGAAAGGAATGCATACCTACTCTAGGTACGTTACCAAAGGTGCTACCTCGATATGCAGGAACAATGGTCCCCAGGAAAGACATCCTGGGTTGGTCCCGCTGTGCAGCAGTTGTACAGCAAGCCGCATTCAATGCGCACTATTACCTCTACCTGCACACAGTGCTCTGTACCGAGGAATCATGTTCTCAAGACAGCGGAGCGTGCTACCATTCGGAAGATGACCGCTCACCGAGAAGGAGCCGGTACCTATGTAAGACAACCAAGAACTATGAACCGCCGGCAGAGCGATGAATACTGTGTTTGATCGTACGGTCTCATCCAGAAGACTCCGGCTCTGAAGAGATACCAGTGGAGTTGAAGTCAGCCGGCAGCAGAAAGGCCGTTTCGTATCAGCCTCCGCCTCTCTCTGACTCCAACGTGGTCCCAGCTCCATGCTTACGGGAGGGAAAGTCTTGTCTACAGCAGTAAGGTGGATAGCCATCTAGACAGGTCGTCTGTCACGAGACCTGGAGGGAAGAATGGTGGTGAGCTCGTGACAAGTGTCGCTGGAGCTGGCGTCGATGATGGCGTCCTGTTGAAGGCATCATAATTAGCGGTGCTGGAAACGACATCGTCAATACTTGCTCCAGATCTACACGGTCTTTTGCGGGCCACCTTGAGGAATCTCTTCAACATGGGACGCTGTGTTGTGAGCACTCATAGTCCTTGCGTTGGTTCTGGCGTGGGGGCTGTGCGAGGCTCATGAGAAACAAGAAGTGCCGCCCACGTTTGAAATTCGATGTTTCTCGATCCAATGCATCCGGTGTATGGCAACCTGACGTGGGCAGAACAAGTTGTGCCTTTTCAACGATGGCTCTGGAAACAAAGACAACGGAAACTCCAAGCTTGGGAGGTTGAAAAGTGTTCAACCCCCCGTCATCATCGCTCAGCGAACTATAGCTGGATATACCAGAAGTACACCAAAAGCACATCCATTCAGGCGCATTCATCACCGCTCCCCATAACGACCATCTCCAGCGTGGTCTCAGCGGAAGCCAGGATCGACGGACCACCTCGTTTGGACTCGCGTAGACACGTGACAGCGCGTCTGAGTTCCGGGCCGGCGAGCTCCAGGCCTCCCCCCCCAAACGAACACGCCCCCGCGCCGTGAAGGAATGTTCACAACGGACAAGGCAGCAGCTGAGATCGTCCATCGCCAACCTGGCTACCGTCAGGCACCGGCGGTACCAGAGCGCCAAAAGGGGCACGAAAGAAAGAGCAGTCCGTCTCAGGATGGTGTCGGCAAGGCGTTGCGTGCTGGCATGGATGCACACAGCAAGCCACGTTTCCATCAAGGCCCCCAAGCTGGCAGCACCGCGGCGCTGGTTGGTCAGGGGCAACGCCTCCCGCTCCGATGCTTGCAGGTTGTTCCTTTCCACGCCGCACATCTCGGTTCTCTCGTGAGGCCTTGATGGATGAGCCATCCAGGGCAGATCGACGGTCCCAGGGAGGCGTCTTGAGGTCTGGGACAATGGGTGGCAGTGAGATAGGCGGATGGAATGAATACAGCCCGGGGCTGATGCCGTGAGTGCTGGTTTCCATGGCCCAGGTCACAAGGCTTTCGGCATCCCGGGGTGGCCGTGATTTGCGGCACGATGGGCGGGTTGAGGTTCTAATACACTGGGAGCGGATGTGTGAGGTGCGGTCTGGGAGTTCGAGGCAGGCTCGTAGAGGAGAAGAGCATCGCTCATCGACCGCAGCCATCGTAGCCGCCAGCCATTCTCCATCATTCTTGGCCTCAAAAGAGCCAGCCACCCCGCGTTTCGACGGCGGTGCTTCGCCTCATGATGACAGGGCCGGCGAATCACGAGGTTGAATGAGGTCCATACCAGCCCGAGATGCTCTTTTGGACAGTCTTCTCCGACCTTGGCCGCGGCGCGGATGCCGCTGTGAGGGGCATGAGACAACACCCGATCACGTTTCGGTATAGCCCAGCACTGACGGAGTAGCACAGTCTACCCTGCTCGACGCAAAGGCTACCCGCGGCTTGCTGTATCTGGGCCGAATTCTGTTGGTGGTGCCTCCCGCTGCTCCACGAATGCGGCCAGATTCCTGATGGAAAGTACTTCTTCCCTGGGAGAATGTGCCGAAGGGTATAACAGCGTCAAGGCACCTTCGAACAACCTCGCTCCAGCTCCTTCCAACCGGGTCCCAAAACGCGATACTCTCCCTGCCATGGAGGACTCCAGGAGGTGCACAGATTATGGGGCCAGCATGTATGATGAGCGTACCTCCCACGGACGACGGTCAGGACCAGCAGATAGGAACCAGGCGGGGATGGCGGAAGCAATCCCGTTGCCACTCACTCTCCCATCGCCCTCTTCTCTCGCCACCGTCCGCCAACCCTTGCAAGGAGGCAGGTCCAACGTTTGGTGAATCTCCGGCGCCGAGTCCCCTAGGGCGAACCGAGACTACATGGGCCAGCACGCGGAGGGGCCTCTGCTTGCCGGTTGGCCTTCTCACCGCTCTCCTCGGCGCCGTCCTCCCGGTCGACCTTGCGGTCGCCATTCGCCGTGCGGTCTCTGTCTTTGGCGTCCTGCAAGGTTGAATCCAGCTCGTCGTCCTTGCCATGGGATGCTGCATGCTCGCCGTCTTCCGCGTCGCCTGGAGCAGACACCGTCACTGTTACCAGCACCGTTACCAGCACCAGCACCAGCTTTTCAGAACCGATCCGTGTCGATCTGGTCGTCCCTGAGTCGTCCAACGGGTGTGGCGTTACGACGCCCAGCCAGAACCTCACGGGGACAAGGTATCAAACGAGGCGGACGTCGCCCGCATGCTCTGCCTCCGTGGTCCTTCTAGGGCGAGTGTACAGGAAAACGGTACCCTCGGGCCAGTTGAGAAGCCTCTACCCTCCCGTTAGCACCACACATGGAATCTAATTATAGAGTACAAAACACATGGTCAAAGAGTAGCTTGGCTAGCTAGTTAGCCTGGATGGCCCAGGGGCTACCAGTAGAAATGAACCCTAACCCTGTGACTATCCTGCGGGGCTCAGGGTCCGGGGCTCAGGGTTGGAGACGGGGCGTTGCTGCGCGGCAACGGGCCGACCCACGCGGCGTCGCCTCCCCCACTCAATAACGAACTATGTAGTTACACTAAATAACCAAATAAAGAACAAGTTATACCGTATCAACTCTTTCACCAAACGGAACCCCAGGCAACGTTGACGAGTTAACCAGTTAACGGGACCCTGGGACGGCGCTGTCCGGGCCCTGCTCGTTCTTCAACGCGCTCCGCTTCATCCCAAACCTTGGTGGACGGACCCCGACGGACTGCATCATCGACCGTTGCTCGTCTTGACGCCCTCGGTCCACACAACCAAACATCCCGAAACGCGACCTTGCCCGGCTTCCTGACAACACCAACGTCGCATCCGCATCCGCATCCGCGCCCGAAACCAGCCTGCCTTGCGACAACCCGCGAGCGACGAGCAACAATGTCACCATGGCTCCCGGCGGCCAGTGCAAGATTGCGCTGGTCGAGGCGCCAAGATCCATCCAGCATATCATGGCGCACAACACGGCCGCGGCGCTCGAGACCGGCATCGTCGGCCGCCCCATGACGACCAAGCAGATCCAGCGCGAGTACCGCAAGCGCACAAAAACGAAAAAGATGACGCGCGAGGAGGAGCGCGAATGGCAGCGGCGCATCCGTCGAGAGCTCGAGGAAGAAGAGCGGAAGCGCAAGGAGGAGGACGAGCGCGAGCGCCGCCTCAAGCGCGCCCAAACCCTCCGCGAGAGGAAAAAGGCACGCGACAAGGAGATGGCCATGGAGAAGAAGAAGCAGGGGGTTCCCCTCGTCAAGGTCACGGCCAGCCAAAACCTCATCACCCACTTCCTCGGAGGGAAGGGGACGAAGAGAGAGGACGCGGCCGATGCCAAGGCCGGGGGTTCTTTGGTCGTCGCCAGGGAGAGCGAAGAGCCAGAGCCGGCCGCGAACGAGCAAGACGAGGTTGGCAACAATAACAACAACAGCAGCAGCAGCAGCAGCAACAACAACGCACCCGGCCTGATGGTCGACACGCAAAGTCGCCTGCCAAGACCCACGCGGGCGTGTCTCATTCAGCTTCGCGAGAAGCGGGACGCCGAGGCGACCGACCTCCATCGGCCTGGGGCCGAAGCCAAGGAGGAAACCCCCGAAGCGATGCCAGGTCCCGACCCGCCGACCCGCGACGGCGAGCAGCTCAAGGCAGCGGCAGCCCCCGACCGCCGCAAGCGGCGCCGGCTGGCGGGGGGGATCCGTTGGGTCGATGCGGACGAGCCAAAAGAGAGCAGCTCACCTCTGGCTGCCAAGCACAAGGCCGAAGAGGAGCATCTTGCTGTTCCTGAGGTCCAAGAGGAGCGCAAGAAATCCACGCGTCTGATGCGCGGTTCCGAGCTCCGCAAGAAACCCGATGCGGAGCAAGCAAAGACCAGCCTTGCGCTCGCCGAAGAGGAAACCGAGGAGGCGACCAAAACGGTTGCGAGCCCCCCTCCGAGGAGGAGCCAGCGCATGGCGCGGGTCCCCGAGCCACCGCCGGCCAGCTTGAGGAACCCGGCTTTCGCCAGGCCTCCTCGAGACAACGACGAACCCCTCGGCAGCTGTCGGGCACAGAGCGCCAGCGTCCAAGCCGGCCGCGACGAGCAGATGGTCCTGGCGACGTCGTCGCCCTCGGGCGGCTCGCCGATCGTGCTGGCACGCGACGCCCTCGCGACATCCACCATGCCATCGAGCGGCACACGCTCGACCCAGGCCGCTAGGGTCGTCAGCCCCGTCCAAGAGCGATGCTCCCTGCACGAGCCGTCTCTCTCGAGCCCTGAGACGCCGAGGAGGCGCCCGGCGCTGAACTTCCAGCGGCCGGCCCCGGAAGCGACGCCAGAGCCATCGAGCAAGCCTTCTTCCTTCCTTGCACCCCACCGGCGGAGCGCGAGCTCCAAGAAGCCGTCATCACGCCACGCGCCTGTCGCCGACAGGCCGTCCCTCGAGCCCGAGCGGCGGCCGGAGGAGGACATGGAACCTAAGAAGCCGGCCGAGACGCCAGGGCCAAGCGACGCCGGCTCGGCTCTCCCTACGAGCACGCAGCTCTTCGTCCTGAACCACCTCGACGACTTCTTCCCGAGCGCATCGCAAGAAGCCCGAGAGCTTGCGGGCGACTTCCCCGACATCATCCCCGAGTCGCCGCCGGCCCGCAAGCCCGCCCGCGAGCCGCTCTGGGGGCCAACCACGACGTTGAGCGTGTCCGCCAACCCGCCCCCGCGGCCAAGGCGGCAGCAACCAGCAAAGCAGCACCAGCAGCAGCACCAGCAGCAGCCGCCAGCCCAACGGCCGCTGGCCAACAACCCCCCACCTCCGAAGCCTGCTCCCAGGAACCCGTCCACCACCGCCGCTCACATCAAGACGACGACCCCCCGACAAGCGCCACCGGCACAGCCCGCCCTGTCCGCCGCACGACCGGTCACCGCCGCCGGCAAGCCGCACATTTCCTACCACCCACCCAAGCCGCCGACAAGCCCCGCGCCGAGCTTCGACCTGCCCCCGATCTCGACGCAGGACCTGTTCCTCTCGTCGCAGGACCTCCGCGAGATCGAGGCGCCCATCGCCAAGAAGCCGGCCGAAGCCTCGGCCTCGGCCAGGGGCGGCGGCGGGCGCTGGTCAACCCCGGCGCCGCTTGGTCGGCCGCTTGGTCGGCAGCTGGCGCAGAGCCGGGCCTCGGCGGCGTTGGCGCCGCGGACGACGGTACCGGCGAGGAGCGCTTCGGGGGATGGTCGGAGGGCGGGGTGTGCTAAGGACCGCGGGCGCAAGTTGGAGGACGGCTCGGACAAGGAAAACGTGCCGCCGTTGGGCAGGGGGGCCTGCGAGCTCACGGCGTCGCAGGAGGAGTATGAAGACCCTGAGCTGGATCGGATTCTCTTTAAAGAGGTGGATCTTGGGTTGTAGGGGGCAGGGAGGAGGGGGAGGGGATGAGAAGGAGAATTTGTTGTCCTCACGTTGGTGTTCTTTGTAGGAGGTACGAAGGATGAGGATGGAACGGATGGGACGCGGACGGTGGTTTCTTGGAAGGAAGGGGTTCTTCTTGTCATGAAGGTCAAGCATGGGATGGCTGGCTGGCTAAGCTGGCTGGCATATGTTTTTTTCTTTCTTTCCAGGAGCCATGGTTACGGAGGCATGGCGCCCCTGGGCATGGTTCTGGGGCATGTCACTGGCATGGCGGGTTTTTATTTTTTTTTTCTGGAGTTGATGACATGATAGGATGATGATACCCCTTAGGATAACAACGGCAACAGGTGCATTGGCATGGCGTTTTGTTTTTGGGACACTCATAGGGACAGCCCCGAAGATCATGAAGTTTCTTGTTTCCCCCCCTTCCTCCGCGTCGCTTTTTTGATATCATATGTCGGGTCACTCTTCCACAGCCACGCAGCATGCCTTGTTCGGATTCCTCAGGGCATTCCCATCCCCCTGTTGGGAGGGGGGGAGAGAATGAATCATCCGCTGATCACGCCGCGGTCGCCGCGATAGTTTGGGTGCCAAGCGAGAACGATTGGGCAGAAACGGGGGCTCTCGGCGCAGATGCGCACAGGGCGGCAATGCATGCAGCGCCATCCGAGGGCCTGAAGGGCACCTTTGGAACCTGGGTGGCCTGAGCAGGGCCAGAACGAGTCCAAAGCTTGAAACCGCAGGCTGGGAGGCGTTTCCCGATGGCGAGGGAGACGGAACGGGAGAGCTACAGAAGTCTTGTGCATGCTGCATCCCCCGTTCGCCGTCGTCAGCCCTGAACCAGCTCGGCGGGAGGGAGGGCCTAATTTACCTCACCCGCCGTCTCTCGCATGCACATGACCAACGAGCTGGAGGTGTCACGGCACACACTGCCTGAAACCCGTGTTTGAGCTTTGCTTCCTGCTACGTTTGCCTCTTGCAAGACCGGCCCTGGTTGGAACTTTGACCTGGACGGCCTTCCAGAGCCTCCCGGTGCCTCTCTCTAAGAGACAATCTCCAGAGAAGACCGCGCTCGTTGTCGCCGGAGTTGAACCCCCCCCCCCTCATCCCTCCCCCCTCATCCTCCCCCACCGTACACTTACACTCACATCTGACAACCCTCCCCGCTCATCACGATCCGGCCCCCTCCCCCCTCTTCACCGAGACACAAGTGCGCCCTCACCGTCTCACCGATCAGCCAAATTTTCACCCCGCGTCACATCGCCAGCCGCTCCACATTGTTGCTGCATCGCTTGCCTTCCCCCCTGCCCCCTCTCTGTAGGGGCATATCGCGGTGAACCGAAGCAGGGCTACCATGAACCGCTTTGCGCGCCGCCGGCTGTATGACTACGAATACGGCCCCGGCCCCGGCCCCGCTGACGGCCGCGGCGCGTGGGACCCGCGCACCTTGTTTGGCGTCGACAGCAGCGACGGCATGGACGGGGACGAGGAGGAGGACCTGCGCGTGAGCCGCTTTCGCCGCGCATCGCGCCGCCGGCGCCCGTCGGCCAGCGTCATCGGCATCGGCGACTACGGCGACTTTGACGGGATCGACGGCGGCGGCCGCGCGCCAAGGAGAGCCCGGCCTGGCACGCGGAGCAGAGACAGGATCAGGGACCCGGACGCGGGCCGAGCCGACGACGACTGGCTCCGGGACGACGCCCGCGTGGCAGAGTACCACAGCGACCCCCACCACCAGCGTTCCGACCGCGCCGCCAGGGTCCGTCGTTCTCCCCTTGACGTTCCGTACGGCCTTCCTCCTGCCGACGAGCTCTATGCTCACCGTCGGCGGCAGCGCCCGGAGAGGCCGTCCGTGTCGCCTCCGCCCCCTCCCCCGATCGCCCGTCCTCACCTCCTCTTGACGGACCGGCCCGGCACCAGCGCCGGCCTGGCCGAAAAGGATCACCTGCGGCGGCGGCTACAGCCCGACCGCCACCGCCACCGCTCCCGCTCCCGCTCCCGCTCCCGGCCTCGTTCTCATTCTGATCTCTCTCGTCCTTCGCGATCTCACCACAGCTTGTCTGCCGACAATGATTACGACGACGACGATGACGACGATGGCAACGACGACAGCTCGTCCGGGGGGGAGCCGGGCCGCGATCCTTACCAGAACCGCCGCCTGCTTGACAAGTACGGCCGCCGCGAGGGTCTGGCGCGCCACGATTCTGGAGTCGGCGACCTGGAGAGCGGCCTGGACGACGGCCTCGGCCGCGCGTGGCCCCCGCCCAGCACCAGCACCCACGTCAACATCGACCGCATGCTTCCCGCTCCGCTCCCTCCCGTGGCCGATGGGCCTCCTCTGGCCTCGTGCCACCGGTCCGTGGCCATCCGCTCCCGTCCCGGCCACGGCCAGCTCGCGCCTCGCTCCGTCCCCCCCTCGCCGCCGTCGGGGCCCACCATCCTCGCCCTCCCTCCCCCGCCCGGCAGCACCTCCGGGTATTACCGCCACGAGCGCCTCAGCTTGTCGGACCCGAGGCTAGGAACCCGCTGGGGCTCGCCGCCGCGCGAGCTCGAATGGAAGCCTCGGCCCGCGTCGCGCAACGCGTCCCGCGAGCGGGAATATCACCGCATCCACCTTCGTCCGCAGGCGCCGCACCACCACGCTCTGCTCCCGGGCGGCATCGAGGACGTGCGGGAGGAGGATCTGAGGGCCAGGCTGGGGGGCGTGGAAAAGGAGAGGCTGGCGAACCCGAGGCTTCCTTCGGCAGGCGACCCGCAGCCCCCGAACGGCCTCCGGAGGAGGAGCAGGAGGAGCAAGACGAGGAGCGAGAGCCGCGATGGGGTTGGGAACGGGGCGGGAGGCGAGGCGGCGGCCGGGGCCAGAGCAGCTTCGTACGTCCATGTCCATCCCCACCCTTTCGACGCTCGCACGCGTCCACATGTCGCAAGCAAGGACAAAGCACGGATTGGCGTTTTTGTAGGGCAGAAGCTAACGAACCGCAGCCAGCACCGGCCCCCGCACCCCCAATACACCCAAGTCCACGCCCTCATCCTCACGTGGTCGTTTCACGACCTGCGCGCCGAGGATTACACGGCGCCGCCGGCCGAGGACTACGTGTCGCTCGAGGAGGAGACGGCGCGTCTGCGGGCGACGCTCGAGAGCTACGGCTACGTCGTGCACGAGTTCTTGATCCCCATGCACCGCTCGCTCGAGACCCTCAAGGCCGAGCTCAAGCGGTTTCTGCGCTACGCGGCGGACGATACGCTGCTGATTGTGTACTATCACGGGCACGGAGCCTTGGATGAGGCCAACGAGCTGATCTTTACCAGGTGGGTAACCCCTTTTGAGTTGTTTCTTTGGCATTGGTCTCTCATGTTTTACTCTACCCCATCTACGATGGGTCGAGAGGGGTCTCTGGCTCGCTCGCTCGCTCGCTCGCTTCCTCCCTCTTCCGGTTATCATTCAGGCCAGGAGAGAAACGGCCAACTGACCGAGATGCGCCACCCTTCTCGCAGCCACGATCACCCTCCCAACGCCGAATGGGCCAAGGCGGCCGCTGCCGAGCTCTACGCGGCGCTCCTCACGGGCGACGCGTGCCACACCCACGGCCGGCCCGACCGCTATCAAGAACTGCTCAAGAAATAGTCCGTAGCGTTTCTCTTGTCTCTCTCTTCTCTGTCTCCACCGCCTCCAGCAGCAGGGCAGCGGCTGACCCCTCCATCCAGCGAACGCTACCGGCCGGTATCCTCCATCAAATGGACCTCGATCCGCAACCCCATCCTCTCGGCCCCCTGCGACGTGCTGCTCATCCTCGACTGCTGCGCCGCGGGCGCCGCGGGCCTCCCGTCCCAGGAGGAGCTGGACGAGTACGCCAACGCCAACGGCACCCCGAGCGCCAGCGGGTCCTCGCGCCCCTACACCAAGCACCTCTTCGCCGCCTGCGGCTTCGAGTCGAGCACCAGCGACTACATGACGACGGCGCTCTGCGAGGTGCTGGGCGAGCGGATGCCTCCCGCCGCGCTGCCCGCCGCCTCCTTCTCGTCCGTGCCCGAGCCCTCCGGGTCCCGCTCCCGTTCTCGCTCCCGTTCCCGTTCCTGCTCCCGCTCCCGCTCTCGCTCCCGCTCCCGCTCCCGAGCTCCCCGATCCAGACCCTCCTCCCGCGTCCGCACCCCGGGCCGTTCTCAATCGCAACTTCGCCGCTCATCCACCGACGCAAACTCTCTGCTACCAGCAGCAGCAACAGCAGGAGCAGCAGCAGCCCTCCACGCCAACGACTGCGGTGGCTGCGGCGGCGGCGGCGGCGGTCATAACCCCGCTGCTACAACCGCCACCGCTAGTGGTAGTAGTAGAAACGCCAACGCCAACAGCAACGCCAACAGCAACGCCAACGCCAACGGCAGCGTCAACATCAACATCCACATGACCGCCTACCCATCCGCGACGGCGGCGACGGCGGCGGCGGCGAGCCGCCCCGCGCAGCCGAGCTCCTGCCTCACGACCAAGCGTCTCCACCAGCTCGTCGAGCACAAGCTCCAGAAGCGCTCCGTCGGGTCCCAGCCCATCTTCAAGCAGCTCCTGCCGCTGGACCCGGAGCAGTACGTGACGCTGCCCAACCTGCGGCGGTGGCGCGAGGACGTGGCGTCTCGCCCGCCGGCTTCTGCTGCGGCTGCTGCTGCTGCGGCTGCTCAGCAGGAGCCGGGGGATGCGAGCGCCGACGTGGGCGTGAGCGTGAACGTGGATGGGCTGGCGGAACGGATGGGGGGAGGGAGGGGGAGGCGGGGGTACGGGCGTTCGTAAAGAAGGCCCCCCGGGGGGGGAAGGGATCGGGCTTGGTTTGCTGCTTGCTTCGACGATGACGGCGGCAGCGGGTTAGGCTTTTCTTTCGGTTTCTGGGGAAGCTTGCGGTGGTTAGTCCGGGGGAAACGGCAAGGAGGAGGGTACCAAGGGCCATGAAATGAAATGAAATGAAAACAAGGGCAATCATGGGTGTGTTATGGGTGTGTAGGGATGGATGGCCGACCTCTTGATGATGTGGCGTTCTGGTTCAAAGCCGTCCAAGGCTCAAGATGCACCGGCCGGAGGGCTACATTTCCTCATCCTATGTAGTAAGCTATGAAATGGTCTAGATGGATGGACATACCCCTCTCTCCCGGGTGTCTATTGCGGAGCAGGGAGGTACCCCAACCAAACCAAAAGGCAAACGCTCATCTCTCTGGGTTTCTCTCCTGTCTCTTCTTGCTTCTTCTTCTTCTTTTCCTCCTCCTTTTCCTCCGGCTCCTCGCCAAGCGTCGGCCATGCCGCAAGACAGATGCCAACACCATGCCAAACCGTGGCAGGTATTCAACCCCATCCATCCCCCCAGCCGTCTGATGTACGCACAGACGCAAACACAAGCAACAACAACTACAACGTTAACCATCAACACCACACCCGTCGCGGCAAGGCAGACGAACACGACAAGGGAGAAGTCCGAGGAGAGGGGAAAAGCAACGCTTCACCTATGCATCCGAAAGCGGGGGGAAAGAAGAAAAGCCTGCAGCAACAACAAACTCAGACACAACAGAGTATATACGCCTCTATCCCAGTCCCATCATCATCAAACCCGGTGTTTGTAAATGTCCATGACCGTGACCGTGACCGTGACCGTGATCATCAGCGTTGCCTTCCCATCGCCCGCAATGAACTAATAACCACCATGCTCGTGCAGCCCAGAGCCCCGCTCCGCCCCGCCCGGTCCAGTCCAGAGATGCATCCATCCGCTCCGAGGCTCCCATCCGTGCACGATGCGCCCAAAACGCCGCTGCTACCGCCACCCAGTGGTGAAAATGAAAAAGAAAGAAAAAGAAAAAAACCGAGCCAGCATAGATCTCCGTCCCATCCCATCCAGGCGCGCAAAAGAGAAGCGCGAGAGGTATCGTCGAGAGGACAGCTTCCATGCCCTCTCCAACAAAACACGTCGACCGAGAAGAGTGCGGTGTGAAATGGTGCGGTCCAGAGAGCCTTCCCTTCCCTTCCCTTCCCTGCAAAACACCGCCAGAGCAGAGCGCGGAGGGCAGGGCTGAAATCATGCGGGTCCAAGAAACTCCCGGGAGGAGGACTGTCGGCCTCGAAAGAAACCCGCCGTTGACCCCAAAAAGATCGGATTTGTTGCTATCGAGCCCGGCCCTGGCGAGAGAAAAGAGAAAACTGCCCGTCAACGCGTTTCTCGCATGTCGAAAAAGAGCAAACCCCTTGCTTTTAGACGAACAGGCCGACCCAGTTGCTCTTGGAGTTGACGTCCGAGGTGCAGCTGTCCACGGCGCAGAGGATCTTGCGGCTGTTGGGGCCGTTCTCGCGCCGGAAGGAGGGGGTCTTTGCGGTGTTCTTGCGGCCGTCGTAGCATTCCTTGCAGTAGACCTGGTTTGGGGGGGAGAGAAAGAAACGTAAGCATGATGACCAAAGCAGGAAGCGATGGGAATGCTGGTGGTGATGGTGGTGGTGGTGTTGGTAGTAGGAGGAGGAGGAGAAAAAGAAAGAGGAGGAGGCCCGGCAAAAACAAGGACGATTCTTGCTCGGCCGGCAAAAGAGAAGCAGAAAACAACAAAAGGCAAAAACAAAATACTCACATGACCACACTCCTTCAGGGCCCAGAAATGGTGCTCCTCAAAATCCTTCCGGTTGCGCTGCTTCTTGACTCGCGGGGTGTTGGAACCGCCCTGGCCGCCGTCCGGATCGTACTTGAGCTCCTGGTCGCAGCCGGCGCAAATCACCACCTGGTCCGCGACGCCCGTGTCGCGGGTGAAGCCTAGGCGGGGAGCCGGCGGGGGCACGTGGCGAGGCTTCGGAGCGGGGGCCGGCGGGCCGTAGCCGCGATAGTTGAGGTTGGGAACGTTGTTGCCGAGCGGGTTGTCCATGTTGGCGTCGTCGCCGAGGCCGCCGAGGCCGCCGAGAAATTGGATTTCGAGGTCCGGATGGCGGCCGAAGCCGAGCTGTCGTACGAGTTCGAAACCCGAAAGAATGTTGGCGAAACCGGCCAGTCGGGCGCCGAATCCGGCGGGTGGGTCGTGGCGATTCCGAAGGTTGTGATGTTGCGAACGCTGAGAACGACGAGGCGGGTGGGGGTTGTGGTTGTGGTTGTGACCGTGGGGTTCGCGGCGCGGAAGCTGAATCGGCTGCGGAGGGGCTTCGGGCGAATCGTCCATGGTGAGATCGATCACATTGGCTGGATTTCCGAGGATGCTTCCGTCGCTGCGGGCCAGGGACGGGGTTCGCTGAAGGCTCGCGGGTCGGCGGCGCGGGTTCCTCCCGGGAGGCGCCTGGGCCGGAGCGGCGGCCGCGGCAGGTCTGGGGCCGTCGACGATCTGCGGTTCATCGTGGTCCGACTCGGCCGTCAAGTCGATCACCTCGGGCTGCGGCGGTTGGACCCGGGGAAGCGTCAGGTGGAAGGCTGCGGCCCGCACAGGCTGCACCTCCACCTCCACGAGCTCGTCGACCACGAGCTCTTGGGAGCGGCGATCGCCTTGACGCGATCCTTGACGCGGCGGCATGCTTAGTCGCCGTTGTTGTTGTTGCTGTTGTTGCTGCTGCTGCTGCTGCTGCTGTTGCTGGCGAGCGTTTGCGCGCTGATTCTCCCTGGCGAGAGCCGCCTCTGCACGTCGGTGAGCCTCGAGATTATCGAGAAGATGCAGCCCGTGGTCCCTGCGGACTTCTTCGTGCAGGTTGTCGATGAAATCCACCGCGTTGACGTGGCGACGGCGAAATTGGTCGAGGACTTCTTCGAGGGAGGCGGAGAAATTGCGAAGGTTGCGGTGGAAGTTGTCGGCCTCGGCATCGCCAAAGTCGAAATAGCCGTCTTCGTCGTTCCACAGCAGGTTTTGGGCGTCGTAGGGGAAACGCGCCCGCCGAGCGGGGTGCTCCGGGTCGTCGGGTTCCTGCTCCTCTTCCTCGGAATCCTCGTCTTCGTGTTCGTCTTCGTCTTCGTCTTCGTCCTCCTCTTCCTCTTCTTCTTCTTCTTCCTCGTCGTCAAGGTCGATTGGCTCGTGCTGGAGCTCCTCTTCTTCGTCCGTAACGTACTCGGGGCTTTCGTACTCGTCCAGGCCGTCAAAGTCGTCTAGCTCCAGGTCGTCCAGGTCGTGGTTGACGTCGGAGTCGCCGACGTCCATCGCGTCCGATGCTTCGTGGGGGGCCCTGGCTGCACGCTCGTTGGTGTCGGACCGAGCCTCGTCGAGGTCAAAGTCGGTGTCAAAGGCATCCGAGGGGAGGCCTTCCAGCTCGGGGTGACGACTGGCCATGTGTTGTTGGCTTTGATGCCCCGGCTGCGCGCTCGATCGGTGGGTGCTGCTGCTGCTGCCTCGGGCGGCTTTGTTGAGCGCGGGCAGGCGGGCGCTAACCGAGCATGCCAGCCCGCGAGGCCGTGATGCTCAACGACGGACAAACGCCGAGACAGCCACGGACAAAAAGTGTGGACGGCTCCCGTCGCGACAGGGTCGGAGATGGAACAGCCAGCAAAGAAAGGAGGCTCGGTGTGATGGTCGTTGGGGGCTGTTGTTTGGCTTTGTTGGTATTTTTTTTTGTTTTGGTTTGTTTTGTTTTTTGGAAAGAGAGAAAGGACCCAGGCGAGCGAGAGAGAGAGAAGAGAGGGGTTTGGGGTGAATCACGCGAGGGCGAAAGAGGGAGACGCGGGATGCTCGGGATTGGGACCGGGGGGGTTCCGAAAGTGCACACGTCGAGGTGAAGGCTTTCTCTCCTGTGCTATGCAGGTCGGCTCCGAGGAAGGGTGTTGGCCGAGAGGGGCCCGGTGAAGTGGTTTGTTGTTGAGGGGATGGACCTAGTGAGAGAGAGGGCGTGGGAGGTGTGGGCGATGGAGGGAAGAGGTGAAAGTGGATGTGTGATTGTGGATGCTGTGGCTCCGGGGGCGGCCATTCAGCGGTTTTTTGGGGGGGGGGGGGGGGTACGTACCTATCACCACCAACCACCACCCCTGCACGAGACCGTGACCGTGACCTGAACCGTGACAGCTCCCGTCTGAGAGAGGCCCTGAGAGAGAAATCCCATGGACCCTGCAAGGTTGCCCAGATTCGCCACTTTTCCCGCCTGATGGAAGCAAAGGGAAAAAAAAAAAAAAAAAAAAAAAAAAGCACTGGGCCTTCCTGCCTGCAGAATGAACGGGAAACGGGAATCGCTCAGGGAAGTAGGTCGGCCATTCATTCACATCCCTCGCTCAAAGTAGCAGCATCCAGGCAGAGACAGAGAGAGAGAGAGAGAGAGAGAGAGAGAGAGAGAGAGAGAGAGAGAGAGAGAGAGACGACATTCACAGTAACGGAAGTATTATCAACGTTACAAAGTTACACAATAATACCTAACTACTAGCACCAAGAAAATAAAAACCATCCAACCTTCAACCCTTCCAACAACAGGCCCCACATTTCCCTCCCGCTCCCTATCCTATTTCGGCAACTCATCCCAGGCAGACACGCCCACCAAGAAACAACATGGAAGGCAAATAACAACAACAATGCAACCAGACAGCCGAACCCTGACACCGCAGCAACAGCAGCCTTATGTTCCCGAGGCCGAAATCAGGCGTCCCTTTGAGCTTCGTGGCAGTTCCATCTGGTAGAATGCCTGTGGTGAGGTCGGATGCGTGTATCTGCCTGCCTCCCTGCCTCCCTGCCTCCCTATACTCTGTACCTACTAATTACCTAACTGCTGTGTATGTCACCTACCTGTCACCAACCAGGCAGGCAGCCTCGGATCCGAATGTCGGATGTTGGATGTCGGATGTCGGATGTCGGATGATGAACACAAACATTGAGAGGAGAGAAGAAACAAAAGAGAGCAGGGAGGTATTATCAATCGGATTGTTTTGAGGGGATGGGGAGGCTTGCCAGCAGCAGCAGCAGCAGCAGCAGCAGCAACAGCATAGAGACACAACAAGCAAACGATTTGAGAAAAAAAAAAAAAAAAGATCAAGCCCCGTCCATTATATTACACACCTCACTCCCATTCGCTCGCTCCCTCACTCCTCCTTGGCCCCCAGCACCGAAACCACGCCCTCCCGGCTCACCACCACCAACCTCTTGGCCTCGTCGCCCCACCGCAGCGCCACCGCCGAGCTGCTCGTGCGCAGCGGCTCCGACCACTGCTTGCTGCTCTTGGTGTACATCTGCACCGTGACCCCCTGGCTGCCCGCCGTGGCCAGGTACTGGCCCGTGTAGTCCCAGGCGAGCCCCAGGGCCTCGCCCGTGGCGAGCTCGCGGGCCCGGGCCGCGTCGCCCGACTTGCGCAGGTCAAAGATGACCGTCGTCGCCTGGCCCTTGCCCGACGCGGCGAACCAGAAGCCGTTCTCGGAAAACACGAGCGCCTGGACCGGCGAGCCGAGCGCAAAGGACTCGGCCTGCTCGCCCGTGGCCGTCTGGAAGATCTTGATGGAGCCGGCTTGCGTGCCGGCGCCAAAGAGGTTGCCGTCGGGGTGGAAGGCGCAGGCGGTGAGGGCTGGCGACCGGCAGAAGGTCGGTTAGCATGGCGAGGATGGTTGTAGAGGAGGAAAAAAAAAAAAAAGAACGTACCAGCATCGGTGTACACCCTCGACACCTTCTCGAGCGTCTCGAGGTCGTACAAGACGTAGCTCTTGTCCACGCCCACCGACGCCAGGATCCGGCCGCCGGGGTGCACCGCCAGGCCCGTCACGGCGCCGGCGTGCGTGGCGAACGAGGCCGTCTCGTGCCCGCCGTCCAGCACCTTGACGGCGCCCTTGGCCGTGCCGACGATGACCTTGCTGCCCGTCCACGCCGTGGCCGTGACGGGCTCGCCCACGTCGAGCGTCCGCTCCACCTTGTTCGCCGGCACCGAGTAGACGTCGAGCTTGCCGTCCAGGCCGCCGACGGCCGCGTAGTCGGACTCGGTGTCGAGGGAGGAGGCCTGGGCGACGTTGAGGTCGGCGTAGGCGACCTGCTGCAGCGCGGCCACCTGGTCGGCGGTCGCCCAGCCCGAGGGGACGGGGCGCTTCTTGCGGCCCTTCATGAACCTGGGAGCCGCGTCAGCCTTGGCAGGAAACGACGCTGGGGGGAAGAAAAGCAAGAGGAGGGGGGACGCACTGCTGCTGCAGCTCGTTGACGTGCTGAACGAGGTGCTCGGGCAGGCCCTCGTTGTCCACGGCCATGGCGTCGCCGTTGGACGCCGAGGGGCCGGCGGCGGTCGGGGCGACGGTGATCTTGGCCAGGGCATCGCGAGCCTCGTCGCGCTCCTTGGTCAGGCGGGCGATGACGCGGATGGCGGCGTCGTGCTGGTACAGGGCGGTGGCGAGCTCCTCGCGCGTGCGGGCCAGCTGCTCGCGCGTGTTGTACGTCTCGAGGACCAGGGCGTCCCACTCGTCCTGGAAGGCCTTGAGCAGCGACGGGAGCGAGGTGAAGTTGGGCGGGCGCGGGCGCACGACGCGGCTCGTCTTGAGCGGGAGCAGGTCTTCGGGGTCGAGCTCCTCGTCGGTGCCGGGCTCTTTGCCGTTCTCCTCGATGTACTTGAGGATGAGGCGCTTTTCGAAGACGGTGCCTGGGGAGAAACGAGGTGCGCATGTCAGCCGGCCTGTGCCTGTGCGAGGAGGTGGAGGTGGTGGATGGAGGTGCGACAGCAGCAGCGCCAAGCGACCGCGACAAGAGACGGCGACAGCGAGAGCGATGGCCATGGCGATGGCGATGGGGGGATCCAAAACGTACCCGTCTTCTTGGAGACAACGGGCTCCTCGGGAACCTCTCCTGAAACTGCATTGTGCATTGGACGGTTAGCCAGGTGCTCCCTTCATCAAGACGGCCATGCAAACCGAGCTGAGGAGGAGTAAACGTACTGGCGCACAACATGGCGGTCAATGGTGATGCCGTTCGGGATGCCGGCAAGGTTGGGGGGAGGGGAGGTCCAGTTCCTGTTTGGGATGCGACTTTGAAGCTCCAACTTTTTGGAGCCATGGCAGCTTTCCCAGCAGGTCCCTGTCGCGCGTCTCACGCACGACGCACGAGCCCCAGGCAGCGTTTCGGTCCGTCCCCCCCCCCCCCCTTGGGCCAGCCAATGAGACGAGACGCGTTGTGGGGCTCTCTCTACTCCGAACCTACTATATGTCTACTAGAGTAGTAGTATACTAGTAGTACGCACTATTACACAGTATACGTGCTTCCAGTGTGCTGTAACAACTCCTGTTTTTTTCTTTCTTGTTTCCTTTTTCACCTAGACTCGTATCTTTTTTTTTTCCTTTCTCTCTCTCTCTCTCCCTCTCTGTCTCTCTTGGCTCCAGGGCTCTCAACACGGTAATAAGCAACCGTGTTGGATGGGTAGGTAGGTAGGTAGGTACAAGTAACATCATGGACTCGGACCGTGTTTCCATCTGGCGCTTCGCTTCTTTCGCTCTCGTTGGCGGTAGCTTTCGGTGGACGGCGGTTTGCATGCATGTAACTACCACATCAATGTGCCATGACTACCGATGCGCGCCACGATCCATGACGCTCTCACCACGTCGCTCGCTCCTCCTCTTCGGCCGCATGCACCGTGATGCGGCCGCTCATGACCACGACGGCGCTGCCTCCCAGATGCACCTCGGCGATCTCGTCGTCTTGGCCGCCGTCGTCTCGTCCCTCCCGCAGCGCTACGGACACGAACATCTCGCTCTGCCTCCCCATCTCGACGCCCTGGGTGATGGCCACCTGGGTCCCCCGGCCCTGGAGCGCGAGGTGGCTCGCCAGCGCGCACGCGGCGCTGCCCGTCGCCGGGTCCTCGAAGCCGGGCTCCACCATGCGCGCCCGGATCGTCTGGGCCCCGTCGGCCTCCCCCGTGCGCACGTAGTAGTACCGGCTGACGAACCCGTGCGCCCACGGCCCGTCGTCCAGCAGGCCCTCGACCTCATCGAAGCGGATTCGCTTGGCCGTCGTCACCCGGGCGAGCTGCTCCACGCCCGGCAGCTCCACGAGCACGAACGCCATGCCGCGGACGATGCTCACCGCCGGCGCCTCCCGCTCCCGCCTCTGGATCGTCGGGTCGTCCGACAGCCCCCGGAGGATCGCCGTCGCCGTCGCCGTTGCCGTCGCGTCCGAGGAGGTCGACGGCGCCGCGAGGAGGTCGCCGAGCGTCCTGCGGTGGACGTGCACGGCGTGCGGGATGGAGGCGCGCACCCCGGGCCGGCCGCGGACCAGGCGCGGCTCGATGCGGATCGGCCCGGACTTGGTCTGCAGCGTGTCGACGTGGGTCCAGCCGAGGTGCCGGAGCACCAGGAACGCCGACCCGACGGTCGGGTGCCCCGCGAACGGCAGCTCCTCCTCGGGGGTGAAGATGTCGATCTGCCGGGCCGTCACGCCGCGGTCCGGCTCCTCGTCGAGCGTGTGCAGGAACACCGTCTCGGACAGGTTGAACTCGCGCGCGATGCGCTGCTTGGCGTCCTGGCTCAGCCGGCTCCGCGCCGCGGCCGGCACCAGCACCACGGCCAGCGGGTTGCCGAGGAACCGCTGGTCCGTGAAGACGTCGAGCGTCACAAAGTCGAGCTGAAGGGCGTCGCGGCCGGCGGTGGTCATTGTGAAGGGTTGGTTTCTCGCGGCAGCGCTAGCGCGAGCGGCTGACGGGCGAGTCGACGAGCGTGCTGGGAAACGGCCGGCCCTGATCTCCTCCTCGTCCGCGGAGAGCCGCGGTCGTCTCTATATAGGTACGCCGGAGTCCAAGACCCCCCCCCCCCCCCCCCCCCCCCCCATTGCAAGAACGGACCCTGGCTTGGCGTGATGACGCATCGTGGTATGACTGTTGCGGCGGCAGTGCTGTAATTGGTCGCAAGCGTCGGGGGGAACGCCGGAGGGGCTCTCTTGCGACGTAATGCGACGTTCGGATCCAATTGGCCCCGAAAGGCGCGAAATCAACCGGTCAGCATCAAGGAGGCAGCGCCGTGAAGCATGTGGTGGCTGCTATTGTTGCTGCTGCAGGTTCCTGGCGGAGCGGAGCGTGAGCGGAGCGTGAGCGGTAGATGGTAGGGAAATCCATGATGCGATCTAACAGCCAACGAAATATAAATTCCTCGAGCAACACGAGATAGACGAGACAGGAACCGTAGAAAACAGCAACGATGCACCAAGCACGCCGGCAGTAAGAGAGAGACAGAGAGAAAGATCGGATGGCATAAAACCGAGCGTCAAGCGGGGGTGTCAGGCTGGGTGGGCTCCGGGAGGAGTCATACATGCATAGCATAGCAATAACAGCTTCTCTCGGGCCAGCACCACCCCTCTCCCAACTCTCGGGAAACAAACGACGCCGAGTTCCGACGTCAAGAACCCGCTCGCTGGTCGGCCGCAGCCCTGCCACCCCATGCCTCGTCGCCGACGTGGCCGGGGCCCGCTCCCCCATCGAACCCTCTTCCCCTCAAGCATACACGTAACAAAACTCTCCCCCCAGCCCTCCCAGCTGCTCGTTCAGATCCATCAGCTTGGCCGGCGGCGCCGTCCAGCCCAGATCCACCACCTCGTCCCAGATGCTCTGGCGCTTCTGCTTCTTGTGCCCGCCGTGCCCGCCGTGCCCGCCGGGGGGTGGCGGCGCGACGTTGCCGTAGCCCGGAACGGCGTTGACGCGGTTGTCCGGGTCCTGCATCTGCCAGATCCACCAGACGCGGTCGAGCATGGCGTGGTGCAGGTAGAAGGCGGGGTCGCCGGGGGAGGCGTAAAAGTCCTGGCGGGTTGTTGAGGGTTGGGTCAGCCGGGCACGGTTCGGCGGCGCGGTGGCGAGGATCGGCCGGCGACTTGCAAGCCGAGGCAAGGCTTGCAAGGCGGCGGCGACGACACGGAGATGAAAGCCAAAGAAAAAAAGAAAAGAAAAAAAAGAAAGAAAAAAAAGAAAAGAAAAGAAAAGAAAAAGAAAAAAGAAATATAAAGGAAAAAAAGAGAAAAAAAGGAAAAAAAGAGAAAAAAAGGAAAAAAAGAGAAAAAAAGGAAAAAAAGAGAAAAAAAAAGAGGAAAAAAGAGGAAAAAAAGGAAGAAAGAAAAAAAAGGAAAAAAGAGAAAAGAAAAAAAGGAATGAAAAAGAAAAAAAAAGGAAAAGAAAAGAAAAAGAAAAGAAAAAAAAACACTTACACCCCCCGGATCCCCCCCGATGATGTAATGCCCTGCAATGTGGATGCCCCAGGGGTACGGATCGCCCTCGAGCAGCGGCTGGCCCAGGTAGCGGCCGTAGAAGCCGTCGATGGTGGGGTTGTCGACGATGGTGCTGAGGGTGTAGTTGACGCGAGCGCCGGCGGCCGAGAACTTGTTGACGTCGCGGCGGAGACAGCGCGGGTTGGAGCCGAGCCCGTCGCGCCGCGGGTTCGGGGGTATGTCCTGGACCACGGTGGATCCGGGGCCGAGGGAGACGACCATGCTTGGAGGAGCGGTTAGGGCATTTCAATCAAATCGAGATGGCCGGCAACCAACCCCTCGTGAACCCCCGTGCAAAAGAACCAAAGGATGCCGGCGCGAGGGGGGGGTGGAACGCCGCCACTTACTCCTTGAACGGCCCCGTCGTGACGCACCCGCCGCCGCCCGCCGGGGGGATGAGGTCGTACGGCGCCGGAAACGGCGTGTAAATCCCCGGATACTCATGAGGCTCGCCGTTGCCGCCCAAGCTCGTGTCGCTCCCGTCGAACAGGGGCGAGTGGATGGGGTCATCGGCGTAGCGTTCGTAATTCATGTACTGTTTTGTTGTTTTGTTGTCAACGTCGGCGTTTCTCCTGGGGCCTCTTCCTTCTCACGAGCGAGCCCCTCCTTACCGGCTGATACCCCGTATACCCGCACTCCTCGCGCAAGGCCTTCTCGTACGCCCAAATGTAGTAGCGGTGCGCGGCGAGCAGGTTCGGCTCGCTGTGCAGCGTGGCCGTCAGGATCATGTGGGTGGCCACAAAGTCGTCGAAGCGGCTCAGGGCCCCTGGGACCTGGCCCTCGGGCACCAGGGAAGGCTTGGACTGCAGGCAGAGCACGGCGCGTATGTACTCCCTGCGTTCGTCGGGGGTGAGGTCGCTCCTGGGAGCGGGGGAGAGGAGGAACGGCTTGGGTCAACCCCTGGACGGAGGGAAAAAAAAAAAAAAAAAGGTCAGAGAGGAGGACGGGAGGCGCTTACCACTCCTTCCTGACGGCGGCGTTCTCGAGCGTGCAGTTGTTGGTGCTGCCGGCGCGCCGGGCCACCCAGACGGCGACCTTGGGCATGGTGGCCACGAGAAGCATGTCGACGGCGTCCGGAGGATAGTTGGGGTTGCTAACGTCGGATGGGTTAGACACGGGCACCGGACAGGTTGGGGCCGACGAGACGGCTCACGCACGGCTTAAACTCCCATTTCCTCCTCTCGACAGGCCCGGCCCATGTCACGGCGAGAAGGGCGAAGAGGCTCAGGAGGGTCTTGACGGATGTCATGTCGACCAGGTTGCTAGGTTGCACGCGGGGAAGAAGCTGGTGACGAGCGGTGGGCGGCTTCAACAAAAAGGAAAAGGAGAGACCTCTGTTTATAGCCCACGGCCATGTTGGTTCGACGCCTCCTGCTGGCACTCCAAAGTCCAAGAGACCTCCCTCTCCCCCCTCCCCCCCGGCCATGCTCTTACTCATGGACAGTCCATCGGCTGTAGATACTTCTCATCGCACATGGTGGTTGATATTGAAGTCCAAAATCACGGCCAATCGCAAGCCACCTGTGGTCAGCAGGATATGAGCATCTCGTGGCCTCATGCGCCCCGTCTGACGCCGATCCAGGTTCGGGGCGCGTCCAAGGTGCACGACAGCACGACAGAAGAGCAAGTTTCGGCCGGGACCAATGGAGGAGAGGGAATCGTGCAGGCTGGCGAGACATCTAGACGCCCGTGATGTCGAGCCGTTGCAGCGTAGCCGTGGTGGGCGGGATCCCTCCGGGAGGTCAGAGCGGAGAGGGCCAGGAGAGCCTGCGGAACACGGCTTGCTACGAGGCTGGAAAAGCGACCGCCTTGGCCACCGTAGGAACCGTGCATGACACTGCATACATGACAATGCTGCCGGCAAGCGGAAGGGGATATAGCCGGAGGTTGGCTCGGGCTTGTGGTGCCAGGTATCGTCAGCAAAGCGGTTGTAGCGATGCTATCGCCAGGGTGACACAAGTTGCGGGTCCAACGAAGCCTTCCGCGGCGGGGTGTGATCCTGTACTTGGTGTGGTATCGACATGGCTTGCGTAACCATGAGAAGCAAAAAAAGGGTAAAATCTCATCGGGATGTGAAAAGGGGGCAAAATCATGGTAGGAAGTGGGATAAAAAAGAAAAAAGACCAAAAACGACGTGGGCCCGATTCGAACGGGCGCTCCCGAAGGAACAAGATTTCTAGTCTTGCGCGTTAGACCACTCCGCCACCACGCCTGTGTGTATGCGAACGTTGGATTTTTCGTGCCTATGTTCTCCACGTCCCGCCACGCTCGGACCATGGCACCGCTTCCAGCGCAGCCCAACCACCACTTCTTCCTCAGCTCCGGCAACTGGCCGAAACCTATCGTAGAGCACCATGCATTTCCAGACGGGCTCAACAAAATGTATGCATAGGCTGTCGGCTTCGTAGCGGTGAGGTCATTCCTTGCCGCCAGTCTTGTCGTCCAATTTCTTTCTGCTGTGTTTCCCAGTTTCATCAAGTCCAGGAGCAGCAGCTGTTGCACCTGGCCTGGGCTCCTTGGCGATCCTTTCGATCCTTCACATGATCCGGCGTTCAGGTTGCGAGGTGGCCAAGATAACCTGCCTAGCGATTGGAAACCTTCTGGAAGCTGGCCAGGGGGGACTTGGATGGGCCTGCCAGCTGTCACCAGCAGAGGGTTGTATGTATACTAGGTAGTACTAGTAGTACGCATCGCCGAGATTGGGTTCCAACGTCGCCCAAAGATCCCTGGAGGGTCCAGACTCCTGCGGAGGAACGAGAGGCGCCAAAAGCGGATCCTCACACCCCCTGAGCTGGATTCCGCTTCCCTGTCGCCCGGGCCCCGGACCCCCCGTCCCCCCAATGGGAGGCGCCGCATGTTCAGGACAGGGGTCCAAGGAGCAGCGCCGCTCTTCAGCAGATGGCAATCTGTAACGTAACCACCGACCTGAAGGATGGTATGGACATTACGCTGCTGTACCGTGTACTGTACACAGTATTATAACTAACAGCGGTAAGGTAAAAAAAAAAAAAAAAAAAAAAAAAAAAAAAAAAAAAAAAAAAAAAAAAAAAAAAAAAAAAAACTTGCACAGACCTAACCATGGAGACATGGAACCATGTCTCACCAAACCCAAGGGAGGATGAATTTCGGTCTTTGTCTCTCTCCTTTTTGCTTGTCCTTCCTCTTCTTCTCTTCGCCTCAAAAGCCCCTTTTGCCCGGGGAAAAGGTCTTCCACCATGGCCACGGCGGTGGTGCCTGGCGGCTGGCCCGACCTGACTGACTCGCAAAAGAAAACTCCATGGGGACCCACCGATAGTACGAGTACATACGGTAACTTTACCCGCTCCTGGTGAAACGAAGCCCGTACGTTACCGCGTACCATAACGATACACACACAGCTGGGAGCCGAAGGCCATCGCACAAAGTCCCGTCACTCGGGCCCATTCCATTCTCCCGTCCGCCTGTCAAGTCTCCTCGGCGAGTCCTCCTCCAACCCAACTCCACCACCAACAAACCATCTTCCTCCTACTCTGCTCTCTCTCTCTCACTCTCTCTCACTCTCCTGTCACGTCCGCTCCAGTTCTGGCACTCCGTCCCGTCCATACCCTGCGGCGACGTGGACCTTGCCCCCCCCCCCCCCCCCTTCAACGCACCCCGGCCTTCCAGGGGGCTTCGATTTCTCTTGTCTGGTCCTCCTGCCGCTCGCTTTCTCTTCGCTTGATGCGTCCCACGTCAATTGCACACACGGCTTTTGCTTTCGACGGGTTTCGGTTTCTCTGCGCTTGTCTCTAATGCTCTAGAGCCTTTGTAATCACCAACGAGCCGAGCGATCACGCAGCCACCAAGAAGCGAATCTTGTCCTTCCGTTCGAGCATCGCTACAAACTTTGAACATCGTCCACACACGACCGGCGAGAGAGAGAGACGTTGGCCATTCGGATGGTTTCCTTCCTCTTTCCCGCCCTCCCAACCCGACGCCCGCCGCCATTTTGGTAATCCATCCATAGAGCCTCGACCGGCCGCGTTCCGCGTTCCGCGTCCCGCGTTCCGCGTCCCGCGTCCCGCGCCGCCGTCGCCGGAATCCATCTCCCGCCATGGATCTCCTCCGCCGTGCCGGCAAGATGATGCCCGCCGCGGGCCCCCGTCTTCCGCTGGCCGACGACAAGGGCAAGCTGCGTCCCCGGAGGACCCTCGCCTCGCGCTTCGCCTATCTTCGCCGCCCCATGAGGCTAAAGGGGAACTCGGCCGTCTCGGTGCCCCTGGGCGTCGTGCTCCTGTTCCCCGTCGTCGTCATCCTCCTCATCGTCGGCATGGTCGTCCGAAACTCGGGCGGCTCCGGCAGGATATTGATGCCGTCGGGCTCGCCGCCCGCCATACGGTACGTGGTAGCAGTGGTAGCCTCGTCTTTGTTTTGCCGGGCGTTGCTTGTGGGTGCTGACCCGTTTGTTTCTCCTCTAGAAAAATCAGCGAAAAGCACGACAAGGTCTTCGTGACGGGCTGCCTCGAGCCCGACACCAGCAAGCCCCGCGCCAACGCCGCCTTTGTCGTGCTGGCCCGCAACAAGGAGCTGGACGGCGTGATCCTGTCCATGAAGTCGATCGAGCGCCACTTCAACCGCTGGTACAACTACCCCTACGTCTTCCTCAACGACGGCGACTTCAACCAGACCTTCCGCGACACGGTCCGCAAGTACACCAAGGCCAACGTCGAGTTCGGCAAGGTCGGCCCGGACATGTGGGGGTACCCGGACTGGGTCGACACCAAGGTGGCCAAGGAGGGCATCAACAAGCAGGGCGACAACGCCATCATGTACGGCGGCATGGAGAGCTACCACTTCATGTGTCGCTTCTACTCGGGCTTCTTCTACAAGCACCCGCTGCTGGCCAAGTACGAGTGGTACTGGCGCCTCGAGCCCGATATCAAGTACTTTTGCGACATCACCTAGTAAGCTTGGCTCTCTTTCCGCACCCGTCTTCTTCCTCTCCCCGTCCGGCTTCTAACAGGCCTCCTCCTCCTCCTTCCCTTCTTCTAGCGACCCTTTCCTCGAAATGATCAAGCACAACAAGACGTACGGCTTCACCATCGCCGTCAAGGAGCTCCGCGAGACGGTGCCCAACATGTTCCGCTACGCCTCGGCCTACATGCGCCTCAAGGGCCTCAAGTCGCAGGGCCTGTGGGAGTTCTTCCTGGAACCCCAGGACAAGGACCGGAGCTCCCGGTCCGCCACCAACGACGACGGCAGCCCCCGCATCCCCGACGTCGACGCCGAGGCCATGGAGGGGGAGAGGTACAACATGTGCCACTTCTGGTCCAACTTTGAGATTGCCCGCCTCGACTTTTTCCGCAGCAAGGAATACGAGGACTTTTTCCAGATGATGGATCGGAGCGGCGGTTTCTGGATGGAGCGCGTACGTCTTGTTTTTTTGATTCGTCCTTGGCCTTCCCTTTCTCGCATGCTGACAGAGAGACGCAGTGGGGTGACGCCCCGATCCACTCCCTCGCCGCCGGCGCCCTCCTCGCCACCCGCGACATCCACTACTTCCGCGACTTTGGCTACCGCCACACCACCATCCAGCACTGCCCCGCCAACGCGCCCGCGCGCCAGCTGCCCCGCGAGCCCTGGCTCGAAGAGACCACGGCCGACGAACGCGAGCGCATCGCCGAGGACAAGTACTGGGAGCACTGGGACGCGCCCCAGGAGAACGGCGTCGGCTGCCGCTGTCGGTGCGATACCGATATCGAGGAGGTCGAGGGCAAGGAGGGCAGCTGCATCCCCGAGTGGGTCGAGGTGGCCGGCGGGTGGGTGTGAGGCCGGCCGGTGTTTTTCCCCCGACCGGGTATTCCGGGACCTCATCGTCCACCGGCTTCCGGGAGGTGGGTCATGTGGCCTATGGCATCAAGGAGCGAGCCGTCTAGGTGGGGTTGGAGGCGCGCGCGATGGTGTGCCGTGCCGTTTTGCGCGCTCAGCTGGCAAGTCAAAGAGTAATTCGTTTGCAGGGTGTTGGGTGTGTACTATGCAAAGCTATCGGGTCGTTTGGGTTGTGATGAAGAGGAGGGCGGTTGGTTCGGTTGTGCGGGTGGACGGGTGGACGGGTGGACGGGTGGACGGGCGGTTGGGTTTTGGCGGTGTTGGGTAAACGCACGCAAGAAGCATCCTATAAGAGTCTTACGTACAAAACAACAAGAGACGACTTTAATGGCATGATCAACACAAGGAAGGACGCCGACGCAGGGATGTTGTCTGTCCCTCTCTTTTTCTCTCTCTCTCTCTCTGTCTGTCTGTCTGTCTGTCTGTCTGTCTGTCTGTCTGTCTGTGTATGTTGTGTGGTCTGCGGTCTGCTGGTGGGATTGTTTTCGCCTCGTATCCGACATTGCCCATCTATCTCTTCCTAGAAATACTATGCTTGAGGATGAACACTCTCTCTTGCACACCCCACGATACAACCTCCTTTCCTTCACCTGGCTTGTCGTGTCTGTTATCCCAAGAGGTGGAATCTACTGGAACACAAAAAAAAAAAGAAGAAAAAAAGGACAACGGCATCAGAAAAGCACATTAGAAAGGTATACTAGACACAATAAGAGAGGGGGGGGGGAGGGGGGGGGAGGGGATTGACTTGGAAAATAGTTCAGAAATCCATGAAAAGGAAACAGAACAAGCCTCTCTCTACCTACTGTGTACCTACCTACCTACCTACCTACCAGCCCGTCTATCCGTCTATAACAAAGCAAAGGAAAAAAAAAGAGCAATAAATCTAGGTATCTATCTCCCGGCCCCGCCAGCTCTTTGGAAAATAAAAAAACGATCGAGCCACCCGTTTGCACGCCATCCCATCCCATCCCATCCCTTCATCTATCCATCCCTCATCCACCAGGTCCGTTCGTTCGTCCATCCTACCCTGCCCTGTCCTGTCCTATCCTGTCCTGTCCCGTCCTGTCCAGGTCCTATGCGTTCCTACGCCGGCCAGCCCAGCCAGCCCAGCCAGCAAGCAAAGCCATTCGTAAAAAAACGAATTCCCTCCCTCTTTAGGTCCTCCCCCCCCCCCTCTGCCCTATCCGAGCAGAGATCAGGAGAGAAAAGAAGAAGAAGAAACAAGTATAAAAAAGCATCGTTTTGGGCTTACCACGCGCAGCCCCCAACGTCCGTCACGGCGCCGTGGCTCGCGTCGCCCACGAGCCGGGCGTACTTGGCCAGGACCCCCCGCATGGGCGCCATGCGCGGCGGCGTCCAGGCCTTGCGGCGCCGCTCCATCTCGCGGGCGACCGCGGCCGCGTCCGCGTCCGCGTCCGCGTCGCCCTCGGCGGCGGCGGCGGCGCCCCGGACGCGCACCACGTCGATGCGGTTGGCGACGGCGTCGATGGTGATGACGTCGCCGTCCTCGACGAGGGCGAGGGGACCGCCGACGGCGGCCTCGGGGACGACGTGGCCGACGATGAAGCCGTGGCTGGCGCCGCTGTAGCGGCCGTCGGTGACGAGGGCGACGTTGCGCAGGCCGGCGCCCATGATGGCGGCGCTGGCCTGGAGCTGCTCGGGCATGCCGGGCCCGCCCTTGGGCCCCTCGTAGCGCACGACGAGCACCAGGTTGCCCTCGTCCGGGCGGATGGCGCCGCGCGCCAGGGCGGCGTTGAGGTCGCGCTCCTTGTTGAAGACGCGGGCGGCGCCCGTGAAGCGCAGCCCCTCCTTGCCCGTGATCTTGGCCACGGCGCCGCCGGGGGCCAGGTTGCCGCGCAGCACGCGGATGTGGCCCGTCGGCTTGATGGGGTCCGCCAGGGGCCGCAGCAGGGTCTGGCCCTGCGGCAGCGACGGCCAGTCGGCCACGTTGTCGGCGAGCGTCTTGCCCGTGACGGTGGGGAGGGAGCCGTCGACGAGGCCGTGGCCGATGAGCATCTTGAGCACGGCCGGGGTGCCGCCGATCCGGTACAGGTCCTCCATGAAGTGGCGGCCCGAGGGGGCCAGGTCGGCCAGGTACGGGGTGCGGTTCGACGTGCGGGCAATGTCGTCGAGCGTCAGCGGCACGTCGGCCGAGTTGGCCATGGCGAGCAGGTGGAGCACGGCGTTGGTGCTGCCGCCGAGGACGATGGTGACGACGAGCGCGTTCTCAAAGGCGGCGCGCGTCATGATGTCGCGCGGGCGAATGTCGCGCTCCATGCACACGCGGATGGCCGAGGCGGCGCGCTCGCACTCGCGCGCCTTCTCGGGCGACGTGGCCGGGTACGACGACGAGCCGGGGAGCGTCAGGCCCATGGCCTCGATGGCGACCGCCATGGTGTTGGCCGTGTACATGCCGCCGCAGGCGCCGGCCCCGGGGCACGCGTGGCGCTCAATGTCCTCCATGACCTCGCTCGCCGTCGCCTTCTCGCCGTTGGCCTTGGGGCACTTGGCGTGCAGGCGCCCGTACGTCATGGCGCCGGCGGCTTCGTAGCAGGTCGTGATGTTGATCTGCTCGTCGAGGAGCGCCGACCGGCCCTTGCGAATGGTGCCGCCGTAGATCATGAGGAACGGCCGGTTGTGCCGCGCCGCCGCCATGACGACGCCCGGCATGTTCTTGTCGCAGCCGGGGATGCTGATGTTGGCGTCGTGCCGCTGGGCGCACGTGATGGTCTCGATGCTGTCGGCGATGATCTCACGGGACTGGAGGGAAAAGCGCATCCCTGGATGCCGGCGTTAGAGAAGGGGGGAGGATTCCAAGGGCCGCCGTGGCGCCCGCGGGAAGGGGGGATGGTAAAACAGCTCACCCTCGGATCCCATGGTGATGCCGTCCGAAACGCCAATGGTGCTGTACTGCCAGGCCAGCATCTGCTGCTGCTCGACGGCCTTCTTGACGATGCGTCCAAGATCGTACACTGTAAGAGGTGGTAGTTATGCTGCTGTCAGCCCGCTGCCCCTTCCAAGCGCCGGGGTCTCTCCCCGCCCAAGATCGTCGTCGTCACTCACAATGGGTGCTGGACAAGGGTGGTTATGTGTTAGCTCACTCAGCACGGCTCGGCTCACCACAGCACAGCACAGCACAGCACAGCACAGCGGGGCAGGGCAGGGCAGGAAGAGGGACCATGCACGGCCCAGGAGGACAAGACTCACTTGCACGGATTGCCCTCCCACCAGACGGTGGCGACGCCGACGTGGGGCGCCTTCTTCATCATTTCGCGGTTCGGGACGCCGGCGGCGTACAGCATGGCCTGGTTCCTCGGGGGGTCAGCCCGGGCGAGCCGGTGCGGAAACGGGCCCCGGGTTCGCCAAGGGAGGACTCACCTGGGCGCCGGGATAGTCGTGATCCCGCGTCATGAAGCCGGACCAGCGGTTGAGAGGGCCGCCGGGCGGGTAGTGGTCGAACTTGAGGTAGTCGCCCTCTTTCGGGACATTGCGATCGCCGACGGGGGTAGCGGCAGCGCCGGCGTTTTGGCCATTCGCGGTGCTGGCGATGGTGGCGGCAGCGCCGGCGGCGGCGGCGGCGGCGGCGGTGGTGGTGGTGGTAGGCGAGGCGGCGAGCTGGCAGCCGTTCTGGGCGACCTCGCGAACCAGGCCGGTCTGGATGTGGTCGACACCGTCTTGCGTCTCGGCATGAGGCGCCATGGTGACGCCGTGAGCTGACAAGGAAAGGCGCTGCTGGTTGGCTCGGGCTGGCGAAGTGGTGGTGGTTGTGGTGAGGTGGCGGTTGGTTCCAAAGCCCAGCAGTAGCAGCAGCAGCAGCAGAAGAACAACTTTTGAGAATCGATCCAAGAAGGACACAAAGCCTGGAGGAGCTGGAACGTCCGGAGAAGAGAGAGGTCGATCCAGGAGAAACCCGGAGGGCTGGGATCGAGGTCGAGATCGGGCGCAAGAAGGATGCCCCCTGTTTTCTAGGTACCGTTATCCAGGAAGCACGGCAAGCACTGCAAGCCTGTCGTCTGTCGGGGCGGTTGTTGGAAGAAAAGGAGGAGGAGGAGGAGGAGGAGGATGACGATAATGACGGTGTGCCAAAACGCAATCGAGGGCCCGGCAATGCCAACCTTGGACGTGGAAGCCCTGTTTTTAGCCTTTGTCGGGAGCCTTTGTTGACCGTTGATTTCACGTGGATGTCGGACAAGGACGCCGCAACGACGCCAGGAACCCCCGGAATGTTGCCCCTGGTTCCTGGTTGGCTTCCCCCGGATGATGAGACCGGGTGCGGATGACGAGCTCCGGTTCGTCGGGGCCGATGGTCAGGTATTTATTTTTTTTTCCCTTTTTTTTGGCTTTAGCGTGTGCACACTGGAAACGCTCTCTCTTTCTCTCTCTCTGTCTGTCTGTCTGTCTGTTGTCTTTCGGGTTGGCTGTGTTGACGTGGTGGTGGCGTGTTGACGTGTAGACGTGTTGGGCGGGCGACTTGGTGCGTGTCTTGATTTGATCAATAAATCATTGAATCAAACAAGGATACTAATGAGAAAACCTCTCAGGAAGGAAGAAAACAACTACAACAATGTACATACATATGTAAATAAAGAACAAGAAAAAAAATGGAGAGAAAAAAAAAGGTGTCTGACGTATTACTCACTCACCCCCTCTCTTCAACACCCAACCCAACCCTTGACCGCTGCTCGTCAACCCGCTTCTTTTCTTCGACACCTCGCCAACGATGCTCGTCACCAAGCTCTGCCTCTTCAAGATTGGCTCTTTTGGGGTCTCGAGTGGATATCGCCACGGATCGGCCGGCCGGGACAGCCCTGGCATCAACGACTCGGACACGGCACAGAGGAAAGCAGAGAGAGAGAGAGAGAGAGAGAAACAAGATGAGATGCATCCCTCCAGGGACTGCACGTCAGGGCATGAAAGTCTCCACGGGCCTTCCCGGTTGGGAATCCCTTGGGAAATCCGCTGCGGTGCATTTCACGACAACGGCCCACTTTCGGAACCAGCGCTGGCCGTAGTGCTGCCCTGGCCCGGGCGCCCGGTGCGCTGTGCGGCCCTAGCACGACCAAAAGTTACGCCGCTAACGGTCCGATCAGGCCCAGACGAACCTACGTGGTTAGGTTGTGTCTTGGGAGGGGGAGGGGAGGGTTTCTTCTTCCAGCCTCCCAGCAGGAAACGAAACACACAGAAAGAACCTTGGAAATTTCAGGGGGGGAGGAGGGGGAACGGGGGGAACGGGGGGACGAGGGGGACGGGGGGAGCAAGGCAACCTGGAAGCTTTCGGAACGGCAACAACAACATCAACAACAACAACAACGACGACGACGACGACGTTGGGAACATTCCTTGCCTTTCTTTTCCGGTTTGCGGTACCTTATGGAGGTACCTGACTGAGCATGGCCAGGTCAGGAAACCTAAGGGACAGGGATGCGGAGACGGCGAGGTACGAAAGTACTACCTAACGTCATACAATGGAACCTGAGGACA
Source organism: Remersonia thermophila (assembly GCF_042764415.1). NCBI lineage: Eukaryota > Fungi > Ascomycota > Sordariomycetes > Sordariales > Chaetomiaceae > Remersonia > Remersonia thermophila. The sequence goes on from NC_092217.1 coordinate 5,103,775, forward strand.
TGGAGGAGGGCTCCATCCTTTGGTGTGAGACAGCAAGGTCCCCCTACCGCACCTCATTACGCAGCAGTTACGTTTACGCACTTTCATCCGCATGCACGCAGCCGATCGGGAGACTCGAGCCAAGTCAGGTACATGACGAGTGAGCGGCAGGTAGATAGGTACCCGGGGGACGCATGGGCGGACGAATGGAGATGAAGGCCAGGGATGCGAGGTGCTTCGGAAGCCAAACAAGGCGTTCCGGGGCCACGAGCCCCAAAAGCCAAGTCCCGGCTGCGGCGCTGCGGCTTTCGCCGGGTCTTGGGCGGGTTCCGGTCCCGCCGCCGCATCCAATTGCCGTTATCGCGTACGGCGTATGCGCCGCCTTTCCACCATCCACCATGGCGAGTCGAGTCCCTGGTCGGGCAACAGAGAGAACCTACCTTCTCCCTATGTAGAAAGCAAGGACCTTGGACCGATAACGACCCCTCCTGATGGGGGAGGGGGGCTGTTGGTCTGCAGAACGCAAGAGAAGAGGTCCCCGGTCGGTCTCCCCGTCCTGTCTCAGGTACCCAACCGGGCGGTGGGGACGAGATGCTGCTTACTACCTGTCCATGCCACCGATGCCCTGCCGCACGCTCATCGCTCGCGCTCGCGCTCGCACCATCATCGCCAAGTGGTCTTGCGCCATTGGTCTCGCATCCTGTGCATGTCTGTCGGCTTGCCGTACCTACCTACCTACCTACCTGCCTGTCTGCCTGCCTGCCTGCCTACCAGACATTCTGTATGTATGTATTACAGCATGTGTGCGTCTGCATCATCATGTACTATATGCGTGTGTCTTGTGTCTTCACTTACCTCCGAGCCGTCCTCCTGTCCTGATCTCGCATCCTCTCCGTCCCTGGGTCCTTTCCATATCCTTCCTCCCTCTCAGGCCAGACCCGGGGGGGGGGGGGGTGCAAGACGGCAGCACCGGAAGCAAGATGGCGTCAACAGGGCCAGACAACCATTTCTACTGCGTACACAGTAGGTCCTGGCGCCCCTGTACCTGGTCGTCAGCCGGTGAAACAGCACACGGCGTGCATGGGAGGGAAAAAGGTGGGGAGGGGAATCAAGAAAAAGAAGAAGCAGGAAAAAAAATAGAGCTAACGGATGCAACCAGGGTTGCAGCCGATGCATCAACGCATGTCCGTCATCGCGACGGGCTGATTTGCTCAGCGCTCCTCTCTCACACCCACCCACCTTTCTTTTTTTTGTTTTTTAAACAAAAAAAAAACGTGTACTGTGTATACTATAGTAACCAACAACAACTTGTACCGCGGTGCCCGGAGGGAGGTGGTTAGCTACTCCCCCACCTCCACCTACCGTAAAAAGGATGTCGCCATACTGCGTACCTAGCCGACGGTCGGGAGCGCTCCTTCATACACAGTAGGTACCTAGGTACCAGGCGGGCAGCCCACCCTCAGGGCTTCCATCGGTTGCATGGAACGTCCAATGGAAGCCATCGACCTCCCTTCCAGCCCGTTCCCGTCGGTGCCCGTGCCGTGCTGCCCTGCCCTGCCCTGCCCTGCCCTGCCCTGAGAGCGGGCCCAGCGTACCGGAGCCGAAGCCGAGCCAGTCGGTGTGCAGCGTTGCATCCTCGACTGTTTTTGTGCTGTAGTTTGTCAAATAAGGACACATGGCATGCCCGGAAACGAACTCGACCAACCCCCCTCCACAGGCAGGGCTCGCCGGGGCCCTGGGCCGGACACACAGGGGGGAGGGGGCAGCATGAAAATGCGGCTGCGCCTTGAGGACGGGAGGTTTGTTGTACCTAGGTTGGATCGGGTTCGGCCTTTGAACATGGTTTGCAGTCTCTTCCCTGCAGAAACAAGAGCTCTCTGGCTCGATCAGGTGTATAGTAGCAACTATGTACGCTACATATGCTATAGTAGTTACTAGTGGCTTGTTTCTCTTTTACCAGTTATTCGTTGAGCCTAGCAAGGTATTACTGCGTACACATTTCCCTTTTCAGAGAGGTTTTCCCTTTTCGGCCACCCATCTCTTCCCACCCAACCCTCTTCTCCCGTGTTTTCCGGCCTTTCCAGCAAACACCAGGCTCGGCCCTTTTCTCTCTCGTCTCGACTCCTCCACACTCAAGTTCCCCCGCCTGCCATCCCCCCGCCCAGGAGCCTCCAGAAAAGGCACCGATAGTCGCGGCGCCCACGATAGCGTCATCCCGATGCCGCGTCCAATCCCCATCGCCCTGGCTGGCTTTCGATAAGGTCGCATCTGCCGCTGCCGGTGAGTGGACGAGGGGGGAACCCTTGCTGCCCGCTCGGGGCTTGGCGGCAGACGTCGGAGGTGCATCTTTGGCTGCCGCATCTTGTGGCTGCATCCATCCATCCATCCAGCCAGGGCTGCCCTGCCCAGAACAAACACACAACATCACGCAAGCGCCGGGCTGCAACCTCTTATCTTGACCCTCTCTGCATATACTATAGTACACACTAGGCAAGGTACCTGCCTGCTCTCCCTTCCATTCGGTACGCAGCAGCCGACATGAAAAAGAGGGGAAAAACAAAGCTTGCCCCGGTCATGAGGAGATCGTGACGGAGAACGCACCCCGCATGCGTTCTGAAGACCGGGCGAGCACTCCTAGAGCAACAACAACGCCACATGTCCTGCCATGACGCCATGACGAAGTGCGCTGTCAGATGGGTGCCCGGGTAAGAAGCTGAACGTCCTTGAAAGAGAGTCGGGGCCTGTGGCACCAGCACCAGCAACAGCAACAGCAACAGCAGCAGCAGCAGCAGCAGCAACAACAACAACAAGAATAACAACGCCACCGCGAACGTCATGAACTACCCAAGTTAGAAGCATGAGGAACCCGCAGGGCCTCTTCTTTTTCCGCATGCGTCCACTGGTTGATTTCACCGCGCCCCTTGGACTGGAACGGAGCTGCTCTCAAAGTTCCCACGGCATTCTTCTTCCTCTTCCCTCCTGCATACCTTAGCTCGGTACCCAACCAACGTTCCCCCGCACCCGCCAACATCAGCTGCGATGCCGTCATGCATCAGGGAGCCATCAGGCACTTTGACTCCGATTCCCTCCCCCCTCACAAAAAGCCCCAACTTTGCCAAGCCTACCTGCTCAGCATCAGCCCCTACTTCGTACCTACCTGACCTTCCTGACCTTGCTATAATAGTTACACAGCACCAATACACCGAGGCCCGCGTTGGTAGTTACCCGGATCCCGCCTTGCTCTGCAGCCACCCTGACCGTCTGTCTCAGCCCCAAACCTTGTCTCATCTGCGGCCGTCTCGACAAGGAAAGAAGGTGGCAAAGGGAGAAAAAAAAGAAAACCAGCAGGCAAGTGGACGGAGCGGGCCGGTAAAGATTGCAGTAGGGTCCAGGTGAGAGAGAAGAGACCGAGAGGGAAAATGGAAAGGAGACCGCAAGAGAGAGACCCAGAGGGAAAATAGAAAGGAGGCAGCAAGAGAGAAACCGAGACATTCGGGGGGGCAGAGGGGAGGGAGGCAGAGACGTTGCAAAAAAAAAAAAAAAAAAAACAGCAAGATCGGTCTCTATCCATGTTCATCACCAATGACCAAAACATCAAGTCTTTTTGAGTGCTCATCAGCGGTTGTCATTGTCGTTGCAGTTCCAGCTACCTCGTCGTGGTCGTGGCTTCGTCCATGCATTTCGTTCCATCCGACAGCCCTCGTCATCCATCCATCCATGCATCCGTCCATGCGTGTCTGTCTCTCTTCATGGGATGCATACCATAAGAGAAGAACCCCCCTGGGGGTGTGTAAGCGGTGGTGGTGAGAGGAGGAGGGAGGGGGCCATACACCACCCACCACCTCCAGCTGCCTACCTGCCCACGAAACACCAGCCAAGCCCACACCCCAAGACGCAATCCCAACAAAACAACTCCGTAGAAGCAAAGGTTGCAGAAAAGAGTCAAGTGAAAGAACAAAAGCCGCCCTTCTCCATCTCCCTTACCTTCCTTTTCCACGGCCATCCGCTCATGCGTCCATCAAACACGATGGACCCGAACCGTCAGTGACCCCCCCCTCACCACCATCACCATCACAACCTCCGCCATCGCTCATGCGCAAGCCCCAAAGCGTCAAGTGAGAAAAAAAAAAAAACAACAAAAGTGCCCTCTCTCCCCAAATGGCAAAGAAAGCCCTTTGAGGAAAAACAAGCATACAAAGCGAGTGACAAGAAAAGAAGCTGGCCCCAGGGAAAAAAAGTGAACAGAAAGGAAAAAGCCACCTACATAGTCACCAAACCAAGCCTAGGGCTACCTACTTCAAACCCTCCCCATTCCGCTGCTGCTCTCCTTACATAGCCTCCTCCCCTCCTTTCAAGCCATCCCCGCAACAGGCGCGGCCCCCAGACCCTCCTCGATCCTCCTCACCACGTCCCTCTCCCGCGGACTCCTCGGGCTGGCATCGATCCCCAAGATCGCGCTGATGCGCGTCTTGTCCTGATTCGAGCCCTGCACCGCCGCCGCGTTGCCGTTGCCGCTGCCGCTGCCGCTGCCGAAACCAAAGGCGTTAAAAGGCGGCACCGTCGACACGGCGCTGCTGCAGCCCACGCCGGCCGAGTAGAGCTGGTCGTCCGGGCTGGCGACCGGCGTGATGGGCGTGCGCGCCGCGATGCCCACGTTCAGAGACGACGGCGACGACGAAGCCGGGGTGGTGCTCCGCCAGGCCTGCTCGAGGACGAGCGGGTTGGCGCCCGGGCCGTAGTCGGCGGCGATGGCGGCCCAGAAGGAGGCGCGGTGGGCGTTGTAGATGGCCGTCAGGCGGGCCATGTCGACGGGGTGGCTCGGCTGGAAGCCGGCGGGGGCCGAGAGGCCGTTGCTGCCGGTCGGCGGCGGGAGGGCGGAGCAGTCGAGGCGCAGGGGCCCGGCAGGGCCGTGGGGGCCGTGGGAAGGGCGATGGGATGAGGCGGCGGGGTAAGGGCGCGCGGCGGTCGGGGAGCCGGCGCCCATGGCGAGCGAGGTGTTGAGACCGAGGCCCATGGAGGCCGGCTTGGGGAGGATGGTGGGGAGGTGGGGAGAGGTGTTGGACTGGGCGGTGGCGGTCATGATGCTGGGCAGCTGGATCCCGCCAGGGCTGGCGGCGCCGTAGGACCCGGCCGACACGGGCGAGACGGACCGGCTGGACGAGCCCGCGGGCTCGTGGATCGGCGAGGGCAGGGTCCCCGGGTGCACGGGCGAGCGTCCGTTGGAGGAGCCCGAGGAGAGGGAGGTGGTGCGTTTCCGGCGGTTACTCCCGTGGCTCAGCTGGTGGTAGTGCAGGCGGCAGGCTAGCTCCGTCTTCTTGAGATGCGCGGCGATGTGCTTGTAGGGCATCTTTTGCATGCGTGTCTGGAGGAGATATGCTTCCTGCCAGAATCCGTCAGTATGGCGCGTCCTCGCCACGGCTCATCCTTCGCTGCTCACCTCTTCCTCGCTCCACGCTCTGCCGCCACCGGTAGAGGCCGTCTTTCTGGTCTTTGTGACGCCATACTCGTGGCGCTCAAGGACGTCCGACCTCGGGGTGTAAGGGAGACGTTGTCCCGTCATTGGCATAACCGGAGACATCATGACGTTTGTTTCCACAAAAAAAAACTCTTCCAAAGCAACTGTCCGACCAGGCGGAGTGTCCCGAGCAGAAGATCAAAAAAAAATGGAGTTCGTAACAAGAACGAGCAGAACTAGCTGCTGAAGAATCGAAGTCGGCTTGATTCGGTCGCAACCCGGACAAGGGACGAGAGGCAACAAAGAACCGTTTGGGCTTGTTGGGAAACGTGAGACAACGGTGGCCGAGAGGAGGGATCCGGAGACACACGAGAGCAAGTCGACAAGGTTCAGAAAAGAAAAAAAAAAGGACGACGACCAGCGGACGAAGTGAAGCAGTATAATAAACCAGATTATACCGTTGAAGAAGGCAAGATATTTCTCCCCAAAAAAAGAGCGTGGGCAGCCGAGGCTAGTTGGTGACGACGAAAGAGCGACAACGTCAGCTGCGAGAAGAGAAATAACAAGAAAAGAAAGGGACACACACGCAACAGCGCAGTGGTTGAGTGATGGAAGAGGTTCCACAAGCAAAGCCTTGGTGGGGAGGTATAAGATAGAAGAAGAGAAGAAAAAGAAGCGAAAGAGAGACTCCGGCGGGGGGGGACGGGGAGGAGGACTAGAAGAATAATAATGCAGCATCTTATTTTGATGCATGACGTTCGCTTCGGCTGCGGCTCAAGCAGTCCCGCAGGCTAGACCAGGGGGGGGGGGGGGGGGGACATGGTCGGCACACCCCAGACCTGACGTCTGTTACAGACCTCTGTGGAGTGGCCGGGGAGGGTGGGTTACACGGAGGGGGGGGGGGGGGGGGGGTGAGGGTGCGTATACGGAGCCCCATGGTCGCCTACCTACTGTGTACTGCGTAGGTCATGGAGTATGTAGAGCGTCGCGGCCCCGGCGCCGCCTGAGAGAAGGCCGGCCAGAACAGGGAACCGAGTATGGTTGAGGAGAACCTCAGGCAGGTTCCGGCCGTGGAGGAGAATCCGAACGTCTCGTCTCTCCATCCCATCTCGTCCCCTCTGGTGCAGCAAGGAACAAAGAAAGTCGAAAAGGCGGCGTTCAGGAACCCCGAGGTCGCATTCAAGACGCGGTGCCTGCGTCGAGTCGCGCTCGGCCCCTACAGGGGGTCCGCAGCCAAGACATAGGTGCCCGGTTGTACGCAGTTCCGGGAACTAGGGGGTCTGGTACAAGTCATGCTTGTTGCCCGAAACGTGTTGAACAAAAACGTTTGGCCATGTCCCGCTGGGGACGCAAACGCTTGCTAGCCGGGTCCTTCCCCGATCTCTCGTCGATGCCGTGACCTGATGGGTATGCTGGGCGCCTCCGCCCCAAAGAAAGAGAAGGAGAGAAAGGACCCGCTGAGGACGGTCTGATGGGGCGTCATGTGAAGCTGGTGGATGGGAGGTCGGTTGGAGGAACCTCCCCATCGCCAGGTGGGCAGGGTGGCGAGGGACCAAGTCGGGAGCCGTGGGGATGTTTGCCTCTGGCTGAGCAAAACAAACGACGAGGAAGATGCCACGGTGCGACCTGGACGTCCAAGCTGGAAACCGTGGCGGCGGGCCATGGCCTGGTCCAGTCTTTGGTTCACCTCCAAAGTTGTCGCGATGTAACAGATGGGCGTTTCTGCGAGGCAATCGGGAAAAAACAAGGAGGTCTGTGTCGGATGTTTGACACACGGATGCCCGTTGCTGCTTGTCGCTTGCCAAGTGTCAGAGAAGTGCCCTGATGCCTGCAGGCAGCCTGCCATTGGCCCACCTTCACCGTGGCCCCGCTCTTCTGGGCCTGTCCAGGTGAGGCTCTTTTCTCTTGCAGACCCGCTGCCCCCACCTGCCTACGCAGTAGGCGCTCTACTGTGTACTGCTAGTAGGTAACTACCTAGGTACCCGCCGCCGCCGCGAGCTTGGCCTTGCCAGTCTCGTTACATTTTCCGTCTTTTGTTTGGTTTGATCTCGAGCCGCTTGAAACACGACTTTTGTTTCCAACTTGCAACCTTGTTGCCGTTCGATGCAGACGATGGGATGACGATGCGAGATGCGAAAAAAAAAAAAAAAAGGAATTACGGTCTCATCTTGTGGGCTGGATCCATTGTGTGTTGTGTACGCAGTACTACCTACCTTACTTCGTATACACCACAGTACCAATCTAGGTACCTTATCGGGCCGGGCGGGCGGTTCCAGGTTGCGCACCTCACCTCACCCCAAAGGTCGGCGCATGTGGCCGGCGGCTCCAGACGGCGGGGCTCTCAACGCATTGCCTATGGAATCTGGGCTTGAGCTGGTAATCGACAATCTACCGAAGGTCTGTAGATAGATGCTCAAAACATCGCCAGCATGTCATTTGAGGGTTACGGAACGCCTCTGTTATGACACGGTATGCAGTTACCGGGCAGGTGGGCCAAGGTACATGCACTTACACACACAACGTCTGTTGTTCACCTTTATGCGTTGCATACCGTAGGTAGGTACCTACATAGTCCTGAGAGCTTCGACAGATGGCCACATCCACGCCTCGTTCCTCTCCTCGTGCACCGCCGTTCTTCGTATGTAATACAGCACCGAAAGTAGATGGCTTGGTGCAGTTCCGGCCGCCGACCCCAGGGTCGGACGAAACCCCAAACTCGCTAACCGTTGGTGCAATCTCAGCCGTGTCTCAGGCCTTTCCTCATCGGGCCCCTCCCCCAAACAGGCCGAAACGGCCCCACTCTTTTGGGAATGCCTAACCCAGGCCCACCACCCCCACATCCAACGCCTCGACTTACTGTGTACTATAGGTCAACGTCGAGGTACCCAACTAGGTAATTACCGTGCACACCACCTATGACGTCTCTTAGCAACGCACCATTGTCGGTCGGGTCTGGGCTGCCCTATCTTACCATCTGGTTGGGACGCTGCTCGACATTCAGGGCCGACTAGCCTCCAAAACCTCCATCTGTTCATTTTTTGTTCCTTTTGTTGTTTAATAGGTAGCGAGCGCGGACATGGGACGGTTCAGTTTGCCCCGGCGTTTCCGCCTGGACTTCGGATGACGCCGGCACAGCACGCCGCATCTCCATGACCCGAACAAAGATTCGAAACTCGCTGCCGTGCGTTTATCTTGACGATTCGCTCCCCGCCGGATCCTCCAGGGAGACACCGGGTTTTCTCGCACGGCCCGGGAAGCAGCTTGCAGCAACGGGGAGAGAAGAGACAGAACAGACAGATCCCCCAGAGGGGAGGGGAAAAAACAGAACACGGCCCGCACATCACCGCTGCTGCAAGGCGGGTGCGAGCCGCCGCTGGGACAAACCCTCTCGCACCTCAACTCTGCTTTCTTCCCCTCCGCGGACGAGCTCGCTGCTTGTCACTCGGAGGGGGGAAAAAATTACCGGTGAACCTCAAAGAGAGGCTAGGTATTGCGGCCACCCCGCGACGTGAACATGAACGGCCTCCCTGATGCTCAGACTTGCCGCCACGGCGCGTGATGAGACTCGAGCGGCCAGCCCACGGCCAGCTCTCGCCGAACCCTACCGCCCGCGAGCAGCCGTTCGTCATCCATTCGTGCCCATGACCGGGCCCAGCTAGCGTCGTCAATGCCGCTTGCGTGGGATTTCGTAGGTCGTCATGGAGGGGTCCGGATCGGAACTCCTCTCATGTCCAACCTACCGCCAGCCACCCATCGTCATGGCCGCCGCCGACGGCGACCCCCCCCCCCCCCCCCCCCCCCCCCCCCAATCCCAAACCCATCCTCGCCAACGACCCCACCAGCCATCCGAGGCCGTAATGGGCGCGCGTACCTGCATGGACTTGCTCGATCAAGCCCCCTGAGATCGAACCCTTCTAGATGGCCACCGCCCCCGTGGTCGCATCCGCGGATCCTCCCATCCGTCCCATCCATCCCTTTTGGCTTTCCCTTCTCCCCCTCCCCTTCTTGCACATCATCTGAAGAAAGAGAAAAAAGAAAAAAAACAAGGGAAGGGCCCGTCATGGGGTCTTCCGTCCTCCCGGGAGTCCATCCGTCATGCGCCATGGCATCCTCGATACGCATGGGATGACATGACATGGCATGAAGGAGGGGAGGGGGGGGCCACCTACGCCCGAACCAGAGCCCCGATCCACTCCGATCCGCATCGACAAGCCTCCTCCTCCTCCTCTTTGCCCAACGATGGCAGGGACGCAGGGCGCTCCCAGCGACACGCTTATTTCTTGCCCGGTCCGAGCCCAGGCCCGGATCTGCGCGAGCATGAATGTGATGGCTTGGGCCGCCGACCCGTGATCTGCGCTGTGAGACTCACCGACGTCGAATCGCGGGGTAAGATCGGACGGCGGGTGCCTCGCGCGCTTGGACGGCACTGCCCCTCGGCAGTTGGCGAGGGCGTGTTTTCATCGAGGAGGGGCACGGAGCGGCGTCCATGCTGGAGGAGAAATCCGGGTTGGGTGAGGCGGTTGTGGCTTGTTTTCCTCTCTTGCGCGTTGTTATTTGCAATTTCTTTTTCCTTTTCTTTTGGTTCGCCCGTTGTTGTGGTTTCGAGTTGTTTGGGTTGATGGCGGGTGGCTTTCGGGGGGTTACACCGGCCCCCTCCCCCTCGGGCCTCGTTGTTGGTTGCCAACGGTGGTCCGCATTGGCTCACTCGAAAGCTATGCAGTGAAAACCTAAACGGGTGACGAGAGAGATCCGGTAGGTAATCCTTCTTCTCATCAGAACGAACACGTCTTGTTGGAATTCGTCCCCCCCGCATGGGAAGCACGACAGACGCGATGCCCTCCCGTCTCCTCCTCTTCTCGCATCCGTCTGCCTTTGCCCGACCATCTCCGCCCCCTCGTTTCCCGTTTCGATCACCTACATACGGGCTACGGAGATCCCGGGATAGGCGGTGGATCGGCCCCGCGAAGCGTCGAGAAGTTTTGCCCATATGGATGTGCGCGTGCGTGATGAGATGATAATCCCCGATCCCTTCATAGCATCCTTGGAGCAAAAACACCTCGGCCAACGAGGCGCTAACGGGGGCCCCGCCCATCTTGTCCCCCGTATGCGCTTTGTTCCTCTGCCCCATCCGGCCCCCCGACGGAACTGGCTGTGCTGTGTCGTCGTCAATGTGGCTCATCCCTCTGTTTTTTCGCGTCCCTTGGAAAGACAGCCAGGAGTTTTGTCTGCCTCTACCTGATGCAAAGTTGTCTGGTTTGCTCCCCCACCTCCCCGAGTCCGGTCCTGCGAAACCACGATCGACAGGCACCGTACGGAACATGGCCTTCACGTACTCTCCGCTGCCGTGATCGCTGTCGCCGACCCCTACTCCTTGCCGGAATGATGATCGTGTATGCTACTACCTAGGCCAGTAATGACGCGTCTTGTTCTAGAAGCAGAAGCATCGTGGAAAATTCTCCTAGCTGTCGCCAGACCTTCAGATGGTGTCCCTGGGGCGACCGACATGCGGCGCACATCAGAACGTGCCACGGCTGCCTGTAGCGGGTTGGTTGGAACGATCTATAACTTTTTTTTTTTTGAGAATGAAATGGGCACGGCCAATCTTGGATGCGAGTTGGACAGCAAACCACGGTGAGCGAATGTGACGAGGGGGACGACATCATCCAAGAGCAGACATATGGTGAATTTCCATCACCAAGGAAGATTACGAAACCCAACATCCCACCAAGTCCTTTTTCAAGGGTTCAAGAATCCCCGTCGCCACAACAGCCTCATACGCCCAAGCATTCCGAGCATACGACGATGACTTGACAGTCCCTTTTGGGTGACTGCTCCAGACCGTAAGCCGGCAGGTGAAGCCGGATCCGGGAGGGTGCTGTGCCACCAACACCGAGCATGGAACGGGCCCGATCCGAGATCCCGGGTGTCGGCACATGGATCAGGGGTTGAGGAGGGGTTGGAGGAGGGGTTCGCGTTCCAAGACGCACTCGACATGATCAAATTCCGCACCACGCATCCGCTTTGGGATCGGTATGCAGCATGGAGACGCTGCGATAGCACCGTGAAAGCTCATGGGCAGGACGTGCCAGCAGGACGGAGCCTGGTTGAGCCGCTCCAAAGGCCGCTACTTGCACACAGACGCTGACAACGCTATCCGCCATCGCCAATGTCACCCTCCTCAAACCAACAAACCTACGCTCTGTGTGACCGTCTCCGGAACTGGATGTCGTTTCAGGGGGCTTTTGCAAGGCCCTCTACTTCACAGGCTTACGATAGCATTCTTCAACAACATGGACGTCCCGGAACCCGGCAACGACGCCGATTCTAGCTGTGCTCAAGGGGCTCCCTGGTGCGAGGTGGGTTGCATACGGGGCAAGGACGTGCGCCCGATGGCACAATGCCAGGACAAGACAACCTTCGGGCTCGCCGCATCTCACGCCAGCACAGCTGGAACGGCGACGGGATTGCAACCGCAACATCCGGACCGCGACGGGATCCCGGCTGAGAGAATGGGAACTGTCCGGAGAGGTTCACTGGGTCCAGCATGTCTCAGCCGCTTCTTCACTCCCCTCGAATTTACACCAGCCAACCCAAGTCCCGTTACGCCATCAGACCCAGGCGTGAAGACGTAAAAACGCGAGAAGCCAAACCCTGCGTTGGATTGCGAAAGCCCCCGGCCGAGCCCACGTCGTCGTTGGCGACGGGTAGCATTTCGTCATTCTCCTGCCTTGAAAGGTGCTTGAGTGGAGACGACGAGACGAGCCGAGCCGAAGTGGAGATATTCGGCTGCGGGGTGCCTGCGCCGGTGCGGGGTCCGGCGCGTGAGGAACAACCTCTGCCGCCAATAGGTAGGGTTGGAGACGGCCTCCATCCGGGACAGCAGAACGCGGGCAGCGCCTCAGCTCCGCGTTCTTGGGAGGTGTCTCTTCCAACGGCCCGTGCCGCGGGGTCATGCCGTTGGAGGGAGGGGGGGATGGATGGATGGATGGAAGAAAAGGCTGGGCGGAAAAGCTGGACGTGCATGCAATCTCCAGACGGCCCTGCTGTGGTTTGCCAAGCGCCTCCCGCATCCAACCTGTCGACGACAGGAAATGCTGGCAGAGTTCCCCGGCCCTGCGAACAGACGGGATGCAGGCCAGAAACCTGCGGCCAAGCAACGAGCAAGAGTCCCGCAGAAAGGTGCTTCCTCTTAGCGGTGCGGTTATCGCGGGCAGCCGATGGATTTCTCCTCATGGGTCTTGGAATTCAGCCAACAGCCGTCCGCGATCGTCGGGCCCTGCTTGGTGGTTGGAGCGCAGGGAAAATGACGCCGCTCCAACCCGCTCGTTTGTTATTATCGCTGGTCTTCAGCCATGGCCAATCCGCGGCGGCGGCATGCAACGCCACTGTGAAGGCTGATGGACGACATTGCCAAGAAGCTTTCCTGGGTGACATGCAGGCCAGGTGTGACAGCAAAAACGGATCCGCTGATGCTGCCATCAGCTAGTGCACCATATATACCTGCTACTGCAACACCAGGCCTGCTGTCGGCGCAAGCGGGCGTGACGGCCAGGTCACCCACCGACTTTTTCAGCCGGCCAAAGCAGGGGAAGGATGGAAGAGGAAGGGAAGAGAGAAAGTAAAGAAGAAGAGCGGACAATAAAAAAAAAGAAAGACGAACGAGGGTTCGGCGAATGTCTTGGGAATGGTATTGCAAGGAGGAATGCGTGCAGAATCCCGAGTCGAGTTGAGGCAAAAACACGGAACGGAGCGAGCGTTCTCTTTTTGTTCCCCACCTTCCTTCACTTGGAGCCTGAAGAGCCTGGCCAATCAAGACCACAGGCCTTGGGATCCCCGCTTTTTCTCGCCTTCGCACAAAACGCGGCCCACCCCAAGGAAACAAATCCATCTCTCTCCGTCCCCACGTCAAGGTCCCCGTCACCTGGCACCCAGCCCCCCATTCCCCGATCTTTTTTTGCCCTCTGGTCGAGGTACTTCTGTTCCCAGGGTTCTGCATTGCGCCCAAAGTCACCTCTCTCACGCCCGCTGGTCACTCGAGGTATTTTTTGTGTTTTTTTTATTATTCACTAGTATTTCCCGGCCTCGCTCAGCTTCCTTTGCCTTGCCAGTCGAGGCAACGCCAGCATTCCCAAGGGACTCGAGCATTTTCTGAGACTGTCTAGCTTTGTTGACCCGAGGCCAACCGAAGCCGTGAGTATATTCAGGTTTTTTTTTTTTTTTTTTTTTTTTTTTTTGGCCCGTTCGGGGGGTCGTTTTTCGTCTTCGTCCGTTCCATTTCCCGCTGCGAGTCATCCAAAAGCTGGAGGGTCCCATGTGAGGTGTTGGTGGTCATGACAACGCGCTCTTGACCTGGGACATGAACATGTACCCGGCTCAGGTCCAAGGCCAGGGTGCGCCCTCGGGCAGTCACGCGGCTGTCCAGGCCTGCGAGGCTGGACTGGAGACCATGACGAACAACCCCTCTCTCTCCGCCCCCGCGTTGTTGGGGAGCCATTCGTCCCAGGTTTCCAGGGAATTTGTCACCAGCAGCACCAGAGATGCGTCATCATCAAAGCAACAACACCTCTCTCTCTACCTTTCTGCTCATTGCCTGCTGAACCACTCGCACTGTTTTTGATGCATTTTTTTTCCCTCTTGCGGTAGCTGACAGGCAACCATTGCGCCCAAGTTACAGTCCTAAACTTAGACCATGCAGCACTGGATGATCCCCCCCGTTTCGACCGTGTCGGGCGCGGGCGTGTCGGAGTACCTCTACTCCAACTCCACCGACCAGTAAGTACATGCCCATTTGTACCCCGACGTATCCCAGCACCCGCTCTGTTGGCAATGGCCCGCCCCCCTCCCCTCCCTCCCTCCCAAGCCACCACCATCCCATGGCGCCTCCAACAACACCCTTACCCTCTTCCATGTACCCGAGGTACTCCCTCGTGCGACATCATGTCCCGCACGCCCGGCGAGGCCGAGTACCTGAGTAAATATGCCACGTGGGGGAAGCTGCCAGGGCCAATCTCGGCACTCTCTTCATAAGTCATCGATCCCGTTTCTTCTTCCCTGGCCGGCGTAACCGTCACGCATACAATCGCCGGGAGGCCCACCCGGGATCGTTGCCGTCCTTCCTGTCCTGGCACCGCGAGCCCGGATTTCTCCACCTGCTCAGCACCCCCCCGCCAGAGCCCTAGGCATGAGGGAGAGGCAGCCTTCCGGGGAGGCTCCGTTATGGCCTGCGCGACGGCCGGAACCGGCTCCCGCCCTGCAAGCTCCACAGCCCCCGACGTCCACCCAACAGCCGCATCGGCAACAAGGGCATCCTCGGACACCATGGGCTTGGTACCCTCCGAGCTCGCTGGCTAACCACTCGGCTCCCTCCAGGCAATCACCCTATCCTCCCCAGCAGCGGCAACAACAGCAACCGGCGCAGCAGGCGGCGGCTCCGGGGCAACCGGATATCAACCGGCGCGACCAGCCGACCGAGTACCAGTACCCCAACCAACCGCCCCAGGCCTCGCAGCCCCAGCCGCAACCTCAACCTCAGCATCCGCACCAACAGCACCATCCATCCCATCCGCAGCATCGCGGACCCCCACCCCACGGCCAGCAACCACAAGGCCCGCTACCGCAGCAGCAGCAGCCACAGCAACAGCAACAGCAACAGCAGCATCAAGCGCAGCCCTCGGTCCCCGCAGGAAAGCGGAAACGCGGCGCCCCCGTGCCCAATGCTCACCTCCTAGGCCAGCAACAGCCTCCGCACTTCAACGTGTCCAAGCCACCGGGCCAGCATGGCGCTCCTCAGCCGGGCCAGCAGCATCAGCATCAGCAGCAACAGCAGCCGCAGCAGCACCCGCCGCAGCAGCCGCAGCCGGGCGCCCCCCAGCCGACGCCCCTGACCACGCCGCAGATCCCCCAACCATCCCCTCAGCAGCAACAGCAGCAGCCGCCGCCGCCGCCGCCGCACACCCCACAGCAACCACAGCATACGCAGCAGCACCCCCAGCCGGGACAGCAGGTACCGCCGCCCCCGCCTCCGGGACAGCAGCCGCCGCAGCAGCAGCAGCAACCGGGAGCGGCTCCCGGTCCAGGCCAGCCCGGCGCGGTGCCCCAAGCTCCGCCTCAGCATGCGGCCGGCGTTGGCGGCGCGGCAGCCCCGCCGCCGGCCAAGAAGCACCGGACGAACACGCCGTGGACGCCAGCGGAGGAGCTGAGGCTGAAGCAGATGCGTGATGCCGGGCATAGCTGGGCCGAGATTGCCAAGACGTTTCCGACGCGGACCGAGGGCAGCGTCAAGAAGCATTGGTACAAGGACATGCACTATGCCGAGTTTGCCGAGGATGAGGTATGCATTATTATCCTGTGCTTTGGGCGGTTTCCTGGAAGAGAGACATGGGCGAACGAGAAGGCTAACCATGCGGCTCACAGAAACAAGCCCTCTTCGCGGCTATCAAGGAGTATGAGAGCGCCAAGTGGAAGGTCATTGGGCAAAAGGTTGGCAAGCCGGCCAAGGCGTGCGAGCAGTTTGCCAAGGAGAACTTTCCTGGTACGTGTTCTGCCCTTGTTTGACCTTGGCGTTTTTTTTTTTTTTTTTTTTTTTTGTGTGTGTGTGTGTGTTGCGTGCTGGCCAGGCAGGCAGACAGATGACTAACAAATTTTTTTTCGTGATTAGAGCTGTTCCCTACGGTCAAGGGGAGATAGACAGGGCCGACGGGCTCACACACACACACCCACACACACATCGCCTGCGCTGATGCTCTCCCCCCTGGGCACGGGGAGCGAGAATTGAGCGGAGATGGTGGTGGAAATTTGTTGGAGTCTTTTGCCTCGGTTCCCTTTTCTCTAGGACGCGAACAGCAAAGGGGGAGAGTCCTGGGAACTAGCGGCATATTGATGATACTGTGAAGCCTGGGGAGTTTGTTTGACATGTGGGAAGTTCTCGGAGTTTTTTCTTCATTTTTTTATTGCCCTCTTTTCTCTCTCTGCCTTGTTTCATCATTTGCGCTTTTGAGCCACGCACGGTAAGGGTAGGTAGGTTACCTAGGTATGAAGGGCGGGATAGGGTTTTGAGAAAGGGCATTTATCTCATCCTTCTTCCGACGGAGCATGTCGGGAAAAAAAAGAAGAGTGTCCAAGGCAAGCCAGGTTGGTTTTCTCTCTCTCTTTCTCTCTTTAGGGAGCTTGTCTTGGCCCCGACATGCGTAGGGTTTAATCAGCAAACAGCAATGAGATAGTTCACTTGGGAGCAGCCATCTGTCGTTCCGTCTTGTGTGTGCGCGTAACTAGCACCTGGCCAATGTAAATAAGGGTCAACCTTAGCTTGGGGTTTTTGCAGATTGTTGTCCACCGTGGACCGAGTTGGTACGCAGTATAGTACATGACCTGCCGAGCGAGTGACGTGATGAAGGGGGTGGTGGGGTTCGCTTTGGCGGCAGGGTGGTTAGGTAGGCAGTTACCGAGCTAGGATGTTTTGTTGACCAGAGAGGTTCCGAAGGTGCCGTGCCGTGTTCGTTCCCTCCCTTGGGTAAGATAGGTAGTGTACCGTAGGTCCCGAACCCCGAACCCGAGGAAGGGGTTCCGTGACCGTGGACTCGGGACCTGGGATGCGAATTGGGAGGATGCTAACCATGGCGTGATGCGAGGTTGTAACATGATGGGGGGGGGGGGGGGGGTTGGGAAAGGAAAGGCTTGGTATTTTATACGTAAGCACGTAGGCACGGGGTCCCGTACCGTAGGTAGGTAGTCAATGGGCCCCGGGTTGTCTTGTGTGAAGCGTGTTGTGGTAGAGGAGGAGGAGGAGGACGAGGAGGAGGACGAGGAACAAAGTGTAGTTTTTTTGTCCCCTCATGAGACATGAAAACCACACACCACATACCTACCTACGGTAAGCAGGAATTGGGAAAGGAGGAGATGGGTCGGTTGGTGCATGCTGATACTGTGTGTGGAGCGTGATGAGACTTGTGATATTACTGTGCGTCCCCCTCCTTTTCTGTGGCTCGGTGGTGGGAGTTGTTTTTGCTTTCCTACTGGGTACTAACTAGTCATTGGTCCGTGGGGTCCTCGGCCCAATTCATCGCTCGCGTGTAAGAAGGGCATGATTCGGTAGGAACCGTACTCTTCTTAAGCGTGTGTGGTGCGTTCAAAAGCACCGGTGCCCGACGGCGATGACTTGGAGAGCGAGAGAGAGCATGATCATGAGAACTGAGTCGTATGAATGTACTCAGTATGTATAAGACGCACTAGTGTACGATCTATCGGCGCTGGAATCGCCTCCCCCCCACACACCGTGCTATTCTGACGGCATGCGGTGATCCAGTGATCCAGCGACCGTGAATTCCGTTGTGGAATACGAGGCGGTTAACAATACTGCGTAGGGTCCTCACCTCTCTCGCGGAGGTTGCGGAATGAGAGGGAGCGTCAAGGAACCCCCATCGCCCATCGCCACGCGATTGGTCCTGTGCCGCGGCCTTCCCTTTGGGCCTGCTCGTTGGCACACGACAGCACACGCCCTCATGTCCGGATCCGGAAATGTGGATCCCATCATGAGACCCCAGTGGACCTCGCTGCATGTGTATTAGCTGCATGGCTGCATGGCAGGTGGAGCGGCCAGACACACGGCGCGCATCCGGCCCAACGCAAGCTGGGATTGCAGTGCGAGACCTGACCTGAGGCTTTTGGGTTGAGCAAACGCAGCCACCTGGGCATGGGCAGAGAGAGAGAGAGCCCCGTCGAGAGGGGTGACGACACAAGACGACACAAGTCAAGGGAAGATGAGAGATGGTTGTGCAAAGGCCTGCCTGCCTGCCTGCCTTTCGATCCCTCAATTGGGAGGTGTGTCGGACCGGGGGGGAAGGGGTTCAGTTCCAGTTCCGGACTTTGCGTCCTTGACGTGTTCGTCTCGGGTTGTCCTCGCTCCCTGGTTTCATGTCTATCTTTTCCAGGTAATAGTTATTCTGTCTGTCTATCTGTCTGTCTGTTTGTCTGTCTGTCTGTCCATCCGTCAGACCGTCGCACCGTCAGACCGTGGGTTGGTCTCGTTCCTTGTTGGCTCCCTTCATCGGGCCATCCCTTCCTTCTTCCCTCATCCCTCCCTCGCTCACCTTCTTGGTCAGCATCCCGATGCCAGGCGTGCATGAGAATGTATAGGTTCTTTTTTTTTTCCTTTTTTCGAAGCGCGAGCACGGAGCACATGGGCCATCATGGCGGTGGTGTGTGCTCTGCAAGGCTCAACGGTTTTTGAAGGGGAGGGAGGGCCCCCGGCTTCACAGCCCCGTTGGCGAGGGCCCCAGCCATGACCTGTTCTCCACGAACGGGCCACCAAGCAGGACAAGCAAAGAAGCACGCACGGGGGCAGGGGGTTGGCCTGGGCGGACCAGGGGTACCGCAGTTGTTGCAGAAGAGATACGAGGCCGCAAATACCCACTTGGCGCCATCAATGCCGCTTCCTTCCGTGACGACATGAAGAGCCACCGCTAGACCGTCCATTTTTGGAAAGGATCCATGTACTGTGTGGTATGTACGGTCCTTCCCATTCGCGTCCACGGGGACCCATCCTGCCGAGCCGAGCCTCCCCTCTCCCACCCCTTCCCCTTCCGGTCTGGGGGCCCCTCTGCAGGGTGCGAAATTACGGGCCTCGCATTTGGCGCATTTTGGGCATTTTGGCGCGATTTGGGTGTGGCGTTGCTGCTCATTGTCCTTGATCGGCCTTGGAGTTCCAGGGAGAGAGATCAGCAGCCCGTCCAGTGCCGTGGCCCTTTTTCTCCCCTTTTCTTCTCTTTTCCAACCCTTCCTCCTCCCCCCCTCTTACCTTCCGGGCTCACACCTGACTTGGCTTCTTCTTGGACTTTGGGGTTCCCTTTGGGCCTTTTCTTCCCTCGCTTCCCCGCGTCAGAGAGCCGTCCTTTCGTTTTCGTCTGCGTTTTTGGCTTGATCTTCCAACCATCAGCCCACCCACCCTCGTACCCTCGTTTTTTTTTTTTGTGTCACACGTTCTCCCCTGCTCTGCTTCGACGCCGCACCCAAGCCCTTGGGAGGGAGGACTCGTTCATCCTTCGTGTTGGATCCCATCGCCTCCTCGAAGGAACAGAGACCCCAAAGGGGGATTGCCACGGCCGTCGGCCATTCATTCGCTCGCTCATCATCATCCTACATACCTCTAGGGGGGACTGCTTTGCTTGTGGTACTGGTCTGATCCATCGACATTCCCGTCCTCGCTCCACCATCCTCACTCCACCCCGAGAAAGGGACATCGTCCTGCCGACCGATCTTCGTTGTCCTCTCCACACTTGTCTTTTTGATCGCTCCCGGCCACCTCGTGGCACCTGCATCCGAACAGGCCGATCGCATTCTGCGTTCTGTGCGACACGGCTGCCGCATTCCAGCCATCTTGAAGGCGCTGCAATCGGAAAGGCTGCCGAGACGGTGCTCTGTCATTTATTCGCCGCGTCCTCTCTCGACCTTGGTCGAGCCCTCGTGCCCGAAAGCTTGCTCAACCTCCTCTTCCCCCCTCGTTCTTCGCGTCGGCAAACCGCCGTCCGGCCTCTCCATCCACCATGGTTCGCTCGCTCCTCCCGCTCGGCGCCGCCCTGCTCGGCGCCAGCGCCGTCCTGGCCCAGGACCCTCCAACATGCTCCCTCGACAAGAAGTGCCCCAAGGAGGCCCCGTGCTGTTCGCGTGAGTAGATGTCTTACAAACCACCTCAGCTCGCCAAGCCGCCTGCTCCTTGCAACCCGAAAAAAAAAAGGCTGACGGCAACCTGCAGAATACGGCCAATGCGGCGTCGGCGCTTTCTGCCTCGGCGGGTGCGACCCGCGCATGTCGTACTCGATCGACTCATGTCTCCCGGCCCCCGTGTGCAAGGATAAGGTGTACAAGATGGACTCGCTCGACCGCTACAAGGACATCAGCCAGTACATGGGCGACCCGGACACGGCCGACTGGGTCGGTCAGGGCGAGCCCCTGCTCTACAACGGCAACGTGCTGCTCACCATGCCTCCCAAGTCGGTCGGCACCGTGCTCGCCTCGACCCGCTACATGTGGTACGGCAACGTCAAGGCCCGCGTCAAGTCGTCGCGCGGCGCCGGCGTCGTCACGGCCTTTATCCTCTACAGCGACGTCAAGGACGAAATCGATTACGAGTGGGTCGGCGCCGACCTGAACACGGTCCAGACCAACTACTACTTCCAGGGCATTACGGATTGTGAGTGCCGCCCGCGTCCGGTGGATTGGCCCCGTGCAAGGCAACCCCCCCCCCCCCCCTCCCCAGCTAACCAACAAACCTCTCCCTGGCAGACGGAAACTCGGGCAACATCTCGGTCCCCGACACGTACAACGAGTTCCACGAGTACGAGATCCAGTGGACGCCCGATGAGATCCGCTGGCTCGTCGACGGCAAGCTCGGCCGCGTCAAGAAGAAGTCGGAGACGTGGAACGCGACGGCCAACCAGTGGAACTTCCCCCAGACGCCCTCGCGCGTTCAGCTGTCCATCTGGCCCGGCGGCCTCGAGACGAACCTGGAGGGCACCATCAACTGGGCCGGCGGCAAGGTGGACTGGAACCACGAGGAGATCCGTAACTACGGCTACTACTTTGCCACCTTCGCCGAGGTGTCGGTCGAGTGCTGGAAGACCGACACCCCTCCCGGCACCAACAAGGGCCGCACCTACTGGTACACGGACGCCCTGGCCACCAACAACACGGTCGTCGACGGCGACAAGCCCAGCGTCATCAAGAGCTTCCTGGCGACCGGCCTCGACCCCAACAAGGGCGCCTCCAAGAACGTGACGCTCGACCCGGCCCAAACCTCGGCCGTCCACGCCATCCCCGGCGGCTCCGTCCTCGCTCCTGGCAACATTCCCGGCATCGATTCGCCGTCATCCTCCAGCTCTACCCGTTCCGGGCCCGCTCCCCCCTGCGCCACCAGCGGCTTCTCCCAAGCTTGCGGCGAGGCCGAAGACGCCACCAACACCAACAACGGCGCCCGCAGCGTCGACAGGACCATGGGTGCCAGCGCGTTCGCCGTGGTGGTGGGCTTTGCCGCGTTGCTCCTGCTGTGATCAACGTCCACGCATCCTTCGCGCCCAGCGCCCAGCGCCCAGCGCCCTCTCGCCATGCGTACGATGGGCCGTCTTTATCACGTAATGATTGGGGTTTCTTTGTTCATCTGGGTTTGGCATCGCATGTTTCGGGGCTGGCTTTTTTTTTTATTTCTCTCCCGCCGCAATTCGGTTGTTTTGGCGGACCGGTGGATAGAGGACTTTTGCACAGCATAATACGGGCTTTGAGCATCGGAGAGAGAAGGTGTGACACCGTCATGGCCTGGCCTCCTCGGACCAGGTGTGGCTTGAGGGAAAAGGGAAACGAGAGAGTCCGCGGGGACGAGGCGAGCGTGTGCGCGGCCTGGTCCTGTGGTTGTTGGTGGTTTGGCCTGGCGGTGGTGAACCGGTAATGTCTTTGGATCTTCTTGTATGTAGCTTTTGATACCACCTCGACATATTGACTGCCTTGTCTGCGGCTTATTTGGTGCCTGTCTTATTTGGCTATGGAAGATATCTTGAACACGGCGTGGCCTTGCTCTGTTGGCCTCCACCTCGGGATGTTCCTCCAAGCACCCATTGGGATGTTTGCACGGTGCCGAAGAAGAGACCATGATTATCATTACCATTATTCTTTTGATCCGGAAAACAAACGAAATCAAGTCTTGATGAAGCCGTTGAATGGCCCTGATGCCCCTTGGGACCCGATTGTCCTCTCGTCTTAGGACGAAACCCACACACGAGACTGAAGCACCCGACGGAGAAACCACCACATACGAGACGCCGCGAGAACAAACCATCCGGAAATCAATCCACCTTGGATGTTTCCCTATTCACCATCCGTCCCTTCGCCCTTCTTTTCTTTGGGAGGTACTTGTAAGTTGACTGGGTAGCAATGATGCAACGTGACCTTGTTTTTTTCCGCCGAGGGGAGTTGATGGTGTATGTAAAGATGCCAAAGCCATCGAGATGAGTAATTGACGGGTGGGTGTCGATAGTATTACGTCGTGCGGGTACTTGAGAAAGAACTTGGCGGGGAGAGAAAACGCGTTCCCATGATCGATCTGCTTGATTCTCACATCATGATCCGTCAGCTTTTTTGTCTTGTTCTTTTATCCCAATGACACACGCAGCCTTGCCCAACCCAACCAACCAAACGCTCTGGAAGGAAAGGGAAGAAAAGAGTGTCTTTCTTACCTGGAAGTCCATGCTCTCTATCGCTTCTTCCTTTCAACGCTGCTGCTGTTGCTGCGGCGGCGGCGACGACGGCGGCGGCGCTGGTGGTGGTCGAGATGGAGATGGCGGATGCGGCGGCGGTAACCGGCGTGGAAGACAACACCTCTCTCGCCCTCCCCAAGACCGCTCCATTCATCATCATCCTACTCAGGATCATGCTCGAGAAGGAAAAGAAAGAAAGAAGAATGAAAGGAAAAGAAAAAAAGAAAAAAAAAAAAGTCGGCGAAATGCGCAAGGCGGGTCGCTCACCACCAGGCCCTGAAGCGCATCCCGTAGACCGGAGTGCGGTAGACGGGAGGGGGAGGACCCTGCGCAGGCTTGTCCTGGCTCTCCGCGGACGCGCGGGCGCTAGCGTCGTCGCTGGCGCTGTCCTTGTTGTTGTTGTTGTTGTCCTTGTCCTTGTCCTCGTTGTTGTTATGCTTCTTGTTGTCGCTGACCGCGTTAGCAGCAGGACCGGCCTCCAAGCCAGAGAACCCCGTCACGAGCGAAGACGGGATCGCCGGCGGCTGCTCATCGGCGGCCGCGACAAGCTCCTCCCGGGCAGCATCCCGGCTCGGCTTCAGCGGAGGACGGACCCCCCGGGCCTGGCGCCGGTCCTGGTCCTTGCCGCCCTGGGGCTTGGAGCCGCCGTCGTCGCGGCTCCAGGCGAAGGCGATGGGCTCGCGGAGCTTGTACCGCTCGTAGTCGGCGGCC
Source organism: Remersonia thermophila (assembly GCF_042764415.1). NCBI lineage: Eukaryota > Fungi > Ascomycota > Sordariomycetes > Sordariales > Chaetomiaceae > Remersonia > Remersonia thermophila. The sequence goes on from NC_092217.1 coordinate 5,127,157, forward strand.
GTGAGGAGGGCGACGCGGGCCCGGTCGCGCTCGGGATCGCGAGCGAGGCGGCGATGGCGGCGCCGGCGAGGGTTGGGAGGAGGCGCGTAGCAGGTCTTGTCCGCCCCGGCCCCGAGGCGGCCCTCCTCGCCGCCGTTGCCATCATCCTTGACATGGTCGTCGTCGTCGTCGTCGTCGTCTATGACGATGGGATGATGGCGGTCGGCGCCGGGGAGGATCGCCTGCTCGCCCTTGGCGGCCATGTCGGCTGGCTTGCCGGGGCAAAGGGAGCCCGAGATCAAAGCCTTGGGAGGATCGACAAAGGGGTCGTCCAGGTCCATGATCACCTTGACGGCGATGGCCATTGTGCTGTCCTGGGGGTTGTTCCCGCGGTTGGGGGAGGCAGAAGGCAGGATTGTCAGGCTTTCTGGGGCCGTGTGGAAGGATGGGGCCGGAGGCTGATCAAGGGGAGTGTGGTAGGGAGTGGAGGTGGACGAGTCCATGCGGTAACGATGGGGAAGAGAGTGAACGAGTGAAGCCCGGGTGGCTCGGGGTGAAGTAAAGAACGGAGTGGCTGTGGAGAGAAGAAGGCTGATTGAAGGGCCGGAGATGGTTTGTGAAGAGGAAGAAGATGTTTGGGGAGGAGGGAGAGAGTTGAGCTGACCTGTGGGTTGGAGCTCGCACCGCAGGGTGGAAAGAAAAAATTCGCGATGGTCATGTGTGGTGTCGTTTTTTTTTTTTTCTCTCTCTTTTCTATTGTCGTGGCCTGAAAAATAAGTGAATAGGGCTGGGCGAGAGCAGGGCGCCGAGGTTTGTGACGCCGAGATCGACGCCGAGAAGGTTCGTGATGATGGCGGGTGTTGTTTTGTTACCCCTGAATTTTGAGGGCGACAATAGCGTGCCCTCTTGCGGCGGAAAAGAACAAAGCACAAAGAAAACAGGCGCAAAATAGCATCACCAAAACACCCCCTCTCTAAACAAACAAAATAAACAATGGCCATGGCCACAATAGCACGGGCACGGCCCATTTCTCAGCGTCGTTCTTCTTCGCATGGTCACATAATAGTTCGTGTTATGACGAGCCCAGCCCCCCACCCAAAGATAGGGCGCTGCACACAAACCCCGAAACCTCCCATCCCATCTCATGCCACCTGAAACAAACAATAGAGCCCAAAGAATAGCTAGCTGCCTGCCCCCCTCTCCTCAGCCCTGAATCCCCTTGCGCGCAAACCTCCAAACGTCCGCCTCTCCGGCCATCAACCCCAGCAGAACCCGCTCCCAGTACCCGACCAACGGCTCCTCCGGCAGCTCCAGCATCTGCGGCACCCTCCCTACCCCCTCGCCCTCGACCCTGCCCTCCCACACCCACTTCCACGCATGGTCGTCGGCGGCGACGGGGTACATGGCCTCGGGGGGGTATTCGGGCCGCAGGGCACCGTTGCTGCCGTGGACGCCGTGGACGCCGTGGACGCCGTGGACGCCGTGGACGCCGCTGCTGCCGCCAACGTTACGACGCAGCGGGGGCGGGCCCCTCTCCAGCGCCCTCCTCACCTCCCTCTCCTCGGCGTCCGGCAGGGCGCAACCCCGCTCCAGCCTCCACCGCCCTCCGTGTCCGTCAGGATGCTTCCAAGGCTTCCTGCCGTCCCTCCCGCCGAGGATCCCCCTGGTCTTCTTCTTTTCCTTGTCCTTCTCCCCCCTCCCGCCCTCGCCGCGGGGCGCGTCCGCCCGCCCCGTGAGCGCCTCGCACCCCCACGTCCCGCCCTCGTCGAGCCCCAGGCCCGCGCACGCCAGCCGCACCCGCACGCTCGCGTGCACCCGCTCCCCCGTGCCCAGCAGCGGCTCGCCCGTGTCCTCGTTGGTCGCCTCGTCCACGCGCAGCGCCCGCCCGGGGCGCCGCACCGCCCGGCCCGCCAGCACCGTCAGCGCGCTGGTCGGGTGGCGGAGGGCGCCCAGCCCCCACGGCCGCGCCCCCGCGCGGAGCAGGGCGCGCGCCGGCGCGGTCGGCGGCGGGTGCGGGCCGAGGCACGACCGCTGGGGCGAGCCGAGGGTGCATTCCTCGTCGTCTCGCCGAGGCGGGCTGCGGGCCGGAGGCGAGGCGGGCGGGATGTAGACGGCCGGGCAGCCCCAGGGGAGCGGGACGGGTGTGCTGCTGCTGCTGCTGCTGTTGTTGTTGTTGTCGTAGTAGTGCTGCTGCTGCTGCTGCTGCTGCTGCTGGTTGACCATGGCGGCGGCGGCGGAGGAGGAGAAGGAGGATGACGACTTGCCGGACGGGCGCTTGCTGCTCTGGAGGACCTTGCTAAGGGAGCGCTTGAGGGAGTCGAGCGGCGCGCGGGCGACAGGCGGGAGCGGGAGGACGTGCGGGTTGGTGCCCGTGACGGTGGCGGCGCCCGGGGCGTAGGGGTAAGGATGGGCGGCGGAGAAGCAGAGGGTGGCGTGGAAGAGGGAGAGCATGCGCGTGTACGAGAACTCGATGCCCAAGAGGGAGAGTTGGTCGCACATCCCTGCGGAGGTGCCATCGAGCGTCAGGGAACAAAACATCAGAGGCAAGAGAAAGAAAAAAAAAAAAAAAAAAAGGACGTACACGCCAGGGTAATGTCGGCCATCTGCTGATCCGGCCACCCGCCGCCGACGTTGCTGTGGGTTCCCGGAAACCACACCTGCTTGAGATGCGTGCGGCTGCCGGGGAGGCGCTCCCACAGCGAAGGGCGGAACGCGTAGCGCGGCTCGTCGAGGGCCAGGGCTTGGAACGCGTTCTCGACCTTGTCCGAGATTTGCGTGTTGGTGAAGCGCCACTGGTCCGCCGAGCCTCGGACGCCGATGACGGGGGCCGGCGGGATGCCGAGGCTGCCCACCGTGTCCCAGACGGCGAGGGCCTTGACGGTGATGGGCGTGACGCCGTCTTGGTACGTGTCGCGGGTGAAGCCGAGCTTGCGGCGGGAGAGGGTGAGCGAGCGAGCGAGCGAGCGAGCGCGTGGGCAAGCCCATGCATCAATCATCCTTGGGGTTTCCGGTCCCTGTTCTCACCTGCTTCAGACCCAGCTTGTACTTGTGCATCCTCCTCCTCTCCCACTCGATCTTGGCCTGGCCGTGCGATCCGTCAAAGTCGGGCATGCCCGGGACGAGGAACTCGTCGGCGCTGCGGTGGGCGTGGCCCATGTTTTCGTAGTCGTCAAAGACGGCGTAGAAATAGTCGAGGCCGGTCGGCGTCAACAGGCCGATGGACCCGATCATGTCGGCCACGGACCGGGCCGTGAAGGCGCCCCGCGAGAAGCCGATCAGCACAATGTCGTCGCCGTCGACGTAGTTGTTGCAGACAAAGTTGTACGCCTCGCGGATGTCCTGGTCCAGGCCCATGCCGAACGCGCCGCCGGTGAAGCGGTCGATGGCGTTGGCCGTGCCGACCCCGGCAAAGTAGGTGATGATTTGCGGGGTGCCATCGCTGCAGGTCCGCGAGAGGACGCGCGAGATGCGAGTCACGTTGGACGGGGGGAAGCTGGCCGTGGGTTAGCGCAGAGCATGTACCAGGCAGGGCAGGGCAGGGCAGGGCAGGGCAGGGCAGGGCAGAGCAGGGCAGGGCAGGGCAGAGCAGGGCAGGGCAGGGCAAGGGGGCGCCGGAGGGGCGGCGGGAGGCTCAGGTTCGCCGAGAAGGAGAGGCAAAGGAGGGAGGACGCGATCCAAAGACACCGGAATACCTCTTCTCGCCCAGGGAATCCATCCAGGTGCCATCGCAACACACGATGAGGCGCTTGCGGAACCGGACCGGGGCGCTCGGCCCGTGGGAGGTCCGGGAACCTGCCATCATGGTGCTTGGTGTAATTATGTCGTCTGCTCCGTTGCGACGTCGGCTCGCCGGGGGGGGTGAGGGATCGTCGAAGCGGGTGCCGAACCCGAGGGGATGGAACCCGTTGAGCTTTTTAAGCTTTTCGTCAAGCATGCGTGTCTCTTTTTCGCACGCCACGCTAGCGAGTGCCCAGCCACCCGTTTGGCTGCCTTCTCCTCCTCCTCCGCCTCTTGCTTTTCCTCCTCATGACCCATCCGCCTGTCGTTCTGCACCTGCAAGGGGGGGGGGGAGCCAGGGGGGAAGGGAGGGAGGGCAGGCCAAAAGGCCACAGGGCCAACGCATCACGTCGTTGGGTCGACGTGAGGATCCTATCGAGTCTCGGACAGCCCTGCCGGAGGGCCTCGGTTGGATATGTCCATCTCGTCTGCGATGCATGGCGCTAAGGGACACCGGCGAATCCGACAGCTCGAGAGACGCTCAGCTCTTGGCACCGGCTCCATCGTTCGCGGTCTTGCAGGGAGCCGATGAGACCAAGCCTTGCTTTTCCGCCCCGAAAACCGGGTTCGTGGTTTGGAGTAGTGAATACGTAGTTAGCTGTGGCGGGTTTCTGCAGCATGGGGGGCAGCGGTCGGCCGTGACGTCGACCGTTGCAGGCGCTGCGCGGTCGGTCATCGGCTCGGCGTGCCTGTTGGGGGTCGGAATGGCGGCAGCATGTTGGCGCCGTTGGGTAGCATCGACCTCGTCAAAAGAGGTTACGACGTCAGGCTTTCATCCAGCCCGGGGAGTCTACCGGATGAGCTCGGCTTGTGACTTTTGTCCATGAGCAAGCCAAAAGGAATCTTTCTACCCATGCTCCTAGACGCTGAAGATGCGGCGCATCCTGCCTTGCCAGGCTTTGAATTCCCTGACGGTACCCATGAGCTCTCCAGAATGCTCGCATCATTGGATGAATCTCCTCGTCTGAAAACCCAGGGCAGCACGCTCTGGCACCCTCAGGAGATGCCCCAGCCGTGCCGGTTACTACTCTTGTGAGGGCGTTGAACTCACTTGGGCACTCCGACCACTTGGCAAGATATCAAGTCGCGACCTTTGATGCTTTTGATTCTGATTCATTCCAATTTCCGCTCAGAGAGGAGAGGAGTTGAGCCCCGTTCCTCAACTGGACAATTTCCCCCTCTCAGGGACTTCCACAAGACCTCGCCCGACATCCTTGATGCGCCTCAGCATGCCATCATCCTCGGCGATGAATCCCGCAAGATCGTCGTTTCGGCAAGCTTGCAGCGATTCGTAACCGCAGAGAGAGTCGGCTTCAAACACCATGGCCCAACGCAGTTGCTTCAGGTCAGGAGGCTCCATGGCGAAGCAAACCAGCTGAATGAACCCCAGGGGGACTGCTCGTCCATCGTCCTGGTCGGGTCCGTATTAGATATGTAGGCTTTCCGCATCCTGCTGTGAAGAATCGGGCACTTCTCGGATATCTGTTGTGCCGGCGCCGTCCAAGCCCAGTCCGAGCATCTTCTCCACGACCAGGCGAGCCCGGACGGAACACAGGCCTGAGGCCACGTCCCTGATTAACTTGGGGAGCGTTTCGTTTGATGCCGTTCGCGTACATCAAAAAAACTCTTTGAGCTGGTCGCTGACGTAGTAGGTTACGACATCGTTGAAGCTTTCCTCTTCCATGACGATCTGATATGGGGGAATGATCCACGGCAAGGCTGAGCAGTATGAATAAATCATGGCCACAGCTAGGTTCATCATCCAGCCAGCAAGCTCGGTGATCTTCTTGCCGGTGCAAGGTTGCCAATCTCATCGTCTGCCGAGCAGGCGTTTGATTCCAACGTCTTCAGCCGACAAATAATTACCTAAAACAATGTCCCGGTGGCCCGCCGGTATGCCGAGGCCGTGAAAGGAACAGCCTTGGTCTTTCGAAAGCGCCACGGCCTGCCAGGCGGCGCAGCCGTAGAATCATAGCCGTACGTAAGAAGGCGAGCTCTGTGGAGCTTCTCCAGAACGAGGAGCACCCTCCATAGGGAGCTCACCCTACAGGTCCGTAGGCGATGCTCAAGCCCTTGAGACCGAGGCCGAGGGCGGGGTTTTCACGACCATTCTTGCCGAGCCGGCGCGTTGGGAGCTGGACGGGAGGTGCCATTATTTTCTGCTTTTGCTTTGCTCTGCTTTGCTGCATGTGCTGGAGGATATCAGGAGGTAAACTCAGGACGAGGTCCGAGGAAAGGAGGGCCAAGTTAAAGAAAAAGAAAAAAAGAAAAGAAAAGAATGAAAAAAAAAAAGAAAAAAATGACACATCCATCATAGAAAGACTTCACGCCTCATGAACAGGCATATTGCGCAGAAAAGACGTAGATCAGCGCACGGCCATGTGGACTCCGCGGCAGCTCAAACGGCGAGACGTGCTCCCTTCCCCCTCCTTAGAACGGCCTGCTGGTGAAGCCCAGGCAACCCAAAAGGACGGCTGGACACCGCAACAGGGACCGTTTCAGCATGGCATTCCAGGGGCCGAGAGGCCCAGAATCATTCAATAACAGGCTGGCTCCAAGGCGTGCGAGCCTCACGCCGCCGGGTCATGTCACACAGGTCTGGATGGACTTCAAGGCGCGGCGTCGTACATTTCTTATTTACCCTTCTTGTTTCTTCCGACCGGCGTGCTCGCATCAGCTCTGCTCGGCAGCGGCTCGCAGCAGTTTGCGTGCTCGATCCAGCGCAATGTCGCAAATCGCCTGCGACGCGGCATCACGGTTAGCCAGGGCTGCTTTGGCTGAGCGGAGCCTCGAGCGAGCATTCAAGAGTATGAGCATAGATATAGGAAGCCGAGAGACAGAGGGAGGGCACAAGAAGACATGGAAAGAAGACAAGTAGGAATGGAACGCAAGAAAACCAAAAAAAAAAAAGAGAAAGAAAAAAGAGAACAGAAAACTCACTTCGACCCCTCTCCTCTCCTCCTCCTCCAAGCTCCCCTTTGCGATCCTCTCCCGCATATCCGCCAATATCACGCTCCGCGGCCGCCCATTCACCCACGTCACATACCTCAACCCCGGGAATCGCTTCTCATATTCCGCGTTCAACCTCGCCAGCTCCTCCTCCTCCTCTTCCGTCGTCGTCGTCGTCGTCGTCGTCGTCGCCGCCACCGCCGCCCCCTCGGCTCCCGACCCGGCCCCGCGCAGATGCCCCTGCTCCGCCGCGCTCAGCACGCTAAGCCTCTCCGGCTCCGCCCCGCCCTCGGCCGACGGCACCGGCTTCCTCCCCAGCCGCGGATGGCTCCCCAGGATATCGTGCAGCGCCTCCCTCGCCTCCCGGTCGCCGCCGCCCGCCTCGGCCGTCACCGCCCGGAGCGCCGCCCGCACGAGCCCCACGAGCTTCTCGTACCCCGCCAGCTCCCGCTCCCACGCGGCCCGGCCGTCGGGCTGCTCTGCCGCCGCCGCCGCCTCGTCGTCTTCATTGTCGTCGCCGCCCTTGCCACCCTTGCCGCCGAGCAGGTCCGCGTTCAGGGAAGGGAGGGCGAGCGAGTGCAGCGTGTTGGACGGCTCAAAGAGGATGTCGAGTGCCGAGACGAGGGCGGCGTCGCGGTCCGGGGAGGCCGGGAGGGCGCGGAGGGTGGGGATGGAGGGGAGGGTAGGCAGAGCTGGCGGTGCCGCCGTCTTCGTCGTCGTTGTTGTTGTCGTCGTCGATGTCATGGTATTTCTTTTCCCTGTCCAAGAGAAGGAACGTGCGTCGTAGGGGGACCGGGTTGCTCTCGACGACGGTGAACCTCGGTGGCTCGGGCCCAGGCTGGAACTGAGTCGCCGTCTCTTGATACGGATCGTTCGTTGTAACGCTCGCAAACAAACGACGGGGAGGGGAATCCGAGCGTCCTTGATCAGGCGATGGATCGAACGATGGAAAGATGGGAGGAGAGAGGAGAAGAGATGCAGAAAGAAAAGAAGAGAGACAAAGACAAAGGAGCCGAGCCCACGAGGCACGAGGAGAGAGAGATACGACAAGAGATAACGTCAAACGTCTTAGCGCCGAGCGGGCAAAAGGGCGCGGGAGCTCCCCGGGCTGGGTGGCGGCATTGCGTATAACTAGTGGGGTGACGACCCGCCCGGATCGTCGTTGCTGGGGCTTCCAAGTCAACAAACTTCCCCCCTCCCCGCCCCCTGACATGCGTCCCACGGATATCAACAAACCCAAAGCTTGATCCAACGACTTGCCTTGTTGAGCAGCACCCGTGCATCGACTTGCCCTCAACAATCGCTTACACCGCTTCCATATAGGCAAGAATACATATGACCACCTGCTGCGTGCAATAATTTTCAAGTCTTCTCTCTTGTTTTTTTTTTTTTTTTTTCAGTGTCTTTATGGTGCGCCCACTTTGGACGCTCGTGCCATACCCACATCCACACACCCACGCCCACACACCTACATACACACCCAGCCACGCTATGCCATGCTTCTCTCCTCGAATGCTTTGAACCAGAACACAAAAAAAAAAGCCAAATGACACAATGCCGCCGTCCACCAAAACCATGCAAACAAAATGCCGACCCTATGTGCAACCCGAACCGTCGCCAGAGTGGTTATCCCAAATACACATATCTCATCCGCTAGTGTTCCCAACTGTCCCGCAACTCCTCAAGCGGGGGTTTGTCCGCCCGCCAAGAACAAAAAAAGCCAACAGATATCCTCCCTCGAACTGGGGTATCCAGATATGCAAGCCTCCCCCCAAGGTATCCAGGTGTGTCAGTCCGTAACGTGCACTTCTCCTCGCAGAATGAGACGAGGGGGGCATCATCATTGCTTTCACAACTCTCATGAAAATCCATCCAAGTCGTCCAGGTAATCTTCAAACATGTCTCCTGAGGAGCCCGAGCTCCGCGAATCGTCGTCGCCCTCCCCCGGCGGGCCGCCGCCACCAAAGATGACGCTAAAGTCCGTGTACACGCCGCTGCCGTCGTCGTCATCCAGGTCGTCCTCGTAGCGACTCTCGAGCTCCGACGTCGGAAACGCCATGCTGTCGTCATCCACCAAGAGGTCGTCAATGTCCTCCAGCTCGATAAACGGCCTTGCAGCGCGGAGCTCCGGCGAGCGCAGCGGACGCATCTTGGGGCTGGTGATCCGCAAGCACGTCGCCGTGGGCGCGGGGCTGCACGCGGCGGCGTCGTCGTGTCCGGTGCTTCTGGGCGACGGCGTCGGGGCGGGAGGGCTCGGTCGCGAAACCGTCGACGCCGCAGCCGTCCGGAGGGGTTGGATCAGGTCGACGAGAAATCGGGCCGCTGTGGAGCCATGGCTCTGCCCGAGCGCGGCCGCCTTGGCCGAAAGGTCCGAGATGGGCATGGCAGCCCGCTCGCCTGCAGCGGCGCACACGCGTGCCCGCAGGCTGTTGAGCGCTGCGGCGCGCCGAAGAAAGGTTGACGGGTGCGGTTGCCGGGGCACCTTGACGGCCAGCCCGGCAGCTCCTTGCATCCGCCGCGCCGACATGATCGCCGCGAGCCGGGCGAACCGAGTGTCCCCCGTCGCGGCCGCCTCGCGGTTGAGGACGTGGGTTGCGGGGAGCGAAAAGGGCTGCGAGAGGCGGGACGTGACGAGCTCGCGACGCAGACGGCGCTTTTTGCAGGCAAGCTCCGACGTGTTGGGGCCGTCAACGTCCGTGTCCGGCCGGCGGCGCTTGAGACACGGCTGAGACGGAGGAGCCGGGGTGGGCGGCGCCGAAAAGGTGAACCTTGTCTTTTCGGCCGATCGTGGTCGCGCGAAGACGAGGGATGGGTGAAAGGTTACGGGGAGGAGACGCCAGCAAACCTCGGTCGGCTTGGGCACATCCGGTCGCCGCTCCAAGGGCCCGAGGGTCACGATCCTGGGCGTCCGGAGGCTGCGGCAGCCGGTGATGCCGGCCTTGGAGATCTCCAGCAACCTGTCGCTGAGATTCGAGATGGTGGCAGGCTCGAGCAGGGCGGCTTCCAGCTCGGCCCGAGCTTTCCGAAGTTGACGGCTGCCAAAATTCCACGATCCATAGGGCTCCAAGCCCGATCCGAAAGGCTGGAGCTGCACTCCCATGGCGGTCATGGTGAGGAGGGCGGGGGACAGCAGTAGCCAGGCAAGAAGGCTGTAGGCTCGGGAACAGGCAGTGCTAGCACATGCTCGACTGACTGACCGAGAGGCGAGATTGGAGAGGATGGGGTCAAGCGGCGGTCCTCGATGGGAAGAGGATAGCGTAGCGTGGCGGAGGAGAGAGCGTCGAGAGGTCGGGGAAGCGGGGGTGTGTCCAAGGTGCTGAGCGGGGACGAGCAAATCGTGCGTCCCGGGCTGGCGGGTATCGTGTGAGAGTTGCTTCGTGTGTCTGATGGTCTCGATTCCAAACGCTGTGTGATTAAGAGAGAGAGAGAGAGAGAGAGGAGGAAAAGAGAAAGAGACCCGTCGGGCACGTGCTGGGAGGAAGGGGACGCGGGGGTTTCCAAACTGTCGGGAGGAAGATGTGTGGAAGGAAGACGAGGAAGAGGAGGAGGAGAGGTGTCAAGCAGCAGGGTGGGATGGATGGAAGCGACGGCGGGTGCGTGTGCTACCAGCCCAACGTTATGTACGGGGATGTCGAGATCCAGGCAGTCGGTGCCGGGTGGAGAAGACGACGATCTCGTTCCACACGACAGCCTGGGGCCGGCAAGCAGGGTCAGCAGCGCAAGAGAGTCGTGTGCTCTGTGATGTGCGGTGGCCGTCAAGGGCCGCTAGCAGGACGCTAGCGAGGAGCAGTGGCCAGGGTCGCCCCAGTCAGAGGCGGCTGCATGGCATCGAGTCCCAACAGAGCAATTTCTGGGGATGGGAGGGGGTGGGAGGGGTTCTTTTCCCGGGGTCAGGAGCGAGCGTCGATGCTCAGTGGCCGACGGTGCTGAGTGGCGCGAGAGGATCTGGGGCAAGACACGCCAGCCAGCTCGCTGGGCAGGAGGGTGTGGTGAGGGCGAGGGTGCGAGCGGCCCAGAGGGGGCGTGTGAATAGTTAACGCCCAGTGAGCGAGCGAGCGAGACAGAAAGAAAAACGGCCTCGGTCTCGTTTCCCCCCCTTCCTCTGGTGGCTCCGACGTCGAGGTTCGGGAACACGCGGCAATCAGGTGACAGGGTTGCGAGGATCGAAGAATCAAGCTCGGAGGTAGGCGACGGATGCAGCAAGTGCGGAGAGGCCGCGAGAAGCCGTGGTTTGGTTACACGACAGATCAGATGCTTCAGCACTGTGGCATGTACTTTCTGGTAAGTACGTACGAGAGCCGTGTGCTGAGCGTGCGGTGTGTATGCTTGTATGTGTATGTGTGTGTGTGTGTGTGTGTGTGTATGTGTGTGTGTTTTCGTGTGCTGCGGAGCTGCGTCGCTGCGTCCTCGTTCACTTCTGCCCGTCAAGGCCAGCGAGCAGCAAATGACAGCGTCTCGACAGCGAGCGGCAGCAAAGCGAATTAAGCGTAGACTGGCCTGGTTGTCTCAACCCCGTCCTTTCAGTTTCGGGTAAAACCACTGCGCAGTAGCGAATGCTGCCAAGCTGGAGGCTTCCGCCTTGCGGAGGTCGAGTCCCCCGAGGTCCAGGGCCCGCAGAGATGAAAGAGGAGAGGAGAGGGCCAACTAGGTGGTTTTGGTGCAGGCTGTCTCGGAGCGCCAGCAACGGAGAGCGACGAGGAGGTGCGTGTGCAAAATCGAGATTTCAGTGGTCTGGGGTTGTGAGCCCAGGTGGTCCGAGTCTGGGGTTGGCTTGAGAATCATTTCCGAGGCTGCAGAAAGAGAGAGCCAACGTTACTTTTCTTTTCTTTTTTCTCTCCAAAAAAAGTTCTTCATGTTCCATGCCCTGTCCCTGCTTTCCCCTTCCCCCCATCACCACCCCCCCCCCCCCCCCTTCCTCTTCTTTCCGTGTCCTTTTGCTCCCCGGAGGGTGCTCTTGCCTGTTCATCAGCGTCGCAGCCCATCCCCATGTCATACCGTACCCATGTCATACACGACCTGGCACAGTATGAAGTACCGATGTACAGTCACTACCCAGAGCGAGTCTGCCATTGGCGTACTGTGGTATTGGTCGTGGCGCCGTCCAAGACAGCACCACCTCCACCATGGCAGGGGAAGGAAGGAGCCTGGATCCCTGCTCAACGACCCTGCTCGACGAAGGGCCACCCTTGTCCCAACCTGGAAGGAACTAGTTTTGATCTCATGCACCCTGGCCAAATTATCACCCACCCGCACGTCGACAGCCTCTTCGACGCACCTCTTTTATGGGTCTTCTCCATTGTCGAGGTCCGGTCTCTTCCCTTCAGCTCGTCGCCAGGTTGCCAGGAGCGGCAGCATGCGCATGACAGAGGTTGACTCTCAGCCACCTCGCCCTGTATGCATTCCCTGGCCTCTGCACATCTTGCCCCAACGCGGAATTCAACGCTCATGTTTCCACGTGGTGGGGCGGCTGCTGGTTGCTGTGGGATGCCGGTGGTGCTTCTTGCTGCTGACGATTGGTTCCGTGTCTTTTCTTCGTTTGTTGCGCAACCTAAAGGAAGACTCAAAAATTCCGGGGATTTGTCTTCACTTCAGGCTGTGTTCGCCGTTGCTCATTTGACCAGGGCCAGGGCCAGGGCCGCCTCCTCCGTACTGTACGCAGTATGTAGTAGTATACGTACCTAAGTAAGGTAGCACATATTATACATATGTATGTAGTTACAAGCCGGGCAAATTCATCCACCTTTTCATCCATACTGTGGTATGTACGCAGTATGTAACTACATACGCGAAACCCACGAATCCACAAGCACCCTCGCTTTCGCGGACTCCACGCGGAGAGTGCCGCGCAGAATTCGGCTCCCAGAACGAAACCCTTTCCACCCCCCGGCTCATGGCTGAGGATTTGCGGGGAAAAGGGGGCGCTGCTGGCAGATGTGGCCCACTTGCCTTTCGGCTTGCAAGGTCTCCGAGTGGTTCTCCTCCTCTGTCGCCTGCACGACAAGCGAATGGCCTCGTCCCTCTCGTCTCTAGCCCCCTGCACCTGTCTCTCCATCATGGACCCATGGATGGGCTTCCATCGAGTTTGTATACGAAAGCTCGGGCCACACGGCTGACGACGACGGAGACCCAACAGAGAAGGACAGCTCAGCGTAGGCAAGAGTCTCATTACCCCCTCCCCGTCGGTTCCCATCGGGTTTCCCCCCGTTGTGCACCGTCGCCCGTCGGTGTCTGCAAGCGCCCATGCTTGCTTGTTCCACCGTCGGGTTACCAGTGTTAGGCAGTGCACATATGTACTGCCTACACTACACAGTAGAAGTCACGTTATTGTTCCTCTGCAGCAAGTCTAACCCCGCCAGGAAAGACCTTTCGACCTCGCACGCGACTCAAATTTCCAGCCAGAGCCAGGTCGCATTCGTTGGCGAAAGGGGGGACGCAGGTCGCCTCAACCAAAAAGAGCCTGTTGCAGATGAGCGACGGGGGAAGCTCATTCGCTGCGGGTTCCAGAGCTCAGGCGTCACGCGACACAGCACGGTGGAACGCAAGCCGCCAGGTTTCGGTCAGGGCAACGGCACCAAAAACCACGCATCCATGGTTGCCGGTGACGAGGAGGAGGCGATTTAGCTCGGGCGGACTGGTCGCCGACGCTAGGTTCATAGGTGCTTCCATACGCACCCAAAACCGGAGTTCAGAGAGCACAGGTCCATATAGTACATACAAAGCCATCGAGGTCCCTACGAAGCGTTACCACAGCAGGGTACCACGGTATGGGGCGCATCTTGGACTCGGGCGTACATACTATTCACGGGCAGTGGGCTCCTAAAGGGGGAACCGAGGCAAAGCTCGTTGCGCCGTGGATCTGTGACCCCAGAATCAGGCCATCGAGATGTGTGACCTACCCACGGTTCGGATTCCCGCACAAGGAAAAACGACCGCGTGTCGTTGAAAAGAGATGTGGCCCGAGCACTGTCAAGCTCCCCCCACTCTGTCGGATGTGAAACATCGCAAGGGCAACCAAGTGTGGGATTCCATGTTTTATGTGTTATTTGCCGGGAAGCCTTGACAGTACGCGAAAAAAACAACAGTGCATACACAATAAACATGTCAACTCCAAGAAAACAGTCCCAGATTGGGTCCCCCGAAACTTGTGTTGCACCCCATGCAAAGCAATGCTGCGGCTGATGCCACCAGACATTATGTAGTCCGACATTAGAGAGCTCTAGCACTTCACTCGCGCCAATGGTCTAGCGGTTAGGATTCAACCCTTCCAAGGTTGAGGTGGGGGTTCGACTCCCTCTTGGCGCACTCTTTTCTCTTTTGCTTTGATCACCATTTTCTTTTCGTGCCCTACGTCTCGGGTTCTTTCTTGGCTGTTCAACGCCGTCCGACCCCCTATTTTGCCCGTCCTCGTCGAGGGATGGCCTCTGCCAAACGCAGACCGGCCCCTCCGACCAGCGGCCATGTAGGTCGAGGCTCGAGGCTCGAGGCTCGAGGCTCGATGTGATTCCGCCGGCCGGCGGAGCCCGGCGATAACTATGCATTTTTCCTACGCCCGCCTTTACCTGAGGGATACTATACCTCCCTATCCTCTTCCTCTCTGCATTGCACGTGTGCACCAAGCGCGGCGACCGAAGGCCGGCGGCGCCTTGTGTGTTTTTTTTTTTTTCGCGCCACCCACCTGACGTCAAGGTCAAGCGTCTCCCAAAAAGTTCCGCAGCCCAAACGACCAATGACGGTGAGGGCGAAGACGAGTGGGTGTCGCATCTGCCCTCCTGGATGCGCCGGTTACCGGAGTCCCAAGGAAGCGGATCGCATCTTGCGGATGCGTGCCATCTGCAGGAGGCCCCTCCCCCCCCTCCCTTCTCCTCCCCGCCGCCGCCACCGCCGCCGCCGCTGCTGCTGCTGGTGTACGCAGTATGTCTGTCGCAGGTTGCGAGGAGGTGGGGATGGCCGGCCGGTCCAGGCCTGACCATGGCCCTCGTCTTGGCTGGGGGGGGGGGGGGGACGGAACTCATCTCAGGGAAGATGTGCATGGGCAGACTACCCTACGTACTCCGTATGTAACTACTGCATATACTAGTACGGGGCGATGAAGTGCAAAAAGACACACACAACAACAGTCGATCAACAACAGAAGGGCGGGGCCCCGTCTCGCTCTCGCATTCAGACGTCGGTTCCCACCAGCTGAGCAGCTCCCGGGAACGCTGGCGGTTCCGGGTTGGCCCGGGGCAACGTTACGGGATTCGTTTCGCACAGCCCGACAATCCTTTCTTTTTGACAGACCGGCAACAGGAGGGAACGTCGTGTGCGCGTTCCAAATGCCTAGTTTGGGCATGAACCCGAACGAGGGACGATCCAAGTTCGTCATGTTCCCCCACCTTGGAGAGGTTTGGCCATGCATGCGTTGCAAGCGGACGAGAGGAGGGGTTGGTGGAAATCTTGTGGCGTCATGTATGGCTACACCACCATCGACCTCGGTGGGGGTAAGCGAGCCGTCTCTTGGATGGGTGCGGCGCTTCGGGTCTTCACCGGTCGGAGACATCGACGATGGTGATGATGATGATCATGATGAGACCAGGAACAGTTCTCCCTTCACCCGACCCCGTAGAGCGTGATGGATTCGGACAGCAACGACTTCTTAGGATGCAGCGCCTAGGGGCCCATGACTTTTACACAGGCTTCTGGCATGACATCCCGACGCACGTAGCATGAACGTCAACTCTATAACTAACTCGTTAGTAGACAAGACCGAACATGCAAGAATCGTCCCAGGGAGGGTACTTTGTCGAGGCCTAACTACATCCAACCTTGAGCCGCTTTCAGCCTTAGCTCCGGGCATTAAGGACATCCTCCTGCAGCCCAAGGGGAGGAGGGATGGCTTATGAGACAGGGGAGCAACGGCATCTCGAAATTACCATGTAGCAAACGATCGGTCGGTCGGAGGTGGGGGTCCAGGTCGGGCCCACCACCACCACCATCACCATCGCCATCCTCCTCATCATCAGGATCACCATCATCCTTCTTTGCCGCGCCCCCCCCCCCCCCCCCCCCCCCCCTCCCCCCAAATCCCATTCCCGGCCTTCTTCTGCAGATTTCTTTCCCATTTGGACCGGATGCAGCAACATCTACACACGCTAGGTTCGCGCCGGCTTCCATCGCATCGGGGCGCAGGCATGGCCCCTGACCCTGAGTTGGATGAGGCCAACAACCTGACGCGTGCGTGCGCTCCATTTCCGGGGCATGCAGAATGAACAAGCCTGCGCGCGCGCACCCAACGCATGGGCACCACCCGCTCATCAGCCACGCCAACTCGGGAGGTGGGTGATGATGATGATGATGATGATGATGGGACGTGCAGGTCTTGGGATCCGGTGGCGGTCTGGCGTCTGCAATCAATTTCAAGGGCTGACGCTGAGGAAGTGCCTCGCCTCCCTCCTGTGGCGGTGGCACACGCGAACTGCATACATTAGTAGTATGTACACAGAAATTCCAACCGTTGTTCTGCAAGGAGCAGCTGTCTGTCCATCACATCCCTGTCCCTGTTCCCCCGCCCCCGTCCTCCATGCCCGACCCCCTGACCATCAAATGAACTGATTAGTAACTACGCAGTACTGTGTATGTACGAGATGGTAGTAGTTCTGCAGGCCACGCAAAGAAGGTGAGGCAGGCCGTCATCCCTCTTGGTTGTCCGAGGTAGTTTGTTATTCGTGTTCCTACGCTCTACTTTGTATAGACGTATAGTTACCTCAGGCCAATGGTCGCAATCTCGAATGTACGTCCTGAAGAGTACTACGCAGTAAGTCGATGGGCCCGACGACGCGCTTAGCGTTTGACGACCCGATCCTCCCCCCCCCCCCGGAAAGTCCAAAGTCGCATTGCAGACGGCGGCAAGACGCCGTGCATCTCATGTCATCCGCAACCACGTGCAAAAAAAAGGAGCATGTCACACCCACACCGCAGAGAAAATGATGATGACATACATACATACGGCATGGCCATCGTTCCCACTCCCGTTGCCCGGTTCATGATCCATACAACGCCCGTTCCCTGTGTGGCGTTGGACGGAGCCGCGCCCCATGACCCATCACGTGGAATCGGGCCTCGGCTCACGGCTTCGATGGGTCCGACCCCCTTTCGCCGGACCGGGAATGCCGAGCCGGCTCGGTTCCGGCGAGGCTAACGTACCGCGATGGGCGATCCCTCCCCTCCCCTGACATAAGGGAGCGATGGGCACTTGGAGCGATCGCGGACAGGTTGGACAAATGCCAACACCACGTGCCGTGCCGCGAGCTGAACACGGCGATATCCGCAATAGCGAGCGTCTTGGCCGAGCGCCCGTGAGGTTTGGTTCGGATCGCGCGTGTTTTGCCGTCGAGAACCCCCCTTGGGTCTCGTGGGGATAGCACCGCACCATCGGACGACGCCCGACGTATGTACAAGCCGGTCGCAGGGAAACACAGGCTCGGCACGGCGCAAACGCATCCGCAGAGCTCGCTCGCGACATCGCCCGAGGCCCCGGACATTTGACGGCACCGACGATCGACGCATGCCTTCTGGCCCCTCTGGTCTGATCCAACCCTCCGGGACCAAGACCGAGCCCCGGTCGCCTGACCCTCCTGCGTTGATCACCGTGATCCGCCGTCAGCAGCGTCGCCGCCCCTCCATCGGGGGTTAGGCCCGTCCATCCATCCATCCATCCATCCATCTACTTATCCACCGAGCATGGCCGAGCCAACCGGCCCGGCGGCAGATGCCGACGTGGCGTACCCGCCGGTGCCCGCGCTGCCGCTGCAGGAGGCCATGGCCATGGTCCGGCTGCCGCCGGCGGGAGAATCCCGGCGGTACATGAGCCAGAGGGCGGCCTACCTCCCCGGGTCCGACTTCAGCGCCGAGACGGAGATGCCGTCGTTCCACCGCGCCGCGTTCGGCGGGCATGTGTACGCGCAGTCGGCGCTCGCCGCGACGCGGGCGTTGCGCGAGGTGGAGGAGGAGAAAGGCGTCAAGAAGGAGGAGAGGCTGGACCTTCACGTAGGTTACCCTTTTTTTTTTTTTTTTTTCCTTCTCTCTTTCCGCCCGGAGCATGTTTCTCATTTACGTACCTTACCACCACGACGCCGGGATCGCTGACGGGGGGAACTTCCTTGGGCGCACGCAGACGATCAACGGCTTCTTCACACGGCCGGGGATCCCCTCGCGGCCCTTTCTCTACGAGGCCACGCCCGTGACCTCCTCCCGCACCTTCGGCACCGTGTCGGTCGTGGCGCGGCAGCCGTCGCGGCCCAGCGGGAGCCCGACGGGGGACCGCTACCCCCTCTCGGACGCGGCCCTCCCGCTGTCCCCGCCCAGCTTCGTGGCCATCTGCTCCTTCAAGCGGCCCGAGGCGGACAGCCGCGGCGCGTCGGCGCAGGAGGCGCCGGTCCAGGAGCGGTTCGCCGACGTGCTCGCGTCGCGGGCGCCCGAGGACTGGCCGCCGGCGCCGCCGGTGGACATCACGGGGGTGGTGGAGATGGTGGGCGCCGACCAGGAGGGCCGGTTCCCCGTCGCGGTCATGCGCAAGGTCGACATGGCCGCGTACAACGCGGGCCGGCCGGTGTGCGAGCGCGTCGAGCTGATCCTGTACAAGCTCCGCCCGCCCGCGCCGCTTCGAGAGGACGGCAGCGGGAAGGAGCAGGAGTGGGACGCCAACGCGCACGTCGCGGCGCACGCCTACGTGGCGGACCGCAACGGGCTGCTCGTGGTGGGCAACCACGTCGGGTTCGGGTACTCGCTGGGCCGGGCGGCGACGCTGAGCTACACGTTTGTGGTGCACGTCAACGCCGAGGAGGCGGTGATGCGCGACGAGGACGGGTGGTGGGTGCAGGAGATGCGGTTCCCGCGCGTCGGCCGCGGCCGGGGCATCGTCGAGAGCAAGATCTGGAGCCCCCAGGGGGTGCACGTGGCGACCGAGTACCAGGACGGGCTGGTCCAGGGGTGGCCGGAGGAGGGAGGAGGAGGGTGGAACAAGAACAGGAAGAAGGACAAGAAGCAGCAGGAAGGGGGCAAGGAGGCGAGGCTGTGAGGAGAGAGAGACGGGAGTGAAAGGGTAAGATCGGGAGGTAGGAGGATGGGTGGTGGGATGGGTGGTCGCAGACAAGGACGACGTCGTACCGAGTATAGTCCGGCCACCTAGACGAAAGCCTCGGCATCCCCGGGCGTTTTCCTTTTTCTGTCCTGTAGCTAGCTCCCTGGCCGAGTCTTTTGCATCTACGCATCTACATACTAGTACGCGGTAATAGTTGAGAACCATGTTGCCTTGTTTTGTCGGCTGTCCCGCCAGGGGGCTACGTACAAGCCTAACAAAACAACATGGCGTCTTGCACCCTGTTACATATTAGAGATTGTGAGCGGCAGACGCCTACGGCGTAGCGTAGTCCGTCGAAAGAAGCTCGGAGGCGCCAGATGCAGAGATGACATCAGAGGGGAGTGCAGCTAGGGTTAGGGTTCGGCGGACCTTGCGTGGGACGACCCAGGGGGCTCGTGAATATGCTGTGGGGTAACTAGGTGACTGTACATCCGTCCGGGGGGGGAATACGAAAAAAGTGCAAGGGAGCTAGCTGTATAGGTAGGTAGGTACCTAGAATTGCATCTTCTCCAGCTCCCGGGTAGAACTCGAGACATGGTGCACATACTATGGAAATAGGTGTGCCCATCGTCGTGGGGATCACGTGCCAGGTCACATGAGAGCTAACCGCAAACAGCAAGCACCTGTTCCACGTCAGAGAGCTCACGATCCCTCGGGGGAGGGAAGGTGGGGACGTGGGGACGTTTCGCTGCTCCAACGGGCCGCCTCGGATTGGATCAGCCCATTTCGTGGTGAAAACCGCTCCGGCGAACCGACCCGCCCGTTCCCTCCTCCCCAAACAACCCACCCAAACGACGCACCACCACCACCACCACCACCACCACCCGCCACCACGGACGACTCGACATCCAACCCGCCGCAATGTTCCTCCAGCGTACCGCCGTGGCCGTCGCCCGCCGCGCCGCCGTCGCCCCGGCCCTCCGTCGCGGCATTGCCACCACCGTCGTGCGCCGTAAGTCTCTGTCGCCCGCGCATCCGAGGGGCAAAGCGGGAATATCCCGGGCTGGGGTGGGCTCGAGCACGCCGTGACGTCGAGACCTGCCGCCATCTCGCGCACCCAACCTGCCGGCCTCGCGAGGACCGCCCCCCAGGCTCCCCCATCGCCCAATGCAGCTCCGTGCCCCTCAGGGAAGGGTGGTGCTGACCAAGCTTGTGTTTTTTTTTGTGTGTGTGTGGCTCTAGGCAATGCCGTTCCCGACCAGCCCAAGATTAAGACTCTGAAGGGTATGCAACCCCCCCCCCCCCCTTTATTCTCTCTCGTTCGAACGTTTTTTCCTCCGTGGCTCGGCTTGCATGAGGGAAGAAGAAGAAGGGGAAAAAAAAAGGAGATGGAGGAGTGGACAGAAGATCGGGGGGAGCTCTCAACCGTCGGCTCCGCTGGCAATGGGAAGCTCGGTGGATATCCGGGTTGGGATGGATGGAGAAAAGAGGAGGAGGAGGGGATGAGAGAGGCGATTGGCAACGGTTGGGTGGACGAATGGAGGGATGGAGGGACGGATGAATGGGCGGACGACCCGAGACACGACTCTTTCCTAGCATGACGACCATGAGAGCATGGCACGGGGCAAGGCAACCCGACGCACAAGGGCTGACCCGAGTTTTTTCAACAGACATCAAGACCGAGGAGGAC
Source organism: Remersonia thermophila (assembly GCF_042764415.1). NCBI lineage: Eukaryota > Fungi > Ascomycota > Sordariomycetes > Sordariales > Chaetomiaceae > Remersonia > Remersonia thermophila. Next base: position 5,147,610 of record NC_092217.1, read on the forward strand.
CTCGTCGGCCCCGGCGCCCGGCCCGGCACCGTCCCCACCGATATCGAGCAGGCCACCGGTCTCGAGCGCCTCGAGATCCTCGGCAAGATGGAGGGCGTCGACGTCTTCGACATGCGCCCGCTGGATGCCTCCCGGCTGGGTAAGCTGGCCCCCGCGCCCCAAGGCGCTCCGCGCGCGCCGTGTTCTGGGAACGGGCAAGACGTGATGTATTGACCAGAGACCAGGCACCCTCGACAACCCCGTCCTCGTCCGCTCGGCCGGCGAAGAGCAGTACGCCGGCTGCACCGGCGTCCCCGCCGACTCGCACAACGTCATCTGGCTCCGGGTGGGTTCCCTTCGTCCTCCCCCTGCCCTGTCCCCTCCGTCTCCGACATGACCCCATGCGGAGCTCTCCGAGAGAGAACGGTATGCTCATGCTACTCCGGTACAGATGGACCGCCAGCGCCCCGTCGAGCGCTGCCCCGAGTGCGGCAGCGTCTACAAGATGGAGTACGTCGGCCCGCAGGACGACGGCCACGGCCACGACCACCACCACGGCTGGGAGGAGCCCAAGACCTTTGCCGACTACGTCAAGCCCGAGTACTGGTAAACGAGGGGTCGAGCCAAACAGACCGTGAAAGAGAAGGAACGGGGGAAAACGGCGGATGCTGGCCAGCGGGCGGCCGGTTGGGTGTTTTTTGTAGAATATCCGCTGGAGAGCAGCGACGATATCGGGGGAGTGGGGGGAGGGAATTGTATAGACGCGATTTCCAGGTCCCATTCGCACTCGTGTATTTTTTGGTAGGGATATACGTGTGAGGCCTACGCCATCTCTGAGGGCAGCGCCCGAGCTGGTTCCCATGGTCCGCCGCCTTTCTCGATTTTCCGTCCATCAATGCCTTGACGGCCCCGGGAAAGCTCAATGGGTTCGTCTGTCATGAAATTCGGCATCGGGCTCGGGGGAGGAGCATGGAAAAAGGCGAGCCCTTCATCTTCTGGCTGTCTCCTAGGGGCGCCGGGGGCTCGGCTTCCTTCTTCTGACTCGTTGCATCCTTGAATGGGAGGGAGGGAGCTGTTCCCCCCGGGCCGCCTCTCCCCCTCCATGGTTGTTGCGTAAGAGGTCGGTTGGCCGGTCTGAGGGCAGCCAGTAGGGGGAGGAAGGGGGGCCTTCGTCCCGTTGCATCACCGCTTATTCTTGTCTTTGCCTCCCTCAGCCATCGTCGTCTCCGAAGCTGAGCTTGATCTTCTTGGCCTTCTTCTTGGGCTTGTCCTTGGCCGCGGGGCCGTCTGCGCCCTTGGCGGCGTCACGCGATTCTGCCGACGATGGCTTCCCCGTCGCGCGGTCGCGGCCGTCGCCGTCCTCGTCCTTGGCCGCGTGGCGGTCTGTCTTGCGGCGGCTCCCGGACCCGCCGTCGTCCTCATCGTCCGGCTCCCCGGCCCCCACGATCCTGGCAATCTTTCTCTTCTTGCGCGGCCCGCCGACGCTGGCGAGCTTCTCGGCAGGCGCACCCGAGCCGGCACCAGCACGAGCGCCAGCACCGTCTTCCTCCTCCTCCTCCTTGTTGTTGTTGTTGTTGTTGTTGTTGCTGGGGGTGTTCCCCTCCGCCTCCTTTCCCTCGTGTACAGTCACGGTCCCGTCCTTGGCGACCGACACGCCGCCCGCCTCCACCACGTTCCCGCGCTCGTCCACCACCACGGGCGCATCCTCGGCCTCCTCGCTCGCGGAGCGCGGCTTCACAGGGCGCCGCCGGGCGGCGAGGATGGGGTCGGGCCCGTCACGCGTCTCGTCGTCGGCCTCGCCGCGCAGGCGGGCGAGGAAAGGCGGGAGAGAGCGATTGTATTGGAGGTTTTTGGCGTTGAGCTTGTTGGACATGATGGCGGTTGGATAAAAAAAAACAAGGAGGGTGTGTCTGTTTTGGGGGGGGTTGGGCGGTTGAGTCGGAATTGCCAAAGGGGCAGCCGCGGACCAATGGCGTGCAGGCGTTGGCCGTGGTGTGTGTGGTGGTGTGTCGCGGCCGCGGGTGAGGTGTCAAGTCTGGTCGTGGAGGGGACGCGTGGGCGGGGAGGAGAGGATGGGCAGAAAGGTCTGTCTGAGGTGAGAGGGTGGCGTTGTGTGTGGAACAGTGGCTGCTCTGGGCGGTGGGGGGGAATGACTTGAGCACGGCCGGTCCTGTCCAACGGCGAGGGTTGGTTTGCAGTTGGTCACCTCGGGGAGGTCAGGGAGTTTATCGTCGGGGCTGTCAATAGTTGGTGAGTTCACTGCGTAGCTCAAGCCGAGTCTGCAGATGCACGTCAGACCTTCACGGGACAGGCTCCAAGTGGGGCCCGGCCGGCCTCCCGTCCAGTCCAGTCCATGGGATGGGCGGGCGGCAGAGGGGGCCCACTTCCTGGATCCGGAACGGGGATCCGCCTTTCGGAGATGATGCCGACCAGAGGGCCGCTCCTTCTGTCGGGGCTTTGTCCGGGTCGCATGACAGCGGCTTGCAGCACCAGAAGGGAAGCAACGTTTTCCGGTTACGGCCTGGAAGCCTGGCAGCTCGTCTTCCAGGGCAGGACCAGGACCTAGGGCAGGCAGGACCTGGGGAAACGGGAATCTACACCAACGTTGCCTAGCATGCGTCGCCACCTAGGCGCCTACCTTATACTTGGGTTCAGGTAGGTAACTACCTTAGCTCCCGTCGATGACATGGAAATCAGAGCCGAGCGGCATCAACCGAACCTCCATGTGCCCAGGCCCGGGCATGTTCGTCCAGGGTGGCCGTGGCTTTCCAGGTTCTCGATCCCTCCCGTCCTCCGTTTTTCTACTTGCATGGCACTTACAAACATGCTCAAAAAAAAAAAAAAAAAAAAGAAAACACGGCTGGATCCGGATTGGGTTTCCAGCCGATCCCAGTGTACGACTGTACATGTATCTGAATGGATATAGCCCATGTCAGTGGCTAAGCGCAGCCTTTCATGCAGGCCCAGGCCCTGCACTTCTCCCACAACGGCAAGGCCAACGATGCTCCCACACGCTCACCACACCCTTTTTTTGTTTTTCAACCTCAGCTCTCGTTGCGGCCGCCATCCGACGAAAACGAGCGTGTCGAGAAGCGCAGGCTCGGCCGTGCCTCGGTCGTGGGCTGTCTCTGCTTGAAACAGTCACGCGCATCCCCTCTGCCCTGCCCGCTACCTAGGCCATCCTACCACTTCGCCAGGTACCCGTCACCTCGCCTATCTCCGTCTTCTCGGTCTAACCACGTCGCCGTGTCCGGATGGGCTTCCGGGGGGAGAGAGGGGGGGGGGGGCATCGTCTGCGACCTGCAGCCGAGCCTTGAGCCTTGCGCCTTATCCTGGCGCTAGCTGGAATATTCGGATGGCGTGCCTTCTCCGGTGACAAAAGATCCCTTCCTTTCCCCTTTAGTGCGCCATCTTCGAGCCCAGGCGATGGGAGACACAACAATCGCGGCGATTCGCCCAACATGGCATCCTCCCACTGGGACCGCTCCGACGCTTGAGCCTCCAAGCCGACATAGCCGCGCCCCGCTGTGTCCCTCTGTCGAAGCGGACGGGGAAAACATGATCCCCGGCGGCTGCAACCTGGAATTCCATGGACCGGCGTGGTTCTCTAGCCGCCGAACTGCCCTCCCCCCCCCCCCCCCCCCCCCCGTCCGTTGTAGATCCCGCCTGCGCCACCCCTTCAGGTTCTCGAGCTGCCGAAGCTAGGGCTGGTTCTTGCTTTGACACCGTTGGCAAGCCCCGGCAGCTCTGCTGACATCCAAACATCTCGTCTTGGCCTCCACCCGCCGCTCTCTCTCTCTCTCTCTCTCTCTCTCCCCATCCCTCCGCACCCCCCTTTTCCCATTGCGCCCAACCACAACGCCCGCCAGGGCTTTTGGACGTCCACCCCCCCCCCCGGCCCTCTGCTCACCTCTCCCTCTAACGCCTTCCGCGCATCATGGTCACCGGATCAGTTCCCCGCCAGCACCCGCCTCGGATGCTGTGCCACCTGGACCAAACCCGCTTCTCCAGATGTTCTTTTGGGATTCCGTGATGGGAATCTCGAACTTTCGGCGGTGAACTCTACGCAAATCGCGCAGGCGTTTGCGCTCGACGGCTGCCCTGAAGCGCATCCGCCCAGCCCCCAACCAACGCCTTGACGCTTTATTCGTCACCTCCCGCTTCCTCGGCATCCGGGTGGCCCTTCCGGGTTCCAGACCTTGACAGTGCCCCACCGTCCACCGTTTGACCGTTCTGACTTGCGTGCTGCCATGTGGATCAGCAATGGGGCGCGGCCCCTTCCATGCCCGTCCCGAGTGGCCTCTTAAGGGGGCAAAGGGTTGAGGCTTATCTCCTTCTATTCCCACGTGCCCTGAGCCTTGGCAGGAACGCCAGAGTGGATGGCGAGCTCACAGGCTCCGCGCTCAGCATGAAGCTCGCCTCGACCACGTTGCCTGGGTCGCCAGCGTGGCCCAACGGCCGTCGGGATCGAGACGGATTGCTATATAAACACGGCGAATCCCTTGCATCCGGGCCCGTACCTCGGCCCATGCCTACCTTGCATCCGCGTTCCCCCCGGCATGTTGGCAGGTCCATCGACCGCGTCTCGAATCACGCGGCGGTCTCCTTCGCTTCGCGCTCGTGGCCTTGGCTCTTCCCGACGATCCGTGCCGCCCGTTGGTCTCCCTCCTCGACAAGACCCCGCCGAGCCCACCATGCCTGCCCCCCAAAGCCGTCTCGACTGGGCGGGCCACCGAGACAGGATCGAGAGGCTGTACTGGGAGGACAACCTCCAACTTTCCGCCGTCATGAAGATCATGAAAGAAGAACACGGATTTGATGCTGCGTGCGTGTCTCAGCCCCTGCTCTCTTCCCTTGGGGCTCACTCTGACCTTCTTCCTCCGCCTCCCCCCCAGGGCCAAGACGTACAAGAAACGCTTCAAGGAATGGGGCTGGGTCAAAAACTGCACCACCCAAGAATCCATCGCCATGTACCGCTTCGCCGAGCACCGCCGCTCGACCGAGAACAAAGAGACCGAATTCTTTCGGCGAGGCAAGCGTGTGAAGCCGGCGAACATCCGCCGCTCCGCGAGGCGCTTCGCCGGGCTTCAAGGCTCCACGGCCCAAGGAGCCCAGGATCCCCATGCCGACAAGCCGAGGATCAACCCTTGATTCCCTTTTTCTCCCCTCCCCGCTGCCTGTTTTTGGGTCATGTGGACTAATTCACGCGTAAAACGTGGGACAGTTACCCTGCCCCTGACCATCACCTACCGAACCCCCCGGGGAACCCCTGAGCCCGAGCCGCAAGCCGATGCAGCATCCCCCGGCTCCATGCCGCCCTCTTCGTCCTCGATGCCTAACCCGGAGGCGCAGCCTGCCGCTTTCAACATCCCGCAGGCGGTGCCTGGTTCTTTTGCCTCGCATCCACGCGGCATGTACGCGGGCCTCTACGAACAAGCACCCGCCGACTTCGTTTCGGGGTATCCTCCTGCGGCCTTGTCCGACAGCTGGGCGCCGAGGGTCGGCCAACAGGGTCTCGAAGGCGGCGGCTCGTGGTCGGCCCTCGTCCATGGGTGGTCGCCCGGCGTGCCATGGCCGTACGGCCCGCCGCCGCCGCAGCACGCCAGCTCGGCCGCTCCGATCCTGGATGCCGATCCGAACGCGCCGCACCGTCTCGGCCCCGGCTGGAGCCATGCGCCCTTCCACGCCGGCGGTTACGGTGCCGCGGCGCAGCCGATCCATCATCACCCCACGCCTCGGCTTCCCGCCGCCGGCGTCCCGCACGCCCCGCTGGCGATGCCCGGGTCCGCTGCCTACAACCCGCCCGACCAGGGCCGGCTCCTGCCCCAGGTGCCCAGCCCGCGGCGGCGCCAACCTTGATGCCCTCCCCCTCCCCCCAACGCCGGAGCGTCAGAAGAATCCTCCACAGCCACCATCACCACCACCATCATCATCAACCATCTTCTTTTTTCTTTTTTCTATTTCTTTCTTCTTCTTCTTGTTCTTCTATTTGTTCTTTTATTTCTTCTTCTATTTGTTCTTGGATTTGTTCTTGGATTTGTTCTGCTATTTGTTCTGCTATTTGTTCTTCTTGTTCTTCCTCTTGTTCTTCTTCTTGTTCTTCTTGTTTTTGCCCGATACCGGCCCGCCTCCCGCTTGTTCGTACCTGCGCCCGCCTCCACTCCAGCCGAGCTGCTCATGGCACATGGCACTGGTCGCGTGCGCCCTGAGACAGATGTCCAAAGAGGTCCGGGTCCTGCAGTGTTGGAAGCGGCGAGGAGAGTTGGGAAAGGGTTGTTTTCTTGTTCTTGCGATTGCGAATCCTTCAATGCTTTCATCGTCGGCTGTTGCCTCGTTTCTATAGTATTGTCGCGTTCTATACCCCCCCTGCACCGCTCTATACCCCATCTGTACCGCATGTATACCCCCGCTGTTATACCCTCCTATAGTATACCTTGCCGTTTTTGCGCTTGTTTCGAAGCACCTCGTTCTCCTTGATTTTCATGACACGGAACGTTTCTGTCTTGCCGTTCTTGTTCTTTCTTTCCGTTTTCTTCTTCTTTCTCTCTCCCGGCTGCAGCTTGGCGTCGTGGTGATGACATGATGCTTCGTATCCTCGACTCCGTTCCATACCTTCATTCTCGTCTGCCGTCCATTCCATGCCTTGCCTTGTTCTTTCCATGTCTAGATGTCTGCTTTTTGCCCCCTAGATTTCTCTCACGACATCCCTTCTGAGCTACCCAGCCCTGTTCAGAATCGCACGCTTTTCTTCTCTTTTTTTTTTTTTTTTTTTTTTTTTTTTTTTTTTTTTGTCTTCCTTAGGGCACGGCGTACGTTGCTGAGCCGGTGTGTCCCGCGTTCATCCAAAGTCTTGGAGTAATACTTGATAACCGTACCTAGATACCGACGCAAGGAAGCGAGTAACTGGAGACTACGAAGGCGGAACGAGACAACCATCATCAAGGAACTCGGCAAACTCACTGCCGTAACTTTGGGAGAAGGAGGGCTCATTCGTCTCGATGAATACAAGTAAGTCATGTAGGATATTATGTGCTTGGTAATAGGGCTGGTCCATTGGGTCAGGGGGGATTGGACAAGCCAAGCCGTGCGTCTACGCAGTATAGTAAACATGACCCACCCGTGCGGCTAGCATGCTCATTCGCCACCGTCTTCGTATCAACAAAGCTTCCTACGGCACGCTCGTTCCAAGTCCCTGGCGGGGTCACAAGAGCGGACGATGGGCCTTGCGTCAAAGGGAATGATGCGGATGGATTGGGCGGGTAGCGCAGCTGATTCATGATGAACGGTAAGGAGAGCAGGCGAGAGGACGAGGCGGATGCCCAAAGAGTGCGGGAGAACGAAGCCTGGTTTCTGCAGTTGATACTATCGCAAGATCGCGTCGAGAAAGCAACTTCTCTGTCCACTTCCCTGCTGGTCCTGCACAGAGAGGATTTTCAACCGATGTAGGTCTATCCCAAACTCCCGTTCCGTCCCAAAGTCCCCGGGCGTTGGGCCCCAACGAAGAGAGAAAAGAATCATCGACCCATCGAGCCCGCCATGGTGGCTTTGCATGCTTGTCATTTGCGTTCCGCGTCGTACCAGATCATTCCATTTCTAACCCAGGGTCGGTATCATGTCATGCATGGCAGCACACCCCAACTCGACCCCCAACCACCCCTCCCCTTCCTCTCCAAGCCGTCCAACAACACATCTCGATGTGCTCTGGGCGACAGGCTTAGGCCATGACGGCAACGACGCCCGCCAGCACCGCCATCAGCCCGCCGGCCACCTTGGCCTTGGCGGCGCCCGACTCCTCCTCGTCGCCGTTGCCGCTCGCGCCGGCGCTGGCGGAAGCCGAGGCGGAGCGCGAGGCCGAGGCCGAGGACGAAGCCGTCGCGCTCGTGCTCTCGTTCTCGTCGTCCGAGGCGGCGGCCGACTCGGTGGCCTCGGCATCCTGGGTCGCCGTCGTCAGGGTGGTGGTGGCGGCGGCGGCGCGCCGTCGGCGGCGGTGCTGCTGGTGCTGGTGCGGCGGGCGGACGAGATGGTGACGGTGGCGGTGACGCGGGTGGTGGCGGTCGTGCTGAGGTCCTTGTCGTCGTCGTCGTCCTCGGCGGCCGCCCGGACGACCTTGAACTGCGGGCTCTGCGCCAGGATGCCGCCCAGGTTGCCCGGCTCGACGCTCTCAAAGTTGAACTGGTAGCCCGAGTCGGCGGCGACGTCGGCCTGGGGCGCGACCGTCAGGCTGCCCTGCGACAGGTCGACGTCGTCGCTCAGCTCGCGGCGGAAGGGCGTGTGGCCGGCCGCCATGCTGACGAGCACGAGGCGGGCGCGGGACGGGTCGGTGGACACGGTGCTCCAGCGCACCGTGACGCCGCTCGAAAAGTCGACCGAGGCATCCTTGGTCGGCGAGGTGATTTGGACCGCGCGGGCGCAGGTGGCCAGGAGGGAGAGGAGGGCGGTGAGGGTGGCGGTCGTGCGCATTTTGGCGGCTCGGACGGAAAGACGTGTAAGACTCAAAAAGGGTTTCTCGCTCCTGTTTGTTCCGGGGTACGGCTGGGCGTTTTTTTTTTTTTTCCTTGTCTTTCTTTGCTATTCAGCGAGCGAGCGGATGTGTCGACGGAGAGCGGTTCAATGAGCGACGACGCCGAGCAAGACAAGCAAAGAGAGCGACTAGGGAGGGGAGAGGAGGAATGAATGGCGGTCAAGAGATGGAACGAAAACAGGACGAGCGACATCAGCCCACGATGCAAGACATGCTCGGTACATATGGGAGATTTTCCGGCGAGCCACACATTTCAGCGTCGCCACCAACATGGCGATCGACCGGCATCTAGGCCCGCGGAGGACTCCACGGTCCATCCTGAGAGGAGGGGGGGGGGGGCACCGCCTCCAGGAAACAACACCTCCACAGCCCAACCAAGCCACCGCGTTTGATTTGAGAGCTCAGACAGGCCGATAATGGCGACGGCCCGGATGGAGCGGATGGAGCGCATGGAGCGCATGGAAGAAGAGGCTGCTCCCAATCAACGTCGACCCGCTTTCCCGTCCCAACGTTCAAAACAAAAAAAAAGCCGGGCTGTGTTGCTGCGTCAGGTCCGGACGCGAGTCAGACGTCGATCCGGCGCACCCACCAGGTCCCACATATGTGGACAGCCGCCGGCAGGAACGCGTGGATACTGCTGCGTACTATACGCAGTACGCGGTATACGCAGTACTTCTCAGCCACGGTGTGGTTGTTTTGTCGGGGTCGGGGTTCACCCCTCCTGAGACCAAGGTGTGCGTGCCTGAACAGGGACCCAACGAGCAGGGCGAGGCCCCGAGACACGGCCGGGAAGTCCCGCCATTCTCCTGATATCGGGCCATCATCAGATGAAACATTTCTTCGCCGTGCTTATTTTGTTTTTTCTTTCTCTTCTCCCCCCCGACGAAGCCGACAAACGTGGACGCGATTGGATGCCAAGGCACGTCGTCAACCCATAACTACGCAGTACAACAACAGGTGCCGTCCACCCCCGGACGACCACAAGGCGAAGCGTTGGGCTGAACGGGCCGGAGATAAGGTTGACGCGGGGGGGGGGGACCAATAGCTAGCTAGCGCCAAATCAGCGGGCGCGGGTTGGCTAGTGTACCCGAGACGACAGACGGCGGCCCGGGCGGCCCGGGAGGAACCTGAGCTTCACCCTGGCTTTCACGCTTCGAGAGATGGGCGAAAGGCTTGCCGTGGTAGGCCTGGCCGTACCGTTGGTGGCTTCTGTGGCGAGCCAGAAGGATGATGCTCACGCAAGCAGCGTAACCACCGCAGGCTCCTTGAGTTTGTTGTTCAGCCGTACGCAGTATGTGGCCGTGGCGTCTTGCGTTGATCAAAAAAAGCTCTTGGCGGCTTCGCCGCGTCGAGCCCGGGGCTGCCCGGGGCGTTGGCGCGATGTAGCAGTAGGTGTCATGGCGGGTTGGGTCTGCAGGTCTCGCTTGTTCGGTTTGTTGGTGACAATGCGATGAGGGCCCGATGGATTCGTAAGGCGCAGGGAAAAAGAAAGGACGAAAAAAAAGAAAAAAAAAAAAAGAAAAACGAAAGTATGAGGGAAAAACAAACAAACAACCCAACAAACAAAAAAAAAATAAACAAGAAACCTACGGTGTAACTAGTTGAATGAACGGATGAGGCAACACAAAACACACACACAAACCCGAGGGGATGGATGGATGGGGCCTGACCCGACTCGGTCCCGGTCCCGTCATGGATGGAGTGGGACGGCTGAAGCTTGGCATCCCCTTCTGTCCAAGTTGCCGTTGCGTGCTTGGGAGTCGGGTGTGCATACTATACACAGTACACAGTAGTAGCCCCGCCCGGAGACAAGCTCCATGCCCCGGAGCGACACGTAGGAAAGCTCCGATGAGCCGCAAGAACTTTGGCTTGTGCCGAACAGAACGGGGAGGGAGATGGGAGGAAAATCCGAGGGAAACACGGGGGGGGAGGCTATGTACCGGTAGGGGACACCCAACTTACAACTCTGAACCGATGATCTCTGGCGGTCTGTCTGGAACCTAGACAGTCGTAGTAGTGAACAAGGCCCAAGTCATGCTGCACGGCCAAGACATGATGAGCAACGTTGCCTGCTGGGGAGGGAGATGAACGGTGCCACGTTCGCCGAGCAGACATCTCCAGCATCCTTCTCTACTAGAGGGAGACGCCAGGGGAGGAGGGACCTCGGGATATATAATAAGGAGCTTCTTCGCAGTCGTTGAAGCGAAAGTCCATCTTGCTCTCACCGAAACAACCTCGCAACCCCGAGTCGCCTGTCAACCAAGAACGCATACCACTCTCTCAGGTCAGCCTCTTTATCAAATAGAAGGATGGATTTCTGAGAGCTTCCGCGCTAATGCTCCGAATAGTTGCCATCAATATTACTGCCCATTCTTTCACCAGCCAACCAACGTTGCAAAATGAAGGCCGCCTTGCTCCTCGTTTCCTTGGGCACCGTTGCTTCCGCTTGGAAACTTGTTCTTACAGGCCACCATGGCGGCACCCTTAGACGGAACGGTGAAGGACCTCTCAGCTGCACGCAACTAGGCGTTGGGGTTCGAGTTATCAGGGCCAAGTTTGACGAGACGAACAAATCTACAGCGCCTTCGAAGCGGTACCTGCTATACAAGGATGAGAACTGCGGGAGGGTACACTACACTGGCGGGCCTGGACAAGCAGAGTTTGATAAGCTGCGGCCGCCCTTCTATAAGAGCGTCAGTGTAGAATAAGGAGGTCTTGCAGGCTTTGCTTCGCGGTTCCTGATGGGGCGAAGGATGGGAGTGTAACCTGAGCCGTCTGTCTGTCTGTCTGTCTGTCTGTCTTTGGCTTGTTTTTCGCAGGCCAAGCGACGCTCTGTATGTGCACGTGCCGGTGGTTATCAAAACCTGGAACGACACATCGTGGGCGGTTCCATCTTCGTTCCGCGGCCTGCTCGCAAGCTTTACGATCTGTCATTACGGCCAGCGACGAGAGGACAAACAACGGCTTCCGAGACGACCGAGACCAAAATCCACCGTGCCGCCTACGCTACGTAACTACTTCCCGCCTCTCGCCGTGACACCCGGAGACGGCAGCCATGTGACATGCTTGTGTGGACGGAGCACAGAGCGCGGCGGTATTAGCGACGGCATGCGTCGGCAGCGCGTGCGCCTGCAGAAACGGCCCTCACCTCGCCCACCTCGGGCGTTTTCTTTTTTTTTTTTTTTTTTTTTTTTTTTCAAGACGGCACAAGGCTGGGAAAGGCTGCAGAGATGGACGCTCTCTGCATGTATAGTACGCAGTACGCAGTAGTTACTGTGTACATAGTAGTTACATGCTGCTCATACCAGGAGAGTTGGACAATCAAGGTTGGGAGAGGGCGGCGACGAGATTGGTGGAATTGCGCTGCGCTCGGGCGAAAGTGGGGCGCAGCAATGCACCACGCTAGCCCCGACACGAGATTGGGTGCAACGCAAGGCGGGGTTCGCAGCCCTCCCATCCCTTTCGACAGCTGCTTGCCAGCCCGATGCAACTGTACCGTCAGGTGTTGGTCCCCGTCGGCCAAGGGCCTCGAACTCGAGACGCGGCAGGGCACACCCCGAGAGCCATAGAAGCTGAAGGCGGGAAAGTGGGCACGGGACGGCTTTTGGCTAGGGTACTTTGCAACTCTAGTACACAGTACTGCGTACATACTGCGTACACAAGACGCTGGATGGGATGGAATGGGATGGATAGGTACCGTAGCATGGCTTGATGGGGATGAGATGGGATGGGATGGGCGAGGTAGGGGCCGTCCGGTCCTGCTGCCGGCTGTTGTTCACCTGGAATCTTCATCCTGCTGCCGCCGCCGCCGCCGCCGCCGCCACCCACTGCCTATGGGCATGCCGTCAACGGCTCTCAAGCCGAGTGGCTGCCAAACTTTGGCAAGACGGGTCTGACCGGCCCTTGTTGGTTCAGCCCGGGCGTCCGCAGGGTAAAGCGTGGGCGAGGATGGGCGAGGATGGGTGTGGTGGACGGGGGCGTTGGTTGTTGGTGGTGTCTGTGTTCAAGGTCGCGAGACGTTGTGTTGTCTTGATTGTGTGTCTGGAAGATGGCAAGCGACCTGAGGACAGGGTGGGGGGAGGGCTGGACATGGAGGTATGGGGGTTGTTACCACGGGTTGGATCGAAGCGTCAAAATAGCCGCGAACAAGAAGGAAGCCATTGAGCACCCGCGTTGGTTGTGACATGCGGGACCGAGGAGAGCATCGAACCCCTCTTTCTCATCTAAGTTCACTTCCAGCCCGGGGTTTGGTGCTGTACGTGCGAGACAGCCGTGTACATATATGTAGTTACTATGCTGACAATAATGAGGTAGCAACCTGAAATCCTCAACTGCATGCCTGGCCGTTGAGGGGTTGGTTGACTTGGGCTTGGCTTGACTTGCCTTGCTTGTCGACGCTAGTGACGGGAGAGAGGAGTCCCCTCGTCTCCTTGGTTTGATGAAGCCAGCATGGTAAAATAACCAACCCAATGGAAAAAGGAAAAAAAAAATGGCACTTTTATCGGCATCGCCTGGGCTGAGATGGTTCGGCGGCATCGAAATTGGGCGTTCCAGAGTTTGGGGAAGGCGCCTCCGAAGTCAGCAATAGTTGGCGAGTGGGAGCGGGTGGGAGTGGGCTCCCTGGTGCTTCGTGATTGGCCAGCCACATCTTCTAGAACCGATTGGGGAAGGCGAGGGGTCCAGCGAGAGAAAGGGGCAGCGGGCTGTTTCCAGCCTGCCGCAGTGAGCATAGGCAGCATGGGGAAGCATGGCATGGTGTCTGGGCAGACTGCCTTCCCCCTGTCAAGCCATGGCCGAGTTGGAGTGCAGGTGTGAGCGAGCCAGAGAGAGAGAGGGAGAAGGTGCGCCTGTGCACCTGGGCATGTGGCCTGCCCGAGCCAGGCCTGGGTGGCCCTTGGCCTGTTGGGAAAAACAAAAGGACGTGCCGCTTCCCGCTTCCCGGGGAAAGGACGGGGACACCTCTGATCGTCAATTCGTCAGGAACCCCCGAACACGACCCTGAATTCTGAATTGATGCGATTGCATCCCATCCCTCTCTCCGATTCCACACACTCTCTCACACACACACACACAAACAACCCAGACACACCCAATCCTCCATCACGACAGGCGACAATCAAATCAACAAGCCATGCCGCCATGCCATCACGCCCCTGCGACCAAGCATTGTTGACAGCACAAGACTCCACACACGCCCGTGTCGCTTCCGAGTGACGGCGATTGGTTCTCTCGAGCTTGACAGAGGGGAAGGAAGAAGGAAAAACGTCCGGCCCCCCCCCCTGGCGTGGAACAACAACAAAAAAAAAACGAGTCGGTTGGAGGGGAACTGTACATACGCTTGAGAACAAACAGGACGGCAAAGAAGTGACGTGAGAGGCAATCCGCACCCCGATTGATTGACCCACCAGACGACAACGACGACAACAACGACGACAACGACAACGACGACAACGACAACGACGACAACAACGACGACAACGACGACGACGACGAGCTCCGATCGACCGACGTACCACCCAAACGGCCAACCGCCGGATCGGATGGGGATTCGGGCTCGGTGACCGGTCGAACGTCAGCAAATGAGGATCGGCCCCATCCCTCACGCCGAACCCGTCCGTTGACCTGTCCCGACGACCGTCCGTACCGCAACGACGACGCCGACCAGCGACCCCAACCTCTACGACCCTCCTTGCGCCCGCCATCCCCCACGTCCCGCCATCACGATGGACCTGGCACCCGCCGCCGCCAGCACCGCAATAGCGCCGCCTGCTCCCCGCCGGGGGAGACGCGAGAAGCCGTGGCCTCACGCCAAGCAGAAGAAGCTGCTGCGTCTCTACGTCTGCACCCAGAGCGAGCGCCTCCCCCTGGTGCGCATCCTCGAGATCCTCAAAGATGGCAGCTTCGACCCGAGGCAGCGCAACTCGCACAAGCATCTCAAGAACTTCCTCCCCGACCGCCGGATCGACGACTGGAGGCCCCGAGACATCGGCACCATGCACGCCCGCCTGCGATGGTTGCGCTCCGTGAGGGCCGAGCGCCGCATCAGGAATCGCAAGGTCCGCCGGCGCATCCCCTCGGACGCGTCCCTCGAGGACCAGCACCCCGTGTCTCCGCTCCAGGACCACCCGCCTTCGTTCTCGCCCATGGACCTGATGGACCCGCCGCTGAACCCCCGCATGTCGCTGGACCTCATCCCCCTCGACACGCTGCCGCCGCCGCCGCCGCCGCCGCCGCTCCCGCCGCCCCCGCCGCCCCCGCCTCAGGAGCTGCACCACTACCCCGCCTTCTCCGCCCGCAGCCCCTCGACCGGCAGCCCTTCGACGGTCAAGCCCGAGTCTCCCGGCTCCACGCCCCAGGCCGTCCTGAGCGCCGCCTCCGACACGTACCACCAGGACCAGTCGCCGTCGTGCGCCTCGTCCATCAAGTCGTCCTCCAAGTCGTCCTCCAAGTCGGCCAAGCGCCGCTCCTGGGCCTCGGTCCTCTCGAGCATCTCGTCGGGCATCTCGAGCCTGGCGCGCTCCTCGTCGTCGGCGTCGTCCAAGGGCGTCAACGTGAACCCCTCGGGCGCCAACACGGCCCTCAGCCGGATGACGCGCGAAGAGTTCGTCGCCATGCTGCAGGAGAGGCCCCGCAAGCCCGGCAAGGGCCCGGCCGGCGCCGGGCCCATCGGCGGGCTCTTCAAGTCCAAGTACTCGTCGGCCAAGCCGTCCACCGAGGATCTCAACGGCGCCCTCGTGCGCATGTGCTGCGCCAACTACATCGGCCGGGGCGGCTGCGTCCACGAACGCCTGTCGCGCGCCATCGACGCCCAGCACGACGAAGGCCACGACTTCACCCACTTCCGCGTCACCGACGAGGAGGCCAACATGGCGGACAAGTACGGCAACGCGCTGCTGCACGTCGCCGCCCGCTGGGGCGCCCGCGTCTCGCTCCTGCTGTACATTCTCAAGCGCACCGACGACGTTCAGCTCGTCAACCACCGCGGCGAGACCTTCCTGCACGTCTTTGATCCTCCGAGGGTCCCCCGCATGCGGCCCGTTTCCTTCCTCAACCTCATCCGCACCCTGCGCGCCCGCGGCTTCGACTTTTGCCACCGCGACGTCGACAAGCAGACCTTCCTGCACAACCTCGTCGCCCGCAAGGAGTTCCCCATCGAGACCCTCTACTACGTCTTCCGCGAGGTCGGCCACGGCGCCGCCCGCTTCCTCGTGGCGAACCGGTCGGCCAACGGCGAGCGGCTCTGGCACAGCGTCCGCCGCAACCTCGAGCTCACCCAGCCCAAGCTGCACCGCATCTTTGGCGACGAGGTTGAGTTCATCCGCCGCTACCTGCCCGAGTTCGGCGAGGGCAAGGCCCCATCGACCGCCGACACGTCCACCATCGGGTCCGACAGCCTCATGTCCATCCACCCGGCCGAGGCCGCCCCGGCCCTGTACGTGCCCCTCGACCCCAACGAGAGCAACGCCCAAAAGGTGCGCCGCACCCCGCTCATGAAGCTCTTCCGCCGCTCCGCCGCCGGCCGCGGGCCCATGTCGGACGCCGAGCTCACGGCCAAGATGCAAGACATCTTTGACGCGGCGTTCAAGGCCCCCGAGTTTGACATCAAGAACTACCTGAGCAAGTGCGACACCGAGGGCAACACGGCGCTCCACTACGCCGCCGAGTTTGGCCTCGTGCCCGCCGTGCAGATGCTCTGCACCAAAGGCGCGTCGGTCAACGTCTTCAACAACTGCGGCAACACGCCGCTCCAGCTCGTCAAGTTTGCCATCCAGCGCACCGATGTCCGCTCCGACATCCACATGGAGGCCCGCTACCTGCGCTGCGCCGTCCTGCTGCTCGAGCAGGGCGCCATCGACCAGAGCAAGCTGTTCACCGAGCGCTCCGTCATCTTCCCGCACACCGTCTTTGACGGCAGCGAGCGGTCCATCAGCAACCTCATGCGCCAGGGCGTCGCGACCCAATGCCGCGGCCTGCATTTGCTGACGTCGTCGGCCCGCCACCATCCGCCGCCGTTCCCGGACATGGCCGAGCACCACCATGAGCATGGTCACGGCATCCACGGGGGTCCGTTTGGCGACTATCATCATCGCTACCACGATCATGGCCCGCCCCCGACCCATGCCCACTCCCACCATTATCCTCCTATGTTTCCGGGGAGGGGAGGCGATGGCGGGCCTGGCCCAAGCAGCAGCGCCATGGCCGAGTCGTTGACGTTCCAGACTTCGGCCCTGGCGCAGCAGATCGTTACATGACCGCCACGTTTCTTTAATGTTTTCCTTGCATTTTGTTGGGTATATATAATCGGGTCGGCGCAGAGCGGCGTGGGTGTTGTGCATACTTGGTCAACCTTTCCGACATGTCATTGTCCTTTCCCTGTTCTACGTGCTTCATATACCAAGCGTTTTGAGTTTTTTGACTGCCACCCGAAAGGATGTACCTGGATTACGACCACGAGGTTCTCTGGGCTCCTCGTTGGACTGGATTTTGCCGGGCAGGGCGAAGGGATATATACGCATAGTCGTCGGAGAGGGCGGCAGGCAATGGGGATGGGGGAGAAATGGTTTCCCCGGCAATTTTTTGAACTGTATTCAATACCCATTTTTGTTATTTTGCTGAGGGAAAGAAGACAAGCGGTGCATACCAGGGAGTTGTTGTCTGGAGCGCGTGCCATTCTTGTTATCCTGGCGCGGTTGTGTTGTCTCTTCTATCGTTTTCTTTGGATCTTTTGGCCTTCTGTCTTGTGTCTCGTTGAGATATCCTCCGGCTATGAAACCACCTACCTCTACCAGATCCTCCAGCATGCGCGCACCTGGAGTTCCTCGGAATGTCTTGCGCCTGGCCGTTCCTCCTTCTCGCGCGTTCTTGCTGTGTTTGATCACAGACGTATAACTATGCCCCTGGAGCGGAGTTCTTATGAAAGAGATGAACCACCCATGAAGCACAATGTAACCTCCCTGCTTCCCCCCGCCGCCTAGGGGGCACCCAGGGTCTTGTCAGCACGCCTTGTATAAGGCTACATTCATGGATGTCCACGAATCTAGCTAGGTATCTAGGCGTACGCCTCCTTCAAGGGCCGGTGGCATTCATTCTGTTCATCAAGCCCCGCAGGATCCAACCCCTGAGCTACTCCGGAATCTTGACCATCGTGATGACAACCTCAACCTCTTCGTCGGCTCATGCTTCGATCCTCGATGCCCGCCATCTCAACCACGCTCGTGTCGTTCCGTGTCGTGAATGGTCTGCTCCTCATCTCTCTCGGGCGCCCTCAAGTCCCCGCCCTTCTGCATCAGCCCCTTGCGCTCCTCGTCGTCCACCAAAGCCTGTCCGACCACGTTCCTCCTGTCCTCGTCTCCGACCTCCACCCCGGCGCACCTCGCGATGAACTCACACAGCATCTCCTCGGCCTTCTCGGCGTTCTTTTCCAACGTATGCCCGTCCTCGGCAAAAACGTGCAGCTCACACCGGCCGCCCCGGTCCCCCATGCCCTCCTTGTACATCCTCTCGAGCCTGTGCGAGCACCCCACCGCCAAGGTGCCATCCGCGCTGCCGTGCAGCAGCAAGAGCGGCCGCGGCGCGAGCCTCGCCACGCCCTCGCAGCCGGCCGTCTGGCCCGCCACGGCCGCGCACGCGACCACGCGCGGGTCGTCGGCCGCGGCGTCGAGCGCCACGGCGCTGCCAAACGACCAGCCCACCAGCACGAAGCGGTCCAGCCCGTAGGCGTCGCCAAGGTACGCCATGGCGGCCCGCGCGTCGCGCACGCACGGCGCCGTCGTCGCCCCGGGGTACCGGTAGTCGAGCCGCAGCGCGGGGATCCCCCGCCCCAGCGTCGCCAGCTTGCTCGCCAGCCCGAGGTACATGGAGCTCGGCCCGGCGACGCCGCCCCCGGCGCCCGAGAGGAGGAGCGCGGCCGTGCGGTGGCCGCGGCCGCGGCGGGTCCTCGTCGTCGCGGCCGCCGCCGCCGCGGGGGAGCATGTCGGGCGGGAGGTGCAGGAAGCCCGGGACGAAGCCGCCTTGGGGGTCGTCGACGTCGATGCTCAGCGGCTCGACGAGGGCGGGGTGGCGCGCCGAGGACGCGAGGCGGGAGAGGTGAGGCGGGTGGGCGAGGGCGGCGTACTCGTGGATCGAGTGCGGTTGGGGGCGGGGATGGGGGAGGAGGGTGGAGGCCATATTTTTGTTTTTCGTTTTCGTTTTCTTTTGGTTTGTTGGTGCTCTTTTCGGGATGGGAGATGGGGGGGGAAAGGGGGGAGAGTGGTGGAGTGGTGGTAAGTGGAAAGTGGAAAGTGATGGCGATGATGGGTGGGTTATGAGGTGCTGAAGGCGCAGAGGCAAGGCTTTCAAAGACGAGAGAGAAAGAGAGAAAGAGAGAAGAGCGGTGATTTCGGACTCTTGGAAAAGAGAAAGGTATTACAAAGGAGGAGAAAGCCAAACGAGGGGTTGATGAGGAGGAGGAGGAGGAGGAGGAGAAGGATGATGATGTCACCGGTCGGTCCAGAGTCGAGCCATCGTGTGTCATTGATCCCGATCGTCCGACCCTTTCCCTGCTTTGAGGCCTGGCTGGGTCCATGCTTCGGGAGCAACTATAGGTAGGTGAGAAACCGTCGGGGCATAGCTTTTCCATGCGTGTCATCTGTGGCACGAGGAAGAGGCGAGGAGGGGGGGGGGGGGGGGGGGGGGAGGGCAGGGGAGGGAAGTTCGTGAGAATAACCCAGCCTTGTCCTTACATTCTCGAGTTGAAACAAGACCCGGGAGCGCCAGGCATGGCAGGACCAGACCTACATAACTATTATAGCGGTACAATAGTCGTGGAAATTCAAAGCATGAAGAGAAAGATACGTATAGAACTATGATACCGGTATAACAACTCACTAGATCCAAAGCTCAAGAGAGAGAGAGAGAGACCTATATCACTATTGTACTCGTAGAATAATGATATCTCACAGTGTGTTCAACATATTTATGAAAAGAAAAAAGAAGAAAAAAAAAAGGGGGGGGGGGGGGTGTCTGATATACCTATGAACCCAAAGAAAGAACCTGCTCTGCTCCTCCATGGTCAATCTGCCTAGAACCCAGAAGTGTATCATAGAATGCCAGATGCCGGATCCCAGGATCCTTGCTTTTTCCTACCTTCTTCGCTGATAATACGCAAAGCAGGGAAGCATGAGACGACGTCCCCTTTCGCCTCGTAGCCTCAACCAACCGCGTATCATCCCTCCGTCCTCTTCAACGCCCTCACGCTCTCTCCCTCCTGGCTTCCTTCACCGCTCCCCCGCCCTCCTCGCCAGCTCCGCCATCGCCGAGTCCAGAAACCACGCAAACACCCCGTCTCCCAGCTCGCGCATCTTATACCTCCCCATCGCCCTCTCCAGCCCAAACCGTTCCACCTCCTCCGGAGCGGGCTCCGGCGGCGGCGGGCGGCGAGGAGCAACCAGCTCGACGATCACGCCGGCGCGCTTCCGCCAGCCCGCGGGAAGCACGGTGGCGGGCCGGTCGGGCCTGCTGCGCCGCTGGTCTTCGAGGTTCCTAGCCACCAGCGCGTCGTACAGGTCCGAGCAGAGATCGCGCAGCTGCTTGGGGGAGAGGTTGCGCAGCCGGACGCGATGCGCCTCCAGCTGGTGCTGTTCGGGTTTCTCTTGGTGGTGGCGGTGGTGGTGGTGGTGGTGGTGGTGGTGGTGGTGGATGCCACGGCCATGCTCTCCCCGCCCTGCCCAGACGCGGAGCTCGCCGGCGAAGCGCGAGACGCCGACGGCGCGGCAGAAGAAGGACAGGATGTCGCTTTCGGCCATGTCGGGGAGGTGGAAGATGGATTCCGCCGCGAGGGGCGCGGTCGCGTTGGGGGAGGCGTTGGGGACGAGGGAGGCAGGGATGGGGTCGGGGTAGGCAGGGCAAGAAAACGAGGGAGGGGCGGCGGAAAGATCGGGAGGGAGGGGTGAGACGTCCACGCCGGTGGGGGATATGGTCACGAGCTTGAGCGCAGAGATGCCCTCGGCGAGGATCTGCTGGACGGTGGATACCTCGCCGGCTGGCAGGGCGGAGCGTGCGGCGACGGCATTCGTGATGAGCCGCTGCGGGATGGGGACGAGAAGGTCTCTGGGATCGATAATGTCCCCAAGGGTTTGTGAGGCATTCCGGTAGACGTGCCGCGGCGTGGCCGTGTCGACCTGGAGCCGGGGTTGGGGCTGGCGAGCAGAGAAAAGGCGGATCGACAAGCGCGACAAGGACGACGTGGAGGATGCCGACATGGAGGATGTTGGGGTTGGCGGTCCTGGCTCGGAGCTGGCGTCAGAGTCCTCCGCGTCGTCGAGGTAGACGATGCCTCTGTCCTGGCGCGAGGCCGCCATGGCCGGCTGGTTCGTATCACGGCGGGCCGAGGAGCCCCGTCCTGCCTCTACATCAGGATAGAGCCTCCAGATTTTCCGCGACAAGTCGCTGTCCCTGGCAAGGATCTCAGCCGCCGAGAGCTCCAGGTCGGCCATGGCCTGGTCGGCCTCCTCGGAGAAGCTGTGCGGTCGGGTTAGCAGCAGCTCCCCCTGGTATGCGGAGGGCAAAGGTCTTTGGGAGGAAACCTACGTCTCAAGGGCAAGCCTCAATCTCCCCAACTCCGTCTTGAAACATTCCACCCCGCTGATCATGTCCTCCACCGCAGATCTGAGCTCCTGCCGTTCTCTTCGCGGCTCGTGCCGTTTCTCTTCCACTACCTTGTCCCGGATCCCAGGTCTCTTACCGTTCCCTTTGTCAAACACATGCCTCCGAGCCAAGCCTGCCTCGTGCGCGTACAGCTCACCGAGCCGACGCAGCGAACGCTCGAGGCTGTCGACGGCTTCGGCGCCGGCCCCGACGACGGCGGCCACCGTCCGGATGGAGATGTCGTACAGCTTTTCCGCCGCGAGCAGGCGCCATCTCACGTTGATCGTGACCCGGAGGAAGGTGAGGAAGACATCGAGGTTGCTGAGGCGGAGCGGTAAGGCTGAGGTTGGGAGAACAAGCGCCGGGAACTGGAAGCGGGGGTGAGCGTGGCTTGGACGGAGCGAGCCAGACCCGACGGCTGAAGGGTACGCAGTACACAGGGCGGCGGAGGTGGTGCCGGGAGCCTCTAACAACACAGGTATGCCATGTCCGACGCTGCGCCTCGCTGGAATGAGGGAAGCGGAGAGAAGGAATCCCGAGCCGGGGAGATGGGCTGAAGGGCAAACAAACAACCATGGCCGGCCTTGTTTTTCCCGGCCAACCTGGTCGTCTTCCCGTCCAAGCGTTACACAATGTCACGACTCTGGTAGCTATTTTTGAGACATCATCTCTACGGTTTCAGGTGAGCCACATGGGTGCATGCGCCTCCTGAGAACCTGATTGGCAGAACCATGCCGTGATGATGACCACAGCGGAGGGGAGACGGCGACGCACCGACCTTCGCTAGCTACCTGGTGCTGCGCCCCAGCGGCCAAGACGCCCTGCGCTTTTGTGTGTTTCCGTCCGTGGGTGTTTCTCTTGGTGTTTTTGATTTCCACGGCACATGCTGTGGTAACTACACAGTATACTGTGTAGTACTTTGCTCTCCGGCAGCCCTAGCAAGGTCCCCGGTCCGGACCCTCCCTCCCTTCCTCAGCCTTGCCCGTCCCGACCCGGCTCGGCGGTAGCGGGCGTCGACACATACGGGGTAGCCGGCTATCAGTCCACGCTGACACATCGTTTGACGTGCGGCTGGTCTAGCCTCGCAAGGATAGACGCCCAGGCCACCGACGATTAGCCTCCGGAGATGCCAGCTGAGAGCGTTGCGGTGAAGAACCCTGGATCCCAGCCGTGTGGTTCTCGAGGCCTTGTGGCACCCCCTGGCTAGCGTTCGCCCTCCCGTTAGCCCCTTCTAGCGCGCCCCGAGATGTCGAATAGCGAAAGGGAGGAAGCACGCCATAACACCGATGGGCCCAGCGATCCAGTCCAGGTCACCCCGAAGCCCGGGCTAAGGAGATGCACCCCTCTTGCTTCGGGCGTGCGGAAGAGCGAGGAGGAGGGGTGCCGAGGTGTTGAAGAAACGGCCGTTAGGGTTCGCCACGATCAGGGTGGAGAGGCAGTTAGGTCGTTGGCTTGTGTTGTTGTTTGAAGGTTCAATTTCAAGCTATGTACTCGAAGAAGGTTGGGTGGGATATCATGAACTGCGTACAAAGGAAACCAAAACCAAGAAAAAAAAAGAAACAAAAAAAAAAAAAAACGCTGAGAGCCCAGGCCTTGAACTGCATGGTCCAACGCCATCCAAAGAGAGTGAGCGAGAGAAAGAGAGAGAAAAGAAAAACAGAGAAACCGATGCAAAGAGAGTGTAGAATATGACCCATCATGACGCATATGCCCTTCCCAAAGCTCCTAGTCTTCATACTTCCGTTCCAAGTACCAGAGGAACGCTGGGCGCATCACGGTGCTCGCCGCGATCATCACCTTTTTCTTCACCCTCCGCGCCAACGGCTTCTTCGGCCTGGCCGGATACACGTCCCGAAAGGACCTGCCGGACCCCGAGTCGCAAAAGGCCGGAGTCCCGCTTCCGCTGGCGCTGGTCGTAAACACCGGAGGCGGCCCGGCCTGGTCGATCATCCACTTCTTCCAGGCGAGCCACTCGCGAGCCTCGCGCAGCTCTCGCCGGGCAGCGGTAGGCGAGCGCACAAAGGCCGCGGCAAAGCGCACCCACATGGTGCGCCGGGTCCAGCAGTCGTGCATCTCGGATCGCAGAGCCAGCTCGGGAGGGCCGTAGAGGAGGTATGCGGGATCGCGGCCGTGATGGACGTAACGCGGGATGCTGGCGGCGTCGGGGTGGTAGCTTGCCTCGGCTTCTTGCTCGCCGTTGTCGACCTCCTCCTCCTGTTCTTCTCCTCCTTCGTCGTCGTCGTCGTCGTCGTCGTCGTCGTCCTCTTGCAGTTCCTCTTGCTCCTCTATCCACCCGACTTCCGGCCTCGCCACCGTACACCTCCACCCCTTCCACTCGCCGTCCTCGTCCTCCTCCTCCACAACCTGCTTCACCCACCTCCACTCTCTCCTGGTCATGGCCGCCCTCACGGCAACTCCGACCCCATTCCCCGTCGTCCAGGTCCCAAACCCCCTCCCTGGAGCAGCCGCGGCAACGCCACCACCACCACCGCTGCCGCTGCCGCCGCCGCCGATGCCGATGCCGATACCGATGCCGACGCCACCAACTTCCGGCGGCATCATCTCCACCACCGAAGTCCACGACCACCGTTCCCTCCCATTTTCCCCGTCGGCTCCTTGCCCCCTCGACGCCGGCCCTTCGCCCACCCACAGCTCGACCTCCCCTAACCGCGGAAACGCCTCCCGCAGCGCCTTGTCCACGGGCCCCAGCATGGCCCGCACCGCGCACGCGTGCGGCCGGAGGATCCTGAGCCAGTGGTTATCCCCAGACATGTCCAGCGCGACGGCCTCCAGCCGCGGGCAGCGCGCCGCCACCGCCTTGACCAAGGCCAGCGCCGCCCCCGGGTCCAGGTCGAACGGGTTCGCCTCGCCGCCGCCGCCTTCGCGCCGCCGGCTCGTCCGGAGCCGGGCCGAGTTGGACCGGGTGAGCGCCGAGGTGGCGGCGAACGCTGACTCGCGCCAGTGCGCGGCGAGGAGCAGGCCCGGGTCCGCGGGGAACGGCAGGACCAGGCGCCGCAGCAGGGCGGCGTTGCGCGGGCCGATGACGTCGAGGAACCGGCGCGTGAGGAGGTTGTGCTGGACCTGCAGGGGCGCGCGGTGGGCGGCGCTGCGCGGGAGGGAGAAGGTGTTGTACGAGTAGAAGATGCCGGCGGCTTCGGCGTGGAGGAGGCGGGACGTGAGGAGGACGGGCAGGAGGACGGACGAGACGGGGTTCGGTCGCCTCCTGGCCTTCTTGGCCTTGTGCGGCGATGAGGAGGATGGCAACGAGGGCTCGCGGAAGATGGGGATGGGATCGGAAAAGATGAGGAGCTGCTTGTAGATGAGGTTGCGGATCTCGCCCGGGATGGCTAAGAGGTGAGGTTGGGTGGTGTTGGGGATCGGAACGCGGAGGAGAGGAGCAGCAACAGCAGGAGGAGGAGGAGGATGAGGTTGTGGTGGCGGCGGCGGCGGCGTTGGTAGGCCGGCCATGGCGACGACCGAGGAGGCTGAGGCGGACATGATGGCCGAGGAGGGAGATGGGACAATGGGAGAAGGATGAGAATCTGAGGGGGTACACAGCAACGCCGTGGTGTTTATGTGGTCACGGCCTCCGAGCATCAACACACCCGCGCCCCTGGGAGTCCTTGGGAGCACCTGGGAGCAGCCACCTGAGAGCACCACCTCGGCGTCACAGCAGAGCCAAGGCCTGCATGTCAGGCAAATGTGGCGGTGGTGGTAGTGGTGGTGGTGGTGGTGGTGGTGGTGGTGGTGGTGGTGGTGATGATGATGATGATGATGATGATAAAGGATCAGGATGATGATGTTAGATCTTTAATTTGAAACGAAACCACGAAACACACACACACACACACATACACGCACACACATAACGAACGGGATCTCCTCCGGGAGGCGAACCCGGGGGTATTTCTGGAATGCCTCGCTCGGTGGGAACCGTGGATCCCGTCAAGCGACGACAAGGAACCCGGCTTGGGGATGGGATCGAGCGACAAGCCTTCACGGGTTCCCACCCCTCCCCCCCCCCCCCCCCCCCCCCAGTTCGCCCGCCGGCCGACCCCAGATCCCATCCCATGTACGCAATCCCATCGCATGTCGCATGCCGTCGTCGTCCTCTATGTATGTACACAGTATAGTAGACCCAGCATCCCATCTCAGCCCAATCTCATCCCACACAATATCTCCCTCAGCCCTCTTCCGCCTCCGCTCGCGTATCGGGGAATGACGAGAGCTGCATGCCGGTGGAGTCGGTGCTCCCTTGGGAAGGTGGTGTTAGTGCGCGCCTTGCATGTTGTACAGTTGGTACAGTTGGTGATATGCAGAGGCGCACGACGAGGGTGGGGGGGGGGGGGCACCGGCGGCAGAGCTAGCGTAGCTCCGTACGCGAACCCCTCCCGTCAGATTGGGCCGATCTTACGATGGATGGGTGGCGGAGAGCCTAGCGCCATGTATGCAACCCGAGTCCCGCCAGCTTGGCGCGTCCCTCCATGGATCGATGAAGAGCCCCCCGGCCGGGGGCCCTGGCCGCGCTGAACGGAGACTTCGGGCCCACGGGTGCACGCCATCGCGGTGGTGGATGCCCGCCGCTGACACCGGCCCCGCGCTAGGGCGATGGGTCAGCCGAGCGGGTTCTTGTCCATTTGCCCATTTTCCTTTCTTTTTCCCCTTTTGTCTCAGAGCAGATCGAACGTTGCAGAATTGCACCTCATCACAGCGAAATCCCTCAAGGGGCTCTCGCCGAGATACGCTAACTAACGAATAACTACTCAGTACACAGTAACTAGTTACCTGAGATGCCAAGTTATCTGAGATGTTGCCCGTCCGTCGCGGATCGGAACCCGGCAGCCCCAGCTGTCATGTCCTGTCACGTCGCTGTTTCGCTCCTCCGTTATCTTGGCCCGTGACTTACTGCGTACGCGGGGGGCGGCTGATCAAATCGCATGTACACAGTACGCGGGAGATCGGGGATGCGGCTACGGGACGGCGGGCTGCGTAATGTGGTGTCGCGGCTTTCCTGAAAGCAACAACCGACGCCACGTCGCGCAAACGACGACGGCGCAGGGTTAGGCCCATGCAGCATCCGTCACGGCACTGCTTGGACGATGGGGGTGTTGCTGCTGCTGTGCTGTCTGCACATGCACGTCCTTCTCCTCATGGCCGCCTTCGTTGGGCCTACGGAGAGGGGGGCGACCGGTGATCCGGATGACAAATCCTGGGCCGTGGCCGACATGACTCTCTTTCTCCCTCAGGCCAATCACCCGTCTCTCCGTCATGTCGTCCTTGGAGCGTGGGACAAGCGAATCCGAGTCCGTGTCCGTGAAACGAGTCCGGGATCGAGTGCCCTTCGTTCATGTGGGTGTGGGTGTGTGTATGTGGGAATGGTGTGCATCTGTCCAGGACGGCGGTGCCTCATGTTCAACGTATACAAGACAAAGGATTTGGGTGGTGACACAAAAGACATCTATATATAAAAAAGACAAAAGCTTAAAAAGAAGCCGCTGCCTCGACTTGGCGCGGCCGTCAGCAGGTTCGGCTGTCACCATCCTAGCTACCGTACCAGCGAATGGACAACGCAAAACCGTCCTGTTTGTCCTACGTAGCTCTCACGCTCTCCGAAAACCCTGTTGTATCAGCTCTCCGACCATGCCGCACCCTCGCATCAAGCTGTACTGGTGAGTCCCGCCTCATCTCCCGTACGGCCTAGCACCTTTGATCTCATGCTACGTCCAATCTGCTGCATGTACACCCATGAAGCTAACCCCCACTCCCCAACTCCCCCACGCCACAGGCTCAACAAGTCGCGTGCCCAGCGCATCGTATGGTTGCTCCAAGAGCTCCACCTCAACTACGACGTCGAGTCGTTCCGCCGCGGGCCTGACATGCGTGCGCCGCGGGAGCTACTGCAGGTCCATCCCCTGGGCAAATCTCCCGTCGTCCGCATCAGCCTCCCGGGCCTAGAGGACGCAGCTACGTCGTCGAATAGCTCCGGGCCAAGGGATCTCGTGCTCGCCGAGAGCGGCTTCATCGCGCAGTATCTTGTCGAGCACTTCGGCCAGGGGGTCACCGGTGCTCCACGGCGGCTAGCGCCCCGGCGATATCGCGACGGATGCGAGGGCCAACCCGGCGGCGAGACGGAAGCGTGGCTGAGGTATCAGTACTTCCTGCATTACGCCGAGGGAAGTCTGATGCCGCCGCTGCTCGTCGGGCTCATCCTGGAGGGTATGTGACAGGCGAGAGAAGCCTCCTCAAACCATGCGTGAACGAGACAAAGAGCGCAGATCTGACGCGAACCCCTCTCCCTCCCGTTAATAGTCCTCAAGAGCCCCCGCATCCCCTTCCTCATCCGCCCCATCACCTCGCGCGTGTCCAACCAGCTGGCCGCCGCGTTCGTGGCCCCGGAGCTGGCGCGGAACCTGGCCTTCCTCGAGGAGCAGCTCAAGACGGCCCCCGGCGGCGACGGCTCCGGAAAGGGATACCTGTGCGGCCCGCACCTCACCGCGGCCGACATCCTCATGGTGTTCCCCCTCCAGGTGGCACGCCAAAGGGCCGGCGGCCTCACGCACGGAAAGGAGGGCAAGCAGCTCGCGGAACAGTTTTCGGTTGTGTGGGAGTACCTGGAGAGATTGGAAAGCGAGCCGGGATGCAAGCGAGCCGAAGAGCAGACGAGGAACTGGGAGGATCATGAGCCTGAGGGGTAAGGTGCCATGACGACGCGTGGGAGAATCGTCATTGAATTTCTTTGCTGTCATTACGGTAGACGGGGCACACCTCCTACGCGACGTCCCGCCTCGCCGGCGTCAGGTACACATAGAGCGGATCCCGGACCCAGGTGGTGAACCCCTTGGCCTTGTCCATCCAGTCGCGGCTTTCGTCAGCCAGCCTCCAGTCAAAGTCGTACACGAGGCGCGCAAGGATGAGGCGCATCTCGGCGTATGCGAGGCTGTGTGCGCGCGGGATTGGTTTGTCAGCGGACGAGAGCGACCTGGGGCGTGAAACGCAACGAGCCGGAATTTCAACACTCACTTTCGCCCAAGGCAGTTCCTCGGCCCGACGTTGAAAACCTGCATGACCTCGAGACGGTCGCCGTAGGCCTCTGCGTGGCTGCCCTCGCGCACCTCGCCAGCCGTGCTGTCAACCTTGCTCAGCCACCGTTCCGGGCGGAACGCAAAGGGGTCGCGCCAGTGCCGCGAGCTGTGGTTCATGGCGTAGTGAGGGACTTCCACGATGGTCTTTGTTCGTTTTGGTTTCGCTCGCGTGTTAGCACAGCTCGAAAGGGCTTTTCATGACCATGGGCGGCCCTGAGAGGGACGGACGCCTACCTTCTCGGGGACAAACCGCCCGGCAATCACCTCTCCGCCCTCGTGAACCTCGCGCGGTAGGTTCGCGGCCGGCGGGAAGCGGCGCAGGGACTCGTTGATGCAGGCCAGCAGGTAAGGCATGCGGCTCACCGCGGCGAGGTTGATGTCGGCGGCCGTTTCGCACGACGAGCGCACCTCATGCTGCAGCCGAGCCAGCGCCGCGGGATTGCGCAGGAGCAGGTAGATGGCCCCGGACAGCGCGCTCGCCGTCGTCTCGGACCCGGCCGCGGTGATGACGGAGGCGTTGGCCCGGAGGCTTTCCGTCCGGAGGTTCTGCGGATTCTTCGCGTTAGCCCTCTTTCTCCTCCTCCTCCCCAAAGGATTTCCCCCTCCAGCGGCGGCGCCAGGCCGGAACGAGCCTGTCCGCTCTTTCGAGAGGGGGGGGTGGAGGAGACGGGGAGCGTGCCGAGCAGGGGAGCCGGTACTCACCAGCTCGTCCTTCTTCTTCATCAGGCCCTCAAACAAATCCTCCCTCTCCCCCTTCACGTCCAACCTCCTCTTCAGCTTGTCCTCCATGATCCGGTGCATCTTCTTCAACAAATCGCCCGCAAACTGCCTCTCGAGCGCATTCGCCCCCCACCGCACCACCTTCCACCAATGCAGCCCCAAATACTTCATGCCCATAAACATGGCCATCTGCTTCACGAAGCCCGTCACCATGGTCACGTACAGGTGCCCGCGCTCCTCCTCCAGGCACCCGAACGACTCGGCAAAGACCAAGTCCCCAATCACGTCAAACGTGGTCCAGTTCAACCACGCGGCCATGTCCACCTTTTCGCCTTTCTCGGCCCTCCGCCTCAGCCTCTCCGCCAGCAGCGCCACGTACCCCCTCACCAGCTCCTCCTGCGCCCGCACCGCCCTCTCGCTGAACCCGTGCGCCAGCGCCCGCCTCATCCGCCCGTGCTCCTCCCTGTCCGCGTCGAGGATGCTCGTGATCTTGCGCTTCCCGGCCGGATCGTCCAGCCCGCCGGAGCGGTCGATGACCGACTCGCGGTAGTACAGCCGGCTCTTCCGGTTCTCGGGCTGGTGGATGAAGGCCTCGACGCGGTGGCCCATGACGTCCCGCCAGGCGCGCGGGTCGGTGTAGCTGAGGTGGTTGGGGCCGACGCGCACGACGGGGCCGTACCTTTCGTGGAGGGCGTGGAGGGCCTGCGGGATGCGGCCCGAGACGAGGCGGAGCGCGTGCGGGAAAGGCGTGGCGCGGGAGAGGAGCGGCCCCGGATACGAGGCGAGCGGGTGGAGGGTGAGGTTGTAGACCGCGGTCAGGACGAGGTAGGCCACGGGCTGGAGAGGTACGGGGCGGCGTTAGTGACCGTGACCGCGCACATCCGGTCAAAGCAAAACCAAGGTCATCCGGACGGGAGGAAACCTACGCCTATGGCAAGCGACCACGCCAGAAGGCGGGTGAGCAGGGGTAGGTTGGAGACCAAAAGGTCGAGGAACATGGTGGCGGCGGATGACGATGCTGTGGACGGGCTATTACAACGGATGAAGAAGAGAAACAAAAAAAAACAAAACAACAAAAGGCCAACCGACTCGCCGCTTGGTGGATGGGTTCCGAGAAAGAGAAGAGAGGGCTGTTATATATATCCGGAAAATCCAAGTGTAGTACGCCTGATAGCATTTCATTCAACCCACCCTCCCTAGCTTCCAATCACCACCGCACAGCGTACTTGTACGTGCATAGGAGCCAGCTTTGGTCATGGTTAATAATCATATGCGGTGATGTACGCAGTACAATCGCGTAGCCCGGGCCATGTACCACAGCCAATCCGATCCGTATCTGAGGCCGAGGGAAAGGTGGCTGGCGCCCCCAGCGCGGCGATTCAGTTTCGCCCCCGGGGACGACATCCGAAGGGAGGAAGCCGGCAGCAGTTAGCCGGTTCCATCCCAGGATCGAACCGGGTCGCGGATGCTGCTGTTGGTTCTACAGCCCGGCTCGCTTCATAAAGTGCCTTTTCTCGGCAAGGGATGGCTGATTTCCCATCCCTCTGCCCGCTTCCATGTTGATCCCGCCTTGAGCAACCCTCGGACGGCACCGGGTCTTTTCGAGGTAGGCCGTGGTCATGATCCGGCCTCTCGAGCTGTCACGGGGCTTGCTCTGCAAGCCCACGGTTTTCTTGCCGTGGCGTGATGGGCTCCGTGGTGGCAGGCCTGGTGGAATAAGCAATGCTACCTGGCAATCTACTGCCGGGTGCTGGAACATGCATTCCGGGCCAGGGTGCGGCCAACATGTGCTAGGCTTTTTCCTCACCTTCTGCTGGAGAGCCCACCTGGAGGAACGGGCACGAGAGGGTGCGGTCGGGTACAACACAACCAATGGCTGGCGAGGCTGGCACACCTGAAAAGCATCAAAGTTCGCCGCAGGATCGAGAGGCCAGAGGAGGCTGAACCGTCCCTCGGCAACCCAGGGAGCTGATGTATAGTAGCTGCAAGGTGGTTCAGCTCTCGAGGTAAGGCAAAGGCAGGCCGCCGCTAACCTCGATGGGTGAGGCTAGGGTGCTTTTTTTTTTTTTTTTTTTTTTTTTTTTTTTTTTTTTTTTACGGTGATTGTTCTTGTCATCAATTATCTACAACGGCTGAGGTTGCCAGTTCAAAAATCGAAACAGCTCAACCTGGCTCGCCTCGCCCAACTTCTTTACGTCGACCTCCATGGCGGCGTCGTCCAGCTGCGCCAGCTTCTCCAGGCGAACGTTGCCATCCTCGCGCCAGGCTCTCCAGTAGCGCCGGTGCACCTGGATGTACCGGAGGCGGGGGTTGGCCATGGCGAGCAGGCGGGCGGCATCTTCTGCTTCCCGTTCCTCCAGGATCCTCTCCTTTGCGTACGTTGTCTTGCAATCCACGATGGCCAGCTGCGTCAGGTTCGGCAGCTTGCCGACGGCATCGGCGAGCAGATCGAGGTCCTCGAAGCAGTGCTCCCCGGGGTCCGCGGGGCCTTCGCCCGCGCCACGCCGAACCTTCAGGTGCACGCCCAGGCCCTCCAGGGCGCCGTCGTCCCCGGCCGCCAAGTCGTCGAGCACCTGCTTGGCGGCGGGTATGTCTTCGCTGGGCAGATGCTCGCCTTCGTAGTTGACAAGCGAAACCTTGCTTCGGTCCAGCTCCATGTGCAGCATGCGGGGGTGCATGGGGAGTTGCGGGTAGAGCCCGTCGGGATCCGGCCGAAGCAGGCCGGGGAGCTCCCACCCTCCCCAGAGCCCCTCGCACGACAGCGCGAGGTTGCGCAGCCATGCGGGGTCGGCCTGCGCGAGCATGTCGTGCACGTCGCGGTGATAGACGGCCATGCTGAAGCGGCGCAGGCTCGGGCAGCGGTCCGGGCCAAACGCGTCAAAGGCGATGCCGCTGTCCTCGTCTTCGTGGTTGTACATGTCGATGACGATCTGGCCTTTGAAGTACGTGCCCTCATTGGTGATATGCAGGTCCTCGAGGCAGCTCAGATCAGCGAGCTTTTCGGCTGATTCCGATCTCCGCGGGAACGTGGCGAACCCGAGACGCAGCGAGCGCAGGCGGAGGGGCTTGGCGCCCGTGGCGGTGTAGGCGTTACACAGCTCGTCAAACCAGTGCTCGAACTTGGCCAGCTCGTTCTCGGCCTGGTAGAGGTGGACGGTCCAGAGGCCGAGCGAGAGCTCGAGATGCTGCAGGTCGGGAGATTGCCGGAGCGCCGTCACGATCTGATCGCGCCACCAGTCCAGCTCCTGGTACAGGTTCCGCAGCGCCAGGGACCGGAGCCCAGAGAAGGATGCCAGATCGGGCCGGCCGTATAAGCGACGCTCTTCCTCCCCGGTGCCCTCGGGCAACGCCTCGTCGCTGTGTCCCAGGAACCCGCCCATGTTCTCGCAGAACGTGATGTCGAGATGTTTCAGCCCCGAGCACCGTTCCCGGAACGCATCCAAGAGGCTCACGGGCAGGCGTGTTCCCCCGTTAGGTCCCGGCCCTCCTTCGCCCTCGAACTGGGAAGCCCGACCCTTGTCCAGCCACCTGGCGTTGTGTGTCAGCAACGAGGTTCGGTCTACGGTGCTGGTTCATTGCTGAACCTCTCGACGATGTGGGCAGTGACTTGCGTGAGACGCTCGAGCCGGCCCATTTGGCCGAGAAGCGGCAGAAACGTGTCCATGGTTTCTTGATGAGACAAGGTCTTGTCGAGGGATACGGTCAGGGCTCTGACGTGGGTGAGACGGCCCGCCTCGAGCCAGACCTTGAGCAGAGGCAAGGTGCCATCATTGACTTCAAGGTCCCGGTACAGGAGGGGCGTGATGGCCGCGTTGAAGGTCTTGTTCACCAGGCAGAGCGTGGCCAGCTGGCGTGTGGTGAGGATCTTTGCGCCACGGGTTTCAGCAGACCGTTCGGCGGGATGCACATGGTTCCAGGCTCACCTGTTCAGCCACGCACCGGAGCAGCTCGGGCAGGGTGGCGACGGCGGTGGCAGCCCCGGGCATGATGCCAATGTCGTACGCAGGTGATGCTGGTTATGCTCTATAGTAGGTTGGGTGAGATGGGCAGGAACAATCCAAAGGAATCAGCTTGACGATGATGACAAAGCCCGTGGTTTTTAAAGGAGCGTTGAGTTCCCCTTGAGCTTGAGATGGGCTCGCTACCAAAATATCCCAGCCTTCTGGTGGATGCTTGGCAAGGGGGCCAGCTCAGCTCTCCGCCTAGCGCCGACGAGTCTGTTAGGCAACAATCGCGAAGCGCCCAGACAGAGTTGAATTGGGAATGGTTTGAGTTGGGCCTAGGAGTTCCGATGCAGCGCACCGGCAAGCAGGATATATATCGGGGAGCTTGCCCGTTTGATCAACAACCCAGCAGCGGGGCGGAGAGGGTTCGACATGACAGAGAATGAAATCATACGTAATAACGTTAACGCATTCCTATGGATCGTGACGGCAACTCGAGTGGTTTTTGTCCTTCGAGCATAGGTAAGGTAATACAGGTAATTAATATCAATGATGTTTAGCAGGTATGGCATAGTTAGCTAGGTAGGTGACTAGTTTTGATGGTGTTCTCTCAGGGCGGCCTGTGGCTTGGAAGAACCGTATCGGTTCTGCCCTGAGGCTCCCCCTGTCCATCCATTGATTCCAACGTCCTCCGCCAGCAGCCCAAAGATCCCAAGATCCCCATGGCTGACAACCAGCGTGGGCTTGTGTTTGGTGTCGCTGGATTGATAACACCAACTTCACTGCAAGATTGCATCATAGTCCGTCAGAACACGATTGATGCTGGTGCAGGACATGCTCAACATGAAACGATCATGACATGGCCAGAGCGGAGGATTACAGAGTGCAATGAACCGGCTCAGTGTTGTGCGAAGAACGTCACCCCAGATACAGAGGAGAATGACTCCACTCATACAACTGTGTCGAGAGGTCACAGAAGGGCCCGTGGAGGACTTTTCATCAAGGTTGCGTCTGTCAGGTAATTAATTACCCTCAGGTCACTCCGCGAGCGATGATTGTTTTTTCTTCTGGGGTTCATGAGCTCATGGGGTTGGCCCGGCTGCTTTAACACATTTGGCGCATACGAAGATGAGCGGTTGCTCCCTGATCCGCTATACGGTACCTCGTGTCGGCGTTGCAACTACTTCTTGTACGTGAGAATCCGATCACCTGTTGAAGCGCAAAGCAGTCTTCTTTTCGGGGGGCCCGAATGCCGTGTACCCACTGCGGAGACCGGCGACAAGCCCGTTTTGGTAGTCGGCGGTGTAACGTTACCCCTGAGCATACCAACGGTAACTGCCGGTCTATGCAGAACGCCGGAGGACCAGACCATTTTGGGGAACATCCTGTGTTGACAAAGCCGTGCTGTTGAGGCTTGAACATCGTGAAACGTCATGGAGCCCGGAAATGAAATGGTCTTGAAGCTATAGTCACTACCCACTTGGCTCCCGAGCGGTGTGGCGATGTTTGCCAATGGGAACGCCGGGTGAGCCAAGCACCGCGACGGCGAGAGCTCAGCCCGAGAGCTGACCGTCTTCAGGCTCCAAGAGGCAACCTGCCCGCTGGTTGCCAACACAACAAGGCGATGGTCGTTTTTTTTTTTTTTCTATGCCCAACGCCCGTCTTCCACCTGGACGTCACCGATCAGGTGCCAGCACATCGGGTTCAGGGAGCAAATATCGAGTGAGCGTAGCAACCAGTCACCCATGGACCCATCACGCGCGCCGGCTCCGTCGAATACGAGCCAGCGGAGCCCCGATCGGCAGCCCCCCTGTCGCCAATCCCAAGCGGTTCGTCAAGGTGCTGGACCCAAAATAACCTTGCGTCTCGTATTCCCCGGCCAGGCGGTGCGGAATCTGGGGAAGCAGTTAGTGAACTAGTGCGATATAAAATACGGCTCTGCACGGCGCTCTCTCGTTCGCATCACCATCACCCATCCCCCCTCCCACATCCGTCCTTTCACAATCCCGACTGCCCAACATCGCCAAGTCAACTCCGGCTCCCACGCTCGCCACCATCGCCATGCAGTTCAAGACGGTTCTCCTCTCCCTCCTCGCCGCCGTTGCCTCGGCGGCGCCCTCCCGCAAGGCCTGCCCGGCGCCGGTCCGTAAGTTCGGCATCATGGCGCTGCGCTCGGCCTCGGAAATCCACTTCGGTCGCGTCTCGGCCACGCAAAGCCACATGGTCCTGAACCTGGCCGAGGGCAAGGCCGACGCCCAGTGCGCCGACGGCAGCTCCGGCGAGAACGGCGCCATCTTTTACATCAAGGACGGCGAGCTGTTCCTCTACGGCAAGGACACGTCGCAGTTCTTCTTTGCCGATCGCTCCGGCATGGGTATGCCTCCTCTTCTTGGGACCCTCTTGCGGATCGTGAAAAAGAGCCCGGGGCTAACTCCTTCCCCCCAGGCCAGGGCGTCATGCAGTACATGAACGGCACCGGCGGCCCCCTGAGCGGCCGGCTCGAGACCAAGGGCTGGGCCGTCGACGAGAACGACAACCTCACCTTCAACGGCAACAGCCTCATCGCCTGCCCGAACTCGATCCTCAACGGGTGGAACGTCTGGATCAACGTTGGCTCCGGGAGGCCCGCTGGTCAGGAGGGATGCCTCGGCTTCTCCGCCCGGACCGTCACCGTTACGAACCCGGTGAAGTGCGACTATAGCATCTATACGTACTAGAGGAGAGCTGGGGGGCGGGGTACCTAGGGAGGGATGCCACTCCGGAGGGGACGTACTAGGAGGGGCCAGATGGGCTGCGTATATTAGCATGACGGCATTGTAATGAATGATAGTCTTAATCACAGCACATCAGTTGCATCGGCATGGATCCGGGTGTCGTGGACCTCTGGATTCCTTACGGTGTGGGTAGGTGATATCCAGATGTGAAGATAGAGAATGCGTCTTGATGGGCCGAAGCGAGGCTACCGTGTTGGTCCATGACAGGCAACGCCTGTTCGGCTGCAATGGATTCGTCATGGCCTTGGACGGATGCCGGCTCCCATCACGTCAGAGTGGGTCAGGGGTTGAAAGAAATCCGGACCCCCGGACTTTTTGTCTATGAGCTCCAGATCCTCATCGGCAATAACTAACACAGAAGGGATCCGTGTCGAGTCACCCTGGCCCCCATGTCAACGACTCTACGGGATGACATAATTACGTCAAACCCCCCCGAGCCAGCGAAATCAGAGGCGGGCGTTGCAGATTCACTCAACTCAATGATTTGGTCAGACAATCGGTAAGCAACAAGGCAATTCGCTAGGTACCTTAGGTAATACCTACGACCGTCATGCTCCACTCATGGCCCCCAGGGCGATGAATTACATTACCTATCTAGGTAAGATGAGCACATAGACATCAGCTCTGAAGTCCATGATGCGTGTCTCGTAACCATGCTCCTCTAACGCCTCCCTCGTTTCCCTCAGGCACTGTATTCCCATGGAAGAAAAAGCACAAGAAACCACCCACCCTGAAACGTCCAGCCATGCCATGCCACCAAGAGGGAGGAAAACAAAAACAAAACACAAAGACGAGCAACCCGCCGCTTATCACCCCAGACCCTTCCAAACCAGCAAAGCTCCGCCTCGGGCTTCTCATCATTACTTCATCACCGTGCATGCGGCAGACCCGGCCGTTGTCCCGCTCCGTCATCATCATCCCTTCGTCTCTCTGAACCGAAAGCCTCCCCGGAGCGAGTTTTGTGCGCCATGTCCTCGCCAATCAATCGACAACAGAAAGAAAAGAGAAAGACAGACGGAACAAAGACGAATAAGAGACGAGAGCAAGAAAGGAAAGAAATCAACGCAGATGGCCCACCCATGAATGACGAAATCCAAAAGTTCAAAGATAACCAGAAACCAACGCTTCCCTCATCTGCGGCATGCCCATCTCCTCCAGCCCCAGCATCCCTCCCTGCTGCTGATACTGATGCTGATGCTGATGGTGGTGATGGTGGTGGTGGTGGTGTCGGTGGTGGTGGTGGTGGTGCTGCTGCTGCTGCTGCTGCTCAACAACAAACTGCTGCACCTGCTCCTTGAACTGCATCTGCACCTCCTTGGCCGGAGCGTGTCCCTGGTGCGGCTGCAGCCCCGCCACGCGGAACCCGCGCAGCGTGCACCTCGCCCCGGCGCGGAGGATCACCTCGCGGAACTTGGCCAGGTCCATTGTCGCCAAGGCCGGGTAGACCATGGGCCGGGGCAGCTCGCCGGTGGCGGCGTCGAGGATCCCTCCCCGCGGGCCGTCGGCCGGGGTGGGCTGGGCCTGAAAGTGCTGCTCGGTCGCAAAGGCGTGTATGCTTGAGAGGAGGTTGGTGATGTCTTCCGAGGCCGTTGTGGGAGTGGCGGTCGCAGTGGTAGCGGTGGCGGGAGAAGAAGAAGAAGAAGAGGAGGAGGAGGAGGAGGAGGAGGAGGTTGCGGTTGAGGACCGGCCGTGGAGAATGCGGTGTTGGAAGGCGGCGAGGCCGTGGTAGACGGAGCCTAGGCCGACGGCCCACATGCGGCGGATGTGTGTGTCGTCCGAGGCCCGGTGGAAGTGAGGGCTGAGCGTACGGATTTGAAGGATCCGGACAGGGTTGGGGAGGGGAGGCGCTTGAGAGGCTTGCGGCGGCAGGAGGTGGTGGTAGTGGTGGTGGTGGCTGGAGCTGGCAGTGGTGGCGTCTGTTGTAAGACCGCCACGGGTGAGCATGTCGATGAAGTGGAACGGCTCGATGGCGTAGCCAGCGGCCATGCGGAGCTGCAGCGCGAGGGAGAGGGTCATGGCGTGCTCGCCGGCGTTGCCCGTGGTGATCAGGGGCGTGTTGGACATGCCGTTGGCCCCGGGGCTCTTGGGGTGGCTACGGCCGAGCCCCGGCAACGAAAACAGCTTGTTGAGCCACGCATTGACGATCCGCGAGCACCGACCCTCCGAGACAAACTCGAGCCGGCCGTTGCACACCTTGGGCTTGGATGCCCAGCGCAGGCGCACCATGGTATCCGCGCCGCCTGGTCTGCCCCCTCCGCCGCGATTCGCCCCGCCGGGGTCCGCCATGGCGAACCCGGCCGCGAACGCCCGGCAGTACTCGCTGACAGACCCTGCGTAGAAGTTGTCGGCGTCGACAAAGCCGATGTAACGGCGCTGGGGCGCAAAGGCGGCGGCCAGCGCGATGCCGAGGAGCATGCCCTCGCCTTTGCCGTTGCGGATAAGGTCGTTATCGTCCAAAAGCTCGGGGATGCCCGCCGCGCGGAACGCGGCAGCCGCCTCGCGGTCCTTTTGATGGGCCACAATGACCTGCCGGCCCCATGCGCCAAAGCGACGAGCCAGTGCCACGAGCTGGGCGTACGGATCGTCGTTGGGTGCGCCATACATGGCCTCCTTGGCGGTCGTCGCTGCAGCAGGGCGGTCGCAGTTGGACACAACGATGATGAGGCAAGACGGCGGAATGGCAGCCAGCACGCCCCGGATGACGGAGATTTCCTCGTCCTTGCAGGGAACCACAATGACGGTCTCGGAGAGCACGGCGTCGAGCCGGCTGCGTGGGATATTGACCGTGCCGCTGTCGACGCGGGGTTCCGCGCCGTTTCCGTGGCAGTCGGCCGTGGCGGCATCGATGTCGTTGCCCACGTCGATGATGTCATCCCCATCGCCGGAAAAGGCGGCGTCAAGCTCGACCACCCGGGTCTCTGAGAAGATGTGCAGCGAGCCGAACTGTTGTCCTTCGACGGGACGCGTAAGCCGTATCCCGCCGGATGCTCGTTGAGGTTCTTGGGGCTGCTGAGGGACGACGGGCCGGGGTTTGACGGGCCTGTCGAAGTCGGTTAGGGGGGCTGAGTAGCCCCCGGAGCTGGTCGCAGAGAAGGTCGGCGCGAGGGACAATGCCCCGGGGGGCGAGTCCCATGACAAGAGGCCAAGGCTGTGGAGGGCCCGTGGGGCCGAGGTGATGATGGTGGCCGACATGATGGTGAAGGTTGGGGGTCGTTTGGATGCGGGTTGAGCTTTGGCTGTCTATGTCTAGGCCTGAGGAGGTTGAGGTGTCCAGCCCCGTGTCTCTGTGCGCGATGAAGTCGCGACAAGAGAAGTGTCGAGGGCATGACAGGTCCGGAACCGTGGCCTGACGATGGAAGATGGGGACGTCTTTTACTTCCAGGGCCGAATACAGAGGGGCGGACATTTCATGATGGCTGATGCCTGCATGGATGCGGCGCAACACAAGAATCGTGTGCGGCTCAAGTCTCACCCTTGGCGTTGCGCGAGGTCCCCGGAGTTGTACACACAAGGCGCCAGCACCGGAGAAGGGGGACCAGCTGGCGATGTGGTTGCCTCGATCGAATCTCCCCCACCCCCGGAAAGCCCTGGGCGCCGAGAAGGGGCGCTCAGGCGATGGTGAAGACACAGCACCGACAGTGTCACCTCGGATGCACGCCGATCTGTCCGCACTTCCCGCCGGGGAGAGAGGGAGGGAGGGAGGGGGCGGCGGCCGGGTGCAGAAAACCAGGGGTTGAGAAACGACCGAGTGCCAATTCCCGGGTTTCACAGACGCAAATGGCCGCGATTGGGTTGGGATGGGGGTGATGGGGAGCGCTGACGAACCTTCTGGATGGTGTTGTTGGTCCTGGGATCGTTGCCCAGCTTTGGAAATGCAGCATATATGCAACCAGCACGGGCCCAGCAGCAATAGGGCTGAGGTGTCCAGCTCCCCGCAGGACAACCACCATGACAGGATCGGGGATGACGGAGAGGAATGGCGTGGTGGATAGGGCGGATAACCCGGTTGTAGCCCCCGATCCTAGTAGGGGGGCTAAGCCGCTCTGGGGCCCGGGACATTCTCGTTCGCCAGACTGCGAACGTTAGTCGACCCGTATGGTGGGCCTCCGGGCATTCCAACCAGGCCGTGAGGAACGTTGCTCCAGCTATGTCAGATCAGATGTTCTTCATCTAATGGGAGCGCCCGCTGACGAAAACAGGGAACCCCCCCCTCCTCCTAGGTCTGACTATGCATGCGAGGTGTCGGGTGATAACAAGGCTTCCCCGACGGACGGGGCGGGCATGGGAATTATACACTAGGCTCAAAACCCATCCGAGTCCCTGGGAATCGCTTGCCGGTCTGGACACGGGCTCTCTTATCGGCCGCTCTGCGTTGGGGGTTCCACAACATCACCACTCAACTCCCGTGATCAGAGGGGGGGCGCCGAGGAGATGCATCGATTGGCAGAGCGCCGCTGCTGTGCATCCACCCCATTTTATCTGACACGGAGGCGCTGCGGGTGCGCTATTGCCCAAGGTGCATCATCTCCCAGAGTGTCGGGACCCCCTCGCATGCCTTCCTGGCGGCCGGCCAGGGGCGGCGGGTGTTGACATGAGACGCGGAATGCCAGGCCTCGACTGGCCTCGCAACAGTTGCTGAAGCGAGGTGACAGACATGAGATGTGAGAAGCACCGGGCACCAACAAGCACCAACAAGCACCAACTGGCAGCTACGATTAGCAACGATCAGCAACGAGCGAGGAAGCCAAGGAGGTCGAGAAGCGCCCTCCAGTGGCTTCCTGGCTATCCCCGGTGGGCCAGGCCTTGCAGATCGCCAAAGCGGCACTTGACCCTATTGTGTACGGCACCGCTGCCGGTGACACAAGATGCGGCGCGATGGCACCCTCCAGGCAGCCCGCCGCGCCTGCGGCCAGGCAAAAGCGGCAATCACCTTGGCCCGGGAGGGCTGGACCACGACCGGGTGGCTCGCTGCGCAATCCGACGTCTCCATCGGGTTGGTCAGTTCCCCAACGGGGGGGGGGGGGGGGGGGGAGGCAACGAGACCAATCACGCCCATCGTCCCGAGACATTGTACTTTTCGGGAGTGGCTCAGGGCGGGATGTCATGAGGACTGCGGCGCATGCGAGGGCTGTGTGAGGCTCGGGTCGGCCTGGCCAAAGGAGGGGAGGCCAAGCGAAAGGGCGGGGATAGGGGCGCATGCGAGATCCAGATGGCGCCGGCCAAGCCGGAGCCTGAAGAAAGATGGCGCCCAATCAGAGGCCGTGCAAAACGCCACAGTGGGGACCGCCGCGGCGGCCGGAGGAACTCTTGATGGACTGCCCGGTTCGCACCCGGTTCGGGCCTGGATCGGAGGAGCGACCGGCCTCGACGCCCGGCGCGGACGGCGCCTGCAAAGCTTCATGTGGCCAGAAGAGCTTTTGCAACAGTTGTCCCGGGTCCGCGGTGGCTTGATGGAGAACGCCGGTCTCCGGGTCTGGAGGGAGAACGGCCGGCGAAAGATAAAAGGGGAGGGAGCGCGGCTTGCCGTTGTAGATCGTTGGGCATCTTTTCTCGCCATTCCTGTCAACATCAGCTCATCCTCTCACCACTTGGCTCCAGCGACAACGCAAAGCAGAAAAATCACCACAGCGGTCCCCCCCAAATCCCATACCCACACACACGCACACACACACACACACACACACATACCCCCAATATCACTCAGCGTCACATCTTGGCTCCCTTTTCCCCCGCATCGCCGCCATGTCCACGCCACCCACCAAAGCCATCCTCTTCCTCGGCGCAACCGGTGGCGTCGCCCTCTCCACCCTCCGTCGTTGCCTCTCCGCCGGGTACTCATGCATCGCCCTCTGCCGCAACCCCGCCACCCTCTCCAACCTCCTATCCTCCTCGTCGGGCCCCTCTGACGCGGCCCTCCCGTCCAACCTCACCATCGTCCAAGGCAACGCCCACTCCGCCTCGTCCCTGGCCGCTTGCCTCGTCCACCCCAACGACCCGACCCGCCTCGTCGACGCCGTCATCTTCTCCATCGGCGCCAAGCCCACCCTCAGCGGCATCGACGACCCGCACGTTTGCGAGAAGGGCATGTCGGCCCTGCTCGAGGCCCTGCGCGCCGTCCGCGCCGGCGAAGCCAACCCCTCCGGCAAGCCGCGCCTCGTCGCCGTCAGCTCCACCGGCGTCGGCACGCTCGGCCGCGAGCTCCCCTGGGCCATGGTTCCCATGTACAAGCTGCTCCTGGGCCAGGCGCATAAGGATAAGAGGGCGATGGAGTCGTTGGTGGTGGAGGCGGGGAAGAAAGGAGAGGTGGAGTGGACGATCATTCGCGGGAGCCTGTACACGGACGGGCCGGCCACGGAGGGGAAGGTGAGGGCGGGCTGGGAGGATCCGGTGGCGGGGACGAGGGGCCAGGTGCCCATTGGGTATACCATCAGCAGGGAGGATGTCGGCAAGTGGGTGTTTGAGAAGTGCGTGGAGGGAGAAGGGGACGGCAGGGAGTGGGTGGGAAAGGTCGCTGTCTTGACGTATTAACCGCGAGGGGGGGGGGGGGGGGCCTCGGGTTGGTGATGGTGAGGACTCGTGGGCAACAATGTGACGTTGGATTGGGCCTGTTGAAGATAGATGCATAGAAGCCTTTGGCTGGCTGGTTGGGCGGTTGGGGTGGTTTTTACGGATAGACGGCGCTAGACGAGTTGATGATACCTTTCCTTTTTTTGAATTCATCTTACATTTCTCATCTCCCCTGAGCAATGCCCGGGCATCCTATCAAAGTAACTCTGGCAGCGCCAACATCCCTACCCTCTCTACCCTCCTACAAATTCTCACCCTTCAACTTTCAATAATCCCTGACCCATCATGTCATTCTTGCAAATCATGTTCAGGTGAGTCTCTCCCGTGAGACAGTTCTGCAACTCGTTGGGCACGCCGATGCTCGGCATGGACGCGGTCTTGATTGGGGTGAAAACACTGGCAGACACCCGCCATGAGATCATCGCATTTCTTAATACCCATTGCGCAGGGGCTTGTGGCTCTGTTGCTCCGGCGCCATCGAAGAGCGTGTTCGCCGTGGTAAAAGCGGCATGGCCAGACACACGATAGCTGGTTCATGTTTCTGTAGCATAGCCGTGACCGTCGCACTTTTCTCTGGAAAGGACATGATTTCGGCGAGGGTATCTTTGCTGCAGAGGAGGAAGAAGGTAGTAGGATGCACGTGTCTTCCATCTTGAGATATAATTCAAGCTCAAGGCGCCGATGCTGGATAAAGGGCCATTGATCGGCCACTATCGACACGCCGTCATTGTGGCAGCGTTGCCCATGCCGAACAAACCAACCGCTGCGTTTGCCATGATTCTGATCTGAGCGTTGCACGTTATGCTGTTGAGATCGGCAGTTGACAGTTGACTCATGCCGACAAAATCAACTGTAGCATCCATCTCCCATGACCTCTGGTTTTGGCGCTGCACGGAGCCAGTAGAGCCCAGTATCACACCATCATTAATGATTTGGCTGGACGTTCTCAGATCAACCAACTCCCACCGCTCCTTGATTACCACCTTGGTGCTCTTGAACTTGGGATCGTATATTGGACGACGGAGGCCCCAGGGCACAGAGTTGTACACCTCCAGACTGAAGCCGTGGCTGCACAGTGAGAACGGGCCGTGTCGCGGATCACACGGCAGCTGTGGTTTCACTTGAGACGAACGAGGTCGACAAGGCTGACGTTCGATTCCCCAGTCAGGTTGTGGATCTTAATGCGAGGGTCGACCGACAACCTGAGGAAGGGCATGAAATTGCCTGGAGAAGAGTCTATTCTTCCATCTGCTGTGCGTCCGTAATATAGGCGTTCTTTTACAGCTGAGAGCCTTCTGCCATGTGATTGAGACTCGGCTCCGATGGTGGTGTTGGAGGCATTTGACGCGTGGAAAGTTGATAATAGAGAAAGAGAGAGAAGGAGAGTCGACCGGAGGGGGTGGGAGCATGAAGAAATAATGACCTAGTCTGATTCCAACGACTGGTGAGAATCGAAGATTCCACCACGGTTGTCTATAGAGCTCCAAGGCCTCCCTCCGAGGTACGGGTCTAGGCTGCTTCCGGCCCATTTGCTTCACGTATACCTCCCATATCTTCAATCCACCGTTCCATGCCCATGTTCATACCCGCATTTTCTACCAGCCACCAGCCGCAGATCCACCCAGTCATCGAGATTTCCTTCATGTGATCTTCATCGCACCTCTAATGAGTGCGACCCTTACAGCTCTGAGCAAAGATCCCCATCCGGATCCACGCGTGGTCCCGGTAATTACCTATGTATCCTTCCGCCCCATGGTCATGTTCCACGGCATCTGCTCCCAGTGGTCGCCTGTGAGGCAGGTTGGGCACCATCTTGATGTCCTCAAAGTCCTTCAGCCCAGACTCCCGCATGGCCTCGCGGACGGGCCCCAGGATCTCCTCGCCAACCTGATGAGGATATCCAAGACGAAACGAACACGGCGGCGGCGGCGGTATGCTGAACGGTGTTGTCCGAACTATTGCTTCTTGGTGCTCAGGTCAGCAATGCGATGTTTCTTAGGCCCAGCAGCACTTCTTCTTCCACCCAGGGTTCTATGGATTCTGGCTATGTTTTGCTTGCCTGTCATGTCGTAGGCCTCGGGGCAGATAGCGAGGTGCTCTGCCATGGGACTCCCACCCTGAAGAGTGCAAGCCATTGCTATGTCGTTCATACTGCCTATCAGGATGCTTGCTTACAACTTCATCTGCCGTTGAGACTTGCATAGTGCCGTGCTCGGCCCCGCCGGCAATCATGACATTTTGAACAGCATCCCTCCGGGTGAAATATTTCCCACCGTCACCTCGGCCAGGATTAAACTCGAATCCGGCATTTCTATCGCATTCCACAATTCTATAAGCAGAGCCAGGAATCCGGCGAGGGGTGTGCGTCCGACCACTCTGCTTGACGGACAAAACGAATCCTGACAACATTATCTCAGCATCGAGCGTGGCTGATGGTTGACACTGATGCCACAAACCTGGTGAGCCACTCCTCTTCGATGCGTCAGGCCGCGTTGCACTATGTTAGCGGCGACCTCATCGTCCAGGTCGCGTGGTCAGCCACACAGCCACACCAACATGGTGTCCATACGTCAGCTGAGAGGAGGCCAAAACTTGACAATGTGGCTGATCTCAAGAGGCCTTCCGAGGACACATGCATCGGTAGCCTAGGCTGATTTCTTTCACGTTGCTTTGGAGCGCCGGTTGGGGCATCCGATG
Source organism: Remersonia thermophila (assembly GCF_042764415.1). Lineage (NCBI taxonomy): Eukaryota > Fungi > Ascomycota > Sordariomycetes > Sordariales > Chaetomiaceae > Remersonia > Remersonia thermophila. The sequence continues at coordinate 5,192,518 of NC_092217.1, forward strand.
GAGAAGAGCGCCAGAGGCTTGCGTACCTCGTGGCTTTCACGAAGCGGCTGTCCTCATGTCCGGGCTGCCCAACAAGGAGAACTAGGACTTGAGAAGGCGTGAGAGGGGAACTGAGACATACAGGAGAGAAGGCGGGAGAGAGGGTGGGGAAAGAGAACAAATCGGTAATAATTATGGACTTTTGGCTTTGATGGCGGAGGGAACAGGGGGAACAGGGGAATCCGCACGAGTGCCGACGACGGACATGTCGCACAGTGTGTGCTCCTCGCATTACACCAAGTTCAGCTACGTACCAAGAGGAGCATTCAAAATGGCCAAGCGGGACTGGTAATTGGTGAAAGCCACTCGAGATTCAGGCATGCTCCCTGTTTGAGATCGGTTGAGAAAAGATGCAGTGCTTCGCGCACAGTACTGCCCATTTGAGCAAGGGGAGCTGGGGATGTGCCGACTCGAGGTTGGCTATACATGTCGACATTGATGCATCAGCCACCCCGAAGCATATGGTGATGAAGTGTTAAAGCTGAGCCAGCACGCTCCCGAGGGTTAAGAGAAACAAAGGTTCTAGCCAGCGGTTGGAAGAGAGGTGTGGTACGTATAGGTGATTCACTGGCTAAGCTGGCGTGGAGAGGTAAGTAAGGCATGTGAAGTATATACACCCAACTTAGGCCAATGATGCACGAGGGAGGGGTGTAAGGATTTTGAGGGGGCGCCGTTAGCATTCGCTGTCAAACGTACGTTCAAGCTCTGTCGGCGCGGGTTTGCAAGATACCAATTAGTGCAATGATTCGTCTAACACCGAGGACGCCGCTGCCCCTCCCTCCTCTTTTGCGTTCACTTCAATCAGATGTAAGATTGGCCGGCCCCTCGGTGAGATGTAAGCCGGCCTAAAAACACCGGATCATCGAGTCTCGTTGCCTTTCATTTCGGTTTCCCGTGGAAGGAAAAGCCATGATCTAGGCATACCGAGGATTGTGGCACAACGGTATGGATGTTTCTCTGCGCCGGGCCTCAATATCTCGGCCTCTGATTCACAGCCCGTCTCACAAGGAGGGAAGAAGTCAGATGTGTGCTACCCATTCGTGCGTTAGAAGGCTCTCACAGATCGCCAACGACTGGACCTAATCGACTTCTATGGACGTAGGTTGTGGAAACACATTCCATGTTTTATTGGTGCTGGTTTAGGTACTCAAGGCATACCAAGGCAATGAGTCTGGTTGTGTCGAACATCCCATTGGCTATGGTGCGTGGACCACTGAGCGGTGCCGGCTCGTTGGAGATCTCGGAACGGTGGGAGGTATCCAATGCAACTATGTACAGTCCTCGCGGGCTGTCGGACGCGGCCGCGGGCAGATTCAAGAAAACCCCCCTGGGAACCACCCGGTGAGCCACTCGTTGGTCGGATGAGGCCGTGAGGAAGACCACCAACAAGGCGATCTTTCCTTGTCATGGTGATTTTACGACTTACAAACCGAACAGCCACCCCGGGTTCTTAGCCTTGTGAAAACCAAGTGGGTATCATCAAAAAGTATCCAAAAAAAAGTAAGCAAAAAGAAAAAAAAACCTGCGGCAGACTACGGTACGGTAGTGTCGCGTGTAATACAGTACCAACCAGGTGTTGCCCAACAGCTCTGGCGTTCCATTTGGGGGACGTGTGGCCAAGAAACGAAGCGAAAGAGGGGCACGGCGCTTACCTAGGTTAGGTACTCCGGCACCAACAAGCATCTCAGCTCCCCGGGATGTACGTACCTTTGTCGCAGTGCGCCTCGGGCAAGCTCCATGCCACGAATTCGGGGTTGCTGTCGTCGGCCAACCAATGGGGGCTGAGGCGTCTGGCGATGCTGCAGATAACAGCAGAGAACCTGGAAATAGCAAATTCTCGCGACGGCCATCACACTACCAAGGTCCCTCCCCTGACCGGCACCCGAAGAGGCTCTGCTGCAGGCCCCACCGCCTGGGCCGATCACTGATCTTAAGCTTCTTGCACCCCAGACCACCTAGCCCGGCCCAACAGCCACACACTGCCTCCTCTTTCTGGTCGCCGGCTCCCGCTAATACGCATATCACGACGATGTTAGTGGAAAGGGTATCCTTGCCTGCGAGGCACGGAGCTAGGGATGGCGAGGGGGCCCCAACAGCGTAATCTACCTACCACCCCTCCCCCCAAGTGCCTCTGGGTTCCGGGGTTTTCCTCTCTGTATGTGAAGAAACATGTTGTAACCCTGGTCAGGGATGTCTGCAAGATGCTTGGTGTGGTAGCGTTTCCGGTCTGCTTCCTCATGATCAGCCCCTCGTCCTCTTCCCCACACCCCATCCCATGGCCGTGTCATGCAGATACACGGTAGCTAGGTGAGGTACCTACCTTACCCTCCGTGACACTGCATACGCCGCATGGTACCCAGTCCATCCCCAACGGACCGGTCCTCAATGCCCGGGGGGGGGGGGGGGGGGGCAGGGTAGGCCGCCTTGTCTTCGCACCCGCGCACTCACCAAGTCACCTGCTGAGTTGCTGCACTCCCGTGCTGTCACTGCCATGATGTTGGCTCGAAGTTCTTGGGGTCTTTGCGGATGCAGCCGAGCATGCTGTACATTCGACGACTGAGCCACCAGGTTCTAGACTGCCTACCTCTGGATACAGCATTCTTCTCCCGGGATGGTTGGTATAAGAAAACGTCCACATCCCAGGACGGCAGGCTCGATCTCCTCCCCCATCCCTCAATACATCTCCTGCAAGCATCCTCTGCGACGTTCCGCTGCTCTTCTCGATATCACGTCGGCATCAGTCTGCTTCTTACTTGCACGCCCACTCCGCTTCCTCCACAAACCACCGTCAACAGACCTCCGCCGCCATGTGCCAGTGGGAGCGTATCATCTACGCATGCTCTCCAAACCACGATGAGCTGCAGCGGATGGCCTATTCATGCGAGAAGTACCGACGCCACGTCTACGGTCCTTGCCCTTACCGGAAGGGCGACCTCGTCGTCGACGTCCAAAGCGACGAGTTCTGCCCCGAGTGCCGCGAACTATACCGCTATGTCAACTACCGTTAAGTGCGCCAGGGAGCGACCGCCCTCGCCAGATGGACTGTCATGGCCGTAACAGCACGCGACTCAACGCTCGGCCGTGTCTCTATCTATGGGCTGTCGCTCTCCGATGTTGAATTCCGTCAAGTTGTTACCACCACTCACACTGGCTGCCGGCATCCCACACTCTACCACCACGAGCCGTATCCGTTTTTCGCAGGATGCCATGGGCACTGCGGAACGGACGTCTCTAGGGATCGGCTGGCGTGCCACCACCACGTTCATTTCCCCCTCGACTTCAACACAAGCAATAGAGTGCCTTATCTAGAATGGTTGGCGGCAACGCAGCAGGAGGAATAACGGGAAAGGAGACACAGAAGCAGACTGGGATTCCTTGGGGCCAGCCGCTGGCCGAGAGGTCCCGGAGCTTCACAGGGGTATACATGGGGGTGGTTTCGGCGTTGGTGGATGAGGAATGGCCATTTTCCTTGCAAAGCATGCTCCCGAACCTTTCTTGTATTTAGATCATTCTGTCCGTATAGAGATGTATACAGTTCGCCAATAGCTTTGTGGATGTTCCCTGGACCTTGATCCATTCGCCTGTTCCATCAACACCGGTTTCCCTGTGCCTTGTTAATGCCCTCGAAGTGCCTTGCCCACAAACTGATAGTTTTGGTCGCCATATGCAATCAAAAACACCTCCGGTGCTCTCTTAGAGCATGCTGCTCTCCCAGATGGGCATCCGGGGTTGTTGACTACGAAGCGTAGCAACCCTCCTCTCCGGATAACTGACACGCGAAGTTGCCCAATTGGGACAATCTCTATCCTCTTGGACCGTGGCACAGCCTCGAGCAACAACCAAAATAAGCTTTGCGGAGGAACCGAATCTCTCAGATCACCAACGTCCTGCCGAGAAACGACAAGCCCTGCCCGTGCCGCATTTCAATACAGTGAACCAGCCTCAGCTCGTTAATATTGACGTCAACATTTGGGTTTTGCTATCCATCACAAATCACAAGCGCAAATCTCAAACATATTATTACCCTGTCCAGCCTCACCCGGTACCTGAGCCCCAGAGCGACAGACCTGCTGAGCCCCGGTCTCAATGCAACGCTGATCGATGCGACCCCATGGAAGGCCGATCTGGCAAGAGATCGCGGCTCTTGGGGCTTGGAGACCTTGTTCTTTTCATGAGCCTCATCCAGAGCCGCGTCAACCGGAATCTTCATCCTCTTCCAAGGCCTCTTTTCGGGTATCTCAGCTGTATTCCCGTTCCACAGAGCGCGGGATATTGAAATGCGTGGATATTGCAAATGAAAAGCGGCTGATGCTTCTTCATGGCCCCCTCTCTGCGCGGATTTGCGAAGACTTTGGTGAGGTTGGTCTGCCAGAGACCAGGCCACAAACCTGCAGATGCAGCCACACCTCTTAAGCGCCGAGCACACAGCAGACGCATATTTCCCGCATTCACACAGACACACACACACACACACACCACACACACATACATACGCACGCACGCACTGACCTCGACTCAAGCCTGCGTAACAAGTTCGAGCCCAGCGGCAGAGGGCATTGAAATGGGGGGTTGGCGAGATAGAGGTGGACGGTGTCAGGCTGACAAAGACAAACTCGGGAAGACCGAACGATCTGCCAATTACATGATGCGCGCGCAAATGGAGAAATGTTCTCTTCGGAAGGATGATCTGCGGTCTTCTGGAAGCCTGCCAAATGGGATAGAGATCAATCGCTCAGACATGAAATGCAACCCTGTGTGTTTGCTGGAGAGGGGGATGCGAGAACTGATAGCCGAACCATAGACCTACAGAAACCACGGCTCTGGGACCGAAGGGCTTCAGGAAGCTCACCAACCCCTCTCCCATCAGGTCCGCTTTGATTCAGATGTAGCAACATCCTGTGGAGCGCCAGCTCAAGCTGGAAGCGTGACATTTCTCATTACAAAGCGACTTGTCTCCATGTCCAGAACTTGTTCTGATGCTAAGCAGGCCACACTGATGGCAAGCACCGGCATGGCCCCAAATCACACAAGAGATGCTGTCGCCGAGCTACCCTAGATTCCTCCCACCCCCCAACAACTCCAGAATCTTCGCATCGCTCTCGGATTCGGCCCGGCCGCGACTCGGACATATTAAGCCAAACACTTACGCTCATTGCCGGCGTTGATGGATGGCAAGGCCTGCAGCCGATCTCCGCGGTTGCGGTCCACGTCAACAGCCAGAGATTGGTGACACAGCGTTGACAGAAGCGTGAAGGTTACATGCGAGTTTGCACACCCAGATGACAAAGTTTTGTAACGTACCTCTACGCGGTTTGTGGCTCAGGTAGGGTACCTGTGATACTTGACTCCCCCCCCCCCTCCCCCTCCCCCCTCCTCCCAGCTTCTTCTCGGAATCCAGTCCAACAAACACGACGACAACTCCCAACGGCTATCACATTGTTTCCCGGGTTGTGATGAGGGCCCCCAACAAGCTCAGCTAATATGTCGCTACCAACGAACCAACGATGGGATGCTCGATTACGACGATCGCTCCGTAGCTATGGCGCGTGGTGGGGTGGTTTCAAAAGCCCCTCGACGCCGCCCAGCCGCAGGGGACACGGCCCGAAGCTCAACGCTGCGCAGGACCGATCACGCAATTCGGGAAGCTATGTATTTATCCGCGTGACAGCTCGCCGCAAACGTACAGTAGCCGCACAAATCAAGGCGTTGTCGGCGACGTTTCGCGTCGGAAACCAAACCCGGGCCGATGGTGTCTGAGTGAGTGTGAGCGTGTGGCTACGCGCGGCGCAGCGCGTGGTAATTCTTAGCGCGTGGTGTGTGGCTTCATCGGACGGGAGATGGAGAACAAGCAGAGATGAAACGTTGGATGTTGTCTCATGCTGTGAGGCTCTGCGAGGCTCGGTTGTCATGTGGAACAGCAGAGCAGCTTTGGTGACAAATATAGCAAGGCAGAATGACGATTGGTGTTGTTTCACGGGAGGATGGGAGGATGGGACGAGGTTGAGATCAACAGATGCAAGTCCGGCGAGTGGCTCGTGCTTGGGCCGATTCAACATGTCACAACCCCGCTCGCTCTTTCTGATGATAACGGGCCGATGCATCTGGGGTTCGTCGCACGAGAAGAGACGGCGTGGTACAAGGATTTGCTACTCGGTGCATACGTAAAATTGCGTCGGGAGGAGGGATCCGGCCTGCGTTTCTGAGGGACCGATGTCGGTGCTGTGTCGGGTAAGTTGGGTGTTGGAATCACGCAGCACTGAAAGCCATGGGCCTCACAACGGAATATTTAGTTCGCAGCAACACTACAAAAACAACTGGCCACGGTTTGAAGTGTGAAATTGTAGGTCAAAGTCTAGACAACGACGAGCCACGAGCATAGGGGAATGGTGTCCTTGCTGTCGCCCGTTTCCTTTGTCGTCGAGACAGAAACGCTCCCCAGTTGCCTGAGTTGAAATTTGAAGGATATTTTGAACTTTCCTGGGCTATAGACCTCGGTTTCGCTCTCTGTCTCAACGCTAACCGTTATCCCGGTCTCCCGCGAGCGGTTGTCGGTTGTGCTCTACCTGCTAAAGGTCTCTACCTCTAACAGCATTGACATAGGCTTGTTCAACACCTCGCGCGCTGTCCTGGAAACGGCTTTCCTGACGGCGCAGAAGGAATCGTGGAGAAAGTCGAGACTGACGCGATCGGAAGGGCTGAAGAAAGCGGTGAACAGAAGAGTGATCTCACAAAGTGTGAACTGACTGTACTTCTGGCCCTCCGCCGGCAGGGTCTTCTGGGTGACCTGGGGAGGAAGGTGACCGGTGGTCTCAGGGGGCCGTGGCACGTAGAACACGGGCACATGCGCGAGGACATGACTGGGGTTGGCTGTATCCGGCGCTGGAGCGTAGCGAACCCATGGGCACAGGAATCAACTCCGGCTCGTGGCCGGCTTGGGGGTTGGGAATGGTTGCCCAGAAGGATGCATCCCTGTCGGCTACCGAGCCCTTGTCACCCCAGGTCGGGTTCTTTTTGAAGGATGCAGGCCTGACACGGTCTTTGCGCAGACGGTATTCGATATGGTCTGTGCCCAGAGCGCTATTGTCCTTGATGGCCACATCGCCCTGCGCAACATAGCCGGCGGGGCCACTGGGCGCCAGATGGAAACAGTATGCTTACCGCTGCTGCCCTTGTCGCTTCAAACCCCTAGTGTTGTATCGTTATTATTAGCCATTGAATTTGGAAGCAAAATCGTAGACACAGCCGCATTCACAGTCATAGCACGCCGGCAAAGTGACGGCCGGATCGGGGGAGCCCATGAGGGGGGCGGCTGTCGCCGACCAGGAGGGCGGTCCAGTTGCTGATGAGGTACGGGTGGCCCTCAACGACGACGCTCCCAACAGGGCGCAGCTCGCTCTGGGACTTGGGATGCCAAAAGGCACCGACACGCTTAGCGCGGGTCCTGGTGTCGTCCCAGCGCCAGTCACAGCCGGACGTCAGGGTGACGCGAAAGGTCGCCGTAATCACGCGTCTTATGGGTCATCTTGGAAAGCGGCGATAGAGTGAGGAGCTTGGGAAGCTGTTGATTGCTGAAGCGCTGAGAAAGAGAAGCCCTTACGAGTGGAGACGATGAGGCAGTCGATTCGAGTGTGGTGCTGAGACCTGGGATCTTGATGCTTCTCGTCTGGCGGGCGCTCCCCCCGTTGTATGCCTCGAACTTCACCCTCATCGTTGTCGTCGAGGAGGCCATCTCATCCTCATCGCACCCTCCTACCCTCACCGCACCTTCGCGCCCTTCACGCAGCTGTCGGTCATCTTACCGATGCAGAGGCCAACATGTGGCACCTACGCGGTCCGAGATTCATCAACATTCAATGTGTTTTTGGAGTTGCAGACTGCTCAGCCGTTGACATGACTGAGCGTGAATGCCTTGACATGATATGGGTCTCGACCCCTTGCACACTTCTCCACGGCAGCATCAGTTCGCCAAAGTTTCCTGAAAGAGGGTGAGACGTTGACAGCTGCGGCTAGGTGCATTGAGTGCCGGCATGGGGAAACCTTATTTCGCCGCGGCGGAAAGCCGTGGCTGTCATTGGCTCATCGCGGCGTTCGCTGTTCGTGCGGCATAATGCCCGCCTGAGTGGTACGGAGGATTGGGCACTAAACTCTAGAGCGGTCCAGACAGCTAGGACCCTACCACCATGGCATGTTTCCAAACAACGTGGTTGCATTTGGCAAAAGAATCCTTGACGTCCACGGCCAGTGGCACTTCCTCAAGGCATATTATCAAAACAATAGGTTTTGGTGATTGAATGGGTACACGGGCATTGATGAATACCTTAGCTACCCCGTATTACGTCGTTTCTTGGCTACCTTGCAACATTTGGGCATCTTTGAAGTTTCTTTTTTCAATTAGCACGTCTGATCGAGCTACTGAGAGCTGTACCTCCCTTCGTCGCGATACGCAATGCGAGCGAAACTGTGGTCCGTCCATGGGATGCGTGACAGGATCGTGGTGTTGGGGTTGAATGAAAACCCCTGAGCAACAATCCATCTAGATTCCGTCCAAGTCCGAGGCTCTACTCATCCTACCCAAGTGTGACAGCAAAAACGGATCCGCTGATGCTGCCATCAGCTAGTGCACCATATATAACTGCTACTGCAACACACCCCCCAGACCGAGGCGATTAGTCGAGGTCTGAGTTCCCTGGTGCACTTATTTATCCTGACTTGGAGTTAGAGGAAATTTCATCTCTATCCTCCATCGCACCCCCGAGGGGTGCCCGGGTGTTTATTTATCAGACGCCACACCCTAAAAACGTCCTTTGTGTCAGGTGTGCAAACACAGGTTTCGAACTCAGAGCCTTCTCATTGTATGTGACTTTTACAGTGCAGGTAGCACTATCAACATACCGCTGCGTAAACAGAAGAGGACCGGGCTTATAACTGTGACAGCAAAAACGGATCCGCTGATGCTGCCATCAGCTAGTGCACCATATATAACTGCTACTGCAACACCAAGCCTTTGGTACACCGACGCAAGCCACGAGGATCCAAGTTGGCGCCAATCAACTCAGCTCCCCCATCCTTATGAGCAAGGACGAAATGAATTTACCCCTTGACGGGGTGGACTTGGAAGGGTCAGGTGTAAAATTCCCAGCCATAGGTAGTTCTCCCACCTTGAACATTGGTGATTTTGATCCTCGGAGCGGTTATCGTTAATAGGCCTAGCCAGCCCCCACAGCGCAAGTTTGCCAATCTCTTCCGGATGCTCGAGCGTGTGCATACGAAACCACGAGACACCGTCTAACTATTTGCTCCACAATGAACAGCTGGTTTGGGACCCCGATCGGGTTAATCTTTGACTCAGTTTCATCAACTCCTTGATTTCCCACTTTGCATACGGTCTCTGGATGTTGTGTCCTGAAGATGGCTGCGTGTAGCGGCTGCAGAAGTTGATGACCAGTTGCATCCAGGAGCAACGCAGCTACATTTAGGCGGCACGCATAATTATCCCATGAAAGGATATGCCAGAGATAATCAGGTAAGGTATGATGTGCACACTTGAATTAGCTCCTGTTTTCGATCCCGGCCCAGCCTGGGCCTGTTGCCTCGTCTCTGATCCCGGAATATCTTTCGATTATGCGCCCACGGTCTGAGTTGGAGGGCCATAAGCTTCCGATGATCAACGGGGCCAGCGACTCATGAGTTGACAAGTCCGAAGTTCGGAGCTGGGAAGCTCAATGTCCAAGGAATTGTCTCTACTATATACATCACACCCACGCGCTAGTTACACCTCTTCAACCCCAACCCGCCCATCCCCCACGCATGTGGCAGCATGCTGTATCCCCGTATCCGCCTATTGCGGGACCGTTACGGCAAACACACCCTGTCCAGCAGTAACATACGCCACGTTCTTGTCGCTCTCCGTCCGCCCAAACGCGCACGCCGTCGAGGCGGTGACGGTGGCAATCTGTCTCGGGGTCCCGACAGCCGGATCAACCTCAACCAGCGAGTTCCTGCCGTTGGTCGCGATGTAGATCTTTCCGTTGGGCCCAAAGCAAAGGTCGTCTCCCATCAGGTTGTTCCAAAGCGTTGTCACGGGGCCCGCCGCCCTCGCCGTGACCGGATCGACGGGGATCTTGTGGAAGCTGTTCCTAAAGATGTTTGTGTACCAAACCACGCCGTCCCTGTACCGAATCCCGTCGATCCCAAACGGAATGAACCCCGACGGCGCCATGGTCGGGTCCTGCAGCACCGTCTCGTGCGCCCCCGTGTTCACATCCAGCTTGTACACCACCCCTCTTCCCGCATCCGCGACCAGCACGGACGAGTTGTCAAACGTGCACATCCCGTTGAGGTTGTTGGCCTCGTTGATCGTCTTGATCAAGCTCGACCGTGGCGGGGAGACGGTGAAGTCGACCTTGTAGATGCCCTTGCCGCCGATGACGGCGAAGACATCCGGGGCGTACTCGGCGATTCCGGACAGGCCGGACGCGCCGGAGACGGTAAGGGCGGTGGTGGAGGTTTTAGAGACGGGATTGATGGCGTAGAGGGTGGCTTGGTTCATGTTGGTAGCGAGGATTTGGCCGTTGGGGCGGACGGCGAGGTTTTCGAGGGAATTGAGGCGGACGACTTGGGAGGCTGACTGCCGAGGGAGGACGGCGGCCGAAGCCAACGCCGCGAGAAGGGGAAAAAAGGCGAGCATGGTGGATGCGGAACGGTCAAGCTCGTGTGTGGCTGAGACCGGGAGCTTTGACGGAGGGATATTCACGGTACAACACCCTGTTCAAGGGGGATCGGGGAAGCAGGCCGGCAGGGAGGGATGCAGGGAGGGAAGGGAGATATAAAAACCATCGCCACCAACCTTCTTGGTAGGACTGCTCTCTGCCAGCAGAGAACCTCGACATCGTCTCCCGCCATCGACTCGCCGGACGCCGCCACGGTCTCGCCCGGCCTGAGCGCGGTGGTTTGTTGCAGATAATTGGAAGAAGACGCCTAAATACCAGACCTGTCGGCGGGTGTCAGTTTGCTAGGGGCCACCAATCTGGTTAATCACGGTACTATCGGCTGTTGCCGAATCGCACTACGCGGCTGGCCGCTGCTCCGAGGCGCGTATATTCCGGCGTCACTAGTATGTTCCGAGAGGACCTGGCGCAGCATGGATGTGCTAAAAGGAAGTCATGGTCCAGAAGCATAAACTCGCGTCTTTGTTTCATGATCAAGGTGCTGCGTGTGCGTCCACGGCAGACGTAAATGAAGGCTTGCATTCTCCATATTAGCTTTCTTTCTCACCCGTTCGATCATGCTATCACCAACTGGATAGGTGGCGAAATGGCCTCCGTAATAGGCCATGACTATGACGTTCGACGTCCAATTCCATGGCTTCCGGCCCGGGTTCCTTGAGATATCTAGACGTGCGCCGAATATCAGTGGCTTTCTTGGTTCCCAAAGGGTCGGGACACCACAGAGCAAACGTACAGTGATCACGCTCGGGAGGCACGGCAAAAAAAAAAAAAAAAGAAAGAAAAAACAAAAACAATATCCTCCCCATCACTTGAACCAGTCCCGAGGTACCACGATACCATGCTCTTATACCCCGCGTGATTGCTTCGCACGGTCGGTTGGTAGCGGTGCCGGTGCCCAGCGGAGAACGAACACAAAACCAGCTTCGTTGGACGCAGCCCCGGCAGACCGGTGACGGATCTGCCACTGAACATCGTCCGGGCTTGGATGGGCCTGGGTAGAGCTCTCTCTGCCCAGAGGGGAGTCCGATCTCTGATCGTGCATGCGTTCTGGTTCCGGTGCAGCGGACTGTACGGGGCCACTGTCTACGATGCAGCCGGGGTCGAGCGGGTTGGGTGTCGAACGCATGTCAACACGCACAACTCTAAGGGTGATGACGTCCATCGGCCGCTCCAGACAGCAGGGGCCCAACTGGTACGATACGGGAGGAGACGGAGCTCTGCGTTCAGATCGTTCTGATCCTTCAAGTCGTTCAAGCTCAGGTATATCCACTTCAGAAAGACGAATCGACAGCAACAGGGAACAGCATCATGGCAGAGACAAAAAAGCCAGAGACAAAACCGCTTGCCCATCTTGCACGGCATGGCCAGCCACAGCCAGCCCCCTATTCGCAGCTCAAGCCCCCTTCGGCACGCCTGGCGCATTCCACACCGGCTTGTTGATGACGGCCGTCCAGTCCTGACGGGCCAGCGACTCCTCCAGCGTCAACATAGGACAGTCGATTCCGGCCTGCAAAGTTCCATCCGTCAGCCGCCTGCTCCCCTTTCTCCCTCGCCCTGCACCTCGGATCGGTCGAGAGACTCACCTTTCTCAAATCCTCCGCCTTCAGCAGCTCCATGCCGCCGTCGTACCCCGGATCGTCGCTGTACCTCAGCATGATGGCCACCTCGAGGCCGAGCATCTCGTCATGCGCCTCGTTCTGCAGGTCCTCGACCTCCACCTCGGTATACCGCGTCGGCATGCCCGTCAGCTTGCCCCAGGCCCCGATCCACTCGGGGAAGGTCCGGTAGTCGCCCGAGCTCGCCATGTAGGCCTTGCCGGGCGGCATCTGCGAGACGGCGTAGACGAACGGGCCCGCGTCGTGGTTCACGTCCAGGTGGGGCACGCGCGTGGTGGGCTTGCAGGGGAAACGCATCTCAAAGGTGCCGTCTTCGTGCTGCGGGGGGTGAGGTGGCTGGATAAGCATGGCGCCAGGAGGAAGAGAGAGGGGGCTTCGCCAAGGGACCCTACCTTGCGGAAGTAAGAGCCGGGGAGGATGTGGTGGCTGATGGTGAAGTATCCCGTGTGGATGCACGACATCTTGGCGGCCAGCGCGGGGTAGGTGTCGTTGACATAGTCCGGGAAGATCTCGGCCTTGCCGTCGAAGTGGTACAGGTCCTTGAACCTGCCGCCGCTGGACTTGCCGGCGTGGCTGAGCGTCGAAACGAGGAAGCCGTTGTCGTCCAGCGTGTCGACCACGGCGGCGGCGGCGTCGGCGATGTTCTTGCTCTGGCGACGCTCGACGATGTAGGCGTACTCGCGGCACGAGATGCCCTTGGCGGCGGCGTCGGCGCGGCAGTCCGGGCGGAAGAAGGCCTCCCAGTACTGGGTGTTGCTGAAGATGACGTTGGCGCCGGCGAAGACGGCCTTGAGCGACTCGACGTCCTCGAAATCCGCCGTCGCCAGCTCCATGCCGAGCTTGGCCAGCTCCTGGGCCTTGGCCGACGTCGGGTCCCGGGTCACGGCGCGCACCCGGTACCGCGGGTCCTGGGCGAACCTGCGGGCCACCGACCCCCCTTGGTTGCCCGTCGCACCGAGGACGACGATGAGCTTCTTGCCGGCGGCGGCGTCGTTGGTGGCGGCCATGGCGGGCTGGCTGCTCTTCTTGGCTCCTATGTCGTGCGACGCTCCAAATCGGGCTGGGATCGAAGAGATGGTGTTACACACAGCGATGGCCGATGACATACATACACAGGGGACTTTTTGGCAACGTTCTGCACGAAGCTGAGACACGCAGTAAGGTCTCCACCGGTGATGCGTGGCACCGGAAGAGCGGAGGAGGCATGCCGTGCGGGGGACCACCGCTCTTCTTTCTTCTTGTACTGCCCGGGCCTCCGCGATGACCCCTCTGGGTCCATGGCATCAGTCCACTTCGATGCACCTCTGTGGCTTGCCCCTCTCCTTTGCACTCGAGGTTTCCTCTTCGTCTTGCGTTATCACCATCCAAGATTGTCCACGTGGGTTGGCCGGGAGCGTTCCCCGCCGCGCCATCAAGCCAACCCCCTCCTCCTCTGCGATCATGGCGAGGGCAGGGCCTGGCAGGGCCTTGCCGGGAAGAGAGGGTGGTCGGAGCTGCCAGTCCCAAGCCGGCGGTTCGTGCAGCAATAGTGGGGTCGATGGTCGCATATCGCCGCCGGGACTGTTGCCAGTTTCGGCGCCGGCCAAGGGCCGCGGGGGCGGTTCAGCAGCCGCGGGCGGACCGTCCTTGCGGCGCTTTGCAATAGTTTGAGCAAAGTCGCATGTTGGGGCTCAGGGTGACGTTGAATTTGGTTGAGTGGTTGGTGGCAGGTCGGTGGTGTGTGGGGGCTGCCAACCCAACCCTCGGGACATGGTGGCGTTGCAGAGCCGGGCCCGGCTTGCAAAGCCGGCTAAGGTGTGGTGACACAGAAATCTGCACGTCTGCTGTGCGTCGGGAGTCGAAAACAGAACGACCGGGCGAGGACGGCGCGCACCTCCGGGCAGCTGGGGATGCGTGGGATTGGCCGCTGAGCAACGTTCACGTTAGTTAGCCCCTATCTTAGCTGGGAAGGGGAACTTTGGGGTCAACCCCTCTTATGAACCGGGTCCATCCCGCTTCGGGCGGGAACCCAAGGACCCAAAAACCCCCCTGACCCATGTGCCTGACAGAGCTGCTCCGCCCAGCGACAACAGCGACCCTGGACGTCGAGACGTCAACGTGACGAGCACAGAGAACCGCAGAGACAGACAGACAGACAGACAGACAGAGACAGAGAGAGAGACGGAAAAGAGCCAAGAGCCAGAACCAGCGAACTCGACGGCGGGAGAGAAACGAATCGCCCTGCGGCAACACACAATGGCATCGCCGCCCGAAACCTCCGACGCTGGCGCTGCGCAGACGACCGCCGCGCCCCAAGCCTCCAGCTCCGGCGCCGCGCCAACGACCGCGGCGCCTGCTGCTACCGCGCCCGCTGCCGCTGTGATCGCCGCGCCCGCGGACCCCCATCGCGAAGAGGAGGTCCACGCCCCGCTCCAGGTTGACGTAGGTACTTTTTCCTTCGGCCCCGGCATCGCTCGAGAGTCGGCCAGCCGCGCTCTTGGTCCTTCCCACGCGCTCCTCGCTGCTGCTCGGGCGTCGTTGGCTAACCCCCCTCTGTCAGGACAACGTCGATGACGACGCCGACAACTCGGACGCCGACTCGGCCTACGGCTCGGCCGGCGGGTCGGAGCGCACCGGCTCCATCACGTCGTCCATCGTGAACTACGTCTACGAGAACGGGCGGCGCTACCACGCCTTCCGGTCGGGGGAGTACGTGCTCCCCAACGACGAGGCCGAGCAGGAGCGTCTCGACCTGCAGCACCACATCTGGCGGCTCCTGCTGCAGGGCGCGCTGTACACGGCGCCGCTCCAGATTCCGGAGCCGGACGAGGCGTCGGGCCCGGCGGACGGCGAGTTCCGGATCCTCGACCTGGGCACGGGCACGGGGATCTGGGCCATCGACCTGGCCGACGAGTTCCCGCGCGCGAGCGTGTTCGGGGTGGACCTGTCGCCGATCCAGCCCGAGTGGGTGCCGGGCAACTGCCGGTTCCACGTGGATGATTACGAGGATGAGTGGACGTATCGGGACGACGAGAAGTTTGACTACATCCACGGCCGCGGGCTGGGCGGAACGGTGGCGGATTGGCCAATGTTCTACCAGCAGGTCCACACGCACCTGAAGCCCGGGGGCTGGATTGAGATGCAGGAGTACGATGCGAGCGTTTTCAGCGATGACGACCCGAATCTGCTGCGCGCGCCGTGGACCAAGGAATGGGTGGAGAAGATCGACGTGGCGAGCAGGCAGTTTGGCAAGACGCTCAACGTGGCCAGGTTCCATAAGCAGTGGATGATTGACGCTGGGTTTGAGGATGTGGAGGAGAAGGTTGTGCGGGTGAGTATTTTGTTCCCCCTTTTTTTCCTTTTTTTGGTTTCTCTTTGTCTCTCCCCTCCTCCTCTCCCGCGAGCCATCCACGCTGACCGACACCCTCTCAGATTCCCATCGGTACTTGGGCCAAGGACTCGGCTCTCAAGGAGATCGGGCGCTTCGAGCAGGTTCACATGCAGATGTCGGTGGAGTCGCACGTCCCGGCCCTCTTCTCGCGCGTATTCGGCTGGAACGAGCAGCAAATCCGGCTGTTGATCGAGGGCGTCAAGCGCGAGTTCCGCAGCAAGGACCTGCATCTCATCACCAGCTACCGCTTCATCATTGGCCGCAAGCCGCAGACGGCCTAGAGCGCCCGAGCGAAGCGCTCGAGGGCGTGAGGCGCGGGGATGCGGACGCGAGAAGCGTGCTTGGCATGGCGATGACGGAGACACGGATCGGATCGTTTTGCAGAGGGATGCCGACGGCTGCGGGAGCTTCGACGGCGGTGGCGGGAGGGCTTCTCGGATGGGTTTGGTCTGCAATCTTTGGCGGCGGAGGCGAACTTGGACGTTATGCATAGCCGAGTGACTAGCATTCAGCGGATTCCTCTTCTCTCATCTTTGGACGTTGTGGCTCCCCATGGTTTGCGTGGTACTATCGAATGACAAGCAGGAAATGAGCACCTAAAGGATAGCCAAAGCGCGATGCCCCGGGTGTCTTTCCACCCCGACATCCAGCGCTACCTGCGGGGTTGGAGGGACGCCAACATCTTGGATGTCAACAGCGGGCTGCTGAGGTGTTCCATGGAAGCCCCCGACGTCTACGAATCCATCCTTGCCTGAGGAGGGTTTCTGTCAGGAGTCCAAGCACTGGGGTGACCAGACAGCCGGACTGGAATCAACGGATGCGCCGGTTGTGGTGCGCGGACTTGGAATGGCTCCAATGGGCCCCGGGAAACGGATGGAGGGGTCGGGGGGGGGGGAAGAGTTCAGCCCCACTCTGCGTGGATTATGTAATACAGCCGGAGTGGGGGCCTCTGCGGCCTGTCCCGTCGCGGTGAAATCCCGATTTTTGTTGTTTGCGGCGGGAGGAACGCCAGCCACGAAGCAACGCAAGGCTCGATTCACCGAGTTCCCCAACCCACCATGCCGCCGAGACTACCAATACCGCTTGCGCAAGCGGCACGGTGCTGCTCCAGCCCGGCATCGAGGCCGCAGGCGCCCACCCTCGCCTCCCTCTTTGCGGCCCTCTCGCTGCAGCCGAGGACACCGGCGCCGACGTCGACGACGACGACCCTCACAACACCGACGCAGATACGGAGCGCCTCGATTCTCGCCGCCCTCTCGGACAACAAGGGCGCCTATAACAAGCGCATCCGCAAAGGCCGTGGTCCGTCATCCGGCTACGGCAAGACGGCCGGCCGCGGTCACAAGGGCCAGAAGCAGCACGGCAAGGTCAAGCCGTGGTTCCAGGGCGGCCAGACGCCGCTCATCGTCAGCCACGGCCGCCACGGCTTCATCAACTTGTAGGCTTCGCGTCTTCCGGCTCCCGCCTCCCCTCCCCTGCTTCCCTGGCCGCCCGTTTTCTGACGTGAAGCCCGCCACCAGCCGCGCGCCAAAGATGATGGAGGTGAACCTCGAGAAGCTCCAAAAATGGATCGACCAAGGCCGCATCGACCCAACGAAGCCCATCACGCCGCGCGAGCTCATCCGGTCCAACATTGTCGGCAACCCCATCCTGGACGGCATCAAGCTCCTGGCGGGCGGCAAGGAGACCTTCCGCACCCCCATCAACATCGTCGTCTCCCGCGCCTCGGCCGCCGCCATCGAAGCCGTCGAGCGCGCCGGCGGCAAGATCCTCACGCGCTACTACACGCGCGACGCCCTGAAGCGGCTGGTCCGGGGCGAGGTGGTGCACACGACCACCCCGCTGCCCGTCGGGCCCGAGCATGTCAAGAGCGTGCTGGGGAGGATGCGGCACGAGGCTCGGGTGTCGGGCGGCAAGAGGGTGTACCGCCTGCCCGACCCGACGAGCCGCGAGGACATTGAGTACTATCGCGACCCGGCACACCGCGGGTACCTGAGCCACACGCTCAAGCCGGGCGAGTCGCCGAGCTTGTTCTTCAAGGTGCCGGGGACGGAGACGGCCGAGGTCAAGGCTGTGGCGAAGGAGAAGGCGGACGAGCAGGCTGCGAAGCTGTTTTGATCATGATGATGACGACGACGACGAGGAGGAGGAGAGGAGAGCGGCGGTGTTTGGGAAGGAGGAGGACATGGTGTAGCGTACGCCCAGCTGTACGATACCACGATGCCAATGCAGCTGTGGCTGGAGACTTGTACAATTCGACGGCCTGGATCATCTTGTAAGATACGGTAACGCTATCGAGGCAGGTTTGGGAAAGTTCCAGGTTTTCATTCTTTTTTGGAGGGGAACGCTGGTGTCAGTGGCCAACCCCTGTAAGCGCACGACGTTATCGTTGGAGCTGCTGACGATTGCGCCGTTGATTGGATCCCATGCGACTTGGGGACGCTGGACTTCCCCACGTTCCCAAGCTCCATTGCTCAGTTCCCAGCCATCCATCTTCCCATCTTCCAAGTTGTCCATCCGCCTTCAGGTCATGGCCCTCGGCTTCCAGGGGGTTTCCAACATTCCCGTCTCCTGAGCTGAAATGCACACTCTGAGAAATCCTGGCTCAACTCGGGTTCAACCATAATCACCGTGGGTCGATTCGCATCTCGCGGGGTTTCTTTTGGCTTGCGCCGGGGCCTGTTTTGTGCTTGTCTCGTCTTGTTTCTGCATCGCCATCGCTGATACCCACCACTCCCGAGGTCCCCCGCTTGCGCCGCCGTCCAGGGCTTCTCGGCGGCTGTGACACAACCAACGAAACGGGGAATCCATCCATCTAGCTTACCTAGGTGGTCCCAAGTAGCTTGCCGTCGGGTAGGCTGCGCTGGTCATCAGCACCTTGGCATCCATCCCCCCCAAGCGACACCGCCATCCCATCAGCGTCCCGCACCCGACAACCTCCCATCCGACCCCGATCCGGCCTCGATCAGCTGCGCCCGCTGGACCGCCTTTGAATTGCTGCTACCGTCGCCATGTCGTCGCTGTTTGGCGACTCCTCCTCGGGCTCGCCCGAGCTGCGGGCCAGCCCCTTCAACAACGGCCGAGGCGTCCTCTTCGAGGACGAGCCGCCCATGACCCGCTCCACCACCACGGCCCTCTTCGCCGACGACGACCCCGCCGACGCTTCTCCCTGGGACATTCCCGCGCCGCGCAAGCAGCAGTCCCGCGCCGAGCTCATCCGCTCCCTGCTCCCTTCCTCCCGGGTCCCGGAGAGCTACATCGCCGCTTTCGATGCCGTTCTCGCCGACGACCACTCCGCCGCTTCCCAGGCCGGCCGCATCGGCCCCGGCGGCCTCGCGCGAACCCTGGCGGCCGCCAGGCTGCCGGCCGATACCCAGGCGCACATCATGGCGGTCATCTCCGCCGGCGCCAGCCCGGACTCGTTGGAGCTGGACAGGAACCAGTTCAACGTGCTGCTTGCCCTGATCGGCCTTGCGCAGGAAGGCGAGCCCGTGACGCTAGATGGCGTGGACGAGAGGCGCCGGAGTGAGTGTTGCCGTCCCTTCGTCGCAACGGCCTTGGAGCCAGAACCGTGGCGCTGACCTCGCCTTCCCCTCCCTCCCCTTTCTAGGCTCCCTACGCCCGACCTCCACGGCCTCATCGAGAAGCCGACGCCGCCCCTCCCCCACCTCGACGAGCTCGCCGCGAAGCCGCCCCAGCGGCCCGTGACGCCGCCCCGAGCCCCGTCCGAAGCCGTCTCTCCGCAGCGCCACCGCGGGAGCCTCCGAAGGCCGCCGGCCGCCTCCCACGCGGCCGTGGACTACCCCGAAGACCCGTGGAACACGCCCGACGTGCATCGCCACCACAATCACGCCCCCGAGCTGCCGCGGCCCAACGGCCACAGCCCTGCCCCCCCCTCGGCTCCCGTCGACGCGGCCAGCCCTCCCAGGGCGGCGGCCAGCGCGCTTCCCCGCCGGACGACGTCCGCCTTCACCACCAGCGCCACGCCGTCGGCTTCCGGCGCGGGGTCCGTGGCCGAGACGACCAGCGCGTGGGCCGGCGGCTTCTACGACAACAACAGCCACGAGCCTCCGGCGAACCCCTTTGGCGGGGTTCTGGGCGGGCACGACCCCGTGGCGACCAACCCCTCCCCGCCGGCCGCGCCCGGGACGACCGCCGGCAACCGGACGATCGGGGGCGGCGGACGGAGCGGCATGGCTCCCGTTGAGGAGCACGTGGTGGTGACGCTGATGCCCGAGAAGGAGGGCATGTTTCTGTTCCAGCACCACAACTACGAGGTGACGAGCACGCGCCGCGGGAGCAAGGTGGTGCGGAGGTACAGCGACTTTGTGTGGCTGCTCGATTGCTTGCACAAGCGGTACCCGTTTCGCGTGCTGCCGCTGTTGCCGCCGAAAAGGGTTGCTGGTGCGTGATGAGGCCCCCAAGTGCATTCGGAGAGAGGCAAAAAAAAGACAATTGAGTTGCTGACCACGGAGAACGCAGTCAACGGAAACCACCTGTCGAACGATGGCGCTTTTATAGAGAAGAGGCGTCGCGGCCTGGCAAGGTTCCTCAACTCGCTCGTCGGGCATCCGGTGCTCAGCCAGGAGCAGCTGGTTGTCATGTTCCTCACGGTGCCGACGGTGAGCCTTTTTATTTGTTTTTCCACCTCGATGAGTCTGGTCAGCAGACGCTTACGTCATGCGTTATGTGCACGTAGGAACTCTCCGTCTGGCGCAAGCAAGCCACCATCTCGGTCCAAGACGAGTTCGCCGGCCGCCCCTTGCCCCCCGGCCTGGAAGACTCTCTCCCTCCTACGCTCGAAGACCTCTTCTCCCGCACCCGCGCCGGCGTCAAGCGCAGCGCCGAGCTCTACATCAACGTGTGCAATCTCCTGGACAGGCTCGTCAAACGCACCGAGGGCGTCGCCGCCGACCACGCGCGCCTCGCGCTGTCGCTCATCTCGCTGACGGACGCGAGCGCGGACACGTACGCCACCGACCCCAGCGACGTCCCGCTTCTCAACGACGGGCTGCAGGCCATGAGCCGGCACCTGCGGCAGGCGCAGGGGCTGATGGAGGACGAAGCCCGGGCGTGGGATCAGGGCGTGCTGGAAGACCTGAAGCGGCAGAGGGACGCCCTCGTGAGCCTGAGGGATCTGTTTGACCGCCGGGAGCGGTTGGACAAGGACAACATCCCGTATCTGGAGAAGAGGATCGCGGCGAACGAGCAGAAGCTCGCCGGCTTGAGGGCGAAGCCGGAGGGCATGGTGAAGCCGGGCGAGATCGAGAAGGTGGTGGAGGCCATCATCAAGGTGGGTTGTCCTCTCCGTTTCCCCCCGCCCCCTCGACCGATCGATCAAGCTCGGGTCGCTCACAGCTAAAACTTTTCCCCCCGCTACAGGACAAGCAATCCATCGTGGAGCAGCACAACCGCTCCGTCTTTGTGCGCGAGTGCCTCCGCGACGAGCTCATCTACTTCCAGCACACGCAGTACCACGTCTCGCGCTGGAACCAGGACTGGGCGCAGGAGCGCGTCAAGTACTCGGAGATGCTGGCCGACAACTGGCGGAGGCTGCTGGACGGGCTGGAGGGCATGCCGCTGGGGCCGTGAGCTGGGGCCGTGAGCTGGGGCGTTGGGTTCCGGCTGGGCCCGCCACAGCCGTGCTAGCTACGGTTCTTGGGGTGGATGGTTAGGTACTGTTTCACGTCCTTTTTTTTTTCCCTTTGTTTTTGGATGCATCTTGCTCCTCCGCGCGACACAAAGTTGGGAAGCTCGCCGGGGCTGGACGAACGACCGGGTGGTTTGGATGGGGTCTCTAGGTTGGTTTCCATGTTGGGTTTCGGCAGCGGCATATCGGTGGATGGCAGGAAGGCTGGGTTGCACGGTGACGTACCATGATGACGGTTGGCCCTCGGTCTTCCTTGCGGTTGTTCCTGTTGGATTTGGGTTCTTCTTGACCTGCAAGGGAGCAGGAAGAAGAAGAAGAAGAGAAGGAGGAGGAGCTCGAGGATGAGCTGTTGGCATTGCTTGGCATCCGTGGAATTCCCCACGTTGCGATACCCCTGATTCTGCGTCTCTCGGTGTCTCTGCCTCTCCGTCTCTCGCGGATCTCTCGTGTGTTTTCTTGCTGCGTTTTCCTGGTACTGCCGACTTGTTCTCAGCGTGGCGGATCAAGTCCGTTTCATAGGTACACGGAACGCAAGGCCCCGCCGTCAGGCATCTCCGCACATAACACAAGACGAGCCCCATCTCGCTCGTTCTTCCAGGTTGTGGTGTGGGCCTCTTGAGCCAGCGGCCTCTTCTCGCTCGTTTGCTGGCGAGAGCCTCTCGAGAACCCGATCTTGACCTGAAGCGGCTCTCGGCTTGGCGTCGAAAAAACAAGAGACGGACGGCTTGGATCTCATTCTGTCGGTTCCCAGCACCCCGCCAGCATGGCATTCACTCTCCGTCCTCAGGCCAGGTCAGGTTCAGGTTGGGGTCCATGGCGGTTGGTGCGGGGTCCCCGTTCAGTTAGCGCAAAGGCATCGAGCGCCGCCCTGGTTGTGAGGTTCATCAGGTCGCATGGCCGCACCGCGCACCCCGATATGGGGGCTTCAAGACAGACTCGACCCGGCGGGCCAAATTTGAACCCTCTGCACCTCTCTCTGGCTGACGGGTCCATCAACAACCCGACCTAGCTCAACGCCTCCTCCCTCGCCCTTGCGACGGCGACCTCGAGAATATTTTTCATCCGGCCCAACCCAACCCTCCCTCCCAATCTGCCTACCTACCTCTCACTTACCTTACCTTACCGTACCTTACTTCTCGTCCTTCGTCACTCCCACCCTGCGCGACGGCCTTGGAACAGTTTTCACTTGGCGTCTTCGCACTGCCCCCGCCTCCAAACCAACCCCGCGACCGCAGCGCTGCCACCTCCCAATTCAACACCAGCCAAAAGCCGCCCAGCCAGCAACCGGCCAGCCCCGCGTCAGGTCGCGTCGTGTCGCCATCGCCATCTGTGTTTTCCGCTCCTCCAACCCCCTTTGCCCGACGCGCTTTGGTGTTGCGTTGCCGTGACCCCCCTTCGAGAAGGTGCAGATAACCACCGCCCGCCGACCCAAGCCCGCCCGAAACCCAACGAGCGCCATGTCGTCCTCCACGTTGACGAGGCGGGCGCTGGCGGCCGAGCAGCAGTTTGTTGCCGTGACGAGGTCGCCCAGGGAGACCGCGCAAGCTGTGAGTTTGTTCTTCCCTTTTCGGACACCGTTTTTTTCTTTGCTTTTCTTTTCTTTTTTCTTTTCTTTTTTTTTTTTTTTTGGTCCCCTTGTTCTTCTTCCCAGGGCATCAGAATCCTTTTCCCCTTCTCTCTCTCTCTCTCTCCCCCCCCCCCCCCCTCCTTGCGAATTTTCTCCGGCTTTGTGCTTCGCTCTTCCAGCCCTACCTACCTACCTACCTACCTTGCGTCTGCCGGCCGGCTGGTAACAGGCCTCGGGGGGTGGGAGCCTCCACCACCGACGACAGGCGGAGGCTGGCTGGCTTTTTAACGGCCCAGAGGTGACATGCGGGATGGGAGAGAGAAAAAAAGAAGGTCCTTATCGCTCGCGCGGCATACCCCCCCCCCCCCCCCCCGGATCCTCCGAAGCCCTGTGCTGTGTGGCTCGTACTCGGCCGGCGCTCCGGCGCGGACTCACCGCCGCCGCGCCGCCCCATGGCACACCGCATGGCGCCGGTGAAAAGGGCTGGAGGGGGCATAGGCGGGCGGGCGGGCGTATAACGCTTGTTCGCTCACTTTCGGCCCGATACCGATGGGACCCTTTCCCTCCTTCTTCTGCCCGCCCCCTTCTCACCACGTTTACACTGTCACCCCTTTCTTTTTTTTTCTTCGCGATTAGTTACCGTCCATTCGTCATCGTCTTCGTCCTTCCGTCCCCCCCCCCCCTTGCACCTTGTACCGGCAGAGTTGCAATGTCCGAGCGGCGTGCTGCTATTGCTCGATCGCCTCGCCTCCTCCTCCACCTTTCCTCCCCCCCACCCTCTCACTCACACCCGACCCGACCTGCTTGCATGCCCATGTGAGACGTTTTTGACTTACTGACGATGGCGGGTCCTTCTGTCAACAGTACCTGAAGAGCAACAATTACAACCTGGATGCTGCGTTGAATCAGTGAGTATTTTGATCTCTTTTTTTTTTCGTTTGTTTTATTATCCCTGGCATTTTTGTTTCAAATGCATCTTGTTCGTTCTCGCATCCCGACGACCCCTCCCCTTTTGCGCTCCGGCTTCCCGACGCCAACAGCCGCCTTGTGGGAGCCGGGCCAGAGGCGCGCGACGGGCGGAGTCGTTTGCGTGCGCCCGTGCAGGCGAGCGAGACCCGGGCGTGGCTCGGCCGAGAAGCGTTCGCGGTGAAGTGCCCGGCGCGGCGGCTGGGGTGTCCGGGGGAACACGCGATGCCCAGAGGGGTACCCTCATTGGGAACCAAGGGCCGTGTGGGCGGAAAGCGGGATGCAACTCGCCTCTGATCCCTTGATGCGAGGGCAGAGCGAAAGATGAATGGGACGGGATCGGCATTCTAGCCTGGCGAGATGATGACTTGTCTCATCCCGGTCTCATTCCGCTGGGTACCTATTTTCCCTTTTTTTTTTCCTTCTTTTGACGTTTGCTTTGCTCCCTCCCAACGTTCCTTCATTTTCCCCGGGGGGGTTTGTTTTGTCACTCGTTGTCTTCTTTTTTTTTTCTCTCTTTTATTGGTCTGCAAGGGTTGCGTTTGTTTGTTTCGTTGCCGCACTGCGCTCGGCCGGGGGTTGGGGGTACATTTAGAGGTTCTCTCAACATTCCATTACACACAAACACGCACATCGGCCACATCGGCTGTGGAGCCATTGAAGATCGAGGTTTCAAAGGCAAGGTCCGAATCAGACGGTGGCATTGACGGCAGTACCAGCCGAGCAGGGCGGCATTTCATCATCTTCATCATCACCATTCTCGTCCGTCCATCTCTCTCTCAACGCTACTCCGCTTGCCTTTTTATCCGCTCTTTTCCCTCCGCCGCCGGGGGAGGGAGGAGGCCAGTGCTCTCTGTCTTGCATCTCCATCTTCCTTGCACCCTTTCCGCTCGATTGTTACCTTGCTTCGGGCCCGGGCTGCCCGTCCTCCCAAGAAAAAAAAAACAACGCCATGACGGCACCGGACGCGCGGGATCCTTCAAGAATGCTCTCGAGATTCCTGGGGTCGTGCTTTGTGCGCAAACGACGAAAGGAATGTGCAGCTCCCGGGTCCAAGGGGTTCCACGCCGAGACCTCCGATGACCCCGATCGGGATGGCAGCACCAACGACCCGGTCAACTCGGCCGGCGCCGCAGCACCTTTCGCCGCGCCGCTCCCGGCAGAGCCTCCGCACCCTGCCAAACTCCCCCCAATACGGAACAACAACAACGACAGCAACAACAGCACCAGCCACCACAATCACAACCACAAGCACAACCACCGTCACCACCGTCGCTTCTTCTTCCATCGCAGCAACCGCCAGCCGCCCAACCCACCATCGTCACCATCCATAGCATCCTCCTCCACCATCACCACCGCCACTACCACATCCTCCTCTCAGGATCCCGCCATGCCGCGCATCTCCAAAAAGAAACCGTCCCAACCCAAGACCAATCTGAAAGTTCAGGCGGCGAGGTCCGGTCCCATCGTTTAATGTCTTGTTGCTTCTTGTTTCTCTGTTCTTTTCTTTTCCTTTTTTTTTTTCTGTTGGTTTTGCAAGCTTTTTTTTATGTTGTCCCGGGTCAGCTTGCCAGGATTCCTTCCTGCAACTCGATGCTGCAATCGCCCCTCAGGTCTCAAAAAGCTGACTCCCATCCTCTCCTCCAGGTACTTTGCCGACAACCAGGGTGACGATGGGCCCACCCAGGCGAACCTCAAGTCGCTCAAGACGCAGCTCGGCCAGCTGTTTGACGAGCTTCTTCCCGGTAAGCCTTGACAACCCTCACTGCGCATCGTCATTGTATCCTTGTTGCCGCCAACGCTGCTAACTGCCTCTCCCTCCTCCTTCTCCACCTCCGCCCCAGAATCCGAAAAGGGAGCCGACGCGATAGATGCCGAAGGGTGCCAGGCCTACATCCAACGCCTTGGCGCCGATCCGGAGACGTACGAAATGTTTGTCGTGCTCGAGACGGTGCAGGCCGAGTCCATCGGGAGCATCACGCGCTCCGGCTTCGTCGAGGGCTGGGCCAAGGTGGCGGCCGAGACGGGCGGCGCCGTGGCCGCCGACTGGTCCTCCCAACAGCGCCACATCCGCTCCCGCATCGCCGCCGTCTCGTCCGACCCAAACTACTTCAAGACCCTCTACGACTTTGCCTTCCGAGTCGGCCGCGAGCCCGGCCAAAAGGCCCTTGACATGGGCTACGCCCTGGCCTTCTGGTCCGTCCTGTTGGCGCCCACCATGAACTCGTGGCGCTCCGCCCGTGTCGATTGGCTCTCGGCCTGGTCCGATTTCCTCAAGGAAAAGTACGGCGTCGTGCGGTCGGGCGGCGACGACGACGAAGAGGTGGTCGAGTACAAGCGGACCGTTAGCCGCGACCTGTGGAGCCAGACGCGCCTGTTCGCCGCCAAGACGCTCCAGGACGAGACGCTGGGGTTCTGGTCCGAGGACCAGGCCTGGCCGGGCATGATTGACGAGTTTGTGGTTTGGGCAAAAGAGAAGGGCAAGGTGCCGCAGGGCGACCGGATGGAAGAGTGAACCAGGACGGACAGAGGGGGGGTTTTGTGGCTCGGGGAATCAGGACGATGGAAGATGGGTAGAGACGGCCCTCGTTACGGCTCGATGACAGCATTTGGAACACGGGGGGAAAGGGGGGAAGGGGGGCCAAGAAAAGGCGCAACCGGCGTCGCCGGCGGGATGTGCATCTCGGCCCAACGGGTGCGGCCTGCCGAGGTCATCTACGGCAACCAATTCAGCACGCGTGTGCATGCATGGCTCGGCGTTTACATACAGGGAGGACGGGCGGCGTAGGAGGTCAAGGAACAATGATACCTGCCAAGGCGACGATTCAAAACGATGCCTCCGTTGCGTGCCGAAGGCGGGTGGTGATGCGCCGGGAGCGCGCCGTACGTGCTCTTTGTTGTTTTTTTATCAGCTTGTACGTTATTGGAACGTTTGACGGGATGTTTGACGGTTGATGGCGTCGCATCCTCTCGCCCGGAGTCGGTCCGGCCTGGCTGAAGAACAAGGCCGAGAGAGGCTCGGAGAGAGAGAGGCAGAGAGAGGCAGAGAGAGAGAGAGAGAGAGAGAGAGAGAGCCGAATCCAACGTTATCGTATCGGGGCAAATCCCCTCTTCCATGTCGCAGAATGGGGTGTCACCTTGTGTATCAACGTCGACGACAGGCTCGTCCCCTACCCGGCAGACTCCCTTGGTCCTCCAGAGGCAATGATGGCTGGCTTTGCCTGTTCCGAGCCGACAAGCTCAAGATATTGTCGGACAGGACAGGAGGCGCGGTTGGGCTGTACCGTGCCGCCAAAAAAAAGGAAAAAAAAAAAAAAAAAGAAAAAGGAAAGCATGAGCACGGAAACATGCCGTGGCGGTATTCCATGATGCTTGTTTATACAGAGTGGCCGTCCCCTATCCTATCGTACAGAACATGCGTGGTATCTTTATATGACATGCGTCCTTCCCCAAGCGAGGCGAGGCGCTCCTCTCCTCTGCCTTGCTCCAGCGCAGGGGGGGGGTTCGCCCCATCCATCCATCCATCAAGCTGGGTAGACAGGCAGATGCCGGTGGCGGGTAGGCGGCTTTGGGAGGAAAGGAATTGTTCCCTTCCCTCTCTTCCTCTTCCCCTCTTCCCCTGCGTGGTTTCGCCCTGCCTGGCTAGCCTGGCTTTGCCGAGCGCATCGCGGGGCTGGAACAGCGGCCACCGAGGACGGCAACGAAGGCCATCCACCCCCCCCCCCCCTTCCTCCCTCTTCTATCTCACCAGCCGGGTGCGTATTCCCCGTCCCTCCCCTTCCCCCTTCGCTTCCATGCCTAACCAGCCATGATGGCCTCCCATGGCACCCGTCCATCCGTTCATCCGCTCATCCATTCCTCCCTTCCCTTCTCTTCCCTTCCCTTTCCTTCCCTTCCCTTCCCTTCCCTCCTGTTTACTCCAGCTTCTTCCACTCGACGGGGCCAAACTTGCTCAGCGTCTCGAGCTTGCCGTCGCCGAGCTTGACGCCCGTCGCGCGGATCACGCGCGGGTCGACGCGCAGCGCGGCCGTCAGGTCCTGGTGCGCCTTGGCGCCCGCGTCGTAGCGCAGCACAAAGTAGTGGCCCTTGGTGTAGCGCGTCTGGTTGCGCGAGATGGACCGCGGCAGGTGGAAGACGCCCCAGTTGGCCACGTCGCGGATCACGCCGCCCTGGCGGAGGATGAGCTGGCCGGCGGTGAGGACGATTCTGTTTGTTTTTGTTTTTCGCGCGGGAGCGGTTAGCAGCGTTCGTCATCGTTGCTGTTGTTGTCATCGTCGTCGGCGGCGGCGGCGGCGGGAAGAACGCAAGGAAGGCCGCAGCGAGGGGTAAGACGCATCATGAGCGACGACGACGGGTTCGGTTCGGGGGGGAGCGGCGCGGCGGGGATGGGACGGAGACAGATACATAAAGGGACGGGACCTACTCCTTCACCTCCTGGAGGCTGTTCGGGCGGACCTGTCGGCGGAACCGTTAGCATTTCCAGGCGTCTTCCGCACGCAGCCATCTTGGTGGGAGTGCGGCTGCGGCTGGGGCTGCGGCCGCGGGAGGAAGAGGGAAGGGCCCGACGGAGGGGTAAGCAGAGGGACGGGGGTGGCAGGATGACGCACGATGCCGATGGTCTCGTACAGCATCTTGATTGAGGCGGGTCGCTCGGACGTAGGGCGGCGGGGGGGGACGTCGGTGATGGTGCGGTGCGGATGGACGGGAGGGATGGATTGTCGCCAGCGTCCTTTCTGTGGTTTCCATGTCACGGAACTTTAGGACCCACCAAAATTCGACGGCCACTCTCGGATTCTGCCGGGCGGTGTGTAATCGGTGGGGGGGGGGTTGAGGTGGGGCCTTTACTGTGTAACGACTTAGTGGTAGGTCACCTTACTGTGTAACTACCTACTGTATTACGCAGTATGGAGGAACACCGGTGCCAAGACCAAGATGCTGCTTTTCGGTCCTCACCTCCAGAGACCGGTGGGTGGGAGAGGAAGAGCAGAAAGAAGGGGTACAACAACATCCAAAGGAAACAATACATCATGACCAAAAAAACAGTTTTGGTGATTCCTGAGTCATAAAAACTAGGAAACAAAGGAGAGAACAAGGTACAACAGCGCAAGTTGTGTGGTTGAATAGACAACAACAGACAACATAGACAACATCAAGTGATGGGAGTACTATAGGTAAGGTCCCTCGACTTGGAATGTACCCCTTGGCGGGTACCTCGCCGACAAACCCTTACTACGTCTCGATTCCATGATGGTGGTATTCACGTCCCCTCCTCGGCTTGTTCGGCGAGACGAATCCCAAATCTTTCTAGAACCTCGTTCTCCTCAAAAGCCACCTCAACGTATAATAAGCAGCGGATACCGCCCATCCCATTTCTCGTGGAGGAAGCCAACGGCACGCAAAAGTTCCCGTCCCTGAAGCAAGACACCCACCAGGACCGGCCATCCCATCCCATCCCATCTATTCCATTCCCCCCCTTGGCCAAGCTAAGCCTGGCCCAACCAGCAGCAGCTCACGAAGCACCGGAGGGACCCCCTACACCAAGTCCAACGCCCCCAAGCCCAGGGAATCTCCCAGAATTACACACATGTACAGAGAAAAACACATACAGGGAAAAAGAAACGTGCCAACCGGCCCGGTCCGTCCAAAGGCGCCCGTCCGCCAAAAGACAAAAACAACCACAAGCCTACACCCCCCCACCCACGATCCGGATGGACAAATCCTCCTCCCCCCCCCCTTTGCTCGATGTTCATCACAACTGAACCCTTCTGTCCCAGCAAAAAATTCCCTCTGGCCCTTGGAGGAGGCCCGTCGTAGGATGATGATGATGATGATGATGATGATGGGGGCTTCGGAGGGAATGAACGAGAGGCAGCAACCTCCTCGTCTAGTCCGAGTCCGGGCCGGGCAGCATCTCGGGGTCGATCGAGTTCCAGATCTCGTCCATTTGCTCCCTAGGTATGCGGTTAGCTTCCGGCACGGGAACGGTGCGGAGAGACTTGGGCACGGGCTTTCTTGTACTCACCGGCTCACTTCGCGCAGCTCGACCCCCCTCTCCCGCCCCATGAACCACAAGAACCGCCGCTTGGTCCGCTCGCGCTTGAACATGGCCAGCACGTCGCCCCGCGGCCCCACGTCCTTGCCGTCCTTGCCCTTCTTGTGGCTCACGGCCACCTTGGTGCACCCCCTCGCAAACGTCACGCGCGAGATGTCGCTCAGCCGGAGGTGGAAGTTGTACGGCTTCTTGAAGACGGACCACTTGACCGGCCGGACCGACTCGAGCACCTGGTGCTCGATCACGTTGGCCGCCGCGTTGGCGCCCTCGCCGCCCGCGGGGCTGCTGCTCGGCTCGGCGCCCGGGAGCTCCGTCCCCGTCACCCAGTGCCAGTACTGCGTCACGCCCGGGTTGGTGGCGAAGGCCCGCGTCTTGACCTGGTGCAGGCGCCAGTCGTTGACGTAGAGGCGGTCGTCCGAGATGGAGTCGGTCGACGTGTAGCCGTCGTGTTCGATGGCCGACTCGAGCGACGGGCTGAGCGGCGGCCGGGCAGGAGCGTCGTCCTCGGCCCTGGTCGAGGGCGGGAACGGGCTGTTGAGGATGATCTTGGGCTGGCCTTTCGCACCGTTGCCGCCGCTGGTGCCATGGCTGCTGCTGCTGCTGCAGCTGCCGCCGCCGCCGCCGCTGTTGGGGCCGTGGATGCTGTCCTTGGTGCTGCTGGCGGGGGAGACGTCGCTGGCCGAGGTGGTGGCCGAGGTGGTGGACGTGGACGTTGGGAGGGAGGGGTGGTTGGTGGTGATGATGCGTATCTTTTTCGGCCTCTGCTGCTGCTGCGACGCCGGCGCCGACGGCTCGGGCTCGGGCTCTTCCTTGGGAGCCTTGACGGTGATGCGCGGCTTGCTCGGGGTGGCGTCGGCCGTCTGGTGAGGATCCTTGCGCTTCAGAGACCGCGAGGTTGTCGACTTCCTCAGGCTGCTGTCGCCGCCGGTGCCGCCGGTGCCGCCGGTGCTGCCCGCGCTGTCCGGGACGGGATCGCGCTTCGCCGCGTGCGCCGGGGGGCGACCGACGCGCGGGAACCCGCACTTCTCGCGGAGCTGCTCGATCTTGCGGTCGTGATACGCCTTGGCGAGCCACGAGCCGACGTCGAACTTGTCGGGGTTCTCGGCGTGCAGCTCGGCGATGCGGTGGCGAAGCCACTGCGAAGGGGTCACGTCCAGCTTGAACTTGGGCAGCTCCTCCGACAGCAGCTGAGCGAGGCGGAACAGCGTGTCGTAGTTGGTAATGCGGTGGTTGATCCACTCCTTGGCAACGATCTGGTAGGGGTGAAGCTCGCCGTCCTCGAGGAACTTGAGAATGGTGCGGCCGCGCTTGGCGTCGCGGTTGGCCAGGTGCTTGTCGCGGTGGGTCGAGCCCGACTGCTCGAGCTGCTCAAACTTCTCCTGGTGCTTTTGGCGCAGCGGCTCCACGATGTCCTCGATGGGTTTCCATTCGGGCTCCCAGTACGGGTGGGACGGCGAGATCTTCTCCAGCGGAACCCCCCGCAGGATGGGCGGGTCCGTGAACACGACGCCGTCGTCCCTGAGGCAAAGGTTCTCCTGGGTGATCTCGGGCAGCAGGTCCCTTTCGGGCGCCGCTGGCTTCGCCGCGGGCGTCGACGGCAGCGGCTTGCGCGTGCTGGGCAGCGACTTGCGCAGGCCCTTCCTGGCGCCGTCCTTGGCGGCGTCGTCCGCCGCCGCGCCGCCCTCTCCGTCTCCCGCCTTGCCGGCGCTGCCGGGCCGGCTGCCCGCGGCGGCCTCCCGCGCGGGCGTGGAGGCGACGGCCTTGGACGGCGACGCGTTGGGCAGGCGGCGGCGGGCAGGCCCGGGCGGCGACTCGAGCGCGGCGCCCTGGCACTTCCGCTTGGACCACTCGCAGTTGGCGCACTTGGGGAAGTCGTCGTCGCCAACCAGCATGATGCAGCCCTGGAACGGCCCGTGGCTCATGGCGCAGTCGACGCACGGCTTGCCCTGCGCCTCGCCCGTCGCCTGGATGTAGAGGCCAAGAAGCCTGGGGGCTCGCGCGTCGCGGTCCTCGGGCCGAGGAACGGCGTTGAGCTCCTCGAGGGTGAACCTGCGGCCGTGGCGGATCTGGACGGGCCGCTGGAGCGGGCGCTCGCGGATCCGGTCCACGAGGGCGTTGTCGATGCCGACCAGGTCCACCCGGCCGATGAGCGCCCCGGAGTGGTCCCGAACATCGAGGGTGCTCGCCGCGTCTTCGCTGGGCGTTTCGCCAACGGGAGGCTCGCTGAGATCGGACGATGTCGAGGAGGGAGTGGAAGGATCAGCGGATTCCGCTGGCAGGGCGGGGGAGCCCGGAGCGACCTTCGGGGCGACCGGCGTCGGCGGCTCGTCCCTGGCATCAGCCGCTGGCGGCTCTGGCGCGTCCGGCATGGGGG
This sequence comes from Remersonia thermophila, assembly GCF_042764415.1. Taxonomy (NCBI): domain Eukaryota; kingdom Fungi; phylum Ascomycota; class Sordariomycetes; order Sordariales; family Chaetomiaceae; genus Remersonia; species Remersonia thermophila. The sequence continues at coordinate 5,224,879 of NC_092217.1, forward strand.
CATCCGCGTCCGCCGCGTCGACGCTTGCAGAGGAGACGACCGCCTCCTTTCGTGAGCAGGTGATCTCAGACGCCGCGGATGCGGGTGCGTTGCTGTCTCGGGATGCATCCCGGGCCTTCCGCGACGGCCGGCCGTTCTCTGTCTCTGCCGGCTCGGCCTCCCTGACGCCCTGGGTGATCTCGACGCCATCCATGTCATCCCCGTTGCCAGGCGCCGCAGGGTCCGCTCCCGTCTCTCCGGCTGCGGAAGCACCCGAGCGACGAACCCGCTGAGCTTCATCGCGCTCCGCCTTTCCCGAGCCGGACACGTCCTTCATGGCCTGCTCTTCGGGTCCATTTTCCGCTGCCCCGTCTCGCGCTCGCCTCCTCGCATCCCGGCCATCACCCGGTTCCGCCGGTGGCGTAACTCGTGACGGTGGCATCGCATACTCCTCCTTCTTTGCGCCCAACCGTCCGTTCGCCAGGACCTGCCTCACCTCCCCATGCGCCTCTTCGTCCTTCCCCATCTCCGTTCCGGTCCCTGTCCCTGTCCCCGTCCCCGTCCCCGTCCCCGTCCCCGTCCCGTTCGCCCTATACGCCAACCCGCCTCTCCTGTACACCTCAAACCACCTCTTCTTCTCCTCATCCTCCATCGCCCTCACCCTCCTCCTCTCCTCCTTGGCGCCGGCCACCTCCCCGTCCAGCCTCTCCAGCTCCGCGCTCATCACGTCATACTCGGCTTGGAGCGCCTGCAGCCGGCGCTGCAAGTCCTCCTGGGCGCGGTAGTTGTCGACCAGCCTGCGGCGCAACGGCTCCGCGCGGGCCTGGTAGTCGGATTCCAGCCTGCGGTCCTCCTCGGCGCGCGTCTCGCGGAGGGAGGCGTAGTAGTTGCTTTCGATGGCCGGCCAGGGGTCCAAGGAGAGCACGGAAGCTGCGGCGACGGCGGCGGCGGCGATGGATGTGGCGGTGTTTGATTCCGCTGGTTCCGCCGCCGCCGCCGCCGCCGCCGCCAGTGGTTGCGGTAATGGCGGTGTTGGCGTGTGTGCAGTGGGAGGGGGAGCTGGGGACGTGCGTTTGCTGCAATGGTGGTTGAAGCTGCCGCCGTCGAGATGTGTGGCCGGGGGGTCCATCATAATGTATGCTATGGACGCGGCGCAGAGGCCGGTACGTGGTGGTGAGAATGGAGATGGCTGGAATGGCAATGAGATGAGGAGGAGGAGGAGGAGGATGGATGACGGTGGTGGGAGGGTGGCGTTGGCTTTGAGATGGGATTGGATGTGGTGAGATGAGCGGGAGTTGCGCGACACGTAATGATGATTGTCACGCGCGCGATTCCACCTTGATTCGTTTGAGTCTGATCCGAGGCAACACCGGCCTTGGAAGCAGATGTAGTAGTATTAGCGCGCGGGCGGCAATGCAGATGGTGGCGCACGCGTGTCGCACAGAGGATGCGCAAAAGGCAAAAAGGCCCCAACAAGACCCGACGGACTGCGTGCGTGCTAGAAGCAAAGATGACTTCGCGACAGCGGGCGAACCTATTTCGCGCAGGCTGGTCGCAAATCATTATTAAAATGGCTCCCTGTTTTAGGTTCCAAGGATTAGCGTGGGACCCGGCAGGATCATGCCAAGTTACGCTGGTAATAGCGTGGCCCAAGAAAAGCCTCGTTGCCGAAAAGAGGACGTGCGCCGGGGGGGGGGGGGGGAGGGGAGTCACCAACCTACCTGAACCTAGGTCGCCTGGGTCTCGTGTACCCCCGGGCCCGATGGGCAAACTGGGCAGTCCACCTAGGTCCGTCCTGCGGCAGATGCTGTGACGAATGCACGCCAAATGACTATGCGACAGATGGCGCTCGCGGCGGCAAGTAGGTAGTTATTAGTGATTATTGCGAGGTTGGGCTGTGTGCAGTGCGGCTGATTCCGCCCCCCCTTTTTTTCCCGCTGATAGGGTGGCTTCCCTAGGTCCTGATAGGGCAGCGTCTTAATTTTGTCTCAGGCAACGAAAGAGCACGAGAGAGGGGCTGAAGGGGGTGAGCTTCAACAACAGGCAACCCGTGACGTGAGACGGCAGGCAGCCTGTCAGACAATCAACGTGTTACCGGGCAATCCGGGTGTCGAGTCAGACCGAGGAGAGGCTCGCGGCGGCGGGGATGATGGAAGGCGAGCAATTCCCGTCGTACAACAAGAGGGAATGGTGTCAACTACCTTAGTCGCTTGCCATGGTTCCCACCCGTGAGGTCGTCGTTGGCGGCTGCGAGTAAGGGGATGAAGTATCCTAGGGAATGTAAGAGTCTTGCGGATGCAGAGTCGAGAACGAGGTGAAAAAAAGTGGTCCAACCGGTCCTAAAGGTTGTAAAAGAGAAAAGGGGAAAAGAAAAGGGAGAAGCCAAGCAAGCGTCCCAGTGAAGTTAGGTTGGGTGGAATGAGTGGAATGGAATGGAATAACGAATTAGAGCAACAAAATGCGTCAGGCGCAGCTATCAGAGCGCACCCCCGTCGCGCGGTGCCCCAGGCAAAAGGCAGGTAATCGTTAGCAGTGGGCGGAGCGAAACGAATCCCGACTGTGGCAATTCCCGAACCTAAGCCAGGGAGAGGGCACACGTGGAACCTGAACGAACCATTCTCGAACTTGGCGATGATCGCCGCCCTAGATAGGTGCCTCGGTGCCTCCTTGGTCCGGGTTGTCACTTATGCTATCACGCAGCAGGCCAGGCTGCCTCGACCGACCGGCTGGATGCGATGCGCTCAATACTACGTAGAGTAGGTAGTCGGGAGGTTTTTGCTGCTTGCTAGGGAATACCGTTACCCGGAGCTATGTCGGCGCTCCCTGTCTCATGTTTTGTTGGCAAAGACGGCCTTTTTTTTGTCTCGAGATTATCCTCCTCCCCGTTTCGGCCAACACCGCGGTCACGACGCTGGCTTTGATTAGTTGCCCAGACTTACACCGTCTGTCTGCCCAACCCGATGCAAACAGCCGAGCTCAGCTCGCCACCGTCATGGCGCACGCATGTGTCCTTGGAGTCCTTTGTTGCTCAGTAATCAAAGCAAGCAAGCAAGCAAGCAAGCAGCAAGCAAGCACCCACGCTCGCAGGCGCGCACGCATGTACGCAAGCCCTGGATCCCAAACCAAGACAGAGCATAATTATACAACGGCGGGATTCAAACGCAGCACAGCGCAACGGAATTCAGTGCAGCGCAAGGGTCGGCGCGGATGAACATCCAACGAGAGCGATGCTCATATCCCGCCTTGCTTCCCTGGGAGATGTTATCTAACCTAGATATCTAGGTCGCTGCGAACTCCTAATCTCAACTAGGTAGTTAGTAGTACCCCTTTCTCCCCCTATTGCTATCTACACGCCCGCGTTCCGCATTTCGCTTCGAGGAACTCTCTCATCCGCATTCCCGACGGCCCTGCCGCCTGCTTAGACGTGGAAAGTCGCATGGCCATACCATCTCTCTGCTCATGCCGAAGGACAACGCTGACACGACGCAAGACGGGGTGTGCCCGCGCTCTCCTGATCAGCCGACGCAATAGGCACAAGCGCGGTAGCTGGATGGCGCAGGCGGGCTCGTCTTGTGCGTCTGTCTTGTCCTCCGGTCGAGGTTCCGTGGCATAGACCAGGAGCATGCAATGATCGGAGGGAGGAAAACAAGGAACCGGATGGGACGCGATGGAACGACGGGGCAGACAGAAAGAAGCGCCAAGCTGACCTGCTTGGGGCGCTGAGGGCAGGGCGCTTGCTTACCCGGGACCAAGATCTGATAAGAGACCTGGCGAATCCCCAGGCGATGGATTCCGGCAAAGTTCAGGAACGAAGGCCCAGCCCAGAGCAGGCTGGTAACCTAGTATAGGTACGCCTCAAGACAGAATAAGCACACTTCAGCAGAGCGTGGCAAGGAGCAACGAACCGGGCATGACAATATCTCCAATGGGGAATTAGATGACAGTCGGGTCTGATATGAAGCCAGCCCAGGTAGGTAGATCAGATACCTAGGTAATCAAAAAAAAAAAAAAAAAAAAAATACTCGGTGATTTGCTGACATGGACACCTGGGATTTGGGCACTTTGGAAACCTGCACTGCACCAACTACCTCACCGGCGTAGGTCAGACAGGGTCACACAAATCCGCACAAAAGTCGAGAGGAATGGATGCAAACCAACCCATCCGAGCTGGGTCCCCCAATAGTTACAAGGCATCATCTGGGGATGGCATGGACAAATGTAATGGTCTGACGTTGTCCTCGAACAGGCCGCTCAGCCCCCCTCGTATGTATATACTATGTATAATACTGCGTATCTTTTGTCATCCTGTCCCTTCGCTTTCCGAGGAGCCAAGTCGTATCCGTCATCCCTTGGCCCCAGATTCTACGAAAGCACCTCGTCAAAGGCGTCGGCGGATAAATAGGCATCCTTCGACGCTCCGTCTCTCACAAGGGAGCACATCTTGCATTTCCCGTCGGGCTGTTCGCCCAAAATAGCACCAACCCCTTGGATCCAATCCGCAAGGGCCCTTGTCGCCCAGAATGACGATGGGCCCCCCCTTCGCTCATCGTAACCCTGCGCCGTCATCTCGTGTGCACCTCGCTTTCAGACAAACAAACGCACAGCCCAACCCACCCTGGTAGCTACCAGCCGGCAGACAATCGAGCAACTGGGGGCCACCCTTTTCAACATCCAATACGTATTAAGACAAGACTAAAGGTAATGTATGAAGTTGTCCAAAAAAAAAAGAATAAACTCCCCTAGGATATATATATCCCGTGAGGAAAAAAAGGTGTCGTATCCCAGGCTGCCTCCCTATCCCACACAACCCGCCGTTCCTTTCTGGTTTGAGTGTAATCAATCGTAAAACCCCTCCCGATAATCCCTCTCAAACGCCAAAGAAAAACCATCAAGCCAGCGAAGACGCTGATGCTGATCAAACATGCCGGGGGGAAAAAATACCAAAACAAAGAGTGCTGTGTAATCATTGCATGCGAGGAAAAGACGGCATTGCACATTCGTGTCTCCAACCATACCTGATACGGCGGCACGGCACATCACCCCGTCCCCGCGCCGCTTCGCACCGGGGGCTCAGATGGGCTGCAGCACCTTTTTCTCGAAAGAGAGCGACTTGCGGCTCTTGGACCTCACACCATCATCCCATCGGCAGACCGTGATGCGCGTCCCCAACACCGGTTAATACCTCGAATGCCGGTTGGTGTTTGGCGAGTACGGGTTGTCGTAGACGGTCGAGTAGGGGTCGTCGTGGTAGACAGTAACGCGACGGTCCTCTTCGGGCAGCAGGTCCTTGACCTCCCAGTTGTTCATGCGCGTGCCGACCGCAAACTCCAAATCCTCCTTGGTGATCGAGTCCCAGTACTTGTACACCATCATGACGGCGAGCAGGTTGCACGTCGTGGCGAAGAAGAGGCCGTCCAGGTAGTGGCTGACGGCCTTGCAGATGGGCGCGCTGGCCGCGTAGAGAATGACCTGCCCGACGACGAAGAAGAAGACGCCAAAGGCAATGTCGCCCAGCGGCCACCGGTCGTGCAGGGTGCGCGTCACCAGCAGGATCTGGAGCGCCACGTAGATGAAGAGCTGGATCGCGTTGAGCAGGTACAGCACGACAAAGAGGCCGATCGTGTTGGTGGGGCTCAGGCCGGCCCACGACATGAAGGTGGCCAGGGCAACGAGGAAGGAGATGGCGAAGGCGGCGGCCGAGCCGAGACGCATGGTCCACAGCGAAAGCGGCGTGCCGTCCTCGTACAGCTGGAACCCGACGAAGCCGTTGATCATCAGGCACGTCACAAGCGCCGACGACAGGCCGGCCTGAACGGCGACAAAGTAGGGGTAGGGTCCCGAGCCTGGCGGTATGACTCCGGCGTCGATGCAGAGGGAGAGGAAGGTGAGGAGCATGTAGAGGTAAAAGAACATGGTGATTTCCTTGCGACCTGTGCAGGAGCCGTTGGGTCAGCGTTGTCCTACATCCCGCGAGCGCGAGCGCAACGGCGGCATGACGCCATGACGTGACCTACCCACTGCCGTAAACTTCCCCCGCACGTGCAACAGCATGAATACCGTCATGACCAGGGCGACGATGTGCATGGCGCTCGTGGCGGCCTGGAAGATGATGGTGTTGGCCAGCTCGATGTTGCGGGCGTAGCACTCGGGCTCAATGCCGACGCCGCTCGAGAGGGACGCTTTCGGGCCTAGGGACGAGCATAGCGGGAGCGGTGCCATCTCGCAGATGGCGTTGAAGTCGCCGAAACCCATGGTGCCGGTGGATGGACCGAATCGTCTGGCCTCGGTCGCAAGCCTCGAGTTGGGTGGGAGGAAGAAGCAGGGTCCCGGGTTTGGAGGTGGCGTGCTGCCGTCTCGATTCTCGTCTTCGCCGGCGCGTAGCGACAAGCAACGTTCTCGTCGCGGTTTCTAGAGGCACCGTTGACTTCCGAGGCGGCAGTGGAAGCGGCAGTGGCGGTGGCGTCTGGCTGCTTCCGGGCCGGATACGAAAGAAAAGGGATCGGTATCGACAAGAAAAGAAGGCTGGCCTCGTTAAAAAGTCACTGCAAGGCGCTGCACTGAACTCGATGTGGCCGTGGCGTGGTGGTGTTGAGCGAGGGGCGATGATGGGTCGGGAGTGGTGGTGTCGGTAGCGAGCGTGGGTTGGAGGATTTTGGACGATGGATCAACTTCAACGATCGGACGGACAAGCGGTTGTCAATGCAGTCCAAGTCTGTTTGGCCATGCTCCCAGCCCCGTGGGTTGGTTGGCCAGCCTGTCTCCGCTGTTGGGTGAGGCTCGGTTCAGTTGTGGGAGCAGAGAGGGAGCCGGTTGCCGTGGAAAAGGAGAGGTGGGCTGGGAAAAGCTGACTCTTGGGGCCTCGAGGCGCGCCGTGTGACTGGCCCAGGCCATTTCGGCGCCTTCCTTGTGCCCCACTTTCTCTTCCAAGGGCTTCGCAGGGTTCCGGCAGGGAGCGCAGGGCAACGATCTCGCTTATCCTTCCGGATACGACATGGCCCTAGGAAATGACGGTTGACTTTGTCTTGGCCGCATCTCGTTGATCCACTCCCCTTTCATCAGCTTCAGCCAGGCCTGGTCAACACCCATACTCCAATGTCGTCATCTGGAAACCGTACATAACTAGCGTCATGGGGAAGCATACCCTGGGACATCTAATTATCATCAGATTTTGTGTTCTCTTTTCATGCTTTCGTCCTTTTTATTATTATTTTTTGGTTGGTCTACATTTTCAGTCTTTTTTATGTTCGTCTCTGCTCACCTCGAAGCACCTACGGCAAGCTTCTTGCCTGGATTTCTCTCCCTGCTGTCTCATAGAAAAGCAAAACTGGCTCAGACCATCAAGATGATCATCAACGTATGCACCTAGCTACCAGTTGACGATCCCGCACCCTCTCATACACAACCTCCGCAAGTGCTACAGACTCTGACATTTTTCTTTCCTGATACCCTCCATCGCATCTCTGACCGTCTTCTATTGTCCCGGACTAACTCTGGTATAATATTTTGTGTTTTCATACCGTATCTTGCCCTGGTTGATAGCCTCTCGTCTTGCATGTCCTCCATCTTCTTAAGCACGTTGCCAATGCTATAATGAAGGCAGCCCCTGGTGCCCTTTGTTATCCGAGTCTCTATGCCCTGCTCAGAGCAAACCACTCAAAAGGGAGGGGCTCAGAAACAGGGAATAACCAGAAGAAAAAAAGTCTGGATTGGGAAGCAGGCTCTTGACAACGAACCAGCCATGCTTCGTGTCTTAGGGTTGATGCACTTCCACCGCCATTGCGCTACGGTGCTGTTTTTCCATGTCGGGTTTGTCTCAAGAGGGAAGATACCTCGCCCCCAAAAGTTCTCCAGATCGCTTGGACAAAGCACTTGTCCGGCGATTCGAGTCTGTTGAAGACGTAGTCGTCCTCTCACATCTCAGTAAGGTCTCGTCTGGGGTCTGTCAGGACGACCAAAGGGTACGTATAGCCGGTTGGAACATCGCGAAGAGTGGCCTGATGATGGTCCAAGTCTCTGTTATTGTACAAAGTGAGCTGCCTTGAGTCTGTGGAAACTATGCAGCAAGTGAACTCACTTGTTGATGCCCTCGTAACAAGAACTATTATAGGAAGGTTGGCAGCCTCCTTAAGAGATCATCCAGGGAAAAGGTAGCAATTACCTGGGTTTAAGAATCGACAGTTGACGAGCATCCCAGTTTACATTGTTGGTCACCTTGGGATATTTCCACATTCATCATTCACAAGACGAAGAAACCAAAACACAACGAGCACCCAACGAACAACATGTCATATTAACCATTCAACACCCATTAACCTCCATCACCTCTGACCATTAAGTCCTCCTCGCAGTCCTTGTCTCCCCCCCTCCTTCTTTTTTCTCTGCAAGGCAACGCCTGTTGTCATGATCTCGTCAATAGGTCGTATCAACATCCATCATGACATGAGGCTTTGCGGCCGTTCCGAATCTACACCACCCAAGAAACAGGACAAAAGAGAAGAATAACAAGAAAGCGGAAATGTCGTTACATGAAATGCGTCCCTGTACAGCAGGGCGTTCAACCATCCCATTACCAACCATCAAGCCAAATCCAATGCAACCAACACACCAAAAACAAGCCCCAGACCAAACAGCCAAAGAAACAACAACAGTGTAAAGCCAAACAAACAAACCAAAAAACAGCAAACGGCCCAACCAAACAGAAAAAAGACTCGACAGTTTTGCGCAACCCAAGCCACCCCAAACTAACACACTGCAGGCTGGTGTCTGCGAAAAAAAAAAATGATGATGCCCTCGGCTGTGTCAAGAGCAACAAATACAGGGCAAACAAAGCGAAGCCAGAAGAATACGACAAGAAAGAAAAAAAGAAAAAAAAAACGCAAGCAATGAGAGCCAGAGAGCCCGGTTCCCCTCTCCCCTGGGAACCCTGCTCCCTCCCCCGCTGTTGTGTTGATGGTAAGAACCCGGCCGGCGGGAGAGCGTTCCCCCCTCGATTGCCTACACCAGCGATCTCAAATGCCCATCAGATGCCGGGATCCCAGAGCTCGGCAAGTGCCGCGGTCAACCGGAGAGAAAACGCATCCAAGGGACCGGGGGGCCCATGGCGCGATCCGCCAGGAGAGACGTCACCAAGGGACCGAGGACAAAAAGGCCTCGCTCAACCAAGAGAGACGTACGTAAACCCAGGGACCGACGCCGAGGCCGCGCAGTCAACCATGCAAAAGCGTCATCACGGGACCGGGGACACCGAGGTAGCAACCGAGTCGACGGAAGATCGCGGGGTGGTGAAGGTGCTCGAGGCCGGGCTGGAACCGGCGCTGCTGTCGGACAAGGAGAGGAAGGACCGGGATTTGCGCAGTTTCCATTCGCAGAGCCGCATGAATAGCCTGTTGCGTCTCTCCCCAGCCCCGTTAGCGAATTGCGATGGACAGCACGGACGGGTGACGGGGTGGGGCGACACAAGGCGACAACTGGTGAGGGGGGAGGGGAGGGGGGGCGGGGGGGCGCGAAGACGAGGAGGGAGATGGTTGGTGGTCGTGATGGTGGTGGTGGTGGTGGCGGTGGTGGTGGTGGCTGACAAGGGATCGGGGAGTCTTCAAATCGCAGCAGCGATCTGGAGCATGACTGACAATGCGCCCCGGTCGCCGGGCTTCCGAACGACCACGACCTGCTTGTCCTTCTTGCTCCCGCTGCTACCGTCGCGATCCTTCTTCTGAGGAGACGAGTTGCGGGACCGGCTGGCCCTTCGGGACGACGAGGAGGAAAGCTGGTCGATGCGTTGCTGGAGTTCGGCGATCTGGGTGGTGGCGAGGTTGTACGACTGCGTCATGGTTTCGAGAGACTTTTGCGTCGCCTCGAGGGACTTCTGAGCCGCGCTGAGCTCCTGCTTCGCGGCTCCCAGCTGCGTCGAGAGGGCCGTGTTGCTCTCGGTCAGCGTGCTGATCTCCTCCGTGCGGCGCGAGATTTCCCGGGTCTTGGCTTCCAGCTCGGCGCGGAGCCCGGCGGCCACGGCGTTGGGATCCTTGGCGAGCTCGGCTTCGAGCTGGGCAACCTTGGCCTGGAGCGACGCCGCCTTTGCCTCCAGGTCGGCCTTGGCTGCCTCGAGGGGTCCGATCTTGGCCGCTTCTGCTTGGATGGCAGCCAGCTTGGCTTGGAGGCCAGCCGTCCGGCCCTCAAGCTCCGTCGCCTTGTTCTCGGCAGCGGCCTTGTCGCTGGAGAGCCTTGGGATCATGTCCGCCTGACCCTGAAGGACGGCGATCTTGCCCTCGAGCTCCGCGATCTGACCGTTGAGGCTCGCGATGGTGCTGGTGAGGGTCGCAACGTTGCCAGCCAGGTCAGCTTTGGCGACCTCGAGGCCGGGAACCTTGTCTGCCTCAGCCTGAGCCACCGCCTTTTCGCCGACCAGCCTGCTGATTTCGGCTCTGGCAGCGTTCAAGGCGCTCTGCGCGCCGCTCAGCTCGCCAGCCAGGTCGAGCTTTTGGCTCGCGAGGGAGACGTTGGCGGCCTTGGCGCCTTCGAGGTCGGTGTTGAGCTGGTGGATCTGCGCCTGCAGGGAAATCTTCTCGGCAGCCAGGTCGTCGACTTGCTTGTGCAGCCCTGCCTTGTCGGATTCGAGGCCCCCAACCTTGGTCTTGAGGTCGGCGATCTCGGCGTTGGATGTTGACAGGTCCTGCTCGAGCGTGCCGATCTTGGCGTTGAGGACCGATTCCAGGTCCTTGAGGTCCACGACCACCAAGCTGAGCCTGTCGATCTCTCCCTCGGCGGTAGCGAGTTTTCCCTCGACGTCGGCCTTCTCTTGCTCGACGGAAGCCTTGGCCTGCTTGAGAGCCTCCGTCTCGTGCGCCAGCTCGACGGCTCGAGCCTTCGTGACAGCGTGGTCGTCCTCCAGCTCCTTCCGGAGAGCGGCCTTTTCCTCCACGGCAGCGTCCCGGATCCTTTGCTTGTCCTCCTCGGCGGCCCTGAGCTCAGCGTTCAGAGCAGCGATTTGGGCGCTCAACACGGCGATCTCGCCCTTCAGGGCCTCGCGTTGGGCGGTCATTTCGGCAATCTCCTTGTCTTTGCTGTCGCGCTGTTCCTGGAGGGCGTCCCGGCTGGTCTCGAGGGCAGCGATCTGGTGTGCCAGGAGGCTCTCATGCTCCTCGCGGTCCGCCAGGTGCTTCTTGAAGTCCTTCTCGAGGTCGGCGAGCTGTTCAGCAACTTTGTCCCTGGCCAGCTTCATCTCCTCGCGCTGCCTCTCAGCCTCCTCAATCATGGCCTTTTGAAGCACTATCGTCGATCTGCATTCCTCCAGAACCTGCTTGGTGGCCTTGAGCTTGCCTTCCAGTTCCGCTTTGCCGGCACGCTCAGCGTCCAGGTCCTTTTCGGTCTCGTCCAGCATGAACCCCCGCAGTTCGAAGTTGCTGCGGAACTCGTCAGAGACGGCCTTTTGCCTGTCAAGCTTGATCATGAGTTCCTCCCTGCTGCTGCGTTCAAAGTTGCGTTCCTTCTCGATCGTTGCCTTTTCCTTTTCTAGAAGCGCGATGCGTGCCGATCGGTCGTCGAGCTCCCTCTTCAGCTTGACCTCGCTCTCGCGCAGCGCGTTTTTCTCGGCCTCGAGCTGCTTCTTTTCGGAAACGAGCTGCTCGAGCCTGTCCACGAGGTTGCGCTCCATATCTCTTTGATAGCGGTCGAGTTCGCGAGCGTACCTGAACTCGGGCGGCTCAGAGGTGAGGGGCAGCATCTTGATTTGGACGGGACGGGCGGTGCTCTTGATGACAGTCCGCTCGATCTCAGCGGACGTCTTCGCCTTGGCGGCGGTGGTGGTGGTGACGGCGGAGGTAGTGGTGGTGCGGGGCTTGGTCTTGCGCGGAGGGGTTGCCGAACTGGCGGCGCTTTCCGAGCCAATGACGCTGGGGGTGAAGCGAACAGAGAGGGTTGATTTGGTGTTAGCTTCGGTAGGGGTAGGGGTAACATCGCTGACCATATCGCTGGTGCCGGAGTCAGAACCTGGAGGCGACGAGATGATGGTGGTAGCCTCAGTGGTCGACGAAAGGTCGGTCGACTCCGAGACGGCCGACTCGGTGTCGTGGTCCGCATCGGGATAGGGCCGGTCCCGGCGGTCATGCCTCTCCGGCGTCCTGTTGTCGGGCCCGTGCTGCGGACCCATGATGGCCCGAGGCGGCGGCACCTGATAACCGGAGGGAAGGCTGGCGGAGGCTGTCCTGGACGGCCTGAGGCTAATGACTCCCTGACGTTCGGGAGGGATTCCGGGGAACTTGGCACGGAGGACCTTCCTGGGTAGTATCCCCGTGGAGGAGGATGGCGCAGGCAGAGGGAGGGGGGCGGTGGATCGCGACACATCTGAGTCACTTGTGATAGAGGGAACGTTGGACGACGTCACCGAGCTATCCGAGTTCCTTCGTGGCCTGGCCGACGGACGGAGTGTCTGGCGCAGAATTGGCCTGGGCTGGTGCTCGCGAGAGGCTTTCGGTCGGTCTGAGTCCCACTCGGGCCACTCGGCCGAACGGGGGCTGGGCCGGCCACCAGGCGCCGAGGTGACCGATCCTCCTGCCCTCGGGCGGAGGTATTGTCGTTCTCTCTCCATGATGTGTTGAGACAAGGGTGTCGGATGCGAGTTCAAGGATGTGCTTGTGAATGTCTGTCGTCTCTCTTGTGTTCTCGTGCGTCTCTCTCAGTATGTGTGTATGTGCGTGTGTATGTGTCCGTGAGTGAGTGAGTGAGTGTGTGTGTGTGTGTGTGTGTGTGTGTGTGTGTGTGTGCGTGTATGAGTGTGTGTATGTGTGTAAGCGTGACTATGGTGTGTTCTGGTGTCTGGCGCTTTCTTCAACGGGGATCTCAAGTGGCTATCGGGTTGTAGTAGTGGCGGAGGGTTGAAGTCGTGCTGTCACAAGTGGGCATGGCTGCCAGGGCGAAATCTTGATCTTTTGGATGAGACTTGTCTTGTTTGTTGTGGGCACGAGACGAGGCGAGAGTGGATGATGCGGATCGGAAGAGAGCAAGACGAAGCAGGCTTAGGGCGTGCAGCAACGCATGGTTTTGATCCCAGAGGGCCGCAGCCCTGGACATCCAGTGGGGAGCCGCTTCGGCGACCAGGGGGGGAGCAGAGGATGGGCGCCGAGTGGCTTTGGTTGGGCCGCGTCTTGCTTTCTCGGTCCCATCCGCGCGTAACCTCACCGACTGAGCCGGAGCTTTCCTTAACAGCAGGGTGGACAGACAACTCGACAGACAGACGCCGGTGTGGGCCTCAACACCGACACCATGAGTCACTGACACCCTTCCGTCAGCCTCACGAGCAGCTGGATTCGACCGCTAGGCAGGCGAAGCCAGCGTTTGGGGTCGACCAAATCCAGCTGGCTGGTATTGGGCGTGCGCATTCACTTGCGAGACGCCGAATCGGGGTCAGGCTCGGAAGTCGGGCTAGAGGGGGGGGGGGTGTGTGATGTGTTACCTAAGGAAAGGCGCCTCACCGGAGTGACATGCCCTGCCGTGCCCTACTGTGGTGTGCTTGGGCCGGGCAAGCGAGCGAAGAGGCATAGACGGATGGGCCGAACAATGAGACGTTCGACGGATCCAAGACATGAGGAGACGAGGGGATGGCCGTTTCCGACCCTGGGAATCTTGCTTCGGTTGGTCCGCATCTATGCGCTTTTTCTGCGCTTGTCCGTCCGCCACTCGTTGCCAAGTCACTTTTTGGAGAGGGCCGGGCAGGCCCGAGTAACAGGCCAACCATCGCCATGGCCAAGGCAGAAAGGCGCAACAACCCTAGGACTAGGCGGGAAGGGATGGTACAAGCGGAGGATGATGAGACGTATAGTACGGCCCCGGGCCGCGGCGGCCAAGGGCCCTGGCAAGCAAGCAAGAATTGCCGCAATGCCCGCCACCAGGTACAAGTGGTGATGGAGGCATTCAGTTGGGGAAGACACGGCTCTGGGCTCAGCAAAGACCCGATGCGAGAAAGAGACGACGTTGGCTCAAAATGGCAGCTTCCGTCCGTCACCCCCCCCAAACCGTCGTCGGGACCGCAGGTGGCAAGGGGTTGGGGCCAATCAGGGCGGGCCGGCGGCTAAAAGCGGGTCCCCGTTGGGCATCGATTGGGCCACGACATCAACCACGGGCCCCTTTGGCCCCGACGTGGTCTTGCACAATTCGCAACCTCGCAGCTCCAAGCCTCTGCAACTTCTTGGAGGGCCGGACCCCCGGAACGAAGCTGACGTCTTGCCATTTGCTGGAACATTCTCCCCCCGCTGAGCCGCTTGCGCAAGCCCCTTTCCTTCCCGGCACCCGCAACGGGAATCCACACGGAATGCGCCCAAGCTTAGTTGGAACCCCAGCCAACTCGGGTTAGTCTAGGTCGTTTGGCGGTTCGCGCTGGGCTCAACCCCGGCTATCTCCGCCAGGAACGCTTTTCCGCCAAACGTTCATTCTCGACACCGAGCATGGGGAGCTGCCCGTACGCAGCAACTATATCAGCCATGGTTCATGCATCATCATGTCACGTATGAAACAGGAAGCCCACACCTGAGACAAGCATCACGACTCCAGGTCAACCAGTGGTTCAGCAGATGTTGAATCGGGCCTTCGTCAGCGCTGAGAGCCTTCTTGTTGGCTGCTCCGGCCTCCGCAACCTTGCCAGCATCCCTGGCAAACAACAACCACCCAAGACAGGAGGACGCTTCGTCACCCGTACAACATAACGGCTGCCTGAAGGGGCAACGCAAACACCACATCCGCTTGGGTGTCTACAGCTTTCAGCCAAACCCCCCCCCTTTGGACCTGGTTCCGTCATGGCTCCGCAGGTGCCGATTCCGTCCACACCACAGAGGCTCTGTACTCCCTCCGACAGTGGACCGGCCGGTTCCGTCGATCGGGAAAGCGGTGAGCGAGATGCCGGAGCAGGCGACGGATCGCGTCGGTACCCAGTTCATGATACGGGCCAGGATATGTCTCCACGCCGATGTGTTGGAATCTGCATTGCTACCTACCCCGCTGTAGATCCCCGTCGTTGTTTTGATGATCCTATAAACACGATTGTCCTTAAACCACCAAGCTGCTGGAAGTTGGTCTTCCGCCGTTGGCCCGCGTCCATGCCATGGTCACGTCGTCGCCTGCACGCCGCTAGCCGAGCATGCCGGGTCAGTTCGATCATCAACCCAAAAATGCCCATTGAAGGTCGCGTGTTGGACTGCCGTCCTGGGACTTCATATGGGTAGCCGCCAAGGCGGTGACCCCTTTGCTTCTGCCGGACAAAGCAGAGCAAACCACATCTCTTCTCGCCTGCACCAACACCGCTCCACTCCGGGCGGTGAAGGCGCCAGCCCTTGCTGGCCATCCTGGCCCTTCCCCAACCAAAGCCGCCTACGCCGGCGCCCCTCATGCTCAGGCTCAACGGGGCCCTCCGATGGCATCCACCTGGTTGTACGATCCGCGTCGGCCTCTTGCGGTTCATGCAACTTCGCTTTGTGGTCCGGAAAGGCAGTTACGCTAATTCCTTTGCAAAAACAGGCCGCAGGGCACCGCAGTTGGTTCCGAGCCCCGCGTCGAGGCGGAGAGTGTGGGCTTCGGCGTCCGCCCAGCCAGCCTGACTACGTGGACATGCTGGGTCCGCATGCCGGAGCCGGTGTGCTGTGCCCGGCGGCCGTGGGACCGTACGTGCCTGAGCTAAGGCCGCGAGGCGTGCCTATGTCGCGCTCCTATCATGGTCGCCATGTTCGCATCATCAGCGCGTCAGACCTTGTCGTGCGGCTAAAGGGCGGAGTTTTTCCAGGTACAGATCCTGCGGATGGCTGCGATCTGTGTGTGCCCCTAGCGCGGTGTGCAGTGTGCATCCTGAGAACGCGTACCCCTCCCCCCCTCCCCCCTCCCCCCGGGCGCCGCCTCCCCCCAGCAATGATGGACCAACTCCTGCGTTATTGGCGTATGTTATGGATACATCATGCCAGATGCCCGTTCGGTTCGACTCCGGGTGTGCCAGCACATAGGCCACGGAGGCGGTGGAGTGTTTTCTTGTTGGTGGCTGAGGTGGATGGGAGGTAGATATAGAAGAAGGCTACAATCCGCGTTCTTCGTCTCAAGGCATGTTTGACGGTCTGTCGGTCGCTGACCGCAAATGACTCTTGAGCAAGAGGCGTTCCTGACTGCCTCGCTCGTGCAGGAATCCATACTTGCTGGAACCACTCGAGAGTTGGCAGGGCGTTGGGCACCTTGCCACGAAGCAGAGGCGGCTCTTCAATTACCCGTCCATGGGTTCTTTGGGCCGTTGCAAACCCTGCTTACTAGTTTGAAGCCATGTGTGACGTTAACCACGAAGTGAAGTGCCAAATTTGGGTCCTTGGAACAGCAACCACCGTTCCTCACTCACCGCTGTATCGACAGAATATGTACCTGCTTTGATTATGGCCTTGACCGCCTGATCAACCTGCCTGCTAGCAGTCTCACTACAGTCTTGCTGCCTCAGGAGCCAAGTAACGACCAATGCGTGACTACCTAATCGTGAAGAATCAGATTCAGTCTCACGCCATATCTCGATGCACCTCGCCAGAAGTCGGATGTGGTCGTGCGATACTCGAGTTAGCGATTGCATGCTCGAGAACCCACCAGCAAAGTGTGAGGTAATAGATGCAATCTTCAAACTTCATAATCCAATATTCATTCGCATTGAGCGGTTCTCATAGTAGAGATATACATACCGAAATCGCAATCATGGGCTCGGTAGCTCTTGAATTGTTAGACTTATGTTGACTCAGTTAAGGTCGTGTGCCAACAACATGTGTATTTTGGAACGGCGAATACGCCTCATGTGTCTATTTAGAGGGAGATATCAACAAGCTCTTGACGTCTGTTGCAGAACTGCACGCAAGAAATAGCCACTTGGGTACAATTGCGGTCGCCTCTGGGTCTTTGCATGAGATACTTCAAGAGGGTGGCCGTCCGTGCCAGAGAGGTTGTAAGCTTGAATAGGCTGAGTGCCTGTAAATGCTGATTTTGGCTCTTCTCTGTGTCTGCTGAACGGAGGAGGCGGTCTACCTAGGCAGCTTGGGGGTACATGACATTGGTACTACGGCAAGAGGAGAGGCATAGCGATGATGTCCTGGCTTTAACAACATGATGCCGTGCTTTTCAAGCCACCAAGCTTCATCGTTTTGCTTCTGCACTATCGACCAGACTTGTGATCAACCGGCATTCCTAGACAGGCGTGTTTCTCGCCTACCCTCGAGACTTTGCGTTACACCAACCTCGATCATAGAGACGAGACGCAGTAGACTCAATCTCCCCATATCATCAAATCCATGCGCGTAAGTTATGCTCTTCAAAGTGACCACGATAAATGACACCTCGACTTGGCGGTACGGGCCGTCCTCTCTACTAGGGATTGAGAGACCTACAGACCTACAACTGGATGCAGAGTGCCCATGGGAACCGGAGTGTGCAATGACATCTTGGAGGTCCAGCTGCCATGTAACCATCAGGGAGTGATCCTCCCGACTCTGTTTAGCACAACCCTGCGGCACACCTCGTCAGCTGCGCTGTGGTTCTCTTTCTTTCATGTGATCATACAACGAAAAAAAAATAAAAATAAAAAAAGACAGAAAATCTATGACGTCGGTGTCTCCGAGCCCTCGGATCTGGAGTCACCGGTTCCGGCAAGTCGAGGGGCTGTGCTCGCCTCCTCATAGGGCGAGCTCTCGCGGCATCGAACCGGAAGCCCGGGACAAACAGGGTTAACACCGCCGTCCCATTGGGGGAGAACAAGCCTTTCTACTCGCCGCGAGGAAAGGCGACCGCGAGCACCAGAGCTTGCAAGCGTGTCCGCCGGCTAGCAGCTCATCGCCGGAAGCGAACGCGAGATGGGGAGAGGAAAGGCTTGTATGTACAGTGTGTGAGCATGGACCTGAAAAAAATAGTGACCATTATCGTCTCCAGTCTTTCGTGCGAAACATCGCGGCGGATCAACCGGCTTTGAGGGGCATTGGGGGCACATTCCGAAGTGCGTCGTCTTGGCCTCAGCGGTTGTACAGGCGGGGGCAAGTTTCCGCCTCTTCTGCCCCCTCCGCAGCCAAGTGGTTTCATGCCACCGTGGTAGTGGCTGAGGGGCCATCATCGTCGCTTCACCGTTCGACCGACCGAGTGAAATGTGGCGGGCCATCAGCGCAGAATCCGCACCCTTCCGGTAATGCTGACTATTGAATGGCCGCATCCTTACCGAGATGGAATTGAGGGGAGGAGGGGTTGCAGCCAGAGGCCAGGAGGTGCCGCACAGTACGAGGGGCTAGTGAACGCCCGTACTCCATCCCTGAAGAAAACGTCCCCGCATGCGCCCTGTAACCCCCAATGGTTGGTTGTCAAGGTCGCCGTCCCCGTCCAGCTCCTCGTCCCCATCGCAAAGGTGTCTCGGGGACCGATGGAGCGCGGACCGCCAGTGTTGCATCAGCCGCTCCGGAACCGTGGGACCGCGGGGGGAGGGGGAGCGAAGACCGCACCACAGACGTTGGCTCCATCTGCGCCGCAACAGCAACGCCGAGGCGATGAGCTTAGAGACGAGGGAGGCCGGCAAGATCACGAGTTGTATGTATGTGGGCTGAGGGTTTGAGTTGGCAAGGGATTGGGTGTGAGTGGGCAGGATGACCTGTGGGCTTTCGAGGTGCAACCGAGAGGCAGCGAGGACGCCCCATTACCACCCTGCGATAGTTACGTTGACTTGAGAAAAACATAGCTGGGCTTCCAGAGCACCGCACCGGCGCAACAGACAACGGAAGCCAAGAGGAGGGCACAGGAACAAGGCGCCCCCGCTGCCGCATCATCATCACCCATGCTACAAAATGCACGGCAAAGGAGAAAGCCATCTCCATCAAGAATGGCAGTCACTTGCCCATACCGCGGAATATTGAGCGCGTCTGCACATGAGCACCTTGGGCCAACCAGGGAGCTCGTCATGGAAGGCAACGTTCCAAGTCGGGGGTTTCTTACAGTATGCGTGCGCGAGGGCGGCGTCCTGCTGACTGCTTGGTGGGATGGGTTGGATGGAACAAAGGAGCAGACAGAAAAAGAAAAGTTCCATTTCAGGCGGTTGGCGACGCCGATGCTCGATCCGCGTTGCAGGCGTTTCAAGCGCTCCCTTCTTTCGACCAGTCACAGCCACGACCGCAGGCAGCGCCGCCGGTCGCTCAGGCAAGTCCTCCGTAGAAGTGGGAGAACGACGTTGGACGGTACGTATTCGCGTTGGAGAGCATGTCATCTGGCTAGCTGGAGGGAGAGGTGCGGCAATGTGCAGCTCTCGGAGTTGTGCTTCTGATCCTTCCAAATCGAGCACCTCGCTCCCTTGGATCGCTCGGGGCTCCCAGTCGTTGTGGCCGTGAGAGGTCGCCGCGGCCGGTTAGGCACAGACCTGAGAGCCCTGAGCTGCTGATACGTCGAGCCGCCTCTCTTCATCGGACAAGACATGCAGCAATCTGGCCCATCATCAACCAGGTCATGGCGCTGCGGCCTGCGCTCCGCGGCACAAAGATTGCCGACGCGCTCCATGCCCCAAGGAGGAGGCGTCGAGCCGGATTCCCTTGGGAGAATGCCGCGACGCGGCGGACGAGGATGCTGCCTGTCTCGGTTTCAACCACGCCCATCGCCGAGCAAGCCCTCTCGAGCCGTCGCCCGGACATCTTCCGTCTCATGAAAAGGAGATCGGGGAGCCCACCAGTCAGCCCGGCGCAGGGAGGGCTGCATGCAGATTGCCGGCCAATCGCACACAGTGCGAAACCCTGCCGCTTCGCCAACGTTTGGCGGGAGCATGGGGCTTGCGGGCAACCCCCCCATTTCTGGCGGACCGGGCTTGGTTGGCTCAACGCACGACCGCAGCTCAGTTGAGACGAGCGACGTTTCCAGCCCAGGCGTCCCGTGGAAGGAACGGACTTCCGGCTTGCATGCCTACGCCGTACAGTAGACTGCAGAGATTGTAGTCCAGACACTGTATCATGTACTATAGTACTGCGTAACTATACAGCAGAGGGAATGAGAATGAGGTGTGATGGAGCAGGGATTGAGGCGCGGAACATGGGGAATGTGGCTGGGCCGTTTCTGTGCTAGCCACTGATGGCGAGGCCAGGGCCTCAACATGAGGTGGGAAGGCTCCAGCCAAAAAATGTTAACGTTACCCTCATGGAGGATGGACAAAAGTGTAATACTGCGTACTTGTACAGTGTCTTGGACGCTTGCGTTGGGATCAGCACGGTATGACGGTTTCGATCACCGTCCCCCTTTCACATGAGTATTGTGTATGTACTTACTGTGCACAGTAGGTTGGGGAACTGTCGCAGTGGCGCCGAGTCGGCTGACAGGACCTCCGAAGCTCCATGATGATGCCGGCATTTTCCATCTCGGGGGGCCATTCGCCGCGAAGCGTCAGCTTGTCTACATACGGGGATCACCTGTTTTTTTTTTTTTTTTTTTTTTTTTTTTTTTTTTTTGTTCTTGTATTATGAAGTGCGTAAGGCGTCTGAGAGAAACTGACACAGATTGCCTCGATCAACAAGGCGCAACCAATGAGCCGCGGTTCGCCTGGGCTTGAAAGGGTACCCGAGTCGCAGTTCTTGCTCCGCCAACATGCCATGACCAGCGGCCATGGTGCCACGCCCGGGCTCTGGATCTTGGGAGGGGCAGGCCCGGACCGTGGTCGAATTTTGGGTCTTGTCGCCTCCCCTCCACTTCGCATACCGATCTACCTAGCTTCAGACGATTCCTCAGGTCCTCCCGATAGTGTAGTCGGGCCTCTTGGCTCTTGGCTGGTTGCCCCGCCACACCGTCGTGAACGCAAGGACTGGAACTCTGAGGAATCACCATTCGAGACTTCCTGCTGCCAGCGGGGAGGTTGATGAACCCCCCGGGGTCCCGCTAGCCCGGCGGCCGGGGCGTGCAACGCCATGCGAGTTCACTTGCGCAGTGCCCTGACCAGGCAGGCTTAGCAAGCAGGCAAACGAAATGCGAATGGGAGGTATGAGCGGCCGCGGCGAGTCGGCCACGGACAGTGACGATCCACGATCCACGGGGCAAAGTGCATGCTCGTCGGAGGTTCCGTAGGTAAGGCTCATGCCCTTCACAAGCAGCCATGGAAGTCTCCCTTTCGGTCACAAAATTGTTGGACTCCACACGAGACAAGATGCTAGACAGTGTGCCGTGCGACGTCGCAAAGTCGCGGACGGGACAAATCGTCCAATGTCTCCGTCTCCGGTGTTTCCGCAATGCTCTTTGCTCCTCTTGCTTCCTCTTCTGGATCCGCAGCGAGCCGGGGTTTCCAATTGTCCCATCGCGTCTCGGACGCCGCTTGGCGAGATGCAGGCTGTTTGGGGGTTGGGGGAAGGGGGGGCGAACCGGAACACAGCTGCTTCTCTGCTGTCCTTGACGCGTGAGTACTGTGTAAGGTACCTTACCTTACACTAACTACACTATTCGGGGCAAAGCGGCAATGCTCTCATTTTTCTGGTGGCATCTACAGATTTCCATTGCTTCGAATCATACAACTCATGCCGCTGAGACCACATTTCCACTTCGGGTCTTTTCGCGGTGAGACCTACCGTGCTCGGATTATGGGAAGGAGCTGGAGTTTGTTGTCCAGGACAGGACATCACAGGACGGACATCACAGGACAGGACGCAATGTTTCACGAATCAGTGGCTCTCATGTCAAATGCAATCCTCGCCTCCACCGCACATAGTAGTAGACCATCTCAGCGCATCCGTGATACGAGCATCCAACGTTACGTTCCCGAGGAATGGGCGCTTGTTTCTGTTTGGTGTTGATTCGGGACTAAGAGTGGGTTTTAGGTGCGGCCGTGTCTCCTGGCCGGCTGTCCCAGCTGGAGCTGGCTTGCTTTTCCCTCCTTGAAAACATGAACTTTGTTGGTCGGAGAGAGTGCAGGGTGGTTCCTATGCACTTCGTGCGCTAGAGCGAAAGCTGACATCTGATTCCGGCCTCGGCCTCGAATCCCACGGTCGATGTCGTCAAATCACCGCGATCCGCCAGTCCGCCCAAGCCGACGCCACATCAAGGGCGCACAGAGACATGCAACGCCGCGCCGGAGCGCACGGCACGCCCGCTCCGTATCCGTGGATTCTGTTTGGCTGGCTTGTGCCCAGCGCTTGGTTCCTCCGCTCGCTGGTTCCACGACCTTTGGGAAATACTAGCTAACCCGGCCCATCTGTTAACGACGTGACGGAAACGGTCTGTTTGCTCGCTCCGGACCGGCCGCATGAAACGTTATGGCTAGTTATTTGGAGCCCCCGAAACCAGGGGATTCTTTCATATCACGGCCCGATAAAAGGCTGGGGCGGGATCTGCGGGCCCATTGTACGACACGGGGAGATTGGAACAAGTCGTCTCCCGCGCTCCCTGTTCTCATGCAAGAGGAGGACAGAAAGGAGCTGGAGAATGGTAGGGAGGGGACAGTTACCTTCTCAGCCCGTCGGGCGACGAGCGCCAAAGGGGGCTGCACCTCCGAACTACGCGGACGCCTGAGCCCTGGCCCCGCTCTCCAATGAACGCCCGCACACCCGAAAAACGCAGCCAAGTGATTGCTGACGCTGCAGGACCAGTCCAAGGCAACATCCAACAACGCCGCACTGTGCGTTTTCTGGCATGATTCCGTTCCTGGAGGGAAGGGAGGGGGGCGCGAAAACGGATCCCTTTTCATTGTGCTGCCCACTGGCCAACGAGAACACGGCTTTTTCTCGCTTCGGCGAGGCTCGCGGCACCGTAATCTTCGCGTGCGTTTATGATGTGGTAACGTCCGCATGGACGACCTCCTTGGGATCCTTGTCAGTGTGCGCGGCGTGATGATTCCGTTGGGGAGTTTACGCCTCTTTTTGTCCCGTAGCGTCGCGTCCAGCGGTGCAGAGGTCCCAAGGCTGGCTTGCGGCCACACACGTCCCAAATCCAAGCCCAGCCCAAGCCCAAGCCAAACCAAACATAGTTTCGTGGGATGCACCATTCATTCAGGCAGGATCGGCCGTCGTTACCGCGGGAGATTTGGGGGGGGGGGGGGGAAGACAAGTCAGTCCATTCCCATTTCCATCCCTGCTCTCTCATTGCAGGACGGCTCGAGCCCGGGGACCCAGGGTACCACCGGCGAGTCGACTCGGGATCCTCTTTTCATTACTCTGACTTGATTCTTGCCTCGGTCGGGCCAGCCCCGAAACGCACGGGATGGGGATGGCCAAGCCCGAAAGGCATGCGCGGCTCGGCCGGGGCGTTAGACCGTCCAGTTTTCTCTCTGGGTACTTCGTGTTGGTTGGGCCCTTGAAGAGGGAAGGATGGTGGAGATGGTGTGAACCAAGAAGCGAAGGCGAAAATTTGGAGCAGCATGGGAGAGCGACAATAAGATCAGGTACGTTAGGTACACCATGTACATATGTATGGAAATTACGCGTAAGAGCATCCGCATTATATTGCGCATTGGCACAAGGGGGAGGTGGCCTATCAGCTTGGGTTGGCATTTCGCAAGATTCCTTGCTATGGAAGGAAGGGCATCGAGCTCCGCGCAGCCAGTGCGTTTGCCGGCAGGTGACATGTTTGTCGCTCAGTTGGACCTCGATCAGGGGAACCATCTCTGGGCCTCCACAGTGCGAATGCGAACGCATTGCTACGAGTCACGCAGCAAAGTCGGGCAATCTCCATCACAGCCCGGATTTTCTCGTCGCTCCACTTTTCAGCGCCTCAAGCAACGCCGGCCTCCGACGCGCCACTCAAACGAAGCCATCCACAAAATCCATGCGAAGCACGAGATCGCAGCGGAGTGGGTAACTATATGGAGAATGAAGATGTATAGTACACGTAGTGTATGTGCAGGAATCAGGATCAGACGAGCAGAAAAAAAGAGATGGAAGAACAAAGCGGGCAAACCCCACTTCAAGCTTTGGTCCAGTGTAGCGAGCCAGGTCCCGTCACGTTTGAATCATACATACTGTCTACTGACTGCGTACGCCTGGTGTGGTGCTCGTTCAGGCACAGTTTTTGTTTGGTGCTGACGCCGCAAGCGGCGGCGATGCGACCAGGCGAGGTCATCACAACGTCAGCGTCGTTGTCAGCGAGCACTTACCGACGGACACATGCCTGAGCACAGCAAAGCCCCCCGCCCCTTAAAACGTTCCCCACGAAGCTGTCTTGCGTTGCTCCCAACCAACACGGGAAATGAGTTGGCCCGTCTTGTTACCGCCGAGAAACAAGAGGCAGAGACAAATCACACCCCTCTTCGCTCGCTCTGACCGGCAGCCCGCTGTTCCCGGCAGCTTGGGGCTGGCGATGAGAGACACACGCCTCTGGCGACCTCTGGCGACCTCTGGCGGAGGACGAGCTCCAGGACGGCCGGGGCCTAGGCTCGGACGTAGCCAACAAATCCCGTGGCGAGGGTCGGGTTCCACAAGGGCACATGGATGATGTGGAAAAGAAAGAAACAGGAATGGAACATCAGACACAAGACCGGCGCCCGCCCAGTGACAGGCAAAAGGGGGGCCGGATGGTAAGGAAACCGGGAAGAGCGTGGGAAACAGGGTGGTAACGCTACGGTACGGTAAGGAAGTGAAGGGAGGTTTCTGGCTGAAAGATTCCATTCCCACCCCGTCCCGTCATTGTCGCTGACTGGCGGGAGGGCGGGCCCCAGCCAAAGGCCCATGCTCCATGCCTGGCCCGCCCAGGAAGCCATGGATGCCTCCGTACCCCTGCTCCCCTCGCCCGCCAAAAAGATCGTGGGCATGAGCCACAGCAGGCCAGCCGCGCCCGGAAGCGAGGGTTCCCACTGGCTGCATACGCTCCTAGGTGGGGCGGATTGGTGCATGTGGGAGGTCCGTCATGCGGCAGCGCGAACATCGTTTCTCTTTGCCTTTGCTCTAGTTACTCTCTGTTCTTTTTTTTTTTTCGCCGTGGGTTTTCTGTTGGTGCTTGTCCCTCCGTGTCCGAACGCCGGGTACCCTTCCTTGTGGCACCCCTGGTCGTCATGGGCCCCACTCTCTTTCCTTGGCCGGACAAACGAACGACGACGGCGGCGGCGCGGCTTTCTCTTCCTCACACAGACGCGGACACGCAAGGTGGTGACACCTTTCCCATCCCATCCCTTTCCCCCCACCCCCCTTGCGCCGCTCCCAGACAACGACAGCCGACCAGGGACAAAGTAAATTAGGAGCCAGCATTTGCGGCGACCAGGCAGGACTAAGACGCAGCAACACACCCTCCGCAACCACCTCACATGGATGGCCATCGGTATGGAAGTTTTCACTGTATGGGGATCTCCCTCCCCATCTGATAGTCCTCCCGCCGCCACTGCTGTTGCCGCCGCTCCTCCTCTGCTTGCTGCCGTGGACAGCTGGAGGTGGTGTTCGTCGTCGCCGCCATCCTCTTCTTCTTCTTCTTCTCCCTGTGCCCTTCTGGCTCTGCCATCATCGCCATCCTCCCCTCGTCGCCGTGCCCCCTCCACATCCCTGGGTGACCTCGGCGATCCGATCTCGCCGTGGATCCCTCCTTGAACCCTCCTTGGTGACCGCCATCTACCGCCCACATCCCACCACGAAACCGTCGTGCCTGAGGCACGCCTTCGTTGTCGTTGTCTCGTTGTCGACCTTTGACGTTTGGACCTTGGACAAAGAAACGCACGGGAATGCTCTCGGCCCCCATCGAGGACTTTTGACGTGGGGACACCTACACTAGGTACCGAGTCGCCCGGGTGTAGCTGACCCGCGGGCCACCTCGCTCCTCGTTCGTTGCCGTTGTTACCGTTGTCGTTGTCGTTCCCGCCGCCGCCGCCGTCCCCGCCGCTCTCATCTGGAGGCAAGCAGCTTCCGGCTTACCTTGGTTTCGCTGGTGATCGCCCTTCGACATTACCGGCACCTTGTTCAAGCCCGCCGCGGCCTGGTCGAAGGTCCTTGACATAGACCATATCGTCACCGGCTGGTCACGCTCTCGGCTCGGAGCCACGAACACGCTCGACGGTTGAGCTTGCGAATACCGACTTGCAACCGGCACGTCCCGAACCTCAGCTTCATTTATATCGGTACGTTTTGCAGATGCTGTGTGGAGGACACAGCCGAGCTTGAGGGTTTCTCTGTGTTTTGGTCGTTCCGCTGCTGCCTTTTTGTGTTGGCTTCTGCCATTGCGCCGTTGTTGTCTTGGGGGAGGAAGGATGCGGACTCCCAGCGGCATATCAACGCCCGCTCCGGAGAAGTCCCGACCAAGGTCAAGTTGCGCACATGACTGGCACCGCAAGAGGAAGTTGACATCCCGGAGCTTGCTCACGCTCTTGCTGTTGGCACAGACCCACGGGTCTGGCTGTGGCCCGCACGGAAGGTCCGTTCGTCCTTGTCGACACCTTGGACCTCGTGGGTAATAGCAACGGCAGCAAGAGCAAGAGCTACGGCAAGAACCACACGGGGGGCCGTAACGGCCTCGTCTGTTTCTCCCGTCTCCCTCCCTCCCTCTCTCTTTCCCTCCCTCTCTCTCTCTCCGCCCTTCTCCATTGTCCCCATTGTCCGGGCCCTGGCCTTCCTTCTACCTTCCACAGCATTTCCCCCACAACAACAACACAAACAACGAAAACCTGCCATGCCACCATTGACCTCACTTAGTGGGCTTAGTGCGGACTGTGCCACTGACAATGTTGTCTATTCTTCCTCAGTCCTGATGAGCAGCGGCTACAATTGACATCGCACGATTCGCGGTCGAACCACCCAACTTGTTACCATTTCCCCCCCTCGCCTCATCAACCCGATTTCCATGACCTCGACCACTGGTCAACCTCACCCAACGTTTGACACCTCCCGCTGCCGTCCTCCATCACCCCCCGGCTTCTCAACGGTCGACGGCTGCAAACCCCGGGTCTGCCAACACCAAGGGCGACCTCCGCGCGGCCTCTGGACGCCGCCAACCGACAGCACCATGGGCACCACGTATGAGGTGCCGCCGCACCTTCAGCTCTCCGAAAACTACCCCCTACACCACGCTTCTGCTTGCGGGCCTGTCAATGGCCCTTCGGACCGTCGCCGTCAGGCCCTAAACGAGCGCCCTCTCCCCAACGAGCAGCTCTACAACCCGCCCCTGCCGTCCCAACCTCAAGCCCAATACCCGGCCTGCCCGCCGACGGAATACCGACCCACTTCGCCCGAGCTTCCCGCTCCATCTACCACAGCTCGCTCAACAGGCTCCGACTATGCTCCGCGGTACGACAGCGCCAGGCAGTCCAAGCTGTCGACCCCTGCGCGCGGCGTTTCGCCCGCCGGGAGCACGGCCAGCGCCTCTATGACGCACCACAGCATGACGGTTCCCGAGCGGATCAGCCCGAAAGGCGGGAACCTGGCTGATTTCGTTGCCGAGACCTCCGCTCTGTTTTGGTTCGAGTCGACAAAGCTACTCGAGTCGATCGAAATGGGGGTGCATATTCCGAATGCCGCCCCCACCGCCACGGCCAGCCAGCATTTCCGCAAATGGGTCTCGTCCATCCTGACGACTACCCAAGTGACCCAGAACGTGGTCATCCTGGCCCTCCTCTACATTTACCGCCTCAAGAAGGCCAACCCAACGGTCAAGGGCCGTCCGGGCAGCGAATACCGCCTCCTCACGGTGGCGCTCATGCTTGGAAACAAGTTCCTGGACGACAACACCTACACCAACAAGACGTGGGCGGACGTCTCGGGAATCTCGGTCAACGAGATACACGTCATGGAGGTCGAGTTTCTCAGTAACATGCGGTACTCGCTCCTGGTTTCGGCCCAAGAGTGGGAACAGTGGCTTGACCGCCTCCGCAAGTTCTCTCTTTTCCTGGAACTGGCCCAGATCCCCAGGTCCCCTGTGCCATCGCCGATCCCGATCCGCACTTCGCCCGCTCCCCTTCGCGCCGGCGCGTCGCCCCTCCCGTCCCCCACGGTTCCGCTGATCCCGGGCCTTCAGTCGGCGACGCACTCCTTCAACCTCCATTCGCCCAATCTGGCGCCCGTCACAACGGGCCAGACCTGGCCCGCGTACCCCGGAAGCGAGGCCGTGTCGCCCTTGGCCGGGAAGCACGACGTTGCGGCTTCCTCCAGGAAACGTACCTACCCAGACGACGACGACGTGAGCGAGCGGCCCCTCAACAAGCGCGTCAACGTGTCCTCCATCCCCGCAACTCTTCCGTCGCAAGCCCCCGTCCAGTATGCTCCCGTCTCGGCGCCTGTCCCGACCCGGCCCCAGACGCAGCAGCAGCCGGCTCACTATGGCCTCGGTCAACTGAGCTCCGTCGCACCCCCGCAACCGCGCCAGGTTCCAACCTCGCAACAGGGACGGCCGCAGCTGCCGAGCCTGAACACGTCTCAAACGACCGCTCCGGTGGTCCCCGCGACCCAGGTTCCAACGTACGCAGCCCCGACGTACGCCCCGGCACAACCCACCCTCTCGCTGCCGCCTCTTTCGTCGGGAGTCCGGGCCATGGCGACGGTGTACACGACGACGTATGCGCCCTCCCAGTCGATCCCCGCTCCTTGCAACGCGACCACCCCGACCACGAGCTTCCCGCCCGTGAGCTACGGCACGCCGACCAAGCGGCTATCTCCTCAAACGTCCCTGTCGGCTTACCCAGGGTCTTCGCCTCTGGTCATGGGCAATGCGATGCCCAACGGCGCTGCCAGCGGTCTGCATACCCCCATTTCGCACTCGCCGTCTATCTACCTGCAGCATCGCAATAGCCCTTACAAGCCGATCCGCCATGTCAACACGCTGCTGTACCCTCCTCCCGCCGCCTTCCAGCAGTACAACCTTCCCAACCCGGTGTTGCCGAACCAGATGCATTATCAGCCGCTCGGCAAGCGCAATGAATATCGCACAGGCATCGTTCCCGAGTTTCTGAACAGCGTGCCTCGCCCGGCTCCGTACCCGCAGCAGCACCAGGCGGGCCCTTCGCTGCTGCCAAGTTCTGTCCCGCAAGCCACCCCACAGCAACCGCGGGCCCCCTATCAGCTTCCCTCCGCAGCTCGGACCGTCGCGTCGTATCCAGAGCAGTATTAGCATCACACAGCTCTCGGCCCAGCGCTGCCGTTGTCCTTCTGGCTGCCGCCGAGATGAAGCCCAACTTTGCATTGTATTATTACTCCCTTGTTTTTGTTCTTTCCTTGTCCCTTTTCTTCCTGTCGTTTTCTCGATAGTTGTGTCATGCACGAGTGAGCATTAACCCGGCGTTGAAGGTTCATGGGATTGGGATGGTTTGGGCCAGGTTTGGGTTTCGGTCTGCTGTGCATTTGGGCAACATATGAGGACAGACATGGATGCTTATCGCAGCGGAAGTTGTATCATGAGGTTCTTCGAGGGAGAAGAGGGGCACAGAGGCAATGGCGTTCACAGTTTGTTTCTTTCGGTCAAGGGCGCTTTCCGGAGACTGAGGTGTCCACCAGGGGGGGGGGGGGGGGGGGTGAGTGACAGGTTTAGAGAATGGATTCAGAGAAGAGGATCCATGTATCTAATCGGTTGTCCCGCCAGAGTGAATGGTAGGGATCACCAAGAGGATGGGATCAAGGGAGAAAGAGACAACAAGAGCCAGTGAGCATGTATGTTTGTGTGCATTTTGCTTGTTTCGTAGTCGTGATATGTTGTTTTCTGGGGAAGCCTGGTGTTCTTTAACCGGGGCCGTGACGTTCACTGGCTGGCCAGACCATTCGTGAATGCACAGTGCATGTAACTAGTTATTCGAGATTATCGCCACCACAGCCGTGAAGCAAGCAAGCAAGCAAGAATGCGGACGAGGGAGGAAAGCATGCATTAACATTATCATATTCCTTTGCGAAAGAGCAGTTCAGAACCCCATTTGACTACAATTCTTTGTCTATACCATGCCGGCCTTAGGAAACCTCAATTCGCACGCTCAACGCCAGATATCAATGAGTCCGCCTCTTTTCTTCCCGGAGAACACCCTGATGATACATGACACTTCCACTCCCCTCCCTCCCTCTTAACTCCCGACGTGACAGAAACCGCCCTCACCATCATGGAATCCACGACTGCCTTAACCATGCATAAAAGACCTCTCTGGAAGGGATATGATATAATGACCAGAAAAAAAAAAAAAGGAAATAACCATTCGTCACAGTGCCAACCAGCCATCCTTATCTTCTCTTGAACCATACCAAAACAATATCCCATTCCGTGACAAGTGATAACAGCCATCCCCAACCAACCAGACTAGCAAACCCCAGCAAACCGACACAGGCGGACCAGGACCAGAAGTGAACGCAAACAAACCATCACATCTCCCATCATAAAACTAAAAGAAAAAAAAAAAATAGTCGATGATAAGTTAGGGCTTCGCAATGCCCTTTCTTCTTAATACCCCAGACATATCCAGCCTCACAACAGGCCTCTCAATCTCCAGACTCCGACTTGGTAGCAGCCGGCCGCCTGGGGTGCGAGGGTTGGGCACGTTGACACGGCCACGTCGGTGGGGGCGGGCCGCGCCCGTGTCCGAGTCCGAGTCCGACTCTTGACCTGGACTGCCATTTTCGTCATCGGTATTGTTGCTGTGATGGCCGTCCATGTTGGCATCGTGTATAGGGCTGAAGTTGACTGCGCTGTGATGGCGACGGAAGAGATACTGGTGGTGATCGTGGGGATGGTCACCATGGTCGTCGTTGTCATCCTCGTTATGCGGGACTGTCAATTCTGACTCGGGAGGTTTCTCTTGAGTTGGCTCTTCTCCCCGTCCTCTGATCGCATGATTGCTGTCATCGTCGTTCTGCGAGCCCGCAACGTTACCCCTACTTAGCGGATCAACATGGCCATCCGCATCAATCTCGTTGCCATCACCCGGCCGTGTCTCCGGCCCAATCGTCAGAGTATCGCTGTCCTTATCGCCCTCCTCGTCGCTCTCAGGCCTCTCCACCTCTCTGGGAGCTACGCTCTCCTCCAAGGTTGGCGTGAGCCTCTCTCCTTCGTACGCGGCGAGGCGGGTAAAGTAGTCTGCCAGACCATCCCTGCTCGGCGTGCCAACGACCGTGTCATAATTCGGCGGCGGGGTCTGCAGCGGCGGCGGCGGCTCGTCGGCGTCAAAAGCTGGCGGGTTGTGCGATGGGTAGCGGATGAGGTGAATCGGCCGGTCCGACTCGGGCGGGGTTTGCGACGTCTCTGGGAGCGCCGGCGAGCGAAGGTCCTGCTGTCTGGACAAGGGGGATGGCTCGGTGCGACGATCGAAACGCAGCCGGCGGCCAAGGCTGAAGTCCTCCTCGACGAGCGTCAACGGGCGTGCCAGGCCGGCCATGTTTAGGTCGAGCGGTTGGGCGTCTGGGCAGCCGCACATCATCTGCGGATGCTGCTCGGGAACCGGAGGCCCCCCTGCGCCGCTGTATCGCGGTAAAAGCGTGTTGGCTTGCGTCGCGCGGCAGTTGAGGATGGTGAGGGGGCTGTCAATGCTGATCTCGAAGTGCCGTCTGCGCTTGCCCGCGGGGTCGTCTTTGTCGACGCGGGAGACGCGCATGACGATTTTGATCCAGTGGAACACGTTAACATTCTTCCAGCTGCAGTCCGGGTGCAGCTTGAACTCCTTATGACGTTCCATCATGCTGCATGTAGGCAGCTGGACGTTCATCTCAAGCTCGGTGCTTCCCCAGGAGGAATCGAGACCGAGGTCGAGATCGCCCAAGAGGTTGTTGGCCGGCTCCGGCATGGGGCGTGAGTTTCCGCGGTTGCGGGGGTCTCTTTGCCTGCGACGTTGCGCCTCCTCCCAAGCCGCGGCACGCTGGGCGGACGTTGGCTCCCCGCCAGAAAGAACGCGCAGCTCGCTGCTGGAAAAGCGCCAGTCGACAGGCCGCCCGGCTGTTTTCTCCATCAGCAAAATCTTGTGGCCGGGATCCTTGCGGGTGACGCGTCGGTCGTTGGTCCAATACTCGATGCTTTCGGTGATGAAGACCTTCAGTTTGTGCACCTGGACCTTGGCAAGGGGGGTGAGACGGAAAGCGATGGGGATCTTGCCGCCGATGGGGAAGCTCTTGCCCGAGATGATGATGTCGTAGTGTAGCTGATCCTCCCAGCGACGGCTGATGGATATCGGCTCCACCATCTCGAGCGACATCTCGTCGGGCAAGCGCACGATGGAAACCTCCCGGGAGCCGCGCAGGTCTGGCTTGAAGGCACCTGCGCGCTCGATGGTGGTTTCAAGGGTCCAGCGGACGGAACCGAACTGCAGCTTGGTCGTCTCGAGCTGGGTGTGGTCGATGGGCAGCTCGAAAGAGTACTCGTAGGTCCCCGGGCGGAAGACTTTGTAGCCCTTGGCCTGGACCTGGCTGATGAGGGGCGAGTCGTCCTTTCCGAAGCTGCGCGACTGGACCGACTGCAGCGACAGGCGTTTTAACTCCTTGGCTGTCAGGGTGCTGGCGCGATTCTTGCCGAGGAGATGGAGCGACGTGTTGGACCCGGTGCCGTGCAGCAGGCCTCCCCACGGGCTGGGCTCGTGGTGGACATAGGTGCATTGCATGCCGTACTCGGTATCCCACTTGCCCTGGTGCATGGCGTGGAAGAAGACGAGCGACTGGGTGCGCAACGTCTGCTCCTCGAAGGTGTCCACCTTGGCGGGAGGGATGCCCTCGGGCCACTCGGTCCTCGCCTTGCCGACGAGTTTCAGCGCGATGGACTTGATCTTGACGTTCTTGGACACAGCCAGCTGGAGCTTTCCGCGGAGCAGGGCGCTCGTAGAAGGCAGGTCGGTGTCGCCATGGGCGCGGTGATCAAAACCTGTCAGGAAGACGTTGGGTTCGGCCATCAGGATGGTGCATGACAAGCCGCTGCCTTGGGCGATGGGCTTCTGACGAATCTCCGAGCCGGAAGTGCTTGCGCCCGACTTGGTGGACCGCGTCGATAGGATGCTGTTGCGATTGGCCTGCGCCGGGGCGGCAGCCATGGCCGTGGGCCGCCGACGGGGTCCGGGGGCAGCGGAGGCACCGGTCATCATCGAGGTCGGGTCCGAGGCGGGCGCGGGTGCGAGCGCGGGTGCGGGCGCAGTGTTCGCTAGCACGGCCTCGGCGGTGCTCGTCCCGATCGCCGAGGGCGTCCTCGGAAAGCCGATCAAGCTCGCGGACCGGGATCGGGTCGTCTGATCCCCAAGAAGATCGACCGGCGGTTTGGGGGGGATGCACAAGACCGAGCTGATCTTGCCGATGACTCGGCTGACTTTCTCGGCGCTTGGGGGCAGGAATCGCCAAGAGAGCCTCTTCTCCTGCCTGTCGGCCTGCTCCTCCTCTCGCTCTTGGTCGGCCTTCCTCCTTTGCTTCTTCTCCTTTCTCCTTGCTTTGCCCTTCCTCTTTTGCTTCTCAGCCTCTCTCTCGGGTTTCCCAGTCTCCCTCTCCCTCCACTGTCCGCTCTCCTCCTCGGACCGGTCAGGCGGCGGCTGCAAGGCCCGGGCGCCGGTCCGCAGCTCGCGAGGGACAAACCCCGGGGGGTATGATACAATGTGAATGGTGTGACGGCGGCGGGTGCGCGGCTCTATCAGAGGGGGCGGGAAACGACTGGCTTGCGGCCGACAGCGATTAAACTGTGACGGGGCGTAGTAGACAGAGTCGGAAAGCTGCCGGAAGCTCTCTGGCGGGCGGACTCGCGTGACTTCGGGACCTGGGCCACGGAGACGGGACCGATTGCCCCGGTTAGAACTTGTCTCCAATCGTAACGGCATGTGGCTGACTCCGGGGCGACTAAGCAGGGGCAAGGGGAATAGGCATGGCTTTGTTCTTCACGGGGTGCAAAGAGGGGACGGGCCGGAGGCCGAGGGAGAGGGTTAAGGAGGAGGGTAGGGGCAAAGGGAGGTGAAAGCCAGGAGGAGGGCAGAGTGTGAATCCGAGAAAACGGCAGAGACACACAGCGGCCTGGTATCGAGTTCCTGGAGGTGCGGTCACCATTCTCCACCGGGATAAGATCAGCAGCGGCGTTGAAGGCGGAGACGGGCTGGAGGGAATGGGCAGAGACGGCCTGATGCTGGCGCGAGATGAGATGCAGAGCGTCGGCGACTGACGTCGAGGCGGCGGCATCGGTGCCTGGCCTCAGACCGCGACGGCGGCCGGTCTCAGGTGGGCCAGACTGACGATAAGACTCCAGAGGCAGAGCCATAACAGCCAACCATGGTGGCGATTGCGCCTGAGTCGTGAGAGAAAACGGCGGTCGTTTCCAGGAAGATGGTGGTTTGTAAAGCCGGGGGAATGCGTGGCCGGGGGTGATGACACAAGGATGCCGATGACGTCGGCTTTTGCGTGTTGAACGGACGAAGCGGGGGGGGGGGTTGAAGATAATGGGATGCTTTGAAAACGGCCCCGGGGCCAGGCAAGGAGGGGGGGAAGAGGAGGAGGGGCGACAAGAAGGTGAAGGGAGGGTAGCGTTCACGGATCCGGAGGAAAAAAGACGGGGGGCGAGGTGAGGAGAGACAACACCGACCTTGGGTCACTTCACGCACTCCTCTTTGGGACTTGGTGTCATCTCAGCTGCATTCTTCTTGGCCGGACGCAGACGGGACTGGCAGCAAAACCGGCCCTGCTCTTTGTCACACTCCGCCCGAGGCGACAAGACAAGGCGGGACGGGACGGGGCGACTGGAATGTTTCTGTTTCGGGCGGTATCGTCTCAAAAGGCCGACCAGGTCCGGGTACCAAGCGCTGGAGGCCGACGGGAATAGGGACGTGCTCCGTCGATGCCCAGGCAGGTAAGTCCTAGGCGGCAGAAAGGCGGCCAACTGGAGCCACGGAATGAGCCTGTTTCGGGTCGGCCAACTCGAATGCGGCGCAGTGGATCTGAACGGGGCAATGAGACACGGCGCCGCGCCGTCGCGTGCGTGTTTGTTCGGGCTTCTGTGTGCGGCGTTCAGTTCGTCCTGTGTTTCCTTGTTCGGAAGAGCCTTTGTCGCAGCTCAACGGTGCGGTGGGTACGCCTGCTACGGTGCCTTCTGAACTACTGCGTATGGATGGTAGAGTACCAAAAAAAGCCACTGGCCGGGGTGATCAGATGACGATGCGTCCTAGCGTAGCTGCCGCTGCTGCTACTGGTGGTAGCAGCGGTGGTGGTGGTGGTGGTGGAGGAGGAGGAGGTGGTGGTGGTGGTGGTAGTTGTCGACGCCAAGTCTGGATGGGCCGGATGACCGACCTATGCATGGAGGGGTTGGAGAAAGTCAAGACCGGCCGACCGTTGCGGGGAGTGGAGAGACGGGGGAGACGGGGGAGATGGAACGTGGACAGGAAAAGAAGGTTCATGCGGTGGAGCAATCATGGCAAAAAAAAGGTGCGCGTCGAGCCCTTGACAATGTGGAATCCATCATCGATGACATGTCCCCGGCGGCAGGAACCATTCCCCCCAAAGTCAAGTTTTTTCCAGGTTCGGTGCATCTTTTCCCATTGCCTTGCCTTGGAAGCTATGGTCCAAGAGCAGGTACTGTGTAGTCGATGCCATGTGTTGCAGTCGGTCCTCCAGCGATGATGTCAACGACCCGTTCGCCGCTCTTGCATTTTTGCTGGTGCTGGTGCTGCTGTCACCTGACAGGTGACACCTCTGCCGCTCCAATAACCATAGTTTGCGGTGGAGCCCCGTTCGGCAGCCCGACGGTCCCAGCGGGCCCGGTAGCTTGCTGCCATCCAATTGGACAGGCCGACCCGACAATGCCGCTCCCATCCCCCGTTTTAGCAGTGGCTCCGCTTTGGACCTTTCCTTGACACGGGGGCACGCACTTATTGACTCGACTTTGAGACATTCGCCCATCAGTCCCTTGTCGCTCCTCCTCAACACGTGCATGGGACATACTACTGAGTATTATACTTTGGTTTGGAATGGGCGACGGTCCTCCCGAGCCAGCCAGAGATACATATGTACTATCCTTACAGAAGACGGGAGTTCGCTTGATGCCTGATATTGGCCGTTTCTTTGGTCACGCACCCCTCGTTGCTCATCGCCGACGCACCACCCGTCCTCGGAGAGAGGGGGGGGGGGGGGGGGGGCGGCCTGCAGGTGTGATTCCAGGCTTGCTCAAGCGTGCCGTGCAAGCTTGCCCCGCGTGATACGTCATGGGCCGTCCCGTCGTTTCTCCCCATCGGTGATCTTCTGGCTTTGAGAAAGTGACGGAAAGCCCAAAAAGGCGCTGTCCGACAGCATCCGCAAGTGCTGCGTAGACCCTCGTGTACCTCGCGCCCTGAAGACGTTTTTCTCTGGGCGAAGCCGCAATGGTTGACGCGCGGCCCGGTGGACCACGTCCGATTCGTGCGCTGTTCTGTAAGACGCCCGGTTTATGCCGCAACCAACCCTCCCTTCGCAGGACCCCCCAAAAGAAACTGCATGGGAGCCCTCTCTGCAAGAGCATGAAAGTTTTATATATGGTAAACACAAAGCTCCAACAACACGTACCTGGGCGATCCTGGATCTGCAGGTAAGAGCCAGGGGTCATTGGAAACCCGACCGCACCCATCAGCGCCAGCCATCCAGGTCATCATCAGGCAGATTACCTCGCTGTTCGGCGCTCGGTGGTCAAGAAGAGGAAGCGCAGATAGTAGAGCAAACGCAAGTGAAATTTGTTCAATCCAGGACCTTGTGAATGGACGAGCCAACCCTCCATGCTGGCTACTCAATACGCCGACCTTCCGACATCCCGACTATCAAGAAATGCCCTCATCTTCATTTCCGCATCAATGCCGTCCGCAGAGCGCGTGCGGAGCTGTGCTGGCTCGGATGTTCTGCTTTGTACTATACTCAAACACTGCCTAGAAGGTCTCCGTCTCTACGGATTACCCGAGGGTGGCGAGCTACCGGTGAGCAGGCTCATCTGAATAAGCATCTCCAGCACTTCGAGTGATGACATGCTGTGTTCCATGCGCTCTAGGAGGCCCCGAACGTTAACGTTGCCATCCAAGTCCGCCTGCATCTCGCGTATCCGGTCAGGGTTGATTTGCTGATCTGTGTGATTGTCGGTGTTTGGCGACTTGTCCACGTCAACGCCAATGCGTCTTTCGCCCCATATTCTGAGCAGCAGGCAGCCCTTGGAGTCCAGCGGGTGCTTTAGAACGTAGCCGCCACCATAGCTGCGAGAAACATCACCAGGGTGGTGACAGGCGAAAAAGGGGGCGTCCCATGCGTTCTCGCATTCCCCAGCCCACTGCCCCTCGCTGAAGTTGATGGATTGTTTTGTACCACACCCCGACTGGTTTTCGGCCCAGTCAACCGCAGCGACCACGGCGTGCCTGTCATCGACGGTGAAATGCATGCGCCAACCTATCAGTAACGGAGACATGTACTCGACTGCTTCGCAGAACATTTTTGCCACCGCGGAAAGGTGGACGAGCGAGAACTCGACGTGATCGTAGTCTTCGCACGGCGGCGCCGTGTCCGGGCCAAAACAGGTCGCTGAGCCCATCGATCCGATATTGTTGTTGGTGGGCCAAGCGACCGGCGCTTCGGTGCAAGACGTTGCGGCAAAGCTGTCCTCACCGTTGAGCCAGGCCGTCACGCTGTTGCGGATGGCAACGGCGTGAGCGGCGTTCGGGTCAATCGAGTGGTCCTGGTCATCCGCCATCACCGTCAACGTTACTTGAGCCACCTCGGTCGTGACCGTGGTGCGCGTCCTTGTCGTTTCGGTTCCGCAAGTTGTTGTCATGCAAGTGATGGTCGAGCAATCGCCCGTCTTGGTCCACGTGTGCTTTTTCGTCTCGGTGCAGAGCACGCTGCACGAGGGAACTGCCTTGGTCGATGTGCAGCCGCAATCGTCGCCCTCGCACTGCTCAGGGCTGTTATCGCACTCGGGGCCGTTGCACGGACCGCCGCCCTGGAGACAAGTGGTTGTCAGCCAACATTCAGGGGCACAGTAAAGACGAAAAAAGAAGAAGAAGAAAAGACATGGAGGAGTCGACGTACCATTCCATCGCCGCCACCTTTCGCGCAGCCAAACTTGCAGCCGCACCCGGCTGGCCCGCAGTCGTTGGTGTCCCAGTCACTACCGCCACAGCCAAAGATGCCGCAGCCGCCGCCGCCGCACCCGGTCAGGCCGCAGCCTCCTTTGCACCCGAGCAAGCCGCAGCCGCCTCCGCATCCAAACAAGCCGCAGTTTCGTTCGCGCTTGTTGCACTTGGCCGTGCACGTGTTGCTCCCGCCCGTCGTCTTGTCGCCCTCGTGCTTGATCGGTTTGGGCGTAGGCGGCGGGGTGATCACCGGTGGCAGCGGTATCGTCGGCTGCGGCAGAATGGTCGCGGTGCCGCCCCAGCTCGTCGGGGTGACCGGCCGGTACGTCACGTGCTTGTCGGGGCCGGTGACGGGATAGATCGACATGGTCGCCTGGTCGCTACGCAGCGTAACAACGGAGAGCGGCGGCTGGACGCTTGGCACGGGGTAGACGATGAGGCTCTTGGGGTCGTCCGTCTTCACCGTGATGGGCCAGTAAGGCACCTCGGTAATGGTAAAAGGGGGAATGCTGATGATGGTGCTCGTCCTCTTGTACGTGCTACCGGACGACACCCAGATGCCGGTTTCGTACTGCGGCCAAGTGACCGTGACCGGTGACGCCAGCGGCGAGGGAGGGAAGTTGTAGGTGCATGGCGGAAGGCAGCCGATGATCGGTGTGTTCTGGCCCCAGACATTGTCGTCAATGTACCAGATGCCGCTGCCGCCGCCTCCGCTGCCCCAGTTACTTCCATCATCGGGCGTTCCAGGTCCTGACCCTGGGTTTCCGGGCGGATAGCCGATAATGCCACCATTGCCACCACCCGGAGGCGGATACCCGCCAGAGGACGGCAGGGGAAGAACCGGATCGACAATCTCTCCGTCGTCACCGCCCGGCGGGCAGCTGTTGAACCATGTCCAGCCTTGACCCGTTTGCGGATTCACCTCCGTCATATCGGCGCGCGATTGACCGCCGAGGTTGGGGAAGTGCAAGTTAGGGCCCGACGTGGAGCCTTGATACTTCTTCCCCTTGGGATCCCACCAAAAGGAACTGCCCGAAATCTGGCGCTCGCCCATGTTATACCAGACGCTGGTGTCGCCCGTGAACTTGTCGAGCCACAGGAAATCCGGGCGGCCATCGCCGTTGACATCAGCCCAGCGGTGGTTGGCTCGATCCTTTTCGACGCTGAACTTGATTTGGCCAACCCACTGCAGGCCGGTTACCTTGTTGAGCCACCCTGTCGTACGCCCGTCCTTCTCAAGGCACAGGTAGTCGACGCGGCCGTCCCCGTCGATGTCGTGGAAGCGCATTCCCAAGTCAAACGGGCCGACGCCCCAGCCCTGCGTGCACCCGGACCCGACCATGGGCGTCTTTGCGCTGAACACAAACGTGTCCGAGGCCTTGTCCCAATAGGTATAGTAGACGTCAACCGCGCCGGTGTTCTTGTTGGTGACGATGATGTCGCAGAAGCCATCGCCATTCCAGTCACCCAGGTGGATCTCCTTGCGGTTTGTGCCTGCGAGATCCAGCACAACGCCCTTGTCGACCCAGCTGGAATAGTCCGTGTTGGGCGGCGTGTTGATGTTGCGGAAGATGGTGATTTTGCTGTTGTGGTCGATGAAGACGTAGTCGTCGTTGCCCGAGCCCGTCATGTCGCACCACCGGACACCATCGCCCTTTTGATGCTTGCCGCCACTGCCGACGTTTTTCCACGCCCGGACTTCGTAGTCACAACGCCCGTTGTTGAGGGTTATGCACTTAATGTAGACATACTGGTGAAGGCAGCTCGTCAGTCATTGTTTGTAGCCCGAGGGTGGTGGCGTCGCTCACATCAGCACGCCCAGTTCCGTACACCCTCGCAAATCGGATCTGGGAACGGGCACCGGCCTCGCCCATGCCGGCATGCGTCACACCACGCGATTCCCAGTATGGGATCATGCCTTTGCCCGCATTTCGCTTGTTCATGTACGTCGTGACTTGGCCTGTGTCAGACAGCCAGACCCAGTCCGCGCGGAAACTGGGCAGAGTTAGCTGGAGCAAACCCAGAGGAAAAAGAAAAAAGGAAAAAAAGGAAAAAAGAAAAAAAAGGAAAAGGAAAAAAAAGGAAAAAAGAAAAAAAAGGAAGAGAACAAAAGAGAAAAAGGAGAAAAAAGAGAAAATAAGAGAATGACCAAGAAAAAGAGCGAAGAAGGTA
The DNA here is from genome assembly GCF_042764415.1 of Remersonia thermophila. Lineage (NCBI taxonomy): Eukaryota > Fungi > Ascomycota > Sordariomycetes > Sordariales > Chaetomiaceae > Remersonia > Remersonia thermophila. Next base: position 5,264,912 of record NC_092217.1, read on the forward strand.
GGGTGGAAGGGAAAAGGGGGAAAGCGGGAAAGGAGGAAACTGAGACTTCCAACTCACTCTCCATTCAGGTCCACCAGCTTCACGCCGTCAATGTTGCCCATGCCTTTGCCCGTAAACACCGGCTTGGACGAGCCCACATCTTGCCACCACGCGGCCTTCTCACCCCAACCGCCGTTGCGCCAGCAGTAGATGTTGCCGCTCCCAGCGACGACGCAGTAGTCGAGGCGGCCATCACCGTCAATGTCGCCAAGGCGCACGCTGTTGTGGGTGTAGCCTGCGGGTGCCTTCTTGTACAGGCCGATGTTGCGGAACACGGGAGGCGAGCCGCCGTCGTTGATGGCCACATACATGCTGCCTTCGTCGCCAAGGCAGATGAAGTCGTCCAGGCCATCGTTGTTGACATCGCCCCAGCGGATTCTCTTCTGGTGGCAGGGGATGCTGCCGAGCGAGGGGATGTGCGTCTTCGCACCCCACAAGCCATCACCCAAATTCTCGCGGTAATACACCGCCTGGGCACCCTGCGAAAAAACCCAGTCATCACGCTGATTGCTGCGGTCCACGCCATGAGACAGGATGGCTGCGAACCACACCGTATCGTTGCCTGCGTACCAGCCCGAGTGGATGGTTCCCATGGACTGCGCGCTGTGGACGTACGGACCGTCGTCGATGATGCGCGGCGACAGCGCCTTCAACACTTGGGTCCGGCCGCGAGGGTCGCCATTTCCACTGCCGTAAGCTTTATCACAGGTTGTAACGCCGCCAACGGCATCCGAGAAGCTCACATCGTTGCTCGGGGATGATAACAACCCGTTTGCCTCGGCCTTCCGGATCGCCTGCGCCCACTTGGCAGCCATCTTGCGGTAGCCAAAGTCGTGCGGATGCGTACCATCAGGGACGTCTGCCGTTGTCATCCAGCCATCGTCGAACTCGACAAGCACGATCTTCTTGCCGTTGTTGGCAAACTCCTGGGCCAGCGCGCGGTACTGGGCGTTGATGCTCGCCACGTTTCCCGGGTTGACGGTGTTTGGCAGGAGTGTTGAGAGGAACACGCAAACGCCAGGGGATGCGTCGAAAATGAAGTTGATCATGCTGCGCATCCGGTCTCCCGTGCTCGCAACGTGGAAGTTCTGCGTGGCGTCGTTGGTCCCCGCGTTAATGAGAACAACATTGGGGCGCAGAAGCGGAACCACGACGCGTGCCCGCGTATCTATCTGATCAACACGATACCCAGACCAACCTTCGACGTCCTGAGGAGACACACATGGTCAGCGATCGAACCTAGGGAAAGTGGGCAGGGCAGACAGACACTATCCTTCATGGTGCCTCCACTCCTGGAGCCGACCATGTTGACATTCCAGCCTTCCCAGCGCAGCTGGGAACGTAACGCTTGCCGATACCCATTGCCATCGGAGGATCCCATGCCCCAGGTGATGGAGGCGCCCAGGGGTAGAATGCGCAGGTAGAAGGTCCCCGCGCGCGCCTGCAGCGTTTTGTTGCGAGCCTCAAGGCGAGGCTCTGTCTCAGGGGCGTCCCATGAAAAGGTGTCGTACCTAAACGACGGATGACGGTGATGGTGGCTATGTGGATGCGCTGCGATGCAGTGAAACAGCGCAAGTAGGAGCGCCCACCCCACGAGTATCAGGTTCGCCATACGGCCCAACATGACGAAACGGAATGGACGGGACAAATGTCCCAAGCTGGAAAGAAAAGAGGTTCAACGGGCCAGAGAGATCCTCTGCCCTGCGTTAAGAGGCAGCACCGCGATAGGAAGGCCTGTGATTGTCCCGGCTGGGCCAGATGCCCTGATATACGGAGTCCCCTCAAGGGCTGGACAATCCCCTCGTTGTTCTGCTTTAGATTGCTCGGGATCTAGCAGCATGTGGACTGCGTTCCTATGAGGCCGACCCTCCCACCGGCCCCAAAATGCCGGCCACCCATGGGACTCCTGGCGTCAACCCGCGTGGCACTCATATCCACTGATCCGACAAAGACGGATGTGATGTTCGCTTCCCATGGTTAGTTGACCCTCTTCAAACGAAACTATTGTGACTGTGCCGTGTGATGAGAAGTAGCGGTGGGAATCAGGCGGCACTATACGGAGCCTTGTGAAGTATCAACATGGTTGAGCAGATGTACCTTGAAGGTACCTCCTCGCCAGGGGTTTCGGAGGCGAGGCTGGTCTGGAGAAAGGGGGACGGGAGGGGCATGTCGGCAGTGCGGGGTGTGATAAGGCTCGATTCGTTCGACTGGGAAAGTCGTTTCCTTGCTGATTCTGAAGCTAGGCAGGTAGGTACTGAGCATCGAAGACTCTGCAGGGTGCGATCAACGTCCCGCCAGCCAACCGGGATGCTCGGCATGCATACGAGATGAGTTTAGGATCTGCGTGAAGCATTGAACGGAGCCGGGCGACCGGAAACCCGGCTCCCTCTGGTGGGCTGACCTTGTTTCTGAAATCAATAGTGCGTCATCTTGGTATCGTGTTTAGAGCAGCATATCATATCGACCGTTCGAATCCTGGTTCCGGCCGGCAGGTGGTTTGGTTTGGCCCCCACGTTCCAGGCGAGGCGGCGGAAGCCAGGGGCCCCATGCTCTTATATGCTACAAGGGTGTATGTGCAGAGAAAGCTTGTTCTGTCGATTTCATTTTGTCGGCGGACCTTGCTGGAACGTCGTGAGGTGGTGGTTGTTTGTTTGCAGTTGAATCTCTTGGGAGTGGGGATAACTACCTATCCACCGGAAACCCCTTCATCCTTTGAGGCCCGGGTCTGGAGTTCGCTATACCGTAGAACGTGCTTGTACAGTACAGCACACCCCAAGCCTGTGTTTCGCAGCCGGACGGGTCGGCTCAATCAGGTCTCTTCCTCCAAGCGCGCTCCGGGAAGGGTTGGAAGGTTGGATGTGTAAGAATAACTACCTACGAATGGCCTCGCTGAAATGTATGGAAGCTGCCAAAGCCATAGCTTATTTTCGGCCCGCCCAAGGGCAGCGACAAAACCTCGGAAAAAAACGCTAAAAAAAGGAACCCCCAGCACAACGACACATCCTCCGTTGGATGGAGTATGGAGAAGATTTCCAGGGAAGGTTGTACCGGAAAAAGCCTAGCTTTGTTTCACCCCACATCTTACTTCCCACGTTCGTGGCTGCCTAATCTTGAGCCGGGTATGCTGTGTAGTAATATTGCTTAGCGTACCGGAAACCCCTGGTACCTTAGCTACCTACTGTACCTTGCGGTGGGTGGCACAAAGGAGGGTCGCTAGGACTGATGTAAGGTAGTAGTAAGATGGCTCGTGCTAGGTAAGATGCAGGAACCATGCAGAAACGATGCCGAACCGCCAAGTCGAGGTCTACGGCACAGCAAGTCTATTGAACTAGCATGAGATTACCTCTTCCCTGCTCATGGAACATGCAACGGCCCCCAACGAGCTGCATTCATCTTAGTCAACAGGAGACCTGGCTGGCCGCTAGACCATGACGTCCCAGGCCCAAGGCAGTGAGCACTACCTTACACACCGGCAGCTCTCTTCTCCATTCCTCATTTCCAGCCCTCTTGTACCGCACAGGGTGACACTGGTTCCCGAATATCCCAGAAGAGATGGTCGATTGGAGAGCTCTCTGATCCTGGCCGCGGCGGATGGTGGTGTCTGCTCATGTTGCGGCCCAGGTGATTCGTCAACCGGATAGGTAAGGTAGGTACCTAGGTCTTTGGTTCTTTTGGCCCCCATTTGTACATGGCCTTGACTTTCGAGGTACCTGACACCTTCGTTCACGGGTCATGGGTGCATCAGGTAAGATTCTCTCATTCGGAGCACAAACTATCGATTGTGAAGCCCCTGAATATCACGCATGAGATGTTCCCCAGAAAACCCCGTGATCCACCTGCGAAGGTGAATGCCCGGGTTTCTAGGTTGAGGGACAGCCGCTCTGGGAAGCGCAAGCAAGCTGCTTGATCAATCATTCCTCTTGGTATCTTTTAAAAGCCGCCTCCATGGTCTCCCGCGCTTGTCGCCGGCATCTGGACTCTTCTTGAAGGCCTAGGTGGTTATGCCCTTTTCTTCTCCCTTCATTCTTGCCACCCTGAATCCGTCTGCGTCAACATGACAAGCTGCACGCCCCCGCTGAGGGTGTTGTTCCTTCTTGCAGCATTGCTGTTGGTAGCGCCTGTGGCTGCCATCCCCTGGCAGACGTACACATGTGCGGGCAAAACCTACAAAGGGGCAACGATCGAAGACATCTACAATAACGCGTTGGAAATGGCCCAGCGCGCTCGTGCCCGTGTCCATGCCGTCCGTCATGCGTCTTTCACCAAGTTCCTCAAGCCTGACGAGCCATTCGCTTGTATGGCCAACAACATCAAGTGGCTCTGGGGCACGAAACCAAATCAATTCACCAAGAGTCTCACCTCGGCAGACAAGAACGCGCTCGACACCGTCATTGCCAACTACGACAAGGCGATTAATATGCTGAAAAGTGGCAATGTGATCCTCTATTGCGATGACGACGCGTGGAAATGGCTCGAGACCACGTCTTGTAAGTGTAGCTAAGAAGTCCCCAAGGCGTTGTGTTGTGTGACTTGCTTGTTGACCTTCTCAACAGTCATGTTGGGCGCGTGGACGCACGTTGTTTCGGACAATCAGCGGTACATTCGGCTGAAAGACGCCGGGCAGAGTACGTAATGCTTGGTGCGCCCGTTTTCTTATCATATTGTCTTCTTGATCCCTAATCGTCACAACAGTGCCTCCGATCGGTCAGGATCGCAAACCAATCTGCAGCGACCATATGCTGGGATCGACATCGTCGGGCCGTCTTGAGGTGACAAACGAGTTTGAAATGGTGATTGATAGTCGAGAAATACACACTATTATCTTGTGTTTGGAGCTTCATACAAGACAGGCCTCAACCCTCCCCGCCGATTACCGCCCGTCAGCCTCAGGATTTCCTGACCCAGATAGCTACGGCTCAGCAGCGGGCACTCTGCTTCACGAGATCTTTCACACCCTTGGCGAGAACTGTAAGTTCCGTTCATCCTGTTTCTCATTCTCTCTGTTTTTGTTCTTTCTTTTTTCTTTCTCTTTTCTTTTTTCTTCTTTTTTTTTTTTTAAAAAAAAAAGAATACGGAAAAGAAATGGCATCGTCGACTAATGCATAGTTTGAATCTCAGACGACGACAAAGTAATCCATGGTGACTTCGCGTATAGGTACTCAGCAGGCGTATCTTTGGCGCAAACATCTCAAACGGAAGCTCTCTACAACCCGGACAACTATCGCATTTTCGCAGAGATGAGCATGGCGCATTCGAATACCAGGTGGGGTGCGGCGTAGTATATTAAGGTGTGCGCAGAACAGCCTGTGGTTGTTGTTGTACCTAGCCAAGAGTGTACTGGATGGAGCGATTATTGAGTACGCCTTTGATAGTGTTGCATTCACCCAGATACACCGCAGCTTGTCTTCCAATTCCAGCACAGTGTTGTAGAACTTCCCTTTATTCTATTTTTCCCAGTGCTGGAAGAAGCCCTCTTACACTCTTCCGGCGTTACAACTGCCGTATGCTGACGAGAATGGGCAGCGGGCCGGGGGGGGGGGGGGGGGGGGGGTTGCAGAAGGGGTCATCTGTGCGTAGCAAGAGACCAAGGGACTAGGGTGCTTCGCTATTAATAAGGCAACCATCTTGGGGTGAGCTTTGAAGTGTAGCGGGTTAGATGCTCCTCTTGGCTTCCCCAAACCACTCTTCCTCTTTTCCATGAGCACGTTTCCCGGAGAACGAACCCGTGCAAATATCCATGGCGCCAGATGCAACCTCTCTTCTTCGCAGATTTCTCGGTCGGCGGCACCATGTTCTCAAGGTGCAGCGCATCCGCCCTCGTCGCCCAGACCAACCATCCCTGGCGGCCTTGAATGACGACTTGCTGAGCCTGATCGCCCACTGGATGTATGAGATCGACCCCGAAAGCCTGAATGGCCTAGCCCTGGTTTGCTCGGCTCTTTACAGCCATGCGCGACGTGTCCAGTACCGAGACATCTGCATCGACCTGGCAGCCTTCCGCCACGAGGATAACCTTGCGGACTCGAAGCGTCTCGAGTCGCTGGCGCGCAATGGCTTCCTCTCCGCCGTGCGCACCCTGCGAATCCGCGTCAGTGATAAGACGGAGCGCGCCATCCACGAGGGCCTGAGCCCCTCTACCAAGACCCTCCATCACTATGACAAGGCCCGCCTGCGCGTTGAGTTCCCCGTCTGGAACCGGCTCGGCGAGCTCATCCCGCAGATGACGGGACTGCGCGACCTGCACTGGCACGGCCACGTCCTGCCCGACGCGGTACGCAAGCATTTGCACAGCCATTCCGACCTTGGGCTGCACCTCTCGCTGTTCGCAACAACGAACCGCTACTGGCCTCCACAGCAGGCTCGTCTCGAGAACTGCGCGGCGCATTTTGGCGGCGCCTCGGCGAGCTTGACAGCCCTGCGCATCAAGATCGAATATGGCGAGGCGCTGAGCCTCCGCCCAATCACACGCGCCTTGAAGGGGGTGCTGCTCAACAGCCCGCGGCTACGAATCCTGTCCATCGACATTGGCCACACGCGCAAGGGCGGCATGGGTCGAGGGGCAGAGCCTGAGTACTGCGGCTTCGGCTTTGTTGGTGGCGAGGCGCCAGCACCGCTTGAAGAACTTGAGATCGTCTCGTATCCCTGGGGCGAGACGGCCACATGGTTCAACAGGCAGGGATACCCAAACCCGGAAGAAGGCACAGAGATGCAATACTGGGCACGGTACTTCAACTGGTCGCGCCTCCGCCGCCTGACGCTCTACTATGCCTCAATGCCGCTCGCGGGCCTGTTAGCTCCGAGCTTGGTCGCGCTTGAGGAGGTGTACATCGAATATATCTCGGGCATGGCCTTCATGGACCACTCGCTCGTGGAACTTTTCCGCACCTTGGCCCCCTCCGCCCGCCTCCGAGCCGTATCGCTGCCATTACTGTCGTCCACAGAGAACTCCGATGTGGTTGACGCCTTGATATCCCGGCACGCTTCCACGTTGAGAATGCTCTCCGTGACCCGAGCCCCCCTCGAAGCGTCGGTTCTGAGCCGCGTGGTGGACAAACTCCCTTGCCTAGAGGAGATAACCATCCGATGCCAACGCCAGCCACGGGCCTCATCGTCCCAGGAGCTCGCCTCGCCACGGCCAACGTCTTCGGTCGCCGATGCCAACATCACGACCGCTTGGCCATCCCACGTTCTAACAACGCTCAGTAGCTTCACCAGTCTGTCGTCTCTGCGCGCGTTTACTGTCTACTTTCCCTGCGGCGAGCCCAACGAGCTGCAGATGCCCGTTCTGAACTACTCCTCGGCGCGCAACCTTGCGGAAGCGTTGTACTCTATCTCGGCAGCTGCTCAAGGCAACAATACGGCGTTTCCGCGCGAGCTGCGGTTTTATTCAGGCCACCTGGAAGATTTCATCCCCGACCACCCCTCTCAGTCTGAGTGGTCGAGAGACAACGCTACAGGATTTGTCTGTCGGAGGCGCATGGCGGTAGGGAAAGGAGAGGGGCCGTTTGAGATCGGCTGCGTTAGGCTCGATGCGGCGCAGAACGGGAGACTGCGAGAGGTGGTGGAGGCCGCAGCGGCCATGACGGAGGAGGAGGAGCGGTGTGTGGAATTTTTGGTCGCGTGCAGAGGGGCAATGATAGAGGCAACGTATCTTGCTTGGAGGAAGAGGATGGAAGACTCGGGGAGAAGATGATTACCAATCAGATGGCCAATGGGTTCTGGAAAAGTAAGTGAGATCAAGGCGCTTCAAGGGAAGAAACATGGACGTTTGTGTGTCACCATGAACCCATAGGCCCTCCCCTGAACAAGCATCTGGGGGGCACCGTACGAGCAAAAAATGAACGCCATGATGAAGGAGAAAACATCAAAAGATGAAATCTCGAATTGCTTTGCCCACAGCCAGAATCGAACTGACGACCTTGTCATTACTAGTGACACGCTCTACCACTGAGCCATGCGGGCCCGCGTTGTAATGGCCAGGCATTTTCGCCGTTGATGTGTGGGGAGGGCGTCGGCGGAGGTGGTTCCGGATGTTGGATGGAGTGGGTCTGAGATGGATGGCGTTGACTCCACAACATGGGATGTTGTCTGCTGGATCGGAGCAGCAGTTTCCATTTGACCGCTGGAGGAATGCAGTGCATTGACCGAGAGAGGGAGGAGCCGGCGTTGACATCGTCGGCCACACCTCGATTGAACACCAAGACACGGATGATATCCATGGCAAGTCGCCGACCAATGGCTTCCAGCGTTGGGCTCAAGCCGTGATGAGGGGAAATTCAAGGATGCTCCTGGCCTTTGGTGCCCTCGCGCGACGCGGGATCCGGTTTGTTAGGTTCCCTCTTTTGTCCGCCCTTTGGCGTCGGGTTGCTGTCCTTGGTCTTCTTGGGGGGCATTTTGGCGCGGCTAAGTCGTTCTGGTTTGTCGAAATGATTACGGGACGGTTTGAGAAGCAACAGTTCGTGTGGAGGGAAAGTTGCTCATCCGAGAGCGTGCACGGGCTAAAGTAGGTAGGGTTCGAATTTTCCGGGGGAAGACAATGATGAAGCGTAAGTAGGGAGAATTAATGCAATGCTTCGATCGGGAGTATAGTACCCGAGTTGGCGGAGGAGTATTGGAAGTGGTTGTTGGAGAGGAAAAGGGCTGCAAGATTGAGGTTGGAGAAGGAAAGGTGTACGGTTGCAGGTTAAGATATGGAACAGAAACAGTTCAAGGATGGAGGATAAGATGGAAAGTATATTTGTAAGCTTCAATTTTGTTCACTTATTTATCTATTTTTTCTTCAAACCCCAGCCAGTCAAGTTGCCTCCTTCTACCCAGATGCCTCCCTCACCTTAGGCATAAGACTTACGTGGCAGTGACCATTTCCAAAAGGAAATCCTTGTGGATATATGCAAGAGCACTTCAGGCCAAAGGTTCTGGGTCTTCCACGTCGGAGATGTTTTGCTCTATCTGAGACGTTCTTGACTGGAGATGGGGGATGGTTTTGCGCGTTGAAGATAGGTCATAATTATACCGTTTGACATGCAGGATGGGCACAGACTTTGGCGTTGGCAGCCACGGCGGGACGATCGACGATCGGGTAGCCGCACAACAACCCCCGGTCCGGCCCATGCCCTGCCCCACTTCCCGGGCAAGTGGGGCATGGTGGGGCATCTGCCCGATGGAACACAAGTCCCGCTCCTCCAAAAGAAACTCGATGGCGCAATCCTCCCTTCCAAGATGGATCGCACCTAGCAGGTTTCTCATAACGTGAACCAACGGCATCCCAGTCCCTCAAGAATCCTCTTCCGCTTTTCCAGACCCAAAACAACCCAGACATACGCAACAGCAAGAACAAGACAAGAGCAACAATGGGGGGCTCGGGCGAGTCGGTCCAGCACATCACGTCGCCCAGCGACTTCGATTCTCTGCTGTCCTCCACGCGATACGTCGTCGCCGACTTCTACGCCGACTGGTGCGGCCCCTGCAGGATGATCGCTCCTTTCTATTCGCAGATGGCCTCAAATCTGTCCATCCCGGGGTTTCTCGCTTTCGCCAAGGTCAACGTCGACTCGGTCGGTGCCCTCGCTGCGAGGTATGGCGTCAGCGCCATGCCCACCTTCATGTTTTTCAAGGACGGCAAGCAGGTCGCCGTCAACGGGAACCGCATCATCCAGGGCGCCGACAAGGTGTCCCTCGAGCAGGCTGTCGCGAAGATGGCCCGTCTCGCCCGCGAGAAGGCCGACGCCGCCGCCAACGAGACCGCGTAGCTTGTTGCACGGCCTACGGCTCAAATACAAGACGCGTTGTGGGACGATGAAGATATACATGCGTTGGAGGAATAATCAGATACCCATAGGAGTGTAAACGCACGAGTCAGGGCTCTTTGGACCATGATGCGCTTTGAGAGTGGGAGAATATCATGGCGTTTCCGACATCTGGGCCGCTCGGAGTGAAATGTGATGGGGGCCGCGTTGTACCTGCAAATTACCGTATGGCTGCCTCTGCAATGCCTCGCTCCGCAAACCTCGTACTCTGTATTCAAGTCTAGCCGATTGACGACCGGCTGGTGCTGCGGGCTTGGATGGGCAGAGCGTCTCCATGGATGGTAATATTACATCCCTGTCCGCCCACGACAAGGGCCCGCATATGTAGACCCTGGTGACGTCTTCCTGGGCTGTCCTCGGCGACACATAAGGTAAGGCACGATGCTGACGGCTCCTCGATGTATTTCTCGTCTCAGGACTTGCATCCTTTCCAGTTATGTACCCCTTGCCCAGGCACTTACAACCCTTTCCGATGAGCATCTAGATACCAGAATGGACGAAACACCCCAACCCAGGCCTAGTGTGGCAGCGCGACGAGCATCGAGAAGCGCAGGCACCCAAATCGATGAGAAACTGACCGCCCCCCAGAATTGCCCGGAAAGATCCTTGATACAACCAAAAAAAAAGGCGCTGCAGCACAAAACTCGTGCAGCGGGTATCGGGGGAAGATGCCCAAGGCGTTGTTCATAGCCCAGGTCACATTGTCGCGCCCCGACACCTCGATGATGATCACAGGAGTGCTCCAGCTATTCGACTTGACATGGATTTGGATTGCCAAAGTCAAGAGGGAACTCCAGCTTTCAATGTTGTGAGTCTGCAAGGCATGGTGAGATCACCACATGAGCGGCTACAAGACCGAAACCTGCCTCAGGGAATCGGAACAGACCAGGCGACAGCGCGTGGAGTGATCACAACCTTTCGTTTAATACACTTTCCTATGATAAAGCTGCTTGCAGAAAGCCGGTAGTATCGCTGCGTTCTTGCATGTTCATGAGCCAAGATGGAGGTGGCTGCGTTGCCGTCAGCTGGTCGCAGGAGACACATGACCATTGGAACACCCGTCACACCTCCAAACCACGAGTGACGCACGAGCACGATGTGTTGCGTCGGGTCCGACAATAAAGACATGTTCCTTTGCGGCATATTAGTTCGCCTGAGCTTTGGAGAAGAAACCTCTACCTGCATGCCTGCATATATCCCAATACTCGCCTGCCTTTGTCTTGATGATATCAAGCATACAAAATGCCCTCGCGAAAGTCTCGGTCCAACTCCTCGAGTCCCCCTGGCTCCAAAAATCACCAGATACTCCAACAGCTTGGCCGTGCCGTACTTGCGTACGCACTCAAAAAGCTTGCCGAACATCAACAGGCTCGATCTGAGCCTCTCGGCCACGCCCGCAGTCGCTCCCGGGATCGATCCAACTCCGTACGCAGCCATCGCGATGTTCCCCGTAACGACGATGGGGAGTTGCAGACCGTGATCACCCAGATGGCCATCGGCGCTCTTATCGGAGGTGTCCGCCGCTTAATCAAGCGACGACGCGAGAGAAAGCGTGCGGCTGCGGCAGCGACGACAACAGACGTCAACAACGCATCGCGCACTACTCGGTCGAAAACTCTATATCACCCTGCTGTTACTATTGACCCGGAGCTATCCGCCTCCCTCGACTTCGCGACATCGGAGTTGTGCGGAGCCATAGAGATTCTCCGAAACATTGCGGACGCCTCACCCCGGCCGTTGCAGCACCCTACACATGACTGCGCCGTCCGCGACGCTGTTGTGGCCGAGGCCGATCGCCTGACCACATCACTCACCAGGCTTCAGATGAGCATCTTCAACATGCAAAATCAGCATCCAGCGCTGGAGGCGCCGGGTAAGGTCGGCGAGAGACGAGGGCAGGGCCAGGGTCGAGAGACGCGGGTTGGCGGGATGGTGGCGGAAGACGTTGAAGGCCGGAGGACGAAACCTGGTGAGCAGAACAGGGAAGTAGAGCGCAGACGTTGGCCACAAAGCGAACGTTCAGCAGAAAGACGACAGGGGGGTTGGGAAGAGGGGCACTCACATCATAAAGGTTATAGGATAGGCCGGCGAGCGAGTCCGTTAGAGAATGCTTGTCGTATGAGGCATAGGAGCTACCAGAGGCTCAACGATCAGCTGCAAGTACCGGCATGGCCAGGGCCGTGGGACGAAGGGCTGCACAGGCTTCATCGACGCCGCAGAGGACATGGCTATGTCGTCGATGAGCCCCTATCCACTGGCAGGGAACTTCGCCGGAGTCGGATAGGTGCGTACGATGAGGAGCAAACACCTTGTCGGTACCGGGTAGACCCTGTCATTGTTTCATGAAAGTCGATCTCCTCAGACATCAAAGAACTCCGCCATGGCCGTGTCGTCCATCTCTCGAACCACTGCGTCCTCACCTCTGTACTGCAACCCCCTCCCCCTTCCTCCCCCCCGGCTTCAACAACTTGTTACGACACCAACGAGAGAAGACATACCGGGCCGTCAAATCGACGTGCCCCAACTGCGGCACAGAGATCACGCGCAACCCCCCCCCCCCCCCAACCAAAAGGTCATCTATACGGGGTTTCTCAGGTCTCAAGGGCGAGAAGAAAGGGGGGCAGGGTTTTCCCTTAGACCCTGGGTCAGCGAGGTCCAGATGCAGTGTTAGAGGTACCAAGGGTCGGATATGGACGTCTTGAGGTGATCTTTCAGCCTGGCAGCAGGGACCCATATCTTCCTTCGACTGCATAACTCTACGCCTTGCTCACATGACCTATATATGACCCGTAACTGTCCTGCCTGGCAGGTTGGTCTTGTTCTTGCTTTACAGAATCGTCTGAAATCTACTACGGGCATATTTCTTTCTGCAAACCTTTCGAGTACTTGACTTCGGCCTGCCTTCATTTGGTCCGGCCTAGAAGTTTTCACAGTCTCAACAATCTCTCGTGAGCCACCATATCGTCCAACAACTGGGCTGACAATACGATTGTTGTGTGTCTCCCATCAGACTTTGGATCTTGCACCATGACATCCCCGGACGACCCTCACACCAAGATGTACTCGCACAACAACGGCACAGTTCCCGAGCTCCTGGACCGACTGGCCGTGGCTGAGCTCTGCAAGGGCTGGCCTGTGTACCGTGACGCGTCAGAGTGGAAGAATTACCGCAGTCTATTCACTGACGATGCGACCGTCTGGACTAGTGAGCAGTCCATATCTCGTCCCCCTTTTCTGTCGATGACTGATCGTCACTAGCCTGGACTGGCCCACTTCCCGTCGACGAGTTTATCTCGCTCTCCAAAAATGGCAAAGAAAATGGCGTGTTCATTATGCATCGCGAGTGTAGCACTCTCGTGGAGCTGAGCCCTGCCGTTCGCCGTGCCATCGGCAAGGTGAAGGCCACAATCACGCATCGTTTCCACTTCAACCCGACCACAGGTACCGTTGATCCCGACCCGGTCCGCAACACGGCCGAGTTTGACATCGACTGCGACTGTCGCTTCATCTTCTGCGAAAGGTCCTCCGAATCGGGCCATTGGAAGGCCAAGTATGTCAAGCTCTTCTACGCGAAGGACAAAGTGGTGCCCGTCGACGGAATCACCGCCCCGGCCTTCACCACCTAACGAGGAGCTTGCCAAGATCCCACGCGGTTGCAAGTACCTCGGCGCCTCCCAAGCCCGGCTCGGGTACCCCGTCGATGTGGATTTGCCCACTGCTGCTGGTGACCTTTGTGAGCGCATGTACGGCGAGATCGAGAAATGGCTGGACGGCCAGGATGTCGCTTTGTTCTAGGAGAAGTCCGCGAAGACTCACAAGGCCTGAAATGAGAATGGAACTCCCCCTGCCGTGAGAGCTGGCTTGTCAGTGAAGTAGACGGCTGGACTTCGGAGCCGTGGCACGGAAAGACTCCATGGCGGGATGTCTCTTTCTACCTTGGTCTACGTCACACTTGTCTGATTGCGGCACACAGCTAATCCCTGACGGTATTCCCATTGAACGGTATTGCGAAACTGTCCCGTTTTGGTTCCCCGTTACTGACCTCCATCATAACTGAGGTAACTCAGGTGGAGGTGTTAGGTGGCCCCTGGTTCTGTCTTGCACCCCCAGCAGCACCGGCCGATTGTCCCCAAGCCCAACCCCCCGTGATCCACTTCCACGTTGAATCGGGAACCTTAGTTTGCCTCCGGCTCTGGCCCTTGGTCTTAGGCCTCGCTTTTGGTGGGTTTGGCCGTTTTCTAGGTTGGCGTCGTCGTCTGCTACGGCGGCTGCGGTGATGAGCCGCCGCGATCCACGGCCATGCCCAGCCGTGGCGAGAAACTCGTGGCTTCCTGTGGCTGCGCTGATGTTGCCCTGGGTTCTGGCCCCGGGGACGACGATGGCTTCCACCTCTACGTCCCCGTCTCCTTCCTCCTCCCCATCTAGGCCAGATTCTCCAGCCGATACTGCCCCTCGTCCTACTCGAAGCCTCTGTCGTAGTCGTTGCACCTCCGGTAGTATCGGTGCCGGTATTGGCAGAGGAGGAACTGTACGCCCTGCTCCTCTGCCGCATTTGCTGTTGCCGCCGCCGTCGCCGCCGCCTGGCGTGCATCGAGTCGTGATACCGCCAGAGGAAATAGCCCACTGCGGCGAGGAATACAGCGATGAGAACACCAACAACCACCCCCGTAGTCGTGTTTTGAGCGCTCATAGTTGTTGTTGCGCCAGGGGTGTCGCGCGGGTGAAGGATGTGGTGGTTGGGCTTGTGGTCGTTCTCCGGTGTGGGTGTGAGAACGATGGTAGTCATTGTTGCTGATAACGCACGGCTGCTGGATGGAAAGGGGGCTGGTGTAACGTGGGACGGAGCATATCCGTTTCTTATTCGAGTGGTAAATGAGGAGCATCTCGAGGGTGGTGATGATGATGGTGAAGGTAACGGCAGCAGCGAGGACGGAGGCAACGCTGGTCGTAGCGTCGATGACTGTACATCATGGTTTGTGAATCCTGCGCGTCCAGGTACTGAGGCTAGCGTCAATTTCTCGTCGTCATCACGGCAGCTGTCTTCAACACCATGCCTGTACCCTTGTTGCCCCAGGTTCCCACACCTCTGGGTGATCTGGGCAGGCCGGGGTCTGGTGTCACGGGCCGTTGCGCGGTGGTCCGCTGCGATAGCGGAAGACAAGCGCGGTATATACATCACGCGCGATCCAAGGGGACTGGCATGGGACACAACAGTGGTTGAGAGCCAGCCGTGGGCTCCCCGTTGGGTGGCGAGTTAAAGAAAGCGGCGTTCAAGGCACCTGGAGCTCACGCACCCATGGACAAAAGATGAGAGCCTGCAGGCCAGCATGTCTTGCAAGATCTCGATTTGGAATCGAGTGGGTGTGCTCGGGTCTTAACTTACATCGTCGGGCTGTCGCAGTGCCTTTCTTTGCGAGTTAGTTCCGGGAAAATGGCAGGGTGGTGGTACATTCACACGACCTGGAGAGCCACCAGCTCCCTCCAGACTGGTCAATTTAGGCGCTTATGACGCATCATGGTTCGGAACGAGGCTGCAGGGTGCACATTGTCAAATATGCAGACGCATCATGGGGAGCAGCATACCACGGTTCCCTTCGTTAAAACAAAAGAAGCCTATCGCAGGACGGGAGGATGGGGCCAAGTGTGTGGAGAGGATCTCTGCCCAGCTGCAGTGACTCGAACGATGTGGGCTCCCAATGGCTGCCTTGGGCCATTATGCAGATGAACCGCTGTGGTGTGCTGGCCGTCGAATCGCGTACTCTCGGTCTGATGATAAGCTCGGCATGCTGACGACATCGGAGCCGTTAGCTCGGCATTTCGGTCGTCCATGCCAGAGGGGCCGTGATGATGCCCAAACCCAATTGTCTCCCCGGTCACGGCCTTGTTCCACAGAGCATGGAACTCTGATCCATCAAGCTGAGCAAAAGATTTCAAATCTGGGTTGATAAGTGGGACCATCCAGAGATTGACGAATTGATGCATCGAAAGTGTGTGAGACGGAACATATGATGAGGTAGTCCCGGAAATAAAAGACGGCTTGACAGATTGGTTGTATTGCTTCCTTGATGAACCATAGTTATCAGCCTCACGTTACAAAATGAGGCTGCATCAAACGCTAAAATGCAATGCCCTTGCATCCCAAAGCCCCCCCTTCAACGCACGCAGACATTACACAATAAGATACTTTCCACGCATCCGTTTCACTTCCATAAGCCAGTTTGACTTCGTACCTCCCGCCGCCGCCGCCTTGTCCCGGGCTTCCCACAACTGCTCCATGACGCGCGCCGCGGTGCGGATGTACCCCCACGGACAGGCCCACGGGTTCGACGACCCCAACGCGCGCATCCGACCTGCGCACCAAGCTCGTTGTGCCGGGTCATCGGCCTGTGCACCGGCGACAAAAGTGGGCCAAATGGTGCCTTTGAGGTGCACATGGCCGACAGGCACTGCCTCCAAATGCTCAAGCACCTCGCGCACAAGTCCATCCACTGTCAGGGATGGAAAGGAGGTACCTTCGGCCGTTTCCGGCACGGCCAGAAGCAGGTAGAGACAAGCGGCTGCGCGGTGCGCGCTAGCCACGCTGACTCGCACGCCGAGGTCGTCGCGATCCGATAGCCCACGGATGTTGCGAACCCAGTGGACGACGTCGAAGGCGCAAGCGCGGAGGAGAAGGGTTTCTGCATGCTCAATGCGGTTGCGAGGCGCGCTGCTTTCGCAAAGACTGCTCGCCTCCAACATGACCTGTAAGATTTCGGGAGGGCAGCAGTGGTAAGCATGGGCCTCGGCCCGTCGGAGTACGCAGAGAAATTCGGCCTGACTCGAAGCCGTGGACCACGATGAGTTGAGGGATACGCCATTGATGGCGGCCCCCAAGACGCGGTAGGTCAAGAAATCAGCGGCGATAGCATTGACGCAGGCCGCGAGCGACGAATCCAAGGTGGCGAACTGAGGCGATAGCAGCGATGGCATGAGCGCACCAGCGGCCGCCATGTGCGGTTGCCACGCCCCTCTGCCCGAGTCTATGAGCTCAAGGTTGACGAGGAAGACAGTAGCGGCAAGCACGACAGGTTCGGTCGCCGGCATCACGGCCTCGACCGCCGCGCGGAGTCGGCGGATGGCTCGGCCCTTGGCTACGAGAGCGTCAACCAGCTCCGGTCCGCCCAGCTCAGAGTCGCAAGCTCGGAGAGCAGCGAGGTGCATAGCACCTTTGGCGACAAGGATGGCTTCCAGGAAGTCAAAGCCGGCGGCCAGGGGCAAGATATGGCGGAATGGGTTCCGATCGGGCTGATCGAACGAGACCAGGTCCTGGCACACGGCCGTCGAGACTGCTTGAGAGTCAGCGAGCGACTTGGATTCCTAGTGAACCGCAGGAAGATTTCATACAGTGATGGACATAGGATCTGGAATCCCGACTTAGATGGGCCAACAGAGGGTCTGATGGTGAAGGTAAGATGGCCATATTTGGGCCATAAACCTTTCTCATGATGCCGGCTGATGGGGTCTTCAGCTCATCGCCAGCCTCACCCTTCGTTGCCGCCAACTTCCCGCGCAGCGCAGGGCCGTTAGCCCACCGCAGCACTACACCGTAGCCACGGCACGCTTCTCCCGTCGAAGAGCATTTTCGGCATGCCGGAACGGATCTATCGCATCGTGTGACAACAAAAACGGATCCGCTGATGCTGCCATCAGCTAGTGCACCATATATACCTGCTACTGCAACACATCGCAATCGTCGCTGCCGACAGTTGTGGCATGCCCGGCTCGGTGCTCCTGGTCCCGAAAAGAGGTTATCGCCAGGCATAAACTCGACGAGGTGAAGCTGCCGCACAGGGTTCGGATGGCGGGTTCATGCCAGGCACGGGGTGTGGTCGATTGTCTTGACTCGAGGTCCAGAGTGTGCCCTGCCGAGATTTGGCTTCCTGGCAAATCAGTCTTTGTACACAGTACACAGTAGACCCCCCGACCATTGACATGCTTAACGTTAATACTGTCCAATTCCGCTACTTTCGGCACCCGTCGGCACTGCTGACCGCCCCGTCCTCCGGCTGCGGGTACCTTAGCGCTATGCCCAAAGCGGTAGTAAACGTGCAATGTTTGCATGTTAGGTAACGGTAACTCCTGATTGGTTTCCATACCTGACGGTGTGGAGGCCAGGTTCCAAGGAAGGGCAGCTATGTAGACTGGGAAAAAGAATGGCGAATTTTGGAGCTTGGCATGAGATCCCACACGGATCCGATCAAGTATATGAACCATCTTCCTGACCTGCTTCTTGGCTTGGAAGCGACACCAGTCGGGCATTGGAAATCGAGCTCGTCTTGTGACTTGGGCCTCCGGCGCTGGGGAGTTTTGGGATTTTTCGAGGTTGAGGTGTCGATATCTTTTTGACCTTGTGAACGGCTCGAACCATTCATTGTAAGTGGAACGCCACCCTTGCATCTGCAGGCCGAAGGCAAATTCTGTTCAGCGTGACAAAGCAGGTTCCTCAGTATAAGTCACGTCATTCAAGAGCACCCTTCGCTTCATTCACTTCTGAGGCTATGTAGTTGACTACGTTGGGTTACTGACTTCGCCCTAGGGATGGCATTAATCCCTATAGACCCTCACACGCTTTGCCCTGCTCCCCCCTTCTAACATGGGGTCCAACAACCAAGATGTTCCTTCGGCCGGTTCGAACTTGCCCCGGACATCTACGGACCACATGGGCTCCGGTCCCGAGTTCTCAGACGGCCCCGATATCGACGCCGCGGAACTTGACCGGCTTGGACGTCAACGGCCCGATGTGTTTCCCAATGCCGTCTATGAACTCCTGTTCTGCGGCTCGCTCCTCGTGGCCATGTTCATGGCCGAGTTTTTCATCTCCGGATTCAACATCATCCTGCCTGCCGTGTCTCGGGCGCTCGACATTCCCAAGGATTCTCAGACATGGCCGGCCAGCGTCTTTTCCTTGGTAACAGGCTCGTTTCTCTTGCCATTTGGCCGCCTTGCCGACATCTACGGAGCTTATATCGTCTTTAATGCCGGCCTTATCTGGTTCGCCATCTGGTCCCTCATCTCCGGCTTCAGCACCAACTACCACATGCTCATCGTGGCACGTGCTTTAGGCGGCCTCGGTCCGGCTGCCTTCTTGCCCACCAGCATCATGCTCATGGGCAAAACGTACCGCCCGGGTCCGCGCAAGAACCTCGTCTTCAGCTTGTGGAGCGCCTTTGCGCCCATCGGTTTCTTCCTGGGCATCATCACGGGCGGTGCTACAACAGAGTACCTGTCATGGCGTTGGTACTTTTGGATTGGTTCCATCGTCCTCGCCATCGTTTCTGTTGCCTCCCTTATCACCATCCCGCGCGACCATGCCAGCACGCGGTCTGAGAATGCCCACATCCGCATGGATTATTGGGGGGTTGTCACCATCGTGCCAGGTCTTATCCTGGCAACGTTCGCCATTACAGAAGGCGGCCATGCCCCACAGGGGTGGCGCACCCCTTACATTCTCGTCACGTTCCTGTTGGGCGTGGTGTTTCTCGCCGCCGCTGTCTACGTCGAGGGATGGGTCGCCCAGCAACCGTTGCTGCCCTTCGATCTGTTCAAGCCAAAATACATGAAACGCTTGTCAATCGCCCTCTTATTCACCTATGGAACGTTTGGGATTTACTTGTTCTACGCCAGCTTCCAGTATGTTGTCGGCCCCGCGCCTGCATTGCCACGTCGAAACACGCTTGCTAACTCACGACAGTATAAGCGACTACATGGGGGAGTCGGCATTGACGACAGCCATCTGGTTCGCTCCCATGGCGGCCGGTGGTCTTGTCCTGGCCACGGTGGGTGGCTTCACCCTGCACCTGCTTCCCGGCCGCGTGCTGCTCATCCTGTCTGGGTGTGGCTTCCTCATCTGCACGCTGCTCTTTGCTCTGGCCCCGGCCAACGCTGGCTTCTGGGCCTACATCTTTCCTGCCATGCTAGGCTCAACGTTGGGAGTTGATATAGCCTTCATCGTCACCAATGTTTTCATCACCACCAACGTCGCTCGGGAGCGTCAAGGCATCGCCGGTGCTCTCATCAACAGCCTGTTGTTCGTTGGCATCAGCTTCTTCCTTGGCCTTGCTGACTTGGCTGTGGCGGAGGAAGAACACCGAGGGGGAACGCTCGGCCACAAGGTTGCCTTCTGGTTTGCCGTGGCCTGTTCAACCGTCGTACTCATTATCTTTTCTACCATTAAGCTGGGCAAGGCCAAGAGCGACCTCACTGTAGAGGAGAAGATGCAATTGGAAGCGGCAGCGACCAGGCAGAAGCCTCTTCAGAAGGATGAGCCAGAACCTCCACGACAGGAAGTCCGATGATGATCTTTATTGAGAACACTACACGTGATACATATAGACATTAGATACCCTCGATAAGAGAGTGGCGAAATATATTGTATTTGTCAACGCGATCGTCTCATGCTGATTACAACTCATCTCTGACCCGATACTTCACTTCCTCCACTTCGCGGCGGGCTCTTTGACGTTCCTCGCGCTGCTGACGGCGCTCGTTGCGCTTGATCATGCGGTTCATGCGCTCCCATATCAGGCGAGACTGCTTCTGGTCATGCGTCTCCTCCACCTCCATTGCCTCAACTTTGAATGTGATGTCTCGCTTGCCCAGATCACGCAACGGCTTGGTGTGGTCGACGGGCCACGCAAGAATCGCATGGTCAATCGCCTGCGACTTATACTTTGATAGGTCATGCATTTGGCCTAGACCAAGGTTAGCCTTCCCGTCTGCGTTCCATTCTCGTGATATAATGGTGGCCATCAGGGGACATACGCTCGCAACTGCTCCCCTTAGCTGCCCACAGGGGTAGATTTTCGTAAATGGCGCCGGCAGGGAACACTACAATCTTTTCGTTGTCCGGAATGTCAGGGACAGGCTCCTCCTCCTCCGCTGCCGGGGAGTGGATTGCTTCCGCCTGCAACTCGGTTGTTTGTTCTTGTCGTTGCTCCGCATGTTGTGTTCGAGACTCGCCGTGAGTTTGCTGCTGTCCATGCTCTTGTTCCGATCCTGGAACTGGCGTCGCCTTCGGTAGTGGCTTAGGCCGAACCGTATTGTAGATTTTCTCGCCATCCTCCTTGGGTTTGCGGAATACACCAAAGAGCCACTTATGCTCGGGCACCAAGCCATCGCCGCGTTGCTGCTGCTCGATCCACTGCTTAACCGGCTCGGGCACATCGGTCCATTCCATGACGACTATCTCGCGGTCTTGGCCCTTGTGGTCCACGCCGTCCCAGCTACCCGCGTAGTCACGTTGCGCCATGAATCGCTCGATCCCTTCCTTCCAGGGTGCCAGCCCGGTTGGCGGCTCCTCCGCTAGGTCCTTGAGCTTGTACATCTTGGCTTTGTACGACGCCGTGTTCCGACACTTGATGTGATAGCCCATTGGGTCCGACCCGTCATCGGGGAACGGGCGCGACCATCGGAATGTGGGCACCACGCTGTACTCGTACACGTCCCAGTTGATGGCCGCGCGGGCTTGGGACGTGAAGAGCGTCAAAGCGATGGCCGCTACGGATTTCATCCTGCTCGGTGCTCCGCGTGGTGTTTGTTGTGGCTCGATGTTTCGTGTGCCTCTCCTTCACCTTCCAAAGTCCAAGAGCTTGGGACAATTAAAAATTCGAGTCGACCGGACGACAGATGTGATCGGCGAACAGACAGACTGATGCGCATCGCGGCTGCATCTTCATGTATTTAAATAGCGGCGCGTGCCGCCCGCATTTAGACACCGGTATGACCACCAGTCGGCAATTCAACCATGAAAAACTCCCGAGCCCCGGATCTTGGGTCCCATCCCCCATCCCGATTCCTCCACGGCGATACAGCCTAATTGCCAGTCATTCAACCACTTTCTGATTTGCAGACTTCTGTTGAATATCTGATTAAGGGTAATATGTTCGTTATTACTGCGACACACTCCACGTGTCCATTACACCAAAAAATCCGCTCACAGCGTGTGCGAAGTCTATTACGGGTGTACCAAGACATGCAAATGACCTCCTAAGCGCTTGGTCGGGTCCTCTACTCATTTCCAGAAACTTCACTTGGTTCATGTGCGATGACATAATGTTGCTGGACGTGATCGGGATTCGAGATTCTGCATTCCCGTCACCCGCTGGACCTGATGGGTTCCTGATGTGTGATAAATCGAGGGTGATTAAGAAGGCCAGGTGAGACATTGCTCAAAGCTACGGCAGCTGTCTCTTGTTGGATGAACCAGGTGATAATAGAATAGAACTTGCTGCTCGACAGCCTGGGTACTGGGTGGAGGTGATTATACAAGTTCCGTTGGCGTGAATTTTACTTTAAAACAACAGGCGATGGGCGAATGCATTGAAGACTCGGATTACAGGATGGAGGTTAGAGAAAGCCCAGCAAAGTCAAGAAAGAAAAAAATGAAGACGTGAAAAAAGAAGCCCCGGAAAAGAATGGGTGTTTGACGAGGCTTGGTCATAGTGTGATGATCTACATACTGTGTACATAATTACTGCTAAACCTTCACATCACGGTCAATTTCTCATCACCAATGCTGAAATCCGGGGTGAAAAAGCAAGGCATCTGGCCCCTGCGCGGGACGCGCAGATGGCTTACCCCACCTGGCTTTCTCCACCGGGCAGAGAAGACTCTTGATCGTGAAGATCTGAGCCGATTTCCCCACGAATTAGGACATGCCATAAACCTTGGGTACCTTGGGTTTGGCCCATTTATTCACAGCACAAAAAAAGAAAAAAAAGAAAGAAAGAAAAAGTAAAAATCAGAGAGTTTAAGTCGGGTACGGGTTCGCATACGAGTCCTCCGTACAAGTACGGCCTCATAGCTATAAGAGGAGCGAAGCCGTGTCCTGCACGAGCTCGAGGACCGCAAACGTGCAGATGATTGGTCCCACGTGTCTGCCCAAAGGCCAACCTCGAGGCATCGTTCCCGCACGTGAAAGAATGAATGCACTATTCCCGGGTCGTTTGTGCCCCTGTCATTAACGGATTGCCGAGCTGATCGGGCGTTGCCCCTTTTCAATCGCTGGATGCAACGCCCCTGAGAGCGGCTGACCTCTCCGCCTGCTGAGCCTAGCGCGTGGCCGTTGTGGCCAAATCAGAATAGGAAGGTCGCCCGCAACATCACAAGGCAGGTTTCAAACGCTATGTTCATGATGTCGCTTGAGGAATTGATTGGCCATGGTACATGTCAAGCATTAATGTAGTGCCATTCACACGTTCCAACTGGGCACCATGATGAACCGGAGGCTTCCGGGGCAGTTGTGTATAAGACCGGGACCCGTCGTCCATGACGAACCAAGCTCTCTTGTCGTAGCCAGCAGGCATTCTTGCTGTGGTGAAGCTCTACAAGGACGTACAGCGACAACGGATTCACCATGCGTCTCCAGGCCTGCCTCGCTCTTCTTCCGGTCCTCGGCGCCCAGGGCCTCCGCATTATCCACTCCAACGACGATGGATGGGCGGAGCTGTACACTCGTTCATTCTACGATGCCCTAGTCGCCTCAGGACACGACGTGGTGCTCTCTGCCCCCGCCGAAAATAAATCCGGCTCAGGTACGGTGGCTGCATGCGCCTTCCTTGACATCAGGGTCAAGAGCCTGAAGTAATTAGTTATTGACAACCTTTTAGGTTCCCTCGACGCCGACCCCAGCCCCCGGAATACTCAGTGCCAATATGGCAGCTGCTCAGGAAATGGAGCTCCTATCGGACGTAACGCCTCCTCGCCGCGACTCAACTGGGTCAACTCGTTCCCAGCCACGTCCATGCGGTATGGCATTGAGACCATCGGCCCGCTGTTTTGGAACGGTCAAAGCCCAGAGCTGGCTGTTTCTGGCCCTAATGTGGGCAGCAATCTCTATCTTCAGGTCCACTTCTCGGGCACCGTCGGAGCCGCCGTCTTTGCGGCCAAGGAGCACAATATTCCGGCCATTGCCTTTTCCGGCCTAACCGGCGGCACACAGGCATGGAACACCAGCACACCCTCCGCAGCAAGCAAGGTCTATGCCGATCTGGCTACGACCCTGACCAACGCCGTTATTGCCAGCGGGAAGCCTTACCTGCCAGAGGGTGTCTTCCTCAACGTCAACTTTCCCGAGGTTGGCGGCCAGTGCGCCGAGGCTAGTGACTTCAAGTTCGTGCTGAGCCGCATCAACGTTGGCCTTTTCTCGGCTCCTGATGTCCAACACTGCGGCTCAACGCGACTCCCCTTTGACACCGCGGTTGCCCTAGCCAAGGGCTGCTACGTCTCGGTCAGTGTAGGCGATGCCAACGACAAGACGACGGCTCCGAGGGAGAAGCAGGCCGTGGTGCGGGACAAGCTCAGCAACCTCCTGACGTGTTTGCCATAGTTTAGGGGTTCGTTATGTGGGAGCGGTTTCGGAATGTGTTCATCAAAGCATCATTATAATAATTAGAACCGAGTCACGCAACTTCCTCATCATGTCCTCCGTGATATCGTCCAACAATGCGGGCATCAGAGCCATAGCCAGCCTTTGTGGCATTTTAAGCCGTGGCCCCCTGAACCCGGTCCACAGCGTGCACAAGCAGGTCTTCGTGAAAGAAAAGTCCCAGCACGTTCTCCTGCTTCCAGGGGTTTTCAGGCCTTGCCAACGACAGATCGAAGTTGCGCATCAGCTGTTCCATGAGGGGTCAGCAGGAGCATGGTGTCAGTTTGGGAACAGGAACCCACCTCGAAAATGGCCTTGCTTATTTCCATTTCAGCAATGGGCTTTCCCAGGCACTGGTACCGGCCGTAGCCAAAAGTGGTATCGTGCGTCTTGTTCATGGCTGAAAGCCGAGCCTGGTCCTTCCCCAATAACCAACACTCGGGACGAAACTCGTCGACGTCCTCGCCATAGGTGCGCCTGTCCCGGTGTAATGCGTACACGGAATATCCCACGTTTGTACCAGGAGGTAGGAACACAGACTTGCCGTCCACAATCACCGTGTTGCCGCTGTCAGGAACCCGCTTAGGAAAGGTTGAGGTGATTGGTGGGTGGATGCGCATGCTTTCCTTGATGCCTGGTGAAGTATCAGAGGCCATCTCTCTTAGCATTGTCCATGGAGGGGTTCATACAAGCTTGCAGATATGGCAGACTCTTCGCCTCTGCCGCTGTAATGATCCTTGGAGGGGTCGGCGCTTTTCCCGCGGCAACAGCAGCATCCACCTCGTCCTGGAGCTTTTTATACACCGGTGGGTGGGTAAGTAGATGTAGAATCACGCAGCGAATCGCTGTTGAAGTGGTGTCCGCCCCGGCAATCAGTTGTAGAATGACCTCATGGACCAAATCCTCAGGTGTCAGGCCGTGGCGGACGAAAGACGTAAGCATGTCCGATTGCTCTCTCAAACCACTCTTTGCCCGTTCTTGGATACGCACTCGGCAATGTCGAAGAACCCGCCCCAAGCCCGATGGCGTCCTCTTCCTTTGGCTGCAGCCGTCGTGCAATCCATGGGATCTCCTGGACCCATGTGAAGCCGAAGGACGTGAGGATGCGGTTAATCCGGAGTCCAATCCGCATCTGTTTTACGTACTCGAACCAATCCTCGTCGTTGTCAAGATCACCGAGTAATTCGCCTAGCCCAATGGCATTAATCACATCAACGGCGAGGAACTGGGCTTTCTCTCCGATGTCGAAAGACTTTGCGCAGTACGGGGTTGACAAATAACGGGACCTGACTAAATGGACGAATTTCGCAATGTACACATCCATGGTGCTCTCGAGCTCGGGGTTATCTTTCCCGGAATACTTATGGGCACAGTTAGCATCCCTGGGGTTTCCAACAATTAAGAGAGAGAACTCTCACTCCAGGTGCCATCTGGTGCCTCTTCCGCACATGGATCTGCTCGTTCATCTCACTGAGGATGTGATCTACACCATTTTGAGTCCGTGACATGCGTGCCGACCAGCGAGTTCTTGTATAAGGAGACCTAACAGCGTTGACTTGGGACAGCACCTCACGTGATGATGTGACAAGGTCATTAGGCCCGACTCGAGCGATGACGCCTAGGGATAGCCTCAAATAAGCGAAGGAGTGGACACAGGGATTAAAGAACGGAGTCAACGCACCGTAATTGTCGCATACATCCTTGAATCTGAGATGGGAATGTTATGTGATACGGTCCGGGAAGTCATTTGTATACGGTCCGTAAAGTGCGTCTCTTCTTGAATTGTCTTGGTTCCACCCACTTTTCGATCCTTGCTCTGCAATGAAAGGTTTGCTAAAGGTTCAGTACCTAGTTTAATCTCTGCTTTTCTCCTGGGTTTAGGTTTCCTGGCTGCGGCTTAACACCGAGCCGCGGGATAATATGCGTTGTAAACAAATCCCTTCAGTTCCGGTGTTATGTTACGTTTGTGGTCCCCGTATGTTCCACCGGGAAATCATAGGTTACTATACGTAAGGTACCTAGGTATCCACTACCACGCTCGTAATGTATGTCTCGGATTTAATCTGGATCTCGCCTAATTATTGTTGTGTTCTGCAGCAAGTCCAACCTAGCTGTGTCGCATGGTTCAGCTCATTGATGACAAGTATTGGGCGAATACCCACAAGGAATCTCCCCTGGTGGTTGCCCTCTGAGCTCGAATGTTACCTTCCTTGAATTCAAGCTTATTGAGGACGGCACTTGTGAAGGGCATCTCACCGTTCCACGCATGCTAGGGGACGAACGCACCATGGAGTAGCCAAACCACAACATTCACATTACCAAACCATGAAGCCACAGCTCTGTCATCAAGGAGTAAAGATGCCCCGAGCAAAATGCCGGCTCTCGTCGGTTGTCTTCGGGCTGGCGTGTTGCATTCCAGATCCGTAAGGTCGATCATACGTCAGGTAGCCCAGGGAGTGCCACGGGCTATACCAATGGACATGATAACGGGCGTGTTTAGTTCCTCTTGACTGCGCGGGGGCCATGGAATTTCCGGATGCGAGTGTATTAGAGTTGCAATCACAACAACACACGCCGCGCCCTCTTGCCTTAATATTCACTGAACACACCCCCTTGAGCAAATCAGGGCAGCATTGCATCTGCATGTTCAAGACGCTAGTTGGTGGCGCCGGCCGCCCAGTCCCGCCGAGCACTCTGGATCAATCATGACACAGTACCTATGTTTGCTGTGGGAGCCGTAAGGCCGATTGTTGTCGGGGCTGGTTGTCGTTTGACATGCAGATTGGGATGTAGGTCTCGAGAAGCGGTAGTGAGCCCGGTGATACTGAGGCCCAGGAACGCACAACAGGCTTCCTTGCAAGGCTTTGCCCTCAGAGATAGGAGGGAGTCCAAGAACGTCGAATGAATCCCAGGTGCTTACACAGTACGGAGGCACATGTTATCCTGTCCATCCACCCCAACGACGACGACGCCACGAACAACAAGCGAGACACGGCACGGCAGTCATGCATAGCGCTAAGTTAGTGTCCGAAGGATCCCGAGGTGTCAAACGAGTGCGGCGGGCATCCCGTGGTCGGGAAGTCCATTGAATGCAGATGAAGGGATTGATTTGCACAGAATACGACGCTCGGGATACGACACTTGCTCGCTCCAAGAGGAGGGAACAGAAGCGAACCCGATGTGTGGGAGCTGAGGTGTCACCCGGAGTCAGACATCAAGTTCTGGGACCACGGGTTGGGGCCAAAGGGGGGGGGTGGGGTGAATGCAAGGGGGTGCGGATGAATTTACTACTAGTTATTGCCCGACTCGGATCCCGCGCTGCGACATCGCGTTGGCATTCAATTGGCAGATTCACATTGCAACTGGTCCCACTGCGCCACGGGGGAGAGTGACAAGCGAGGTTTGGCAAGCGGAGCTGTGTCGCAGCGATGTAAGGTAGCATCCTGGTCTTGAAGATAACACAGTATGTGGTTAGTTGATGTTGGTGCAAACCGAGATATCGGTGGTGTGGTGGTGGTCAGAATGGCAGCACGCGAGGCCAAAATGATGGCAGTGTAAGGCTGGGTCTGAAACCGACTGTCAACCCAACCAGCGAGTGGTGGACTTGTGTGTACCTTCCGTTAGGTGCCTTATTCATGTGTTCTGGCCTCTTACTGAGCTTACAACCATAGCATCTTGACTGTAGAGTATCTACTTATCTAGTCTACTTCTAATAGTTATTCAGGAGCTAACCAGCCTTTTTCGCCTCCAGGTGTGGAGAGGTTGCTTGTCATGAACTAATTAGACTGCCTTTCCATCAGACGTTATCACATTGCTTCGCCCCTCCTCAAGATACCGATAGGGGATACGTGTGGAATGCCGCTGTGATAATATGTGCCGGTTTGAGCTGCCTTTCTGTCATGGTTACATCTTGCTACTGCCTTGTGCATGTATGTGTACACTAGTAGGCGAGTGCCTTCCCAATGCATCTCGTGACACGGTTGCATTGACCAGATCCTGGATGGGATGTTTTTGTATGGCAAGCGGTTCGTAAATTGTCCGCAGTGTGACATCGCAGGACGGGTTGCTACCGGTCATGCAAATTTAATTCTGGCGATCAGCCGCTATCGACAATCAGGCACACGGCGCGTTGACCGGTGTAGCGTGGAAGAATGGATCTTTGGAAACGAAGGGGCAAGTCTGCTCCGACGAATGCTGGATAATTAACGCCTATGAGTAAGGCAAGCACACAAGATCGACCAGATTCACAGTCTAAAGCGTTACACCCCTGGGAAGCATGTAATTACCTAGGTAGGTACCGTAGTCCTGCCCCTGCATACAGTCTTGGGTGGCTACAAGCCTTGGATATCATGATTATGCCGCCAGTCGGCTTGCGTGGTAGTATCAAATTTCCGTCATCCCTCCTTTAACCCCTATTAAGGTATCTGGGGTCCTGGAATGCGTTTTTGCATTTTACCTAAGGTATGATTCTGAAACTTGGAAATTAGGTTCGCAACGAAAGATTCAACGTGTTGCAGCTTGGAAGCTCAGCCACAGCACACAGTGGCTTCCTTGGTCGCTGATGTTTGGACGCTGCTTCCCCTGGATGTGGTGTCAGGAATACTTGCTATCGCAAACGGAGCCATTCTGCCACTACTCACACTCCAAGAGGCTCCCAGTGGAAAACGAAGCTGCCGAGGTAGGCGCCGATGAAGATGCAAATGATGATGTAGCCATTGTAGTACATGGCGAGACTGGCAGAGTCAGGTTGGTCAGTAACGCACGTCCAGATGCAAAGGGTGGAAATGAAGCTACGTACAGCATCACGAAGTAAGCAACGGCGAACTGAAACATGTGCAGGAGCGCCCGCACGGCCTGCTCGAGCAGAGTTGGCCGGTAACCCTGGCCAACAACGGTGGCGCATACCGGCGCCGGGCTGCCCTCATCGGAGGCGGCCTTCCCTGCGGATGAGATAGGGCGATGGGGTTGCCCTTGAGAGGCAAGATATTTGTTGATCAAGTAGCGGTCATACTCTTTGACGGCGCGACGCAGCATCTCCAGGGACATGACAAGCAGGATGACGCCGATGCAAGATCCGGCAAACATACCCGCCGACTTTATCTTCCATGTCGAGGAGATGAAGCAAGCATCGACCGTGTTCCAGTTCCAAAGCATCTAAGGCGTATCAGTGCTAGTCCCTAGCAAGAGTCAAAACAAGGCTTGGTCTCACTGAAATCACACAGCCATGGCCGCCCATGCCATGACCCTTGGAGCCGGTAGTGGCTGCGGCTGCGACGGGGGACGTGGCGGTGGCCGCCATCGTCATGGTTGAGGTGCCAGTATGGTCCATGTGATTCATTTTGGTCGAGTTAAGCAAGGCCCTGTCTGGATCGTGCAGTCGGTACAATGACGGAGCCCGTGGCGATGAATTAAGGTAGGAGTGGAAAGAAAAGGGACGGCTGGACGGGTTGGACCTGGGCCGGAAAAGCTAGGATGTTGTTAACTCTCTGAGAAGCGAAAACAATGTGGACAATGTAGCTCGAGGCAGCACAGGTGTGTCCCTGAGGGCTTGGAGGTTCACAAGGAAGTAGACGATTTAAATAATGGGAGATCGTGAACCGCCAAGCCGCGCCGGTGATGTGCAGCAACCCGATATCAACATCAACAAATCCACCTAGGGCAGTCGTATGAGCAAGTTCAATGCGTGACAGAGCAGGCGGCGGAACGGTGGGGGCGAGCCAAGCAAGTTGGTCTGACTGGCCCGGGAACTTGCTTGGGGGTGTGTGAGTAATAGATACCTATCTACCCACCTCTGACCCCTCTGGCCTAGGTGGCTCAGGAGTGTGGGCGTGGTCCTGGACGAAACTCAAAGGGCCTCGTGACGAAGCATGGGGGTTACCCGACACGACCATGGGCTGACCACGGGAATGGAACGAGGAAACCGGGAAACGCTGCGCCCACCGTGCCGTTACACTGCATCCCACCGTGCAGCCCTGCTTGCCCGAACCCGGCAAGTTGGCGTAGGTAACAGGCTTGAAAATGGACTGAAGGGTCCGCTTGACAACCTACCTCAGGAAGGTACTTGGCGAACGCAGAACAAAAGTGGAGGGCTGTCACCGTTCAGAATCGACTGACATGAGCTTGTTAAGCGGGCATTTGAGCAAGTTGTGGGCAGCGGACCAATTACGAACAGGCTCGGGACATGTGAACGAAGACCTGTGCACCTCAGTGCCCGAACAAAACATGAAGACGGGTGTTTCTCACGGAAGCGAAGGTATCCAGTGATGTAGCGTTAACCTTCCTTAGATTACCTGATACAATGGCATCTTGTTCAGAACCCCCCTCCCCCAACTGAAAATTCCAAACCCTTGCTTCCTTGATGTACCACCAAACTCCCTCAAACCTGCTCCCGCGAAACCCGAAACAACCCAACTCCAACTTGAGCGGGCATGATCCACATCTCACCACCTCGATGTGGGCCAGAAGAACAACAAAAGCCACCGTACTCTACCGAGCCAAGTATCGCGCTTTGCAGGCTCGACAGTCGAGTTCCGCCGCACCACCGCTGTTACGACAGCATCGGCCTTTTTTGACAAGGTCGCCCGTCGCCGCGGCCGAGGCTTCGTTTCGCCAATGACCCGATGAACAGCAGCTGGAGCTTCGTTGTGCTCTTGTTGGTTTTTGATCTGCCTGTCTGGCTCCTCTTCGGCCACGGTAGCGGGGCTATCTGATGAACTAGTTGACTCTGCACTCTGCAGTGCAAAATACGGATGCCCAGACGGGCTCACCACTAGCCCACCTTTCATGTTGCCCGCTTCGAGCGCGGCTCGGACGATCTTGGCCTTGGTCACCAGGATCACGTCGCTGCCACCCAGCTGCACCACCGAGTTGTGCCACGGAGTGGGAATGTGCAGCAGGTCCAACGACGTCATGAGCTCGCCGTCAACGGAAAGACCCATCACCGCACGCACCCGCACTGGGTCGAAAAGCTGGATGCCGAACTTGGGGCCGGTGTTGTTGTGCCTTCAGCTGGGTGGTTAACAAGTCGCCCGTCACGAAATTCCGCAAAACCATAGCAGGTGCTACCTACGCATGGATCGATAGGCGGACGTGGTTCGGGAAGACCAGCTCAACGAGGTTGGAATAGGCCTGGTTCCGCTGTGCCCAATGCGTAAGCAAGGCTGCCCGGCACAATCCCAGGTGCAAAACCACACATACCAGGATCATCTCAAACGCGACCTTAGAAGAGAGCTTCTTCCTCTGGGCCTTGCTCATGCTCTGCGTGCACGGATGATGCTCTAGATCTTCGAGCATAAACCGCGAGAAGCCGCGGTATAACGCGGTGAGGGCTGCATCCTTGGATTCGATCTTTGCCCGGACGGCCGACTTCCGCGGCGCGCAGCCTGCCATCAAGATACGCCGGCACAGCTCGGCCTCGTCGGTTAGCTTGGTGGCTATGTGGTGCTCGATGTTGGGGATGTCGAGCCTCTGCGCCAGGTCCGCAAGCTGCTCGGCAGCGCGGCCAACAGACGCTAGCTGGAAAAGATCGACCAGTGATCTGAACCCAACACGGTTCACATTGCCCCGCCGGAGCCCAATGGCATGGTTCATCTCCTTCAGCCTGGCGCCGTACGCATCGACGACCGTGTCGTCTACTCCGATGCAGTCGCTGAAGACGTGACCATCGCTGATGATCCATAGCTTCGCTCCCGGGGAATAGACGCGCTCAACAGCTTCGATGAAGCTGTGCAGCCGCTCCAGCGCCAGCTCCTCGCCCCGGTCAGGGTTCGTGCCCGTCACCTTATCCGTGTTGGCAGACTTGCAAGGAAAGGCTGGCAAGCAGAGCTGGATGGGCATGTTGCGGCTAGTGAAGTGGCGGACTCGCTTGGCGAAGTATGGCTGACCGCATTCTAGCCACTTGTCGTCCTTGCCTTCGTACCGAAGATACCGGTCGAAGAGGTTAACAATGATTTGCGTGATGGTCTCGGCCTCGGCCGCCAGAATGGTAGACGGGGTACCTGCACAGAGATCCGCCTGGTCGAGGATCAGCTGTACAAAGAACTCCTCGAAAGAAGTTCTTGCGGGCTGGCCCGCTCCGTGGTCAACAATGACGGCGCTAACATTGTGCTGCGAGGTGTCTGGGTTGAGGTTGTGGAACACCTTGACGCTGACACCTTGATATTGGGTCGGAGGACTCGACCGCAGCGCGGTCCAGTTCTCCTCCACCCAGCCTTGCCGGGGGCCAGTGCAATACACTAGGTCCCCCGTGGAGTTGTACAAGACGGACCCTTTGAAGCGGTGGTAGAAGGATTCACCCTCGTTGGAGACCTCCATGGTGGCAAATGAGCGGAGGAAAGGTATGGGATGTAGACAAGAGGAATGTTGTGTGTTGCTATCCGCTGTGGATGTCTCAGGTGAGGAAATTAGAACTTGAAGATGACTCCCCAGGTCTGGCTCCAAGGTTGTGGGCCGAGTTAGCTGGGGGAACGGCGGCAAAGAAATATTCTGTCGACGAGTTGATTGCATAACATTGATCAGGCTATCTGCCCACACAGGTTCGGATCCTGGGTGATGAGCTTGACCTTGGCTCCGAAGGAGCGTGTTGACGAAATCGTATGCCTGTCTGTGTGCTCTCGAAGCTGCTCCCAGAATGGATTAACCACTGTGGTTGGTGTAAGATGCGGACACCGGGACGACACCGCCGGCCGGCGGCGGCAGGGGGACGTGTGATGGTGTGTGGCGCTTGGTGTACTGTATCCAGCAGGTGAGGATTTGGCCTGTCCTCGCCATGCATCTTCCCCGTCCCCTACTCTTCGTGTCTTGAGCCCTGGCCCGGTTCGGCCGCGCACCCCCCAAGATGTGCAATGGTGGCCTCACGAGGCTGGCAACGCACTGTGTGTGGGAGTGCGGCGTAAGCGGATGGAGTGTGTTGCACGATATCTGCAGGCAAACACGGTTGAAGCGATCTTGGATTTCCCAAACGTTGTGTTGACGTGACGTGAGACAAACCCTCGATCCTGGCTTCCGGGCTTGTTGAGCACAGACGCCGATAAATCGACAGCGGATCGAAATAGTTTAGCTGAGATATCTTGGTGCCGAGCACATCATGGAAGATGAAATGGAAGACCAACGCTACAGGGCATCCGATAGTTATTATTTATTCCCCCCTTTTATTTTCTTTTATGTGTGCTGCTTGTATATATCTTGTTGACATGTTTCGTGGCTCTGATGCGTCAAAGTACGTACAGTACAAAGAAATTACATACACAGTAATACCGAGCATAATCCCGAGGGCTGGTCCATGTTTCGGGACCCATTGACGTCGCGCCCCATTTTCGATGCCTGCGGGTGTGCTCAAGAGCAGGTGGCGCGAGGAGAACAATTGCAGGCTGTGTTTGCTGTCAGCGCCAAGCATTGCGACCTTGGCCCTGGATCTGCCTGCACTAAAACGGGACCCCTGGGTGGTGTGAAGTCGTGTATGTAGAACATCGGGTCCTGTTCTTCGTGACCGGCGGTTCCATCGTGGCTGTGGGTTGCCTGTCACCCACCCTATCGCAATGTACCGGGTGTGAGTCTAGTTTCGTTGTTTTCTTTGGTTCTTTGGTGATCGTGGAGGGGTGTGGTCTTCTGGGAAGTAGTGTCTTGACAACAGTCCTAATTATCGTGACGGTGGTGACAGCGGGATCGCCATGTGGCACGGCCGGTCGTCGCTTAAGCTAATTTCTATACGCCAATGGTACACCGTGCTCCTAAGGAATGGGTTGGATACCTCCATGCTCGAAGGCGCGTAAGTATGTATTTCGGGTGCAATCGTTTTGGTGTCATAGGGAGGAGGAGGGTGGGGGAGCGGGGTGCGCCGCGGGGGGAGGGGGGGGGGGGGGGGGGGAGGTTGCATCACAGCGTTGCTTCGACATGATCCGGGACGCACATGGCCGTACGATACACAGTTAAACAGCGTGCCAGTGAGGGCCAGACGTCTACGATAATCTCATGGCTCTGACCGCCACGCCAAGTGGTTGGTGGCTTGATTCGTGTTTGGAGATATTAGCATTCGATCAGGGGCGTCCGTCGTGGATAGTCCTTAGTGTTCGGATTACCTTCGGGAGGAAGAGAATCCAAGTCTGAGCCCGATACCAAGAAGGCCTGTTGACAGAAAGTCTTGGAGAGATGTTCACACAATTAAGTTTAGAAAGCCTTAAAAGCGAACTACACACATGCGATTTCCACACGAGTGAACCACCTTCGCTCTCTTCGCGCCCTTAGTCCTTCCGCATGCCCCCTTGCAAACATCCATCGTTGTTTTCTGTCTCACACAATACGTTCGGATTACCTGGATTATGCCTCGGGCTGCTTCTCGTCCGAGTCCGAGTCCAACGTGTCGGACCGCGGTTGGAACACGAGCCTCAATGCGCGGGGGTATAATGGCCCAGCCTGGGCAACTATGGTCAGCATGTGCCGATGCCGCAAACGTGATAGAAGTATCATTGCCTACCGGAGTCTTCCTGTCAGTCCAGGTGGGATCGAGCCTCCATGTGACCTCCTGGATCAGCGCCACAAGAGTAATCCTCATCTGCAGGACGGCAAACTTCTCCCCGAGACAGGCGCGGCGTCCCCCGTGAAATGTGATGAATTCTGCACGCGCCCTCCGCGCGCGATACTGCTTCTGGATGGCCATCATGGAGGCCCCCCACCTTCCGGGGTTGAACGTGTCCGCATCTGCACCCCAGACCGCTGGGTCACGGTTGGTAGAATAGCAATTGTAGCCAAGGTATGTCCCCTTCGGAATGAATATTTCGCCGCCCAACATGGCGTCTTTGCTTGCTCGCCGGTTCACCAGTTGCCCGATGGGCGGGAGTAGACGCAGGCTTTCATAGATGACTGCGGTTAGAAACGGCATATCCTGAAGAGCCTCAGGGTCGGATCGTGCGCCATCAAGTCCCCTGCTGCGGATCTCGTGGTAAAGGGCCTCCTGCGCTTCCTGCATCTTTGTCAGACATCATGCCAAAGCCAGGTTCCTGGAGAGACATACCGGATGCTTCCCCAGAAGGTACAGAGTCGAAATCATGCACAACTGCGGATTCTCCTGGCCTGCGACGAATGTCACAGTTAGGTTATCTAATAGTTGCTTGTCGCTCCAGAGTCCCAATTCGTGGGCCTCCAGCATGCGGGCTCCCAAACCGTCCGCCTCGTTGTTTTGTTTGCTTTCCATCAGAACGTGTTTGAGCTCCCCCTTGAACTTGGCGACCAGTTTCCGCGCCCCAGTGCGGCTAGGAAATGGAAACCGATCAAGCACCGGAAAGTTCATGAAAATTGGCATGAATATCTCGCGCTTTATCGCACTCTGTAGAAGGTTGATAGGCACGTTGGGTGACTCCAAGGCCTGGTCTGCGTGTCAGTGTTCCCGTTCATCTGACCCAACAAGATCAAAACTCACATCAAGTTTCATCTGAAGCACGACCTCGGTGCAGTTCGCAACAGAGTAACGTTGGAGGAGTTCCTGGACAGGGACCCCGCGATGTCCTGCCCGTTGTTGCGTATGTCGAAGGAGCTTAGCAAGCCTTCTGGCATTGTTGGCGATCTTGTCCGCGTCAAATTTGCGCTGCAGTCCTGGCTTCATCACCGCCTGGTAGTTTCTCCATGTGTCACCATACGCGGAGATGATGTTGTCACCCAGAAACTCAGCGAGCACGCTGTGTGGGATTTTCTTTTGGTTCCCACTCTTCTGGTATAAGTCTTCATTCCTGAACATCTCTGAAATGTACGCCGGCTTGTGCACCAGGATGTTCCACTGGGCGCCGAAAAACACCTTGACAGCTCCGTACTCCCGGAGTGGCCGCTCAAAGTACTGGCGGAAAATGTCAGACTGGTCAACATCTTTGAAGAACGGGATGAGAGCAACCCAAAACGGAACCGAGGAAATGTTTGTCGGATGCTTTGGTGGTAGCAAGAAGACGTAATAGATCAGGAGGATGAAGCCAACTGCCAAAAGAAGCAAGTCGAAAACAAGAAACATGGCTTGAGGGCTGAGTTGTCTCTGGGATGATACAAAGTGGTAGGGTTGAGCTGGTAGGTTCAGAATGAGGCGGGCTGGATGATCTGAGCGCGTCGTGTCACTACTGGGACCATATGATCTCTTGGGGAATATCACAGTAATGGATCAAATTCGAACCATATGCTCGTGTCTGAGGCCAGACCCGTCATCTAAAGATATCCGGAAGGAATGTTTCATGGAGGAGATGAGGTGGTACACCTCAGACCGGACCCATTCGTCAAGTCAAGCACGCCCAGGGTGTGCGGCCAGACCGCTGCACCGCCCAAACTAGTTAGTTCGCTATTAACTGTTAGTTATCCAGCATGAAATTGGCGCCATCCTGCGGGGCTGACGTTGTGCGGGGGTGCGATCGAGGCTTTCAGGTTTTCCTAGCAACCTCCCGTTATCCGCGTGGGGGGTGTCGACCTTCGCGAATCAGGGTCGCTTGGGATGCAAGCTGACCGGAGGATGCTGACCTGCAACCTGCATGCCTGCGCCCGACGGTAAGGTGACCTCGATACCGAGAATGCTCGGTAAGGTAGCTACAATACCAAGTGACGATGTGACAGTGAGAGAAAAACAGTTCGCACGTTGCCAGCCCCATCTTCGCTAGGCGTTCATCATACACCGTATACCTTAAGTACTAGTTTCACGATGTCAGCACACGGCTTCGTGTTGGCTCAGGTTGTGATTCTGCCAGGGGTCGCAGACGTTCTCGAATGCCTCGTCCAATGTGGCTCTACGCAGCTGTGCTGACCTAACCCCGGCCATGCACACAGAATTACACACCCGACCCCCCTGGGTGGCCTTACAAACCCGCCTGACGAAGCTGACATACACCGGGCAGGGGGAGCTACCTTTAACAGTATGCACGGTGCCGAGACCGGCCTGCAGCGCTCGGAGTTCATAGCACCCTCAACGAACCCGTGCTGGGTTCAGACGAGACCCCTTGAGCCTTGCCTGGGGACCAACCCCCGGGGATATACTCGTCAGCGCCCTCCTCTGTTTTTGTGAGCTTTCACATCACCTATCCGTCTCAACAACGAGGTTGATTCCCCAACATGAACAACGAGTCTACCACCACCGCTGCTACCACCACGATGGCCGCGGAGTCTTCCGGCGCGCCCACCCCGGTGCAGGACGCTGAGAAGCTCGAGAAGGACCTGGCCACGCAGCCAGAGCCCTACTCGGCCTTCACACCACAGCGGCGGCGCTTCATTCTCATTGTCATCACTGTTGCTGGCTTCTTTGGGCCGCTCGCAGGGGGCATTTACCTGCCGGCTCTGCCCGTGTTAGAGAACGAGTTTCACGCCAGCGTTACGGCTATTAACGTCACCGTGTCTGTCTTTATGCTGACTTTTGCGTTTGGAGTGGGCATTTATCCCTTTTCCGTTGTTACCAGTATCGAAATATCTAACGCAATGTAGCCTTTATTTTGGTCCAGCTTTGCAGACTGGAAGGGGCGCCGACCTCTCTACCTTATCTCGCTTACTATCTACATCGTAGCCAACATCTTGCTTTCCGCTGTGCCGGCACACTACGCGGCGCTGGTGGTTCTGCGCATCGTCCAAGCGTTTGGATCCTCCTCCGTTGTGTCCATGGGTGCTGGGTCTGTTGCGGATGTAGGCGTCTCCTATCATTACCTGACTGTTGGTTTCTGAGGGCCCAACCCTAATGAAAACATCCAGATCACCGAGCCGAAAGGTCGAGCATTTGCCATGTCCGTGTTTCTCATCGGGCCTCAGTGCGGGCCCATAATCGGCCCTGTTCTGGGTGGTGCTTTTGCTGAGGCGAACTGGAGGTGGATCTTCGGGTTCTTGGGTAAGTTTGTCCCTCCTGGCCTGCCTGCTTCCACAAGGGCACCTGTGTCTCACACAAACGCAGCCATATCTGGTTTTGCCCTCTGGCTTGTTATTCTCTTCGCGCTGCCAGAGACGCTCCGCGCCCGGGTGGGCAATGGCAGGATTTACAAGGAGCGCAGCGCCTTCATCTGGCCGCCTGCTCTCTCAGCTCCTCTGGTTCCCTCGTGGGCACGCGGGCCGCCACCACCCGTGCCGACCCTAAAAGGTTACTGGCGGCTCTTCCGGTACCCTCCCATTGGCATCGTCACATTCAACACGGCCATGCTGTATTCTACCTACTTTGCAATTTCGGTGAACCTGCCAACGGAACTTGTGCTACGTTACCGCTGGTCTCCTGCAGCTATCGGTGCTGGATTTGTTGCAGTCGGCACCGCCATGATCGTTGGATCACTGTGCGGCGGGCGCTTCTCTGACTGGCGCCGGCGGAAAGCGTCTAGCATCGCGCTCGATGGGAAGGTAGATCCAGAGTTTCGTCTTGTGGATCAGATCTGGGGAGTTCTTGTTTGCGCAGCCGGCTGCGTCATGTATGGCTGGTTCGTTCACTTCAGTCGTCATCCCGCAGTCGTTCTCCTCTCTACCTTTCTGAGTAAGTCACGTTGTCGCTTCGTCTGCACCCTGAGCTGATTCTTAACAATGCATGCCTCTTCTAGCTGGTTTCGGTATGAACTGGGTCTTCGTCACAAGCACTGCCTTCCTCACCGAGTGCGTTCCCCAGCAGTCAGCTGGCGCCTTTGCACTCGGCAACATGTTGCGTAATCCTGGGGCTGCGATAGCTGCCGTCATTATTCCCTCACTGGTATCCCGCATGGGAGTCGGATGGTGTTTTACGGGTCTTGCTCTTCTGGACTTGACCATTGTTGCATCTGCTGTCCTCCGTACGTCTTCTGGGGCCCTTGACTGATCATGATTGATTCTGACAACATTCGCAGTGCTCCGATTCAAGGGTCCAGTATGGAGAGCAACCAGAGCAGCCCAGGTGAAAGCTGGGAGTGGCGGAAAGTAAAACGACGCAGCTCTCGATGGGGCAAGTTCCTTTGCGAACAGAGCCTGGCATTGTATTTACTTACGTTTGTTTTGCATAATGAGAATCCTGTTTATTCCATGTCAAGGCTTCGTCGTCCTGAGGAAGCAGGGAGATTATTTGACCCAACCGGCCCGTTAAGACACTTCTTGCCCGAGGAGATACATGACTATTGTGTAGAGGGACCTGTCAGGTATACATGTTCGATGCCACAAGAGTTGTTGTATTGAGAGTGATCGGGGGCACCCATCCCCACCTCACGCAGATGCCAAGTAGCAATGGTCAACAACACTGTTACTTCATGAACATGGACCGAAGAGCCCATGGATCATTCGTACTCTGGGGGTCATTTTCAAGCCATGGACAAATCAACACCATACTACCTAACTAGGGAAGTGTTGCTGCCAAAGCTTCGCAGTCCGGTGACTCTTGACCAGTGCCTAGCAGCTGAGAGCATCAAAGCAGGGAACATCCTCGAACTCAGAATTTACTGGAACGAGTTTCCAGGCACCAACCTAGGCAACTACCCCTTTCGTCCATCAAATACCTTGCCAGTTGTTCACATCTCTGACAAGAAGGGTAATCCAGCTCCAAAAACAACTGATGACCAAACCAAGACTCAGAATGCCATCTCACGTTGCCAAAGACTGCAGAAAAGGAGACCTGCATGGACGGACTTCTCATTGCTGAGGCATCGATGTCTGCTGCACAACATCCTAGTCACTGCTGAGCGGACAGGCCATAAGATGGGAGCCTCCAGACTATGATGTCCAATACGATTCTCATGTTGCGTTCGCCCCTGGGAGTACTTCAGCCGGAAGTTTATGAATTTCAAAGTTATGCTGGTCGGCCTCCGAACCCCGGCGATCACAAGCCGGCTTCCACGGGGCACTGGAGACTTTAGTGCATACTCGCTTGCGAAAGATCAACCAAGAGCATATATAGCAATTTCCTTTCACGGGCATGGTGATTCCTGTACTCAAACCACCGGCGTAGCTGGGAACGCGCGAAACAATTTACTATTCACGCTCAAGTCCTCTAATTAGAGTATTTACAAGGGTATTTGGAGAAATGAACGCCAACCGTCGCCTGAAGGAAACAACCCGATTAAATCCACCCCCAAGCATGACGCCCATGCCGCTGAACACCAACCCAAATCTGTTTCTGAAGAAGGTCTACACCAATTAAGCATTACATCTCCATGTCATAATAGCGGCTCCACTCCTGGGCAGAGCCGTCGTACATCTTGACGTTGTCAAAGCCAAGAATGCGGGTCAGAGTGAAGTACCAGCTCGACGCGTAGCCGCCGACACCGCAGTAGACAATGATCTGGCCATAGCTGCGGCTGACGTTGTAGCCAACGGCGCCGCGGAGCATGCCGAGCAGCTGGAGAGGGCTCTTCCAGCTCCCATCGGGGTTCCAGATGTTCTTGGCGGGCAGGGAAACGGCCGAGGGGATGTGGCCCGGCTTGGTGGCCCACTCCTCCATGACCAGACCGTCATACACCTCCTTGTCGCGGCCGTCGATGAGGAAGATGCCCTGGTGCTTCTTGTTGATGTTGGCAGCCACGTAGCTGATGTTGACGAGGAAGCTGCGGTCCTCGGTCGCGGTGTAGGTGCGCGGGACGGGCGTCGGGACAACCGTGGTAGTCGGGAGGCCCTCGCTGGCCCAGGCGGGGAAGCCGCCGTCGAGGACGGAGACGCGGCCCTCCGAGATGCCAGCATACTTGAGCGTGGTGGCAACGCGCGGCGAGGCGGCCTGGGGGAAGGCTGGGTTGCCAACGCCGTTGACGAGGACGATTTTGGTGGCCGGATTGGGGTTGCTCACGCCAACGGAGCCGAGCGTGGCAAAGACATCGGCCGACGGCGGCATCTCGAGCAGCAAGTCCCCGGGACCCATCTGGCTCCACGCCGAGATGGGTTCGAAGGGCAGGCTGACGCTGCCGGGGATATGGGACTCGGCATATTCGGCAGCGGACCGCAGGTCGATCACGACGAGATCGAGGTGCGGCTTGCACATGTTGAGCCACCATGGGCTGACGGTAGGGCCAAACAAAAGGCAAGCCAGGGGCATGAATGTGCGCTCGGTCAATGCCTGAGCGTTGACAGCAGCACCGGCCACGGTGGGCGCGAGGCCGGCGAGGATGGGCGCGAGGAGGGCGGCGCGGCCAATCATGGTGATGGCTTGCGTGCTCGGGTGCAGATCAGGGTGAGAAGGAAAGGGAGGGAGGACTAAGCGCCAGACAATTTGTCTCAGCCTCAAGAAACAGAACCGATGGAGGGCGGCGTGGTGTGGTGGCTGCTGGAACCTTGGAGAAACGGACCATGGAATGCCATTTAACCTCTTCAATCGGCAGACGCGAGCCACAGGGGGTACGCCATAGAATGAGCACGGGCAATAATAGAAACGCTTCGTTTCGGTATTTCCCCAGCTCAATGTCACCCTAGGTCTGTCTTTCTGGGGCGCAGCGATGACCCTGGGCAGACAGTCCAGTTGTGTGAGGGAAACATGGTAACAGCGGCGTTTGACTGGGGACTCCTGCACGGAAATAGCCACAGCGGCGCCTAGTCAAGGGGTACTGCGCCGCCAGAGCGTGAAGAATCGTGTGTTGACCGGGAACCGGTGTCAATGTTCGGTATTCGGCACGTCACAATAGTGCACGGCCTCGCCCAAGATTGACCAGTTTAACTAGTTACGGCATGAAGACCCCGCACGCGATGCCTGCTGGTGGATGATAGCGCTGCAGGAATGGGCCGGACAGCAGGGGCATGCGGCTGGTGAGCAAAAGCGGATGACGCCGGGGCCAACAACCTGGAACAACCGGACGCTAACATCGTGTGGAAACCAATGAGCTGAAGAAGGGGCGAAAGAACGCGATCCCGAACATTTGCAGATACCCGGAATGCTCGGTGCATACTAAGGCCAGTACACAGTACACTGCTCTGCTCTCTTGATTTCTCGGCCCACGGTTGTTCCCAAGCGGGTCCCGCCTGACCTTCATCAGCATCCAAAACACGTGCAAAACTGTCCATCCACTACGCTAGCTAGTGTATATTGCACGGTGCACTAGTGTGGTATGAGGCTCGTCGGCCGCCGTCGGCGCAGGAGGGCGGTGCGGCGGCGGAGTCTGCCACCGCCGCCGACGACCAAGACATCGACGCCTGGGCATGGTTCCGCAAGGACGAGGCAGGAACCACGAGCCATGTCTCGACTTCGAAGATCAGAACCTGCCGGGACCCATCGCGCACAGGTCTCGTGCTAGGGAATAACTAAACCATTCCTGCATTGGGCGTTGGAGTGGCGGAGATGACACCATCGTTTGTTGTGGTGCTGGATACGTAGATGCATGTGTCGGCGATTTCAATTGTGGTGTTCGCATAACTTGTTGGATCAAAAATACCGTTATTATCTCCAACTCTGCGCCAGCAATGTGTACTCGCAATGTGTTACGACAGTGTTGGATCGAGACAAAAGAGGAGATTGCAGGAAACAGAACAAAGTGTTTGCCGAAGTTCGCCGTTATGCGTGTGAGTCTGTTGGTCCTGCAAGTTTTCGTCTGTTGGATGCCATGTTTCCGACGTTTCCACGGAAGGCAAGCTTGCTGTGTCCAGGGGTTCCGGGCCTCGGGGAAATTCCGACATTGCATGCAGGGCTTCCCCGCAGTATTACCCCCAGGTAACTAATGACAGCCATCCTGGTCGGCCTGAGGGTTGCAGAACATCGACAGGATAGGGTAACGTTACTCCACAGAGTCGACACATATCCATCACCTTGCACACGAGAGGATAATACTGTGTATGTATAGTACACCACGAATTTCTTGAAAGCAAGCCAAGCCAAGGCACGCATGATTACTATAGATCCCATGCTTTGATAAGTTGATCCCTTATTATCACGCAACGCTTGTGGAACACTCGAGGCTGTCCGCTTGCGGCGGTGCGCCAATGAAAACAAGAGCGGCCATCTGGTTCCCGAATACGGCGGGCAGACAAGCCAAATGCACCATCCCTGCAAAAGGCTGCTTGGTAGGGTACGGTGCGTTCTGTGTACAAAGGAATCGAACATCCCTTGTCCTTCGCTCGAGGAGCACAATGTGTGACCTTTCCCCCCTTCGGAGCGACTTTTACATACTGGACGGAAGACCATCGCGAAGCACACGATATCAATGCTTCACCAAGAGGGTAGTTCCTGGTAGAACTCAGGGGGTAATTACTACCTCTTCTCGCCTCCAGGCAAAGATGCAAGAGCCAGCGAGGTCTTCTCAGGAGGAACGCGTCAACTGATTTGACTGCAATCCAGGGACGGATGTGCAGAGCATGGTTTGGCTTCTACGTACCTCAACTCGCTGATCGGCCTTTTCAGTTGGGCGCTGCGTTCTGTTCGCGTTACGTACTGGAAACCACGAGACAGCTCTTTTGAAGGAGGAAGGTTTCCCTTCCTGGAACAAGAACCTCAGCCTGGCAACGGACGACTACACTACCACCGGAAAGTGATGGTGTGTTTTCTGTTCACACATTCCGCCTTGCGTGGTTTCCCCGACCAACTGGAAGAGTTCCCGATATTATGTGGCTCGCACCAACACAAGGTAAAGCCTCAGTCTAGGGTCTTGCCGCATCACACGGATGGACCTCAAAGTGCGGCTGGGCAGCCACCAACCGCCAACATCCTTCAGAGACGCAACCCTAGTAGGAAAGCCTTTGCGGCTGTCTCGATAGCACATGGGCGGCCTGACCGAGTCGTTTTGCGAATGGCGCATCGTGTGGTTCTGCGGATTGTTCAGCTTCCTTTCCTGTGCGGATAGGTCCAAGGCGAGACTCCTGCTGTTAAGCTCGGCACAATTACCCGAGGGTCATCCTGGAAGCGCACATGGTTAAGCGCTTGGTTGCGGTTGACAAAAGCGGCTGGTAAACCCGAGCCATGACGCTTTGATGTCCTGAGAATCGGCAAAGCGGGTCCAGACTCGGCGATCACCCCCACTGAATCCGTTGAGCTAGGCGCAGAAGGGAGAGGAGGCCCGTTCGCCGCTTCAGTCAGCCCAAATCGCCAAGAGGGCCAATCCTAGATCTAGTTAGTTGTCCGAGAGCGACTCTACATACTGTGTACACTACCATGGATATCCCGTATTCTCTGTAGCAGACACTGAGGAGCACCGCACATAACCCTTGCTCTTGCAACCAACCCTCGTGTGCCGGTTAACCCGAGCACGAGGCACGAGTTCATCCGTCAGGCCGGCATCCGTGCGCAAGACACACTACCATCTAGGTTGGTGTTGCAGTAGCAGGTATATATGGTGCACTAGCTGATGGCAGCATCAGCGGATCCGTTTTTGCTGTCACAGTTGGGAATGGCGTTTTGCATGAGTTCCAGCACACCGGCGCGCTGGAAGAACTTTGCCACCGACCCCATCTTAGCCGTCATCCTTACCTGCACATTCGGACGGGAACGTGTCAAAGCACACGGAATCCGACATTTAAACTTCACCCGGTTGCATACACTCCTCTGCCTCAAATCCCATGGTTGGCTTTGATCCACGCCGCGGGAGACATGGTATTCGTTTGCCCATCAACGACACCGCAATGCTCATGTGAACATTGGAGCCGTATAAAAGAGCCTATACCGTCCTCCCCCATCCCGGATTGCGAGACCCGTCTCTCGACTCCGGCGGAACTCGAGACGTGGACACGAACGGCGCCAGCACCGTGAAACCACACGCCAACACCCACTATGTCGTCCAACCTTCCTCCAGACTTCGTGGAACCCTACCCGGGTTGGGCCGAAGAGAACAAAGGCCCTCTGATTCTTGGAGTCACGGGCTCCCTAACGGCGCTGGCCGGCTTGTTCGTCATCGGTC
Organism: Remersonia thermophila; assembly: GCF_042764415.1. Lineage (NCBI taxonomy): Eukaryota > Fungi > Ascomycota > Sordariomycetes > Sordariales > Chaetomiaceae > Remersonia > Remersonia thermophila. The sequence continues at coordinate 5,309,905 of NC_092217.1, forward strand.
GTATCTATAGCCGCCTCCTGTCGATCCGCAAATTGGCTATCGACGACTATATTGTCATTGTCTGCATTGTAAGCGCATTGTTCCTGTTTTGGCCTTGTCTTGCTCCTCTCTGGCTGACCAGCTTGTACACAGCTCCTGAGCGTCGCGTATGTCATTCTAGCCTCTCGCGCCATCGCTTACGGAGGTGGCAGACACCTGATCACGCTGCCGCCCGAGGACGTGCCAAAGGCCATCTACTATACCGTGGTGTCGTTCGTCCCGGGGGTATCATCCTTCACCATTCCCAAGCTTGCCGTCGTGATCCTGCTCGCCAAGGTGCTTAACCCGGGGCGTGTGCACAGGATCATCATGTGGATCATCTCGGTCCTGTATATCCTGATGGCCGCTGGCATGCTCGTCATCAACTTTGCCCAGTGCACGCCGGCCGCAGCGCAATGGGGTGGCGCTCCGGGCACATGCTGGGACAGGAGGATCACGGTCGACTACGCCCTTGCCTTGGGTATCTGCTCGGTGCTGTTCGACTTTTACCTGGCCATCTACCCAACCGTCGTCCTGTTCGGCCTCCAACTCAACTGGAAGAAAAAGGTGGCCCTGTCGTCCTCGCTCGGCTTTGGGTACTGGTGAGTCGTCAGACCTCTGTTCACATATTTTCCTGCGAGAACCGCGATTGACCGGGAGCGTAGTGCCGGAGTCATCACCTGCTACAAGTGCTACACGCTGAGCGGCCTTCTGTCCCTTGAGGACTTCACGTATGCGGTGGATGATGTCGTGCTTTGGACCAAGTAAGTTCGGAATCCATCCTGCTCCGGCCTTCTCGGCGAGTTGCTAATCCACGTCTCGCGTAGCATTGAGGGTAATTGCGTCCTTATCGGCGCCTGCATTCCTTGCATGTATCCGCTCGTCAAGAAGATGTTCGGCTCGTCGGTGCTCGGCGGTAGCACGTCCAACAAGTACAGCCACCAAAACCCAACGGGACCCAGCGCCATCGTTACTATCGGCTCTTACCCCACCAAGAAGCGTACCAAGACCGGGGGCGTGACACACCTTGATACTATCAACGACGACAATAACAAGTACATTATCCTGGAAGAAAGGTCATTCCATGCGAGCACGACGGAGCTGCGCGCCGAGGACGTGGCCGCACAGCAAAAACAACAGCAACAAAACATCCAGGCGCGGGCAACCAGGCAGCCTGGGTGGTGAGCAGACACGCTGTCAGTATTTGAGAAGGGCGGTGTTGGTCAGTTCCTGATTGCGGGAGGATCTTTGCCAATGAATGCCCTGGCCGGCAATATGCGATTCAGTACTGTATGACTCTTAATTTTCATGATACCCTAACGAAGCATACAAATAATATGACATAAACTGTCGCGCCTGTTCCGGATCACCGTTTCACTTAGATGGACCCCAAGGGAATCGTCAAGTTCCGATGCTCGGCTTGGTTGAGACGTTTCATGAGTCAAGTGAGTTAGGTAGCAGATGAAGTTGCAGGCTTCGACTCCGGCCATCATGACTTGCTCTCCTAAGGTTGTCAATGGAAAGTCCCCATCATCCTCATTGCCACTGCCCAGGACATCCCCCCCCCCCCCCCACCTCGGCCCCATCCATGGCCGCTCTGCGAGCACGGTGTGGTCAAGTGCTCAAGTTGACACCAGTTTCTGACGGCGAAGACGGTAGAAGCTCCCTAGGAGCTGGCCACATGACTCAGGGGCAAGTCTTGGTGTCATGATCATGGATGGTGTGTTTCCGGGGTTCCCCTTCCCCCCAGGAGTTTGCTTTTGTCTTCGGTTCCGCTTACTTGCGGCTTCGAGAACCCTTCTACCGCATCTTGGATGTCTCTGGATTTATTAGCGCATCCATTCGCCTCCACAACGCATCGCACGTCAGAAGCTATACTTGTACGATCTCCGAAGGATACATGTCCATGGCCCACCGTAGCGACAACAAGATATGAAGGCGTACAGCAAGCACCGGTCAAGGGCGAGTACTCATTGACGACATTCGTTAGGTGCAGAAGACAAATTTAATGGAATTACATATTATCATCGTAATATAATGATATAGAAAATAGAAGCCCCGTAATCTCCCTAATCAATTACGCTCTCCGCGCTCGCCTCGCTTTGGCCCTCCTCAACGCCTTCGCCGCCTTGCAATTGCGGACGACGCTCAGCCGCCCGTCGAGTGCGATGTCCACCGGCGAGGTGGCACCGATGTGCCTCAGCAGCACTTCGTCCACGGTGTCCAGCACCACAATGTCGCTGAAAGCCGGGCTGAAAAAGTTGTCACCGCCGTTGCTGAGGAAGTCAATGGTGACGAACGTGTACTGGGCAGTTCGGTCGAGCGGCTTTCCGCCGATTTTGACGGAAACAAGCACCTTGCCCGTGGAGGTGGCGGCGCCGGTCGCATACTCGATGCGAATGCCGCGGCTGACCTGCAGGAATGATGTGACGGGCTTGCCATTGTGGACGTTGACGCCAGATACAATACCCTCGAGCACGTCCCAGAGGCGATCGCCGGACAATGTTACCTCAACGACGGAGTTGGCGAAGGGGAATGCTGTCAAGACCTCACCACGGGTGATCGGCCCCTCGTCGATGGCCGCACGAATGCCGCCTCCGTTGACGAGCGCAAAGGCCGGCGCCGTTGTCTCGGATGTGCTCGCGTTGAGTCGGTACGTGAGGAGCGCGCTGCGGATGCCATGTTAGCCACTCACTTGCTTGTGGCTTACGCAGTCTCACGCAATGGGGACTCACTCGGAGACATAATCGCCCAGCAGACACTCCTTTTGCAAGCAGGTTTCCTGCTCCAGGAAGACGTTGCTGAAGCCAACCACCTCTTTGGCGAATTCCTCGAATGGACCACGCCAGGAATCAATCTGCCGCTGCAGGTCCTCGTCCTGGGCCGTGGTGTTGGTGAGGTGAATCGGGCCGCCATGGTAAGCCAAGATCCGGCCTTGATCGTCGTATGTGACGTCGATGTAGCCAAGATACTCGCCCCAGCGGTAGGCCGTCACAATGAACACCTCCTCGCCGTCCTTGTTCTCAACGATCGTGGGGTACGGACCCTGCGCGCCCTCAAAGTCTCCCAGGGGCGTATGGCTGTGACCGCCCATGATGAGATGCAAGCCCGTCGTTTCGCGAGCAAGCCTCATGTCTTCCTCATAGCCAATGTGCGTGATCGCTGCGAGGCGCTTGATGTTGGTGGTGGAACGGATGAAATCGATAGTGTCCTGGACAGCCGCAATCGGGTCCGTGAAGCGCGTGCCCTTGCCGGGCGACGAGATAGCGGGCGTAGTCTCGGTGGTGACACCGATGACTGCCAGGTCGTACTGGGGGAAGATGTGGAAAGGCTTAATGGTGCGGTTGAGCATCGGGTGGTCCGAGAAGACGTTTGCGCTGATGATGGGGAAGGTCAGGTTACCCAGAAACTCGCCCAGGTGATCGTCTCCGCGGTCGAACTCGTGGTTGCCGAGCGTCATCGCATCGAAGCCGATCTGGTTCAGGGTCTGGGAGATCTTCTCGCCGCCGTAGAAGGAGAAGAACATGGTTCCCTGGAACTCGTCGCCCACGTTCAGCAGCAGCGAGTCCGGGTGCGACGGTCGTGTCTCCTTCAGCACCGTCTTAACACGGGCGTAGCCACCATAGCAGCCACGCTCGGGCCGCGTGCAATCAGTTCCCGACGACGAAAACTGGTCCAGGTGGGCGTGCACGTCGTTGATATGGTAGAAGGAGATGTTGTAATGACCGGCGTCATCGATGAAGCGCTTAGACAACCGACGGCTCACGAGGTGATCCACTTGGGCAGCCAGAGCCGTCCCGAGGAGGCTGACCGCCAGAAGGGTTGCTTTGAACGCCATCGTGAATATGTCAAAACCCGAAGTCGTGACAATGCTGGCGGTGACGCACGTGGTGTTTGACACGACGCGAAGCTGTCGACGTGCGGGCGTTCTTGAAATCACTACGCCAGGCGCTTGGTGCCTTCTACGGTACCAGAAGGGCGGAGCATTGAAGACTTGTATTTGGACGCACAAGCGCTAGTTACCTGCTACTTAATTATTAAGCTTCAACGAGATCTGCATGGCCGCACATGTTCTTGTCAATCACGCATGACATCAGCCCGCGCCGTTCGTTCGGGTCCCCTTATCTTGGCGTCACCGTTGGTGTAGTCCTTGCCTCGATTCTGGTCAGAAGGTGCTGATTCTACATAGTACCCCAAGTGGAGAGTGTTGCTCAGCGGGCAACGAATGTTTTGTGACCTTCCGTTTCTGGGACCGGATTCCACCGAGACCCATTTTCGCCGGCCTTCCTCAAATGGGGACCGGACTAGGGGGCGGGGCAGATTGCAACACAAGAATCTTTGATAGTCGGCAGGCGTTGCACCAGGACGGATGAGATCACCACGTGCAAATTTGCGAAGGCGGATTTGACAGAATCATCGAGCAAGTTTGTGATGATCTGTGGCCCTCCCGGATTGTCTGTCGGCCCTTCCTTCCCACGGCTGCCTGTTGAGCGCCTTTGAACCCTGTCATTCTTCCTCATATGTCATGTCCGCATCCAAGATGCCTCTCACCCAGCGCTTCAAGTTCCTCGATCTGAACTAGGTCGGGGGTCAGATCGCGGGTCCGGATAGCGGCCAAGGTGGTGGCGTTGATGGGTGCACCCTTGGGGATGAGACGGGCGCCGTTCATGGCCAAGATGCTGAGGATGTGAGCAGCGGCCTAGGGAAAGGACGCATCAGTACCAAGTACCTATCATGATCCAAGGATCGCTGAGGTCCGCCAGCCGAGGAGCAACCCACCTTTGCGTTCTTCGTGTGCGTGTCCGGATCCGGGTTGTCGATCGTGTCGCAGGCTTGGTGGTAGCACGGATCCTGCTCGACGCCGGTGCCGGTATGAAGGAAACCGAAGGGCTTGTTGAGGATGCTCCAAAACGAGGCATAATCGCTCCCGTTGGTTATGATTGCTGGGGTAACAGTAATGTTCTTGCTTGCAAAGTACTCGTGATAGAGCCGCTCGATAACCTCGGATCCCGGCGGCGCCACGGAGCCATGCGTGCTGCCATCTGCGTCACCCACACCAATGTAGCCCTTGGCAACCATGTCAAAGTTGAGGTACGCAAGGATGCGGTCGGCCTCGCGTGGGTCGAGGGTCGAGCAATAGTGTTTAGACCCAAGGAGGCCGGACTCCTCTGCGCCCCACCATGCGAAGCGCACCTTGTTTTTGGCCCGGTACTTGCTGAAAGCGAGAAAGAGCTCGAGAATCAAACTGGTTCCAGAGCCTTTGCCAAGTCAGCAACGGGGTAGTCGTCTACCCAGAGAGCAAAACAATAACTTACCATCGTCGTTAATCCCAGGTCCCGCCTGGACGCTGTCCAGATGTGCACCGAGCTGATAGTATCAAGACTCCTTAGCCAACCGGATACTTCTGCAAGAGGGACGAAGGGGAGCCTGTCACATACGACAATGACATTTTCCGGGTCGCCGTCGACAGTTTCAACAAACAGGTTTTGCGTCGTCCTGGTCTCAACAACCTGGGTTTGTTGGAAATGGGCCTCTAGCTTCTCCCCAGCTGCAAGGCGATCCTTGATGCGCTCACCGTCAGCTTTGTTAATGAAGCCGCCGGGAACGTGCTCGGGGTTTGGGGCCGAGAGGCTGCCGGCAGTGGCATTGGTGGTGAGATCGTGGTAAATAAGAACGGCAGCCGCGCCGGCACGGGCGGCAGGGAGGAGACGACCGGCCAGAGTCCCGCCTGTGGGACAACGGAAGCGCTGTACCAGGACGATTTTGCCGGCCACATCAAGATCCGCGTAGGCTTCGTCATTGCAACCCGCGGCGCCCTCGGGGCCGGCCACGATTTCGGCTGTGATGCCCTCGGCCGGCGTCGACGGCGAATAGGTCAGGCCGTGGACGTAAATGTCCTCGCCGCCCACCTTGAGGTCAATAGACACAACCTGCGAGAACAGGGCGTCAAAATCCTGCTTCCACGCGCGGGTTCCTGGAACCTTCGAGATGCGCTTCCAAACGTAGTCGACCGAAGCTGCATAGCCGGGCAAGCCGAAGGCGCGGTTCCCTCCGTTGGCGAAAGCGATGTCGTTCAGCGCACGCAGGTTGGCCACGAGACTTGACAGGCCGTAGTTAGCAACAGGGCACCCAGCCGGAAAGTTTGTGGATACACCCTTGAATCATGTTGGCCTCGTACTTTTCAGTTTTAATGTCGGCTTGCAGCTTCTTTGAGTCGACCCATGGCTTCCGATTTCCTGGGCCAACGCCCCAGGACCTCTCTTCGTTCTCCTGAGTCTGACTCTGGTCCTCGGCGGAGACCCCAATAACCAGGCAGCCAAGCGCCGATAGAATAGCAAAGACAGCTTCCGTCCTCATGGTGGGCAGATAGTACGGACAATGTCTCTACCCTGGTCGTGTCGCCGTGATGGAAGGTTGTCTTGTAGAGCGAAAGGATAGCATCATTGATTCAGGTGCGCATTATTATAGAGCAGAGATGCGATGCATGCCCCGCGTTTGTCTATACCGTCGACCATGTCGTGATGGCTTTCCATCATCTCAATGCGATCCCAGAGTTGCAATCGGCGGCAGCGGATGGGTTTACAGAACTGCTGTTTGATGGCGACAAGGCTCGTATCAGGAAGGTCGGGAGCCAGGAAGGGGAGGTGAGGAGCGCCAAGGCGAACATTGCTTGGCCGGCGACATGGACCGTTCTTCAATTACCCGGTCAGCGAGAGGGGGAAACCAGGCGTGAAGACGGAGGGAACACTGCAGTGGAAGCCACAATCACGTCACCAGGACTTCGGTCAGAATGATCCTAACCATCATTGAATTTTGCCACGAGCCACTCCAGATGACGCTGCTCCTGCGGGACATGAGGGTTTCAAAACTAGGAGGGAGAACCGTATTGTTTGCTTGTTCCTAGCTAGCACATTTGAAGACTGTGGTTAATATCCGCTCACTGGATCACGTTTTCTGCAACACCACGAGCATGCGGCCCATCCTCCTTTGTTAACGCACAGCATATCCAGAGACCCCAAACCCTGCTTTACAGCTTCGGCGCCGATGACCCCTGCAGCGCGAGATCGAAGCGGTCGAGGTTCATGACCTTGGTCCACGCGGCCACAAAATCCTTGACAAACTTTTCCTTGCCCGTTGAGGTGGCGTACACCTCGGCGATGGCACGAAGCTCGGCGTGCGAGCCGAAAACAAGGTCAGCCCGCGTAGCCGTCCACTTCTTAGCACCCGTCTTGCGGTCGGTACCCTCAAAGAGCTCGTGGCCATCGACCGGCTTCCACTCGGTGCTCATGTCCAGGAGGTTCACGAACCAGTCGTTTGTGAGCTTGCCCCGGTTCGTCGTGAACACGCCGTGAGAGGAGCCATCCCAGTTGGCACCAAGCACGCGGAGGCCGCCCACAAGCACCGTCAACTCGGGCGGCGTCAACGTGAGCAAGTTGGCCCGGTCGACCAAGAGCTGCTCCGTCGACGCGCGCGCGGTGCCCCGACCGTAGTTGCGGAAGCCGTCGGCCTGAGGCCGCAGGTGTTCGAACGATTCGACGTCCGTCTGCTCCTGGGTCGCGTCGGTGCGGCCAGGAGTGAAAGGCACGGGCACACCAGCTGCCTGCTCAAGAGCCGCGACGCCACCGAGCACAATTAGGTCGGCCAAGGACACGCGCTTGCCGCCGGTCGCTGCAGCATGGAAGGCCTCCTGCACTCCCTCCAGTGCCTTGACTACCTCGGCCACCTGCGCCGGGTTGTTGACCTCCCAGTCCTTCTGAGGGGCGAGCCTGATACGCGCGCCATTCGCACCGCCGCGCTTGTCGCTGCCGCGGAATGTCGAGGCCGAGGCCCAGGCCACCGAAATGAGCTTGGACGGCGCCACGCCTGTCGCGAGGATGTCGCGCTTGAGCGCGGCCACGTCCTTCTCGTCAACGAGAGGGTGGTTGACGGGAGGCACCGGGTCTTCCCAGAGAAGAATCTCGGCGGGAATCTCAGGACCCAGCCAGCGCGAGCGCGGGCCCATGTCGCGGTGGAGCAGCTTGAACCAGGCGCGGGCGAAGGCATCAGCGAACTCGTCCGGGTGCTCAAGGAAGCGGCGCGAGATCTTCTCAAAGCCCGGATCGAAGCGCAGCGACAGATCGGTCGTCAGCATGCGCGGTGGGTGCTTCTTCTCCGGATCAAAAGGATCAGGGATGAAAGGCTCGACCCCCTTGGCCACCCATTGGTTCGCGCCAGCCGGGCTCTTGGTGAGCTCCCAATCGAACTTGAACAGGTACTCAAAGAAGTTGGTGTTCCACTTGGTCGGCTCCTTGGTCCAGATGACCTCCAATCCGCTGGTGATGGTGTCGCCCGCCTTTCCTGAGCCGTACTTGCTCACCCAACCGAGGCCTTGCTGCTCGATGGGTGCCGCCTCGGGCTCCTTGCCGACGTTATCCGCCGGGCCGGCGCCGTGCGTCTTGCCAAACGTGTGGCCACCGGCGATGAGGGCAACTGTTTCTTCATCGTTCATGGCCATGCGGCTGAAAGTGGTGCGAATGTCGCGCGCCGCAGCCAGCGGGTCCGGAATACCATCTGGGCCCTCCGGGTTGACGTAGATCAAGCCCATGTGGGCCGCAGCCACGGGCTTCTCCAAGTCGCGCGTATGAATGTCGCTGTGGGCCTTCTTGGACTCATCGCCGCCAACAACCCCATGCCCCGCAATACCCGCCTGGCCGTCGGAGTAGCGGACCTCGTTGCCTAGCCAGGTCTGCTCGCCGCCCCAGTACACCGACTCGTCAGCTTCCCAAGTATCCGGGCGGCCGGCAGCAAAGCCGAAGGTCTTGAAGCCCATCGACTCAAGGGCCACGTTGCCCGCCAGCAATAGCAGGTCGGCCCATGAGATCTTGTCGCCATACTTCTGCTTGATGGGCCAGAGGAGCCGGCGGGCCTTGTCGAGGCTGACATTGTCAGGCCAGCTGTTAAGCGGGGCAAAGCGCTGCTGACCGCCGCCGCCGCCGCCACGGCCGTCAAAAACGCGGTACGTGCCGGCGCTGTGCCAGGCCATCCGGACGAAGAGACCGCCGTAGTGGCCAAAGTCAGCCGGCCACCAGTCCTGTGAGTCCGTCATCAGGGCAGTCAGGTCCTTCTTTAGACCCTCGTAGTCGAGCTCCTTGAAGGCAGCCGCATAGTCAAAGTCCTTGTGTGGAGAGGTTCCGGGCTGGTTCTGGCGCAGGATGTTGAGGCGGAGCTGGTTGGGCCACCAGTCGATGTTCCTGGTACCGCCGCCAGCAATGTTGGCGTGCTTAACTGGGCATTCTCCCATGATATCGGTGGGCGGAGTATCTTGATATCACAGGTAGAGTTGAATCGTTTTCGTGGTTTCCCCAACAAGATGAGGCGTGAAAGCAAAGACAAGCTGAGGGAGCGCGTAGGAGAGGGGAAAGAAAAGGGCGGGATGTGCCTAGGAGCCCTGAGAGAGACTGCCACGCATATAAAGCTCGTTGGAAGCCCACTGACAAACGTGGGCTACTTCCCTTACAAATGGTTCTCGGAGGCAGGTCCCCACTTCCGGACGTGTTGTACCGCAGACGGGTTGACCCCGCATCCCTGAGGGGCAGAATCGCGACATCCATGATACATCGTCCCCTCCCTAACGGCCCGGGAACTGATTTCAAGCCAACCTCGTTCTGGTTCGATGACGGGACCCCCTACTCGACGCTTTCCGTCGGCTCTTGCAGATCCCGCCGGCAGATGTTTCCCAGTTGCAGGTTGTGAGAGCTACCCGACGGGAGCTCTGGATAACATGGCCCTTTCATACCTAAGGTACCTCATCCCCGTAGAAGATCTTCCCTCTGTCGCCGTTTCCTGACACCCAGATATCACTGGCTTTATCGACCACGTTGGCATGGTACCTTGATGGCCGAAAGTGGAACTCCTGGACCAAGTCCTGGAAATAGCGGGCTCGCCCGTGGTCTGTGGAAGGCGGGGAACTGTGCATCTCCTACATACATCACGGGATCAGAAACAGCTGGCGCCCGACTGCATGTTGTCGTAATCCATCTGTCCTCATTGGTCAACCCGAATGCCATTTCGCGCCTTCGCCGTCTCGGAGCTTCGGAGTTTCGATCGTGTTCGAAAGTTACTAGTTATTCCGGGTCTTCATCATTGATTTGCTCTGAGGTGTTCGGACATTACTTGCCAACCATCTCCGGCGCCAAGACAATCGCCGGGGCGGGTGGCGGGGCGGAGAGCGGGGCATCAAGGGTCTCCAAGGGCAGTTGTCGGGGGCAGCCAGTTTGACGCCATAATATTGTTATGGCTAGCTGTCCATGACGGCATTGATCTCCTTCAGCACGCCTTGAACACCGGTAGGGACTGCAAGCACTACATATGGACTGCCTACCTGATCTTCGGGATGACGGGAACGGGAAGTAAATCCCGATAGATGATAAGCCCAGGGATTTTCGTCATCATTAACGGGCAGCAGGCATCTAACTACCCGCAGTTGCCCCGCTAAAAATGATAGGATGAGATATCCAACGCCCTGCCCTCTAGAATCTGACTGATAACCTTACCCCCTTCCATTCTGAGGACGTGTTGTCTTGTACATCTGTGTAAGGCAATAACATCCTTCGAGACTGATCAATTGTACAAAGAATATTACCTACATAGATGAATTGAAGGGTCGACCGGGATGCATGGTGGGCGGAGGAATATGGAATCCACGTCGAGATGGAGAGACCAAAGCCCTGCTACATCGATGCAATGTGCAGTCGCTGACCTCGGCAGTTACGCGTAGAAGCCAAGGATGATTGGACCTACCCATTGGGTATAGGTCTTACCTATACCCCTAGAGGGGAGGTGCCTCCACCAGAGGCACCAGAGGGAGGTGATAGGGGTTGACAGAGTAGGAGGTGACCGCTGAGACGCCCTGGAGGGTTGGGGTTTTGTATACAGTACGTCGCTAGACTTGTTGCGAATTGTAGCTATTCGAATTTCATTGTGTTTTTGAGCGATTCAGCCATTGCAGGATTGATTGATTTTGGCGATGATGGTTATGGTGTTGAGTAATGGATGGCTCAGGACGGGACGAAGAGCAGGAGGGTTAGGGTTATGTATGTATATGTCACGTGATACAGTCCGGGAGGGGCGAGGCCTACACAGTACAGCCCGAGAAGTATGTCTCCAGAGAAAAAAGCCAAGATGTCTGCCACGGACACATGTGAAATATCCAGGCCAGATTATGGTCAATACCTAGCTAGTACCTATGTCAAAGTAAGCCCTCATAACCACCTCGTCCTCCTTAATTCCCTGATTCTCCTCCACGGCGGCTCCTAACGACGGGATTTCAAGCAAGAGTTTGGGGAGCGAAGCTCTTGTCGGGAGTAACGATTTGGCCGTTGACCAGCTCGTGGTCGGCGTAGGCGGGCCAGACAATCAGGCGCTTGTTCCAGTCAACGATGGACCACGTGGTGAAGCCGTTCCCCTCCCCGAATTGACCGCTCCAGCCCGAACTGATGGTGTATGGGCCGCAGGTGATGCCGTTGACCGGGGCGCGACTCGCAGACGCTCCTTTGATCGAGTACATGCACGGAGTCCTGGGCTCCAGCTTGTTGTTGACGTGGAAGGTGACGGTGCAGAAGGTGTCCTCCTTGTTGCAAGTCCTTTGAAAGCTCTGGAGTGTCCACTGAGGCACGTCGGCCATGGCAGAAACTTCCTTCTCGCGTTCGTTCAGGGTTGGCGCAGCAAATGCGCTGTTGATCATGGCAAAGATTCCGACGGTGATGACGCTGAGCTGCATTGTGGAGATGTTGAATAATAATGTGCAAGGCGATGTATGCGTTGTAATTAGTTGATAGAGAACAAAGATGGTAGAGTGACTTGGTTGAGCGATTGTTGTCTGCAGTTCAAGAGTCGGTTCGGCGAGGATCAAGGCCTGTTTTATATTCCACATCTTGTATGATTTTTCTTCTTTGTTGTCCTTGTTCTCTCGGCTGTCATCGATGTGCAACTAGACCAGCGTGTCAACACGTCACCGAGAACATTACCAGGTGATCAACCATGATCACGTTTCGAAGAATGAAACAACATTGTGGAGAGATGCGAAGTTGCTCTCGTGTTGTTGAATTCATCCGCTTGCTGATGTCATCAAGCAGGTTGTAAGCATTCGTATTACATGGGACTCAATCCTGACGATCTCGTGAAGGAAGGATCGGGGCGAATGCCTAGCTCGGGTTCGCTTGTGGGGGCCGGGGGCAAAGTTGCATTGGGGTCTCAAAGCAATCAACACCTCCTACAGGTAGATACCATACTCTGCTTCAAAAAGTATGGTAGGTGCATGTGTCCGCGTAATTTGTTTGTGGTCTTGAGGAGTGTAGCCGAGAAAACAACGTTGTAGGTAGGTCACGCTGGGGCCTGAAATGCCCCGCTTTTGCCTTCTCCGAGGTAATGGTCAGTTACCTGCTGGCTGGAAGTTGTGCAAGGGGCCCCGGGATGCTCTTGGCGGGGACGTTCCATCGTGCCTCGGTCGACGGCCTGCCTCGATCCCCAAGGAGATGAGTGAAACACACAAACGTCAATAGCAAAACCACTCCCTTGGATCGCCATTGGAAACGCTCCAGTCCCATAATGACCAGGAATAACGCTGTGAACATGGCCACCGGCCAGCTCAGCCTCTGGAATCGATGCACACTAGCGATCCTAACCCCCGTGGTTGGTATGCCATCCGATGCCTCTTTACCCTCACCGTTACTTTGCTTGGTGACTGAACACTGATACATGGCTCAACCGCCCTCAGCTGTGCGCTGGATTTTCGGCTTCCTTTCCCACAGAAATGCAACACTGCATTGGCGCCAGAGGCTGGCGCTCACGCTGCTGCAAGCTCTGAGAACAAGTCTCCCACCAGACCTCAAGCTATCCTTGGCTCGACGATCCTCCACGGGCGAAGAGGTGGCGCAGTACTGCAACAAGAACTCTATTCCTCGCGAGGTTGTCGTCCTCAATGTCAACCCTGTGGGCAGCGACGTTCCAGCTCTTACCCTGCACATCTTAACCCCGCCAGAGAGCTCGGGGAACGACAGTGGCCCAACCATTCTATACATCCATGGCGGCGGGTACGTCAACCCACTTCGCGGGCCGGCGCACATGCCATTCATCATGGAATGTGCTGCGGCTTGTCGTGCTCGCAAGGTCGTCGTACTCGCGTATGCGCTTGCGCCGGAGCACCCCTACCCGGCACAGCTCATCCATTCCGTGGAGGCACTGCGCCACTTACTGCAGCCCACAACCTCTGGCATGAACCTGCGTCCTGAGGACGTGATACTCGCTGGGGACAGCGCAGGAGGCCAGCTTGTTGGCGCCGTTCTCGCACACATTGTCCATCCATCTCCGTATGCGGCCCCGCTTCGGGTTGATGGCCAGCTCCGCGCTGCCTTGCTGGTCAGCCCTTTTGTGCGGCTGCCGCCTCCAGGATCGGGCAGCTACGAATCCAACCACGGGCTTGACTATTTGACGCGGCCGCAGGTCGATGTGTTCAAAGCCGCTTGGTGTGCTAGGGAAGATGAGATCTGGGCCAACCTTTGCGGCGTTGAAGGATCTCGGAGGGTATGGAGCCGAGTGTTTACTGGCGGGCCCAGCCGGCTAGTCCAAAAGGTCATGGTGACGGTTGGGACTGCTGAGATATTCCTCGACTGCTGCCGCACATTTGCCCGGGAGTACGTCGAAGCTCAAACAATAGCCGCGAACAAGGATACGGACTTCAGTGTGTTCCAAGGCATGGATGCCGTGCTCGCTGAATGTGAAGGCGAAGTACATGTTCAGCCGGCACTTGATGCAGCGGGGGGCTATAATGAGGGCATTATGAAGCGCGCAATCATGTCATGGTTAGGAGCTGTCTAAGTAGGCGTCATTCAGTAATTACCTGTGGATTGCTCAGATAATCGTATCGACCCGAAGTAGACGGCCTTATCTCGGTTCCTTCAGCGGTCTGTCGGTGTATCAACCATCGCATATTAAGCGGTGAGGTGACTTCGTAATAATTCCGCCGAGCCGATTTAACTTGGCACCCATCAGCCCTCCAAGAACCCATCGTCCAGAAGATGCATCATTTGCTCGTTGTTGTAGAACCAATCTTCAAGCTCCATCCCGTTTCCTACCCACATCATGGGATTGGCACCCCTCTGGAAAGCATTGCCGCTGGAGCCTTGCAAATTCGCTGCGTGCCCTGCGTCTGGTTGACCCGTGGGAGCAAAAGATGCCGGAAATCCAAGCGAAGCCACTAGATTCGATGCCCTGTCATCGTGACCAACGCGTGTCTGGGATTCTATGTAGTGGGATGCCACTGTGCATAAAGCCTGAAACAGCCGGCGCAGTCTCTCAACAGCATCCGTGTCAGATGGATATGGCTGGAGAGAGGCAACAAATGCTTCCAGACGGGCAAGATCAGCACGATCCTGGGTTTCAATGACCTGGCAGAATACGACGATGAAAGGCACAAACGGCGCATATTGTATGGTCCTTCCCGTCAACCTCGAGTTAGCTGAGCGGTTGCAAAGCAAAAAAGTAAATAAGAAAAAGAAGCAGGGGAAACAGAAAAAGAAAAGGAGAAAAAAAATAAATCAAGGAGGAAAAAGACACAAAATCAACAAAACGATAACCTTAACTCACCAGCTCATGTAGATCGAGAACAATGGGATCAAGCTCCTGTCAATGATAGCCATGCACTGTTGGTGTCGCGCAAGTGTTTCCCTTGCTGTTTGGATGCACTCCGGTGTAAACGTTGTTGGCGACCCTGGGGGATTCGGACACGATCTGTAGATGAGCGTGCGTGTGGAGAGGCGTAAAACGTCGTCAGAGAGGACAAAGAACTCTGTAAGATCGTCGCCAATGAACCCTCTGAAGTCCCAATCGCATTGCGCCTAGGTTTCCGGTCAGAATGCTGGACATCAAGCGTTTATATCGCTGTATAACCGTCGCACGCACCGTGGCTTCAGCTGTCATCTTGTCCACTTCGTCTAGGCTGCTAGCTAGCTGTTGGGCTTGAGATTTGCGGACGTCTTCTGGTTGAGCAAGAGCATCAGGACAATAAAGCAGCTCGTAGATCTGCCCTTGTATCCTGGACACTTTGACCCACAGGTCGAGAGCGGAGAAGGCTGGTTTGGAGACCGTTTTCATGCTCCCAGGGTTTGGGATGGTGATATCATGATCTTGAATGCTCGATGACCGTCCGAGGCGTAACGACAACGACTTATCCAGGGCATAGATAGCCCAGAAGAGGAACTGCTTCCTTTCAACCACATGCGCAGGCTCACTTTTGAAGGTGGTAAGGCGGTGATAGCCAAGCGATTGACAGAGTTCGGATGCCTTTGAGCACAAGGTCCAGGTCAGAGACGGCTTGCACAGCTCAATGCTGTAAAAGGCCTGTTGAACCATCAGCCAGGTGTTTACAAGGAGGATGACCTTGCTTTGTCGTTCTTACTCCTTGTGCCAATGCCAGAATTACCTCATAACTTGCTGGCAAATGCAGCGGGAGTGCAGCCAGCGCAGTTTCGAGATTCCCCGCACAGAGACGGGAGAGAGCAAAGTACTCGTCCCGTTTATCCTCAAAAACGCAGCCCGTAATAGAGAACAAGTAGTGCAAGCCGAAGCTTACAGTGATGAAGTTGGCAGCGTTGTATTCGCTGCTGCTATCCATGTACGCGGCGATGCAGATGGTTGGAAACTCGTTGAGGTCCAGGCGGAATAATTCCAACACCCACGCCGTCCAAATGGACCCATATGCTGCACCGTGACGTTGTGGCTGTTAGGAAGGCGCTTCGATGAAACATGAGACGGGGGATTTCGTTGACCTCACCCTTACTGAGCTTGAGAACCTCCAACGTCTTCGCAATGGGAGGCAGTTCGCATCCGAATGGGACAGACTGCGGCACTGGTTTCGCGCGGGGATATGTCATCTCCTGGGCAACCGGCTGCTGCTTCAGGGACTCGACCATGCTGCTCAGCGCTTCGATTCGCTGATGCATCTCAGGTTTGGCGTTGCTGCTGACGACCTTTTTCAAAACATCGTTGGCAAAAACAGACTGCGCCGTCAGGGAGGACGCCCCCTCGGCAACAGATGCTGTGGCCTCGGGTAGGTTGCCCCCCTGACAGCTATGGGCAGACTGGGTATCCGGGGGAACAGCCGGGCTTGAAGCGGTTGAGCTGTGAACAGTGACTGGAGGAAGCCGCCCTGATGTCGGCCACTGAGTCTTGAGTTCTTCCAACAGACGTACCACGCCATCGAGGCGGCGGTCGATACTGTCGATCTTTTGCTCACTGATAATGGATCCG
This sequence comes from Remersonia thermophila, assembly GCF_042764415.1. Classification (NCBI taxonomy): domain Eukaryota; kingdom Fungi; phylum Ascomycota; class Sordariomycetes; order Sordariales; family Chaetomiaceae; genus Remersonia; species Remersonia thermophila. The sequence continues at coordinate 5,326,207 of NC_092217.1, forward strand.
GTGAATATGTAGTCTGGGTATATTGAGTTGAACAACAACGTACTATTGATGAGTCAGGAGAATGCGCGCTCGCTTTTCTTGTGGACGTGCCCCCGAACGATGACACTCAACCTTGGCATCACGGCAATGTGCGCATGGGAGTTCTCGATTGCAACGAATCTAAAGTCTGAGGTTAATAACAAGATTGGTCAAGAAGAGAATTGAAGCTATGAGAGGAAGCAATGACAATCAAAGGGAGGCACAGCAATGACCAAAAAAGGGACAACCATGAATTATCTCGAGAAACAGCTGCTGACCTTTCGTGCCCGACAAGCATCACACTAGTTGGTACGAAACCCCAGGCGTGTCATGTTAGCGGCGTTCTATTGAAATAGCTCAAGAGAGACGTTGACTTGCAGCTTTTGGCACACTAGCCCGAGGGATGCTGGTAGCCTCATGGGACGCAGAACGTTGGTCGCTCATGTCTTCTGTTGTATACAAGAGCCTCCTGAGAAGATCGGAACGCGCGGGACCGGCAGGAGAATAGCCGCCAACGTCAAGACTGGCCGGAGGGCGCGCGTTCCGTCAACCGTGGTCCGCGCGTTCCGAATGCGAAGAACCAGGGAAGCTGATGGGTGAGTGGGTCAGTTCCGTCATCTCCCTGGACAAAGGGGATGACGGGAGGCCCACATCCACAAATCCACAAATCGAGACAACCTGGAATCTGACGGATTCCAGGTTGCAGAATGCACATGCACGAGCCCGCATCAGGTCAGCAGGAGGATGACGAGTCTTTTGGCATTCTTCTGCCAATAAGGTTCTCCGTGCCTGATCTTGGCTTTCAACGTACTGCGTAGGGAAAGTGCGCCGCTTCCGTCCGGGCCATCTCGCTTTCCGACACAACGATTCGGAGATATCCAGGGTCCATCCGGGTCGAACAAGGTTGGTTAGTGACTTGGCGCCAAGTGGGCAGGCGATGCTGATGTGCTCGTATAAAAACACAACTTGATGCCCCAACTCCATCTCCCGGGTTGAAATGACGTTACTTCCTACCGTGCTCGTCTGGTAAATCCTGAATGCGAGCTTGTAAACTCATCCCTTCCATTCGCTGCCCCTGATCAACATTCACAATGGCAGCGAGTGTCGAAGGGGGGAAGAACTCGGATCACGCCGAAAAGGAGTCGTATGTGTTACCGAACCCTCGAAGCCCGGACGAGAAAGAGGCCGACGATGAGAGTGGGAACACGTATTTCGTGAGTCCAAGGCTGCGCTGCACCAGGGTGGTTTGGCATTTCAGCAAGCTAACTATATCCTAGCGCATCTTCCGCTATGGTGGCCTGTTTGAGTATACACTCATCGCCATCGCTGTGTTGGCTGCTATTGCCTCGGGCGTCGGGATCGCCTCACAGAATCTCATCTTCGGCGCGTTCGTCACCACCATTACAGGCTTCGCGTCCATTACGGATCCATCGTCACAGGAAACGGCGCGCGATGCGTTTATGAGTGATGTGTCACGATTGGCGTATGCTTCGTTCACACCGCGCTTGGCCAACCCATGCTAAGTGTATATCTGCAGGCTGTACTTTGTCTACCTCGGCATCGGGAGGTTTGTCCTTTCGTACATCTACAATGGACTCTTGACGTATACGGGCCACCGCATTGTTCGCAACATCCGGCACGCGTACCTGCGATCCGCACTGGCACAGGAGGTGGCCTTCTACGATCTCGGGACCGGCGGGTCCATCGCGACACAGGCCACCTCCAACGGCAAGCTGATTCACGGCGGCATCTCCGAGAAGCTGGGCCTCACTTTTCAAGGACTGGCCGCATTCATTGCCGCATTCATCATTGCTTTCGCAACCCAGTGGAAGCTTACTCTTATCACTCTCGCCATCGCCCCAGCAATCATCATCTCCATGGGCGTTGTCGCAACTCTTCAGGCTGGCCATGAGACCAAAATCCTCGAGACCTACGGGGAGGCCAATTCTTTTGCGGAAGGAGTGTTAGCTAGTGCCCGCACGGTTCATGCCTTCGAGATGCGGGATCGGCTCGTGGCCAAGTTTGATGAGTACCTATCCAAGGCGCACCGGATCGGGGACAAGATGTCCCCGTTGTTTGGTGCTTTGTTCTCCATCGAGTATACCATTATCTACCTGGGCTTTGCTCTAGCCTTCTGGCAGGGGATCAGGATGCTTGCGCGGGGCGAGGTTGAGACGCCAGGTGACATCTTTACGTAAGTATGACGGCGGTGTCAAACTGGTACCAGGCGTTAACTGGCTTCAGGGTGCTGCTATCTGTGGCCATCGGCTCGATTCAAGTCACTATGTTGGCACCCTACTCCATCGACTTCACACGCGCGACCACCTCGGCCGCCGTTCTGTTCCAGCTCATCGATCGGCAGTCTGCCATCGACCCATTCGACAAGTCTGGAGAGGAACCTTCCGAGGTTTCGGGCCTCGTGGAACTGGAGAACATCACGTTTGCATATCCCACGCGCCCGAACACCACCGTCCTCGACAATTTCTCGCTCCGGGTCCCCGCCGGAAAGGTCACAGCGTTGGTTGGCCAGAGCGGCTCTGGCAAGAGCACCATTGTCGGTTTGATCGAAAGGTGGTACAACCCATCCTCGGGTGCTATCAAGCTCGATGGCCGCCCCATTGACAAGCTGAATCTGCACTGGCTGCGGAGGAATGTCCGCCTTGTACAACAGGTACGATAATCTCACTTGTCACCTTTATGAATGATGTCTGACTGTATGCAGGAACCTGTCCTCTTCCAAGGTACCGTATTTGACAACATCGCCCATGGTCTTGTCGGCACCCCTTGGGAGAACGCATCTCGAGAGGAGAAAATGGTTCACGTTCAGGAAGCTGCAAAGACGGCCTTCGCCCACGATTTCATCAGCGAATTGCCCAATGGATACGACACGGACATTGGTCAGCGCGGCAGTTTGCTTTCTGGCGGGCAAAAGCAGCGCATCGCCATCGCCCGCAGCATTGTCTCGCACCCCAAGGTTCTGTTGCTGGACGAGGCCACAAGCGCTCTTGATCCTCACGCCGAGGGGGTAGTGCAGCAAGCTCTGGACAGGGCATCTGAGGGTCGCACCACCATCGTCATTGCCCACAAGCTCGCCACTATCCGCAAGGCCGACAACATCGTTGTGATGTCAAAAGGGCGCATCGTGGAGCAGGGAACGCATGAGAGCCTTATCGCCCAGGATGGCACGTATGCCAGACTCGTCCGGATCCAAGATCTGTCTGTGTCTGGGCCTGGGTCGTCGGACAGCGATCAGGAAAATGGAGACGAAGCGGAACACGCCGTGGAGCTCACCAAATCGATGACACGATATGCTACGCAAGACCAGGCTCGACTAGAGGCACAGAGACACCGCGATGACTACGAAAAGCACAACCCGGTCGGCCTTCTCAAAGTCATTATCCGCCTGTTCAAGCTCAGCTCCGAGATCAAATGGTGGTACATGGCGGTCGCCCTGTCCTGCGTCGTAGCCTGTACGTTCCCGAGAAAACGGTTTGCATGGAGAAGAATGTTTTGCTGACCTGCGCTTGTAGCTGCCCTTTTCCCTGCCCAGGCCATCTTGATGTCTCAGATGATGGATGTGTTCACGCTGACCGGCGAAGCCATGGAAAACCGCGGCAATTTCTTCGCCACCATGTTCATCGTCCTTGCGGCTGGCTGCCTCGTCATTTACATGCTCATGGGTTGGGCCGTTAACGTGGTCGCCCAGGTATTTAGTTTCTCTCCCCGACTGGAAAACAACCAAGCTGACTCCCTGGTCACCAAGACCCTTTCCCACAAGCTGCGCAGACTGGCCTTTAACGATATCCTACGACAAGATCTTCAGTTCTTTGACCGCCCCGAGAACACGACCGGTGCGTTGGCGAGCCGTGTGGACTCGGACCCGCAGTCGGTATTTGAACTGATGGGATTCAACGTCGCACTGGTCTTCATCGCTGTGCTGAACGTGGTTGTGTGCAGCATCATCGGAATCGTTTACAGCTGGAAACTCGGTATCGTCGTTGTCTTTGCTGGATTGCCCCCCCTTCTCCTGGCCGGCTGGCTCAAAGTTCGCCTTGACATGAAGCTGGACCATATCACATCCAAGAATGGCTCCAGCAGCGCGTCCATCGCGTCTGAGGCTGTAACGGCCATCCGCACCGTGTCGTCCCTGGCGATTGAGGAACGCGTGCTCGCTAAATACACAGACCTGCTTGACTCGGCCATTTCCGGCACAGTGAAGCCCTTGAGCACCATCATGGTATGCTTTGCGTTGACGCAATCGATCGAGTACTGGTTCATGGCCTTGGGATTTTGGTAGGCTTCCCCTCACTCCGATCACGCTTATCCTGTCTCTGATGAGGTTCGCAGGTACGGCTGCCGCTTGGTCGCTTATAACGAAACCACAATGTACGATTTCTTCGTCTCCTTCATGGCTGTTTTCTTCTGTGGACAGGCCACGGCGCAACTGTTCCAGTTCTCCACCAGTAAGTGTCCGCTCTCTGTGCAGACATGGAAATCCAGTGCTAACCATGCGCAAGGTATCACGAAGGGGAAGAATGCTGCAAACTGGATGTTTTGGTTGAGCGATCTTAAGCCGACTGTCCGTGAAACGGACGAGAATCGTGATAACGAACCCAAGTCCGGCGGCCCCATTGCGCTGGATCATGTGCGCTTCTCATATCCCACCCGGCCCGACGCCGTTGTCCTGCGTGGAGTCAACCTGGAGGTAAGATATTGGATATTTGACTGGATCCCGTCTCGGGCTTTGGGATTAACTCGTTGGCAGATCAAAAAGGGTCAGTTTTTGGCCGTCGTCGGTGCCTCTGGGTGCGGCAAGTCGACCATCGTGGCCTTGCTCGAACGGTTCTACGACCCCTCGACAGGCACGATTCGCATCAACGGCGACGCCCTCAATGAGCTCAACCCGAAGCATTATCGCCGCATCGTGTCACTAGTCCAACAAGAACCGACGCTGTTCCAGGGCTCCATCCGTGACAACATTGCACTTGGCGTTGACGACACATCACCAACCCCCAATGGCACGGACTTCACTGTGCCTGATTCCGAGATCGAGGCGGCGCTTCGTGCTGCAAACGCCTGGGACTTTGTTTCGTCGTTGCCGGACGGGGTCGCGACGGCGGCAGGTTCGAATGGCACCCAGCTCTCAGGCGGTCAGCGGCAACGCATCGCCATCGCTCGCGCGCTCATCCGTCATCCCAAGGTGCTGTTGTTGGACGAAGCAACAAGCGCTCTCGACACGGAGAGCGAGAAGATCGTGCAAGGGGCCATCGCCGAGGCGGCCAAGGCCGGCGACCGCATCACTGTCGCCGTCGCGCATCGCCTGTCGACTATCAAGGACGCCGATGTCATTTGTGTGTTCCACGGCGGGAAGATTGTTGAACAGGGTACACACGAGGAGTTGATTGCTTTAGGAGGGATGTATCGCAAGATGTGCGAGGCGCAGAATATGGATTGAATTACCTGAGGGTCCCAACCGTCTGTGGGAGAGGTTTCCTTCCATACGCCGGGCAGGCCATCTGGTTGCTTTCTTATAATTACTGTTACACGTAACTTCATCACCCCTTCACGGGATCCGAAGGTTGCGGCTCCTTTAGATAGATAGATGATCTATAAATAATGAAATAATTGATTTCATTATCCAGGTCTCGCTTTGTTCATCTCTAAGCTTGCTCTCTTTTTCGTATTCGGGCAGGTTCGGCACATGCCGATGGCTAGGTACCTTAATAGAGAGTCGCTCGTATTCGGATTTTCGTAACTACAAGCGTGCCTTGCCATTGCTAGTGTGTGACATTCGCGGCACAACCCGAGACCGGTTTGCCAAGGGATCATATCGAAGAGACCATGGGATGGGGATCGGTCGATCCAGTAGCTCTTCTGTCTTACCGGTTGCGCAATGCTTCTGCTGTAAACACCTCTGTGCACCAATGGCAGCCTCTTGCGTTCGGCCCCCAACAAGCCCTCTATGTGGGATGTTACAGGATTGCGAGAAGAACCAGGCAGCACTGAATGCAGACGTATTTGCCCCATTCCAACCCATCCTGTTCGCCAGGTAAGCCTAGGGGACCTCATCAATGACCTGCAGGCCACACTCTGCGGAGATTTACAAGGGTTCCGCATGAATGGCATCTACGCAGTATAAAGGGTGCCAGACACCTCCACCTCCGTTGGAAATCAAGCTACTCTGGACCAACTTCCTCCAGCACACCTGCTCTTGAGAGCTCGCTTATCCATCATGCTCCGCTTAGCCCTGTCCCTGGTTGGCAAGGCTTACAGCCTCTTGGGCTTCTCAAAGCTTTATAATGGCATTCTATTCATTTTCTTCGCTGTTCCCTTCCTGATGTTCATCCGATATTTTTTACCATATGTGGATATCGACACAATCTGTGCCGCAAACAAGACGATTGATTGTTATTTCTATACCGAGGGCTCTTGGGACCGGATCGGAATCATTGTCCATCTGGTGATGATATTTCCAGCATGTGTGCTGGTCCTCCTGCAGTTTACCCCTGCTGTGCGCCGCAGGTACACCAAGCTTCACCGCCTCAACGGCTATGTGATTATCCTGCTCAGCGCCCTGTCCATGGGTGGCGTGATCCTCACTCTTCCCAACGCTATCGGAGGGACCTTGGATGCCCAGGTGTCGATCCTGGCCCTGTTGATCGCGTTCTTGTTGGCGTTAGGGCTTGCTCTTTACAATGCCTGGTACCTCCAGATTGAACAGCATAGGGCTTGGATGTTAAGGGCGTGGTTCTATGTAAGCCCAAAGTCTCAAATCGTTATTCCCCCATCTGACAATAAGGATAGGCTGGAAGCATCGTCACAATGCGCATCGTGGTGCGTCTCCTCGCCAGCCTTGTCAGTGATAAAGGTTACGTTGCACCTCTGCCGTGCGCACGAATATCCTCGATCATCGGGCCCGCGTCCATGGGCATCGAATACTTTTCAGACTGTGCGCCATATTTTCGTGGAGAAGATGATGCCAAAGCCATGGTTGTTCTGGCGTCACTGTCTGGTAATGGTGCCAACATAACGGCCACTTATAACGTTGTGTTTGGTTCGGCCATTTGGCTGGGCTTGGTGCTGCACGCGGTTGGCATCGAGATTTATGTGAGCAACCACTTGGATATGACCCGACGATCCGCGGTTAACCCTCGAACAGTTGCGTCTCACCCCATCTGAAACTGAGCGCCTGCGGCAAATCTCATATGCCCGGCAGCTAAACGCGGGAATGAAAAGTCCAGGGAGGATGGGGCTCACCGCAGACAGGCTCGGGGATTCCCCTCCCTGGATGCCTCCAGAGGCTCTAGTGGTTCACCAGGAAGCGCAGTAGAAGCGTACGCCACCAACCAGAAATTGATGGCAGATTAGAGCTGGAGATTATTCGTGTCGCTCAACCATTTGTATTCATTGAGCGTTATTCTGATGGCTACCTATGTACTGAATCTTGTTTTCACAGCGGCGCTTCGAGAACACACCAATTTGAGTTGCCCGGAATGCCTAATCACTATGTACAAAAGCTTCTCTTGGCATTTAGAAAGTGGCATTGACAGGAGCCTGGATGGCGCGGAGGAACGAGTTGTACGCCTCCTTCTTCTGGTAGTTGCTGTTCCAGAGAAGAGCGTCGCCCTCACCCCGGAAGGTCTGGGGAACCCACGAGTACCTGTCCGTAACGCCCTGTGCAATAGGTTAGCGAGAGCCCAGATTTGCGAACCACATAGTGGCGGACTTACCCAGATGGTCATGCCGACACAACGCTTCACGTTCATGCACGAGCGGGCAACACGGCCGTAAGCATTGGCGAGATCCTGCAGCTTCTGGGCGTTGGAAGGCGTGCGCATCCGGATGTCGATCTCGGTATACGCAACATCGACGCCGAGATCAGCCGTGATCCGGAGAGCCTTGGTGAGATCCTCCTCCGAGGGGGTCGGGGTGGACTGAGTCGGGGTGCTCTCGGTGACCAGATGGGCCTGGTAGCCGACGCCGTCGATGCGGACACCATACTGTTGGCAGAGACGGACGATGCGAGCAGCGCCCTCGACCTTGGGGCCCAGATACTCCAGGTTGTAGTCATTGTAGTAGAGCTTCGCCGAGGGGTCTGCAGCCGCGGCGATGCGGAAGGCCATGGGGATGTAGGCCTCGCCAATGACGCGAAGGAACACGTTGTCACGGTAGGTGCCGTCCTCATTCAGCGCTGGGAACTGTCAGCTCCATCCGTGACTAAGGAGCTGCCAAGACATGCCCAGCTGGCACACGCGGGGACATATTATGGTGGTCAAGGTGCACAGAAGGAGAGCAACATCAGAACTCGGATTTCCGGACGCACCTTCGTTGACGACATCCCAGTGAGTGCAGCGGCCGCGGTAACGACCCATGACCGTGTTGATGTGGTTGGTCATGACCTGGATCAAGGTGGCATTGTTGAAGCCGCTGTTGGACACCCAGCCAGGGAGCTGGGAGTACCAGACAAGGGTGTGGCAGCGCACGTGCCTGATGCCGTTCTGCTGCGCCCAGTTCATGTGCTGATCGGCGGCGCCGAAGGTGAATTGGCCACGGTTGGGCTCCGTGGCATCCCACTTCTGAGCATTCTCGGGGGTGATGGAGCCGAACTCGGAGCGAATGATGTTCATCTCCTGCTGGTCGTTGCGGACCGTGAGGGACGTTCCAATGTACTCGCGACCCGCGGCCACCATGGCCGCATTCAGGGTCCGAATTTGGCGGTTGAACAGCCTGCAAAGGTCAGCTGCGCTCGCGTCGAAAGGGGATGTGCGAAATGCGTCTTACTCGACAGCCTCATGGTCGATGGGGCTGGCGGCGACAGAACCGCTGAGGGCAAGAAGCAAGGACGTGAAGAACCGCATGGTTGACTCTCGGGATCTTTGGGCACGCTAGGAGAGAAATGCCTGGGAACCTGGAAGTGAGCTTCTAGCCAGCATGACTATGACCGGCCGACTTTATAGCGTTGAGCCGCGCGTCTAAACGGTAGCAATTTGCATCCCGGTCCTTCCAGGGGTATGAGGTCTTTGCCGTCCGTTCCCTTCTCCGACTGGCTAAATTATGCGGGTAAATATTTGGTCTGGCGATCAACAAGCGCGCCAAATGGACGTCATGGAAAGTGCGCCAATCTGGCTAAACTCAGATGAACGGTGAATAATATCACGTCCCCGGTACTTGGAACGGTGCATCAGCGGATCTAGGTGATTATCATATTAAAGAAGGCTGGGCAAATGGAGTCGATGTGCACCCGAAGCAAAGAAGAAAACTGTACGTAGGGAATGAGGATGTGGGATCGCTAACAGATGAATTACCGTGAGCACATGTAGTGCGCATACACGGCCAAGCAAGTAGGAGAAGCAGCTATTAATTAAGGTACCGCAAAGAACAACCCCGTTTTTGCGTGAGCTCAGACTCAGAGATGCACCCCGGATGTTTTTCAAGCAGCGCAATAACTTTAGACTCGACTTCATTACATTATGGCGTCGAGACGAACCAGATCCTCACAGCATGATACCCGACGGATCCGCAGGCGCGGGGCACCAAAGATTCGTAAACCTTATCCTCGGCCTCGGACCTTACTTCCCAAGCCCACTTGGAGAAGAGATGGAATCCTCATCATTCGTAACTATAAGAATCTCGAAGTGACCCCAGATTGAGGCACAAACACGGGGTTGGTTTATCCCGGAGTCACTAAATTGCAAAATAGCACAGGAAGTCAAAGTCAACGACATCATTATCGTCCAGATAGTTTCGCTAATAACATCCGCATTCACACTCTTCACCAACCATGCTGAGAATTGCATAGATAATCCCGTACTCGTTGTAAACTAAGCAGGCGGTTAATGATGGCGCTCAACATATTCAACGAAAATTCGAGCAACGAGGGCTGCGTACCAGTACGTGGGAACATTGAGGGAGATATATTTCTGGAGCGTGATGCGTTCGCAGAATGGTTACCAGATACTATCGCTATAAATCAGGGACCATTACACGATTACAACCACAGTGAATGCGGCTCAGTGGTTCAGCGCTATGTTCTCTTGTCAACATCCAGCTTGCCGTTGGACTATTCAAAAAGCTAGGTCAGCGTGGTATATCATCATAGTCATGAACTCCAACCTATCTGTCATTGTAGCCTTCGGATTATATCTCGTAATGATAGACACAATGACCCTACTCCGGGTTAATGTCTCGCTGCTTCTGGGCCGTTTTCACATTCAAAACAGATTGATTGCCGTCGTCGCTAAAACCGTCCCACAGAGGGCCGGCACCATAAGCGTCATTCCTCTGGCAATAATGCGACGGCAGCGACGGGAAAGGCCCCGCGGAGGCAGTAGTCACGTTATGGCCCGGAATCACTTATAGCGCGTAGTACTGTCCGAGGTGGTGCTTCCCCGAGAGGTGAGGCGTAATGGGTGTTCTGGCATGCATCCGTGTATGTTGCGTACTTCCTCATTCGCCCCGGGGTGTAATGCAGCCTATCCTAGCTGTGGTATTTGTGAGAGAGTACGGTAAGGTCATAGTCCGCTGGCTCGGGCGTCACGGTATAGCCAACACCGTATGGATGCTGCTGGACTTTCAGCAGCAGGTTTCTAGAAGTGTGTATTATCGTCTTGAGTTGCCGACATGGTGTATCTGGGGCTCTCGCCACGGTTGAGGCGTTTCGAACTGCGAGTCGTGAGAGATTACTGCCCCAGCGGCGGTCCCACTGTCGGGCGGCTGAATATTGATCACTACCACTTCTGGGTTGCCTGGTCGCTCGTCTCGACACGCCGTGGCCTGGATGTTCCTGATCCTGAAGGGTGCCTGGGTGGCACGGATGGGTTTGTTGATGGCAGCCCTCTCAAGTCGGACCGCAGTCGTTGGTCATGATGCTGTGTCGACTGAGAAGATGGAGCCTGAGACTCGTCGGACATGTCTTTCATCAAGTGTTCGTTGCTGACGGAATCGACTCGAGGCTGCTGATGGGCGGTGGCAGTAGGCTGTTTAGATGGTGGCAATCTCGGGTGACTGCGAGATACTGGCCGTTTGGTTGCCGTGGAACGAGGCCCAGTTTCTTGACGCGGGACTGGGAGTGTCCACTGGTCTCTTCATCCATTAGAGGAGGTGCCTTCGTTCGCTCTGAAGCCTGATAAGTGCTTACCTCTGCTTCATGTTCTATCCGATGGCTCAGATTGTGTGGCCCACTCAATTTCCTTATCCGGCTCTGTAACGGTTCGTTGCTGAGATTGGCATTTTCCACCGTCCTCGCGCAGTCCGTCATGTTGCTGTAATCCATGTTGTGGCCGGGTCGGCTGCTGTTTGTCATGAGGTTGTGGGAGCCTTAATCTTCACTGATCGCTTCCAGGTTCTCGGCGGCATTCGGCGCTTATGCCTGATGTCAGTCGGTCCATTGCAAGGCATATGTCGCACTTGATTGAGCCCGTCGAAGTAACATGGCTCATTGCCAACGTCGTACTTATTATGTCGCGCAGGTAGCGCAAGGTCAAAAGTCGCTCGGCTCTCCAATTCTGATATATAATTATAGCCTTAGTCGATGCTGGTTAGTTGTTAGTTTTTAGTTTCACAACCTTTTTTACTATAAGTAAGCAGCTGCTTTTTTCATTATCCCGTTTAACTAGTAATCCTAGCCCTAAGCCAACCTCAAAAGTCCCCCCTCGAGAACCCTAGTATGGGGCCAGTAGCCCTGGGTTGGATACGGACGCCCCGAAAGGATTTTCTTGATTAAACCTAGCAACATACGTTTAACCAACAGGTAGATGGTTTTGCCAGCACCTCGAAATAGGGATAACAGTGAGCCGGCCAATTATTTGAAAGTCCTATGCAAATCCACAACCATACATGTCACCGGGTTAGGGTTAGGGTTAGGGTTAGGGTTAGGGTTAGGGTTAGGGTTAGGGTTAGGGTAGGGTAGGTTAGGGTTAGGGTTAGGGTTAGGGTTAGGGTTAGGGTTAGGTTAGG